>NC_136065.1:204692115-205441356 GCF_964261635.1 Lissotriton helveticus
AGCTGCGAAAAAGCCTCTGGCTCAAGTCTTCTGACTGTACATCTTGACACATTGTTAGAGAGCAAAGGATGTGTTTTTCTCTTGACAAAGACTATTTTCCCTGGAAACTCAATTTAGGATCCTTTCAGGTAGGGTAATCCTTTTGACCTAGAATAATAGACTAGTAAAATGCAGAACTGTTCAGCAATACAATGAAGCAACTGCACACATTACATGCATACTACATGATTAGTTAGAGTTAAAAATGTCTTACTGGTCTGTTGTATTAAAATAAGCTCGTCTTGGTCACCATTTGCCACAGGTCTACAGATGTCACTGGAGTTGTGTGACAATACAGTTTCTTCTTCCTTCACACATCTTTGATCTCTTAACCTCTTCCCTGCTCATGACGAGCTCAGCTCGTCATGAGGCACGGCGCTCCGGTGCTCATGACGAGCTCAACTCGTCATGATCCGTGGAACGCTCACACACGGGGATAATTCCCCTGCTGTTCTGAGCGTTCCACGGGAACGGGTGTGGTCATGACGAGCTCAGCTCATCATGAGCACACGAGCGCCGTGCCTCATGACGAGCTGAGCTGAGCTCGTCATGCGCACCGGGGCGCTGTGCGGGCCCCCCACCCCCCAGCACAGCGGGGGAATTACCCCCGCACGGAAGGGGTTAAAGTTCTTGGCAAACAAAAGCCAAGTGAGGCCAACATTAATGATTAGTTTTCCACCTCTTAGTCTTTGTGTCTTTAGAAAACCTGGAGCTTTAACACTTTCTCCTGCTTTTCTCACTTTTTAAAGGAAGACTATAATAAACTGCTGACAAAGTATGCTGAAGCGGAGAACACCATCGATCGCCTGCGTTTGGGAGCCAAGGTAAGGAAACTCCACAAAAAGACCTCTTTTGAAAACAAAGGTTTGGCCAACCAGTTCAGGGAGTGTGCGTTGAATCTTTCTTTAGGCCAAGCATGGTACCAGTCCATGGCACAGCAGGGCATTCAACACGTGAAACAAGGATGTTGTCTTGGGTATGTTGGTCCATGAAGATATCGAAAAATTAATAAAGCTCATGTGCAGCATATTTTTAATTTTAAAATCAATATCTCGTTTGTCTAGCTGGCTTACAATGATAACCAATAAACAGAGGAGGTAGCTCCTGCTGTTAATCACATTTAATGACCACGGTCAAGTACATGTTTTGGTGGGTTAGAAACATAATTTGTATGCAGAATGCAGTGGCCCTTTGCCAAGTTTATTATTATTACTTTTTATTGCTAGCTGTGATATAGGACTCAAGCAATACCTCACTGACGAGGCCTAAGTAGGCATAACATGGACTGAGGTTGCTGTGTTTCGTCTGGGGGGGATTTGGGTGGGCATTTCAGGCTGGACTGTTGCTACTGGAGAAGGACCATGGGTAATGTGCCTGAGGCTGGACTTTGTCCAGAGTGGCACAGTGAGCGAAAACGATGGATTGGAACGTGGCATGAGCAATTTCCAGTTAATGAGATAATTTCAAGCATTACTTCTATCACTTTGTTGTTTGTTGGACTTTATTATTAGATAACCTATTTGCAGCAAACAGTTCTGCATTTATATCCTACATGCATAATAACAGAATAGAGGCAGTACTTATAGGTATGAAAGATATTTAGTATTGTGTTCCAGTTCATTCAATTTATATTTAGGCCTTGTGGTGACTCCACTTTTGACTATGATTTACAAAAAAACGTATCTCAATATTTTGAAAACATGTTGTCACTTTTTCTGTATAATCTCATTGTGTTTTGAGCTTTTTAAGACAATATTTTCTATAGGAAACTTAGATGTTGCATAACTTGAATTTCAGTCACTCGTCCATGACAATGTAATTTTGACATTGACGACAAACCCAGATGGAGGTCTTTTTGCAGTTCAAAAATGTATTAAAAGTTTGTTTTTTTCAGAGGTAGTCCAATCAAGGTTGGAATACTTGGTACTTGGTATATTAGAAACTCTGGCTGCCGTATCCCTTTATGATTGACTAATGTCATTGGGTTGGTTAAGGGAAACCTTACAGATCTACATTTAGGATTACTTCACCTATACTTACCATTCCTAATCTTGCACAAGCCAGCTTTCAAAGGAGATTACTTTCTATATTTTGATTTCCTTTCCAGTTCCATTATAGCCATCCTTACTGGCATTGAAATTCTCTTTAACATTTATTTTATTGCCTTGAACATTTTGCCTCTGAAAGCGTCATACATGTGCTCATAATCCGTTCATCCTGGCTGCCAATAATGATAGTGTGCCTTTACTTTTCCTAGAGAACCCACACCAGTGACTGTTCACATTAGACAAAATGCTAATGCCATTATTCCAGTCAGGATCCATGCACAAATTGGGCAACAATGCAGTGGGCACATATACAAAATTCCCCTTTCCCCTCCCTAGATGAAACAGCCAAACAGGGATCAAACATGTTTGCTATAATATCCTGCTTTTGAACACTCCATATTTGGCTTTTGGGAGTTTGTGGAAGGTAGCATTTATTGACACCGGTGCTCGATGTTATCAGTCCACAAGAGTGACATCTAATTTGCAACTCCCAGCTGAAATGTTTGGTGCTCCTACCCTAAGATTCTCCTGCAAGACAAAGCAATAGAGATTTTTTTTTGTGACAGACATATCTCACCTCACAACAAACATGCCTTCGTGAATTTTTTAGTAAATCCATTTCTATGAACGACATAGTAGTAACAAATACAATTGTAAAACCACAAAGATGCTCGCTCTAATAAATACCTTTTCCTAAATACTATGTTGATAGAGAACATTATATTTGTTTAAGATCAGTTCACATATTTATTTTGGGTGTCTTTCCTTACATTGCCTATCAAAACTTTGGCTCACCAGTACAACATCTCTTTATCTTCCTCCTCATCCTCTAATGAATATGAATTTCAGCCACATCCTACTTTACCTTATAGTTCATAGCCTATAGTAAATGTCATTTTACCAGCCGCATCATAATTCCCTGCTTAGCCTGTGGTATGGCAAAAGGTGACTTTACCAGCTACCACCTATCTCTCATGAATAGTCCAAGGTCTGCCGAGAATATGATTTGCCCAATCACTTTCTACTTACCTGGATATTTGACAATCTAAACTAAATGAGACATCACCAACCTTCTACCTTACTGAACAGTTCATAATCTCGGTACAAGTTTAGGGGGAGTTGGAGGAGTAAAACGCTAGGGTGGTCCTCCTGGTACGTAATTTCAAAAGAAAACCCAAGGTGTTTTAGAGACTGATGGCTCCTGACTCACGTAGTCAATGAAAAAGCCTTGAAGAAAGAAAATACTTTTTCTTTCTTGAGTCCCCTCACCCAACATGCGGTCCGGCTGGGATGAGAGTAGGTGCTACGACGCGGCACCCCTTCAAATGAAGATTATTTCATAGGAAGACACCGCCCCCGAGACCATGGAGCACGGATTCTCCGACTAAAAAGTATACAACGTGACATTAGGAACGTATGTATCATCAACTCCTGCTTTCGTAGTAGCAGCGTTCACTTTATTCACTAATTTTCTATACTTCATTATTGTCTATTTCCTATTTAGGAACGTTAGGAGTGGCAAACACAGGGCTGGTCCCTGTGTGGTCCTGAGGAAGAGCTTGGGGTAGCTCGAAACATGTTGATCTCACACTGTGGTCCAACTCATTATAGTTAGGTTCCCCAGTGCAACCCCCTTTTTTAGACATACCAACCTAGGAGCTAGAATACAATGTTTTAAGGCCCACTAGTAAGGTATTTTTAATCTCTTTTCACCCACTCCCCCACAATTTGCACTACACATAGTCTAACTGCAAGTGCTCCTACGTAACTCCGCAAGTCGCAGCTCGCCCCAGTTCGTAGAGGACTGGGATGGCCCCTATGATGAAGCATGTCACCGTGGGGAAACGCTGGTGAGTGAGGGGACTCAAGATAGAAAAAGTATTTTCTTTCATCAAGGCTTTTCATTGACTACATGAGTCAAGAGCCGTCAGTCTTTAAGCTAGGTCTCTAAACCCAACACCTTGGGTTTTCTTTTGAAACAGTTCATGATCTCGCCAGCCTTTTACCTGCTTGCACATTTCATTAATTCACCAGTCGCTTCTAACCTCACTGGACAAATGATCATCCACCATAAATGTGATTTTATTTCTCCACCTTCTTCCTTACATATGTTATGGCCCTTCACAAATCTGGAGTCACCAGCCACCTTTTACCTTCCCGTAAAACCCATGGTCGTCCCTAAATGTGATTGCTTCACCTCACCACCATGGTTTATCATACATATGCCTTCATCAGCCACCTTCCCCTATCCAGGACAGGCTGTGTTTGCCCAAATGTAATGTTGCATGTCTGCCTTTTTCTTCCCTGAATTGTCCATGTTCTTTCATTAAAGAGACCCATCAGCTGCCTTATGCTGGCTGAGATAACCCAGGATCTATCCAAAATTTGACATCATCTTTTCAGATTCAGCTTGCCTGTGAATCTTTGCTAAACATGTGACTTCATTATTACTTTTTACTTCTAGAGGTAATCCTGGTCTTCTATAAATATGCCTTAATCACCTACCCTTTACTTCCCTACACAGCAGCCACCACCTACTACTCTGTAAAGCACATTGTCTGCTATGAGTGTGGCTCACTGACCTTTTTTGATATCACTGCATAGAACATGGTCTGACATAAGTGAGACTTCACCGGCCACCTTGTACTGCCCTAGATCCACCACGACCTGCCATAAATGTAAATTCTCAATCCACGATCAGTGACACTTAGATTTTGGCCTGCTGTACACAACTCCATTTTCTGTATCACCTGGATAGAGCGTGCCCTGCCATAATTGTCATTTCAAGTGAATTTCTGCTTTCCTGGATAGTTGGACAGGCCCACCTAGCAACTCCTACAGTGACTTCAGATGAAACTTGTGCTATGCAGTAGGTGACTTACATAGTGAAAGCTGGAAGCAACACAGTTTAGAGTGGCAAATATATGGTCAGAGCAGATACCTCCAAAGAGCCCATGATTGTTTGGATCCTACTTGTAAAGCTTTAAATTTAGTTATTAATTTGCTAGTATTTGTCAGCTGAAGGTATGTGCGTACAGAGGGACACTGTTAGAAGAGATTGTCAAATTGCAAAATAG
Source organism: Lissotriton helveticus (assembly GCF_964261635.1). Taxonomy (NCBI): domain Eukaryota; kingdom Metazoa; phylum Chordata; class Amphibia; order Caudata; family Salamandridae; genus Lissotriton; species Lissotriton helveticus. The sequence continues at coordinate 204,697,280 of NC_136065.1, forward strand.
AGGCAAAAAAACCTGTAGTTTCAAAGGACACTATACTAATCTGTATGCATGACATATAATTGCTGCTATTTTCCACATCTATGTTTTCATTTTAATAGTAATTGTCCTGAGATTTAACGAAAACAATTTTGCTTGTGTGCACACCTCCTGCTGTTGCACAGTTCTCCCGTAATAGACTTACTTTTGTTGTAAAACAATTTGACGCCTAGTAGCAGAAGCCCTTAGCAAGGATGTTTTTTCAGAGCAGCCAGGCCTTACAGAAAGCCCACTCTTGACGAACTGCTCATTTCTCACTCTCGCTGTGACCTCTTCCTTCCTCTTTTCTTGACAGAGCTGTGGTAGGTTCTGCTGTCCTCTGTGGTGATGGCTGAGAGCTTTGGCAGGCTGCAAAGTCTTGAAAATACTTATCAGATTCAAAGCTAACTCACACCCCTGCATTTATACACAGCCGCTACAGTGGAAGGGGCCCTCTGACCACGAGCCTTAGGGAGCAGTATTCAGTCCACTTTTGTATTGCAATCTCTCTACCTTCTCTACCCAGAAACAGGGTCCTGAAAAATCTTAGCAATTATAGAAAGACACTGTCTTCTGCTGAATATTACAGGATTTTTTAAAAGTCAACAATTAGTCTTTATCCAGGTTTCAACCTCACAGAATCTTTTATAATTGGCACCGCTTCTGGCATGGAGAACCTGTGCTTCTGTTATTGTTAATTGTTATATAATGTAGAATCTGCCATTGCTTTGACAATGCAGCACTTTCAGTAGTCGGAGATGGTTTTTCAAAAATTTCTGAGGTTTCCATTGTAGACCAGAGTCTGATTTAGTTTTTTGGAGATGGACAGTCGGTGGGGTGAAGAAGGAGCATGCCTCCTTGAGGTGAGTGTGTCAACCTTAGTGAGTAGCGGGTTTGTGGGGTGACAGGAGAAGGCTTTGCAAAGTAATTGTGTCATCTCATTCAGTACACCTGTCCATTTCCTGGGTGATGAATATCTGTGTCAAGCAGCTTGTGAAAGCATAAGTTGTAGTTTGCCTAGTAATCATGCAGTTTAATATTTCTACAGATCTGAATGTGCATCTGGGGGGCTGTCTATGCTTTCTATTGCAGCATTCTGTGTAGTGTATTTTGAAGACTAGTACTATGTGGTTGGTGATACACTCAAGAGTCGCACTAGAATTGGCAAAAATATGGGATGTACTCCATCCCGCTTCTATTGCTGGTCATTCAAGGATAGAACAAGGGCTCATAGGCATTTAACTCTGCCAGAGATCTGGCCTAACAGAGGTCAAATGTTCAAAGGGCAAAAAGACCAAATGTCATTCACTCATAAAAATGACCTAAATATTTATTTGCTTAACTTATGAATTCGTTTGTAATGCCGCATTGGGCCACAAGTGCATTTGGATGCGTTCTAGGTCCATCAGCATTTGTAAACCTCTCAAAGCCCACACTCTAGTCTCGCACAGAGACAATGCTCAGAACATGTACAGGTTGACATCTCCTCTGAACACAGGCATCTTCTCCATCTTGCAAAGTTTCTCAAAACATTGTTTCCGCAGCTTAATCCTTTAAAAACTAAAAGAAGAACTTTAATAAAACCATGGCCCTTAGATAAAAAGGTTTCAAATGTAAAACTACAATCATAAAAAATGCACCCTATAGAAAAATGTTTAGTAATAGAATTCGAGTTGAAATATTATTAAGAGCAATAAGTAGGCAATTTATATGGTTGGTGTCAATTCCGAAAGGATTAAGACAGAATCAGTGGGAATAATATTTATACGACAAAGCCTTCTTGACCTTTTGGACTATTTTTATTTTAGCCAAGGTAAAATGTTCAGCTTCATGCATAAAGAACGCCACTCTAACCTGCAACCTAGTTTCTAGAGCTAGCCAGTGGGCCCAACAGTAACCATTCGGTCTTCCATGCTTTGTATAGGTACCCCAAAGGTTCTGTTCAATGGCAGCTCTCAGCAATTTCACAGCTGCATTCAATGTGGCATTAACATAAATCGATTTTCTTTCATTTATCTCCAGCTTGGAATTCATGTGGCTATGGTGGTGAAATGTACTGTTCTAATTCCAGTTGACTGGTCTAGCTCCAGTCTCGCACACATTGAGGAAACTTCACAATTCGAATAGAGGAGATGTACTGTTCTAACTCTAATACAACTGACATTGGGGAAAACGCATAAATAAAAGGGGCAAGATATACTATTTTAACTGCAGTCGTACAAAGATTGGGGAAAGTGTAGTGCTGGCTTTAGGGTGGTGGACTGCTTCTGCCATACTAGGCTCTAGGCACGGGGGCACCCTTTTCTCTCTGACTAAAATGAGCGCCAATGTCTGTTTTTCATTTCCGTCCGTCACATGGTGGGAATAAAAAATAGGACAACAGTGCTCATGCAGTCACATAACGTATTGCCCGATTGGGATATTTCCTGCACAAATGGGCAATATTTTCCAAATTTATGTGGGGAAAAACTCAACTGGCGGGTGCCATTTTGGGGCTTATTTGTGCCTTGTGCAGATTTTTGGTGAGGTGATGCTCTTCTTACCCCGCTACCCTCTTCTTAAAAACTCCTCCCCTTACATAAGTTCTTGTGGTTTTACTTCTCATGTTCATCGGCATCAGCAGTCCTGGTGTGGTCACCTTTACTGCGCTCTGCTGATTCTTAGACTCTCTCTTGACCATCTGAGATACCCAGTGACCGGACCGCCAGACAGGCTCCACTCCAGGCAGCCAGAATATATTCATCAGGAGAGGACCTGACTGTGCCCATCCCGACTCTAGCTCTACGCGACTGCCTCTATCTGTTTGTGTTTACCACCCTGTCGACTATGACCTCTCCTTCCACTATTTAGCAATACTAATGTGCAGCGCTGCCACCTGGTCCAGAGTGAGGTGGCCTGTGAGGCGAGTCAGTGTTAGTGAGACACAACACACGTTTTCTCTATCTTTGCTGGGCTGACTTATTTGAATTCCAAGGACCTGCTGCAGAGATCTTTGTGTGCCCAACAATATTCAGGGCATAATAATAATGGCAAAATAATGATGGTGGTTAATGTTGATCTGTGTGTCCAGATCTAGTTTTGCCTCATCATAAAATAGAACCGGTTTACTGTGCCTGCTGCAAAGCACAGTGTGTAACATGCAGATCACAGATTTGCATGTTATGTAGGCAGTTGAGTGGGTTGCTGCTTTTGTCAGAGAGATCCTTTTGCTATGTGTAGTTCATAAGTCACAAAGGAATGTTGATGGGAGCTGCAAGTTATTTGTTATTTTTCTGCAGTTAGCTCAGCACTCACAAGGTTTGGTGGATAAAGGAAGCAAACCACAGGAAGATAAAACAATAAAACATGTGCCCATGAGCACACAATGTGGGCAAATCAGGATGCCAGGTTTAGAACACAGAGTGCCAACAAGAATTGTCCCACAGAGTTCAACCACCACTGAAATTGGCCCTGGGTAAGTACATAAATCAGAGCTGAGGTTTTCACTATTTTAACTCCCATCCAACTAAAATTGTAGAAAGTGCAAGAATGAAAGGGTGAGATTTACTAATCTAGCTCCAGTTCTAATAAACATCGGGGAAAGTGAATAAATCGAGGGGCTGGGCTGTATCATTCTATCTCCAATGGAACAGAAATTTACTATTCTAACCCCAATCTACGAATATCTGGAGAAAGTTCATACATTTGGTGGGTGGAATTTACTATAGCCTTATAGCCCGCCGTAGAGGGCTATAACGGCTATTAAAGGCCCTCTCCAGCGTTAAACGCCCCGAGCCGAAGGTGAGGGCCTTTAACAAGGGAGAGGGACTTTAATAGCGGTATAGCCCATCTATGAAGGGCTATAAGGCTATTAGAACATTCTGTCACTAGAGGACAGAATGTTCTAACAAAAAAACAAAGCCTTTTGGGAGCACGAGGGGATTGGAATCCCCTCAGGTTCCCTGAAGCCGTAGTTCACAGCCAGAGCTGTGAACAAAGAAACATTAGAATGTTGGAGCTCCAGGCTTATACCAGCCATTATAAGCCCGGAGCATTCCATTGTTTTCAATGGAGCTCCCAACATTCCAATGTTCTAATATACTATCTCCAGCCTAACGGATATTGGGGAAAATGCACTATTCAGAGGGTTGAGATTTACTATTTTCAATCAAATACAACAAAAAATGTGTCATAGTCCATTAACACAGGGGGTGCAATATAATATTCAAACTCCATTCCTACAAACAATGGGGAAAGTCTATAAATCAGGGGAGGGGAGAACAGGGTAGGGTGGGTAGAAAATCATAATTGTATTTAAGACATTAAGGCTAATATTATGGAATTCTTTTTTTATAGTCCCCTTACAGCAGCAAACACTTATGAACACCCTAGAACGTTATTAACGTTCCTAACTGTTTAAAAGCATGGAACAGGCATCCATCTTCCTTCTTTTATTTCTTTACGGGAAGTATGTACCCCAACAGCCTGCTCATGGTAAAAATAAGGCCATCTTCTCACACTTCTGACAACATTTCTCACCATGTTTCTGATGCATTAGAGAAAAGCTTCTTGCTTGGATAATATAGGCGTAATATTTGCCTCTTTGTCTTTAAAAAAATTGTGATTTTCTACTCCTTCCACTGAGGAAAATCTGAATTTTAGGGCACGCCATGAAGGCCAATATTTTGTCATTTCAAAGGCTTACAATAAAATTTTACTCCCAGTGCAGTTGAAAAGGGATCATTTTTATTTCCTCTTCAAGCTCAAACATACCTGTATACTCAAAGACAGTCTACATGTTTTAGATGTTCCTGAAGCTCATGCTTTACTAATAATTCCTGATGGTCTCTCAGAAAGGTCCATCACTTTCCAGACTCTTGAGATCATCCACGCCAACTGCAAATGATCCTCAAACCGACTCGTGAAATTTACACTGAGGGCCTGTAAACAGCACTGGAAACCAAGGTGAAATGATTGGATGGTCCACCATCATTCCCATTACCAACCAGAACCAAGCCTGCGACCTCCACAGTGGAGCCACCAACACTAGACTACCCTTGCATCTCCTTAGTCTTACTATTTCCATTGGAATCATTGCAAATGGAGGAAATGCATCACACTGACCTCCCTTAATCCTATGTGAAAACATTTAACCTCTCTGCCATCAGGTCCAGATGCCAACTGAAGTAATGCTCCAACTCGGGATGCAATCTGTTCACAAACAGCTCCATCTAGAATGGGCTACAAGATCCTGAATCTTCAAGAACACCTCTCTGTCCAACCACCAAACACTTGAATTCAGGAAATTGCTTTATTACCAATCTTTGCCAACAAGGGAATTCGTTGATATGTAAATTACAGGTAATTGACCAGCACAAGTCTTTAAACTTGAAATCAATTTGAATAAATCACAACCTGTTGTACACTTATTTAGCCACTTCAATTTTTGGCACAATGGTAAATACTCTTCAGAACAGATAATGCTACACGGGAAATAGGTTCAAAGAAATTTTATGTAAAAGTTATCATCATTCAGGGTACATCATTCATATCTTCAAATAGAAGAAAAAAAAAAAAGAAGAAAAAAGAGAATAAATCAAAATACAATTGGACAAGAAGTAAATTAATTGTTCTTAAAATCCAGTTGCGTTGAATTCCACTCTTTAGAGATATAAAACTGTCTAAAAAGATGTGGATGTTTTAAGTCACTTAAAAAATCCACATCTTTTTAGACAGTTTTGTTCTGGACAACGTGGTCTTTGTTTATCTGACAAGATCGGGAAACATCACTTACAACGCAACTTTTACCACGCAATGCTTTTACATCGCAGCTTTTACAACGCAAACCATTACAACGCATTGCGCTGGGGGGCGCTCTAGGATAGGAAATAGGTTAATTTACTATCCAATAACCTTCCCTAGTGTCCACGGGGACTGGAGTTGGAATAGTAAATTAAACTATTCACTATCCAGCACCCCAAAGCGCTATGCGTTGTAAAAACCGCGATGTAAAAGCATGCGTGGTAAAAGCATGCTTTGTAATGTCGTACATCCGACAAGATCTGCTGCCATATATCTCTAAAGAGTGGAATTCAACGCAACTGGATTTTAAGAACAATTAATTTACTTCTTGTCCAATTGTATATTGATTTATTCTCTTTTTTCTTCTTTTTTTTTAGGTCTCGCCTAGACGAAAGCAAAAGCAAAGCTTTTGCTGTCTAGGGCGAGACAACTTATGTTATCACTTTTGGGGGAATGTGGACAGCAGACTGTCACGCGCTTCTCCTGCCGGAGATTTGACCTCGTGGGCGCGCTTTGGCACTCACGCATGCGCACAGCCACACGCATAAACAGACACACACACACTGCATACACACACGCACTCCCCCTTAAACAGACCCACGCGCGCACAGCCACACGCATACACAGACACACACACACTGCATACACACACGCACTCCCCCTTAAACAGACCCACGCGCACACAGACAGACACACGCACAGACACACTTGAACACACACAGACACACGCGCGTACACCCCCCCCCCCACTCACCGGGCTCTTTCGGCGTGTTCCGTGTCTCCTCCGCAGCGCTGGTCTTCACCCGGGCCCCCTCCTGGGACCCGGGACTTCAGATGGCGCACTCCGCTTTGGCACCGGGGCTGGGAACGCGCATGCGCGGGCAGCCCCCGCCCTCTCACTCAGCCCGGGCTGCTTTCTGTTTCTGTTCTGTGTTCCGCCGGAGAGCGCGCGGCCCCGCGCAGCCCGCAAACTGCAAGCGGAAGCCGGGACAATTATTGGAGGCGTTTGTGCCGAGAATGTTGAAGAAGGGCCTGCATCATCTATGTTACAAGGTACAAAATAGCGTCCTTGTTTCCTGTAACATATGGCTTAAATCCCATTTGGCAGCGCACTGCATGCACGCGCATTCTTTGTAACATTAGAACTGCCTTCACTGCTTCCTGGAAAGGGGTGTCTGTCCACATGTAGCTAATTTGTTGTTCTTCTGAATACTTGATGGCTTTGGTGCATAACACATTTACTGTTCGCAAACTCTGTCATTTTGTTAATTGCACGGTTTGCTACCTATAAATGTGTTTTTGGTATATAGTAAACCTATGTAGTAACTTGGTAACATGTTGCCAAACCGCTCAATGGCTTTAGAAAACCATACCCATACCGAATCGGTTTTTGGAAGGAAAGGCACGTGTTTAGGGCAGTGCTTTAAATGGAAATACAGCCGCCCACACACACACACCTGAAAATGTGCATCCCTACGATACATTTTTGTTTCACACGAACTGTGTCCTCAAACAGCCTGCATGCAGCTCACTTCAGCTGTGAGTGGTCTCTGGACGCCTGGATTGTGCGTAGATGGTGCGTGTGTTCTGCTTTAAAGTGTGTGGTGTGCAGTCTAGCAGCTTTAACTAGGCAGCAACTGACAGTGGCAGCTTTAACTAGGCAGCAACTGACAGTGGCACCCACGTGCAGACACTTTTGCGACATAGCGTTGTGTGTTTATTGTGCGCTGTCGTATCAATTTGTGTCCTATCAGTTCATCACAGTGAGCACGTATGCCACCATCCATAGAATCTACATCCTGTTCTGAGGTCATATAAAGAAAGCTTCTTATGTAACTGGTTGCTGGTACACATTTTATTGTTGAAATGCTATGAGCGGATACAATAAACACTTTTTTGGTTACCCATGATACCCTGCATCTTTGTGCTGACACTCTCTTTCCTAGTTCTGCTAATGTGGTGGTAGTCTGCTGGTATGCAGAGCGGCCTTTCTTTTGGCAAGCGCTGCCATTGTGTTTGTTTTGTGCGCTCTGTGGTGGGTGTGTACCAGTATCCAACATTCTCTCTGTTGGTGCGGTCAGTATTTTTGTGCGCTGTGGTGGTAGTGTGGGTGCATAGGTGTTGCTGTGGTTGTAGAACTGCTGTTAGTCCTGCTGGGTTGGACACCACTACCCCACTTTGGCTGGTTTAGCAGAACTACTGACTGTTGTCACTGCCCTCCGTTGGTAGGATGATGTATAAAAGCAGCAACACCTAACCATGTCAGCTGTCTCTGTGCTGCCGATGAGGGTCCTGGGCCGCTAGGTGTCGCTGCTGTGTGTGAACACAGAGGCGTGATTGGCGATGAAGTCCTAGTTGTTTCAAATACTAAGGTGACCCCAGCAAGCTGCTCAGGCTTTGGTGGGTGGGGGCCAGGTCAAAGCACACGCTCTTTGCTCTCGAAAGCAGCATGTGACACTTACATAAGAAGCTACAGAACACAGTATGCAGCGCCTGTTCTATTCACAAATCCAACTGATTTAATTCTGAAAGCTGGTCGTCAGCATTTTTTGTTGGGGAACTATTTTCAGCATCAGTTGGCAATCATGTTATGTGTTCTGCAACAGAAAACACACTTGGCAAAACATCATATTAATCCATGGCTATAAGGAGTGGCAGTAGTTTATAGCGTCTTATCCGACGTGCATTGACTATATTTCCTACAACACATTTGCCCCACTACCACATACTAACATTATAAATAACGTTTTTGTATATATTTATTGCTTTTAAAACCAAATAGATAAAAAGCAATGCCATTTACAATACCAACAACTTTAACCTTTGCTACTGCGAGACCTATTGCATTGCAAATGCTTGTTTTTCTTCTATTTGAAGATATGAATGATGCACCCTGAATGATGATAATTTTTACATAAAATTTCTTTGAACCTATTTCCCGTGTAGCATTATCTGTTCTGAAGAGTATTTACCATTGTGCCAAAAATTGAAGTGGCTAAATAAGTGTACAACAGGTTGTGATTTATTCAAATTGATTTCAAGTTTAAAGACTTCTGCTGGTCAATTACCTGTAATTTATATATCAACGAATTCCCTTGTTGGCAAATATTTAAAACCATTTACAGCCCAAGCTCACAAGGGTTTATTGGGTCACCCACTTCGAAAATCATTATTACCAATCTGTCGCAGAATTAATCAAGCTAGGAATATACTGAGCTTGGACTAATAGTCCTCTGTCAAGACAGAAACTCACAAACTCTACCACATCTTCGATTGAAGACTATCCAATCTGTTGGCATATCTGACTGCTGAGAAATTGTCTATCTCCCAAAAATGTAGTATACGGAGATATGTGCCCATTCAGCCTCTTGACTGCAAAGAAAAACACTAATAACTCTAAACAATCTATATGTCTCTCTCTCTGACTGCTTTCCTCCTGTCTCTGTCTCTCGAGTACTTTCACTCAAACCTTCTAAACTTTCATCCAGCTCTATTTCCAATTGTAGCAACTCCCCAAATATTGTCTGCCCATTCCATTCCTTCATGTTCACTACGCACCAGTTGAACTCTTCACTGGCTTCCTGAGTTAACTGGATCTTTTCTGAATATCTCTTTCACATTCTCATAGAAGATCTTGTTACCCTCTAAATGGCTCAATAATGCAACTGATTTGGGAATATAGCTTGTATTGATGACAACAACATTAGTTGCAAAGGACATCCGAGTAACCTCCTCAATGAGAAATCTTCATATCTCTCCGAAATGTCTTGAACTTAACCCGAGCAACATCAACACTCCTTCTGCTGCGTTCACATCACAAACCCATCCCCTGAGATGGAATCAAACTTGACTTTTTCTAATTCCTGACAAATCTAGTCTCTTTTTTACTGCCACTTTGGTGTGTCTTACTACTTTATTCATACTTGAACCATAATCAAAATATCATCCAAATAGAAAATTAACCTCACCACATGAGACCTCAACCATGCTACCAGAGGCCATATCACCTTCATAAAGCACCACAGTGCTGATGGAAGGCTGAACAACAGACTCTTAAATCTCCTTATTTGTCCTGCCTAACAAAACTGCAATAATCCTGAGGATCCCTGCAAATTAAGATTGTTGAATAGGCATCCTTCTAAACCAACCAGGGTAACCAATGTCCTATCCATAACATGTCTCTTAGTAGATGCATTCCTTTCATCTTGAAATGTCTGTACATCACCCAGTCATTTAAACTCTTCATATTTGTTAATGGTCTCTTTCCTTTGTCCTTTTTCTCGGGCTGGGAAAATATTGCTCACAAAACACTGCTCACAGTTCTGACATAAGACAATCACCACTTTTTCACTTAACTAAACTAAATTCAACAGTCTGCATTTGATTTCTCTGAAAACCAATTCCCTTGGAGGAGCCTCCTGCATTGACACCCTGCAAATTCTATAGAATATCCTAAAAACTGGGCAACTTTGCCACTCAATTTTAAAGAGATACATGAAAGTCCACATTCTACACTCTTCCGTTCCTATCACTTCTCTCTCCTTTCTCTGTACCCATCTGGAGTTGAGGCAAGAAGGACAAAGTCTGATTTTATTAGGGTCTATATCCTTATAGAAATGATGTACAAGTAATTCCTTGTCCTCGGCTGGGGAACCCACCCTTACCAAATGAGCCCACTAAAATGTTGCTCTTTTAATGTCTCCAACTCATCATCATCTAAAATCTTACATTCCTTGACTGACAAAATCACCTCATCACCATCCAAATCAGATGAACAGCGTAATATCACAACTACACCACAGTAGGAATCATCACAGAAAACATATATATGCTTCCTTTTTTCTGCCTTTTTAGACACATTCAGCTGTCTACCTTTCCCTTATGTTCCCTCAAAACACCCACCTCCCCGGCCTTTACAGGACCATCGTATTCTCCCAAAGTTGTCCTGTTCCTTTTTATATTGTCTCTTTACAGGTTTGCCATTCATATCCTTGTCCCTCGAAGAAGGACCAGAATCACTGCCCAAAATCTTTCGTCATCCATCAAATGGGACCCCAAAATCTTTCGTCATCCATCAAATGGGACCCCCTGGACTGCCAAACCACTCTTGCATCTTCGAAGAAAGCTTATTAGTCAAACATCCATTGCCCTTTTAACTGACGCCTCCACCTTATTATCCAAATAATTATTTTGCTGCCCTTCCTTTGTGAATCCCACCACATTTTAAAATTGACAAGAATAAACTCCATCCATTGCTCAGCAACCTTCTAATAATATCCCAAAATGTGGCTGAATCAGTCATAATGCAGGCCTATTAGTGGCGCCAAACCTCCAAAATTATAGAGCTTTTCTGTTCTACAGCTTTTCTGTTCTTTGAAGAATTAAGCTTGCTGTCTCTAACATGTTCTTAAAACAAACGCTTCCTAGCCAAACAAACCTAGGCCCACATGCATCAAGCATTTTTGCAGTCGCAGACGGTGCGATTCCTTAAAATCGGCCGTTTGCGAATGCAAAAGTGCTTGTTGGGATGCATCATGCCATTTTAGAAGTCGCATCTTTTTTACGATTTCTAAAATTGCGTTAGCATTTAAGAAATCGCAATTGTGCGATTTCTTAAATGCTATGCATCATTGTAGAAAAATATGCGTTTTTTAAAATTGGAAGTGCAAATTACCACGAAGTTCAACTTCGTGGTAAATTGCGAAATTGATAAAAAATGCACAAAAATGCATTTTTTAAACTGTAAAGTTACACACACACATGTCCTTAGGACATGTGTGTATGTAACTTATGCTGAAAAGTACATTTCAGGGGTGCATGGGGGGGTCCTTTGGACCCCCCCCCTGCACCCATGAAATTTTCTAAGTGCCACTCGCAATTTCAATTGACTCCTATGGGCCTTTTGGCCCATAGGAATCAATGGGAATTGCGAAAATTAAGTTAAGAAATCGGTATTTCTTTGGGATTCGGTAAAAAATGCGATTTTTACCGAATCCCACAAGAATACCGAAAATATTGATGCATATCATTTTGCATTTCTTAATTTGCGATTCCTTATTTTTCGCAAATTAAGAAATGCAAAAAGACACAATGATGCATGTGGGCCCTACTCTCAGCAACGACTGACCAACCATTCCACAAAGCAGACATGCATTTTCCTCGCTGTGCTCAAAGTACTTATCAGATCATGAGAAGCAATCAATTCTTGTTCTGTGGTTTTAAAGCGTTTGGAATGTTGCTAAGGTTTCAGAATGTTCTTAAGTGTTTGCTGCTGTTTGGGCACAATAAAGGAGGGTATTATTATTTTAGCCTCTGTGCCTTGTCATAAAAGTATGAAGGATACACACATGGAAAGGGAGATATTTCCTGTTCTAATTCCACTTCAACTAATTGAGAGAAAGTGGATAAATGAAGGGTGTGGGCATTTACAAAGCTCAGTTGTCCAATTACAGTATCCACAAAATGCAGCTGCTCGTCTGCTTTTAAATATCCCCAAAGGTCATTCTACCTCAGCAGGAATTAGAGCATTACATTGGTTCCCCTTTCAGCAATGAGTGTAGTTTAAGGCCCTTTGTCAGGTCCATAAGGCACTTTATGGCGGCGGAGCTACTGACATCCCAAAATTGTTCCCAAGGTATGTGCCTATGAGGAACCTAAAATCAACTAATGTTGGTCTTGTTCAAACTCCCAAATTTCGAAGAGCTAGATGGGGTGGCAGGAGCTTTTGCTACCGTGCATCCACGCTATGGAATAAGATGCCAACTGTCATGAGGCTGCAACCTAACTAGCAGCCTTTTAGGAAATGACTTAAATCCTGGCTGTTTCCCTCCTAAATTAGCTACATCAACATGCAGAGCACCACTGTCTTGCCACTTTCAGCACCAAGACGCCACCGCATTCAAGCGCTTTATAAATGTAATTTTCATTTCATTTCAAGGGCGTGACATTTACTATTCTCACTCCAATCCAACTAAAACTGGAAAAAGTGCATAAACAAAAGTGACTAGACTCACTTCAGTCAAACAATAATTGTAGAAGTTTGATAAATTAAAGTAGAATGGATTTGCTATTCTAACTCATTTCTCACAAATATTAGGTGAAATGCATTCATTGGAGAGGTCTATTTACCATTCTGACCCCAGTCCATCAAAAATTGGGTCCAGTGAATAATACAACGAGGGTGAGATGTACTATTTTAACTCCAATCTCACAAACATTGGTGGAAGGCATACATATGCTGTGAGAGGATGATATTTACTATTGTAAGTCCAGTCCAGCACATTTTGAGGAAGGTATATACATTTGGATGATCACAATTTTACTCTTAATGGAATGTAAACAAACTATTTCAATTTTAGAATTGTTTGGGGATGGTGTTGAAATAAAAACATTTTTCAATTTAATAATAATGGATCACAAATACTATACTTTAATTTCGAAACACATACCCTACCATTATTGCATGGTATTGTATATAAAAGAAATGAAACTGCAAAAATTACAAGTATAACACATACATTCATATACACATGTTTTCATATTTTAAAATAACATTACCCTAAATAAATATACTACAGTATGTTTTTTATAAATTTCTAACCATTAAAACCACAAAGATATAAAATAAAACGTTGAAAGTATTAAAATAATATTATCAACACATTAGCTGCTACCCAAGTAAACATATAACCCATAGTATAACCATAAAAAACACAGCCCAAAATACATGAGTCCCACATAGGTATGTAAATTAAACAATTAGAAAATCATTTACTATAGTAACAATTGACAACATATTTATTAAATAATGTATAAATACCCTCAAAACTATAAACCTCCAAAAGATGCCCATTTTTTTAAAACAACAAATACCACATATATATGTGCGCACTCTAAAACACATTACCCACCCTATATTCCAATAAAACCCCAAAATGTAAAACATCTTATACACCCTAAATTAATCATCCCCAATTGTTAAACGAACTAAAACGTATCTAAATAATAATGTATTTTGAAACCGTTGTAATAAAATAATTATTTATGTTTAATAAAACACTATCCACCCCAACGCCCAAGATAATCCTCAACTGAAAAACATTAAATTAAAAGGTAAGAACCAAAAAATATAAAATAGCACATATCAAAACAATTATTTTGTAAAAAAAAATATTCATACACATTACAATTATGCCATTAAAAATGATTATATTAAATGCCATGATATTTAAGAAAACAATGCTTTAAACCTTGATATTTATGGCAAAAATCAAAAGCACTGTACTCACCCGAGGGAACATAGACTGTATTTTTTTATTTTTATTTATTGCACTTTAGGAAGCAGGTAATACAATTCCCGCTATGTTGTTACTTCAATGGAAATGCTGCACAGGCTGCCTCAAGCACCCTTTAACCACTTCTTCAGTTAATGGCACACTAACAAATTGAAATGAAAACAAATAACTGATTGTTTTCACCTACAAAAAACAATAACAGAAACCTTTATCTGTAACAATGGTATCACTTTCATAGGTGGTTGGCAGGAAGATGTTCTACTGTGTTCACGCTAATAATATTGGGGCCACGCCCGATAGATGTGTCTCTCACTCCTCTTCAGGTGAGTAATATTCAGTTAGACAGAGAGCATTAGGAGTCAGGCAAATCTGTTGGAGAATTTCTTATCTGCAGGTGGTGATAATGTTAAGCCTTGCCCTTGTATCCCTAAGTCAGCATACGCAAACAACGACTGGTATTCTACAGTGGAGAAGTGTGGCTCAATGGTTAGAGCAGGCAGACCTTGATGCAGAGATCTGGCCAGGGACCAGGGTTCGATTCCCGCCTCGGGAGTCCGGCTCATTAATTCCCCTGACTGGATATTCTCGCCTCAGTACCTGTTCTGATCATGGGTCCCACGCTGCAACTCTGGGCAATAGCTTGCTTAGTCTCCACAACGGCCCCAAAAGCGCTGGGATGCCTGGCTGCACCTGGGGGGTGCCCAGGAGTAGACATTTCCCAGGAAAGCCAGGAAGGGTTCCTAAGCGGTATACGGACAGCGCCGGGACACCTCCGGTGGAGGTAGCTGTGCGCTTTACAAATTCCGACATTTACATTTACATTTTACAGTCATACTATTATTTATTATTCAGTATTTATCTATAACTAGTGTATCAGAATTAACATAATTATTATTAAATCCAGCAGTTACTAGGCAAACAAAGGTAAATGTTAGATTGGGCCCAATTACATTTAATGCACATCCTAATTATTATTCTATTTCCTAACAAAAGTGATTAAAATGTCATTCATGCATCAGTTACGGCTGTATTAGTTTACTAAGCTTATATTATGCCAAATAATGTAGTGTCCCGTAGAATCATATGTTGTCTTTGAGTCATCAGTTGGAACACAGTCATTCAGCGTGTACCTCCAGCAACAGGTCTGAGTTTCTTACTTCCCGTGCACCAGTACCTTATATGCCTTTATCATCAATGATGTCTTATGGAATGAGGAGAGGCTGTCCAGGCTCGGCTCCTACTTTGCTATAAAAATGTACAAACAAAGCCCCATTGCAGAAGCATGCAGAAGCTACCGAAGTGAATGCTACTTTTATCTCTTCTCTAACCAGACTTAGGGCTTCATTACGAGTTTAGCGGTGCAGGAGCGGGACTGCCCCACTCCAGCACCACCAAACCCACGGTTGAACTGCCCGCCAGATTAGGAGTTTCCTCTTGTCTGGCAGGCGTTTCTTTAGCTTTCCCACGGTGGGGCCTATGAAATAGGTACCGCAATGGGAAAGTTGAAATCAGTAGAGGAAGATAATGCAGTGTTGAGTTGGTCCAGATAATCTTGGTGCTCCTGTTTCTTCCAGCTCCTCAGGTGATTGCGACTCACTGTTTGGATGTGTTCTGTGTCTGTAGCTCAGTCTCTTCCATATACCATTCTGTGCACGTAAGGTGCAAGCGAAACAATGAGACATAAACATACACCACAATAAGTTCACCATATGCAGCACCATGATTTATGCACCCACTTTAACCCAACCACCATCTCCTCAAGAGAATGTGTGCTTTTTGTATTGTTAAACTTTTTTTACTTTAAAGATCTGGAAAATCCTCCTCCCCATTCGTTTTTTTCTTTGGATGTCAAAGCGATGCATTTTTCAACACTTTCATTTGAACCAGAATGGGTTGGAGAGTTTCTCTGTTTTCTTTACTCAGCTCAATGTTTCTTGTAGATCCCGGCCACAGGAAACCATTTGGGATCTAGAAATATATAAACGTACACCCATAGGGCCAAAGGAATAGGGGTTGTCTCAGCATTCCCTCATCCTGACCAGTTAAAAACCATGGGTCAGAAAAGAGAAGCCATGCAGGTCCAGATGCTGACATTAACATCCGAGCAATTCCTATAAATGTTATTGGATACTGTATTTGGTCAATGTTGTTGAATGCTCTTGAAGTTCTAAATAACACCCAATAAGCAACATCTCTTAGTATCCAGCACCTGCAAGGCATCATAACAAGTCTGTAAATTAGCTATCTTCATGTTGTAGCCAGAGTATACGTCAGAGTAATATCTTATTGGATGCACTATGTTGTGTCAATATCAAGAAAATGTTTTTTCAAACTCAATATGCAAAGTGTTTAAGGTACCTGGAAAAACTATTTGTGCAATATAGACAATAGTTACATAAGATCATCGAAGACTTCATACATTACAATGGGCACTGACAATGGACACAAGAAAGGAACCAGGATACATTCTTGACTCTGTGGCATCTATTATCGGAACAATTCTGTAAGGACTTTCACAGCATCAACACCAGTAGTTTCCCCGTGGCCTAGTTCCCAGTAGGCACCAATAAGCAAATCTAGCATGTTCAACGTTTGTTGATCAAGAGGAAGGTTTGTTGATTATAGACTTTTAGAAATTGTGGAACATACCAGAACTTCAGCACTGCAGACCAATATGATTCCTTTAGAGAGCACGTGCTATGGAAGGTGATGCAGTGTAGCCTGCTCAACCAACCATATACACTATCTGAGCCTATTCATATTGCTCCCACCTATGAAGATAAATGTTGGGTTGTTCTCTGGAAGTATTTCTTGTAAAGGTGAGAGTAGAGTTCAGTCTACAGGGCCTTTTCAAAATGGTACTTGAAGTATGTTCACTTTAACATCATCTTCATCTTTTCTTTATCACGGTTGCTAGAATCGGTGGCACTAACATGGGAAGATGGCTGCCATAGGGCCTGATTTCGAGTTTGGCTGATGTCTTGCATGGTCACAAACATGACTTGATATCCCATCCTCCTTATCACAAGTGCATAATATCTGATTGCACTTGTAATAAGGTGGGGGAGTGACAGAGTATCCCATCCTCCGAATTCAAAATCAGACTCTAGTTCCCTACTCATTGGGCCAGTATGTCCTCATTGACTCTCCTGTAACTACATATTTCATAGCTCATAGATGGTGTGGGTTTCACAAGCTTCTGATACTCCCTTCATGTTAATTTCACTCTCCTGTTCTATAGCAATCTGCAACTTTTTTAGTTAGATTCGTACTTACATTTCTCCATTTGAGAACTGGTGCTACATGTAAGTAACTTTTTCATACATACTCTTTCATATGTCAGAGCTACTGACTGTACAGGGTGTGCAAGGCGCCTCTGACATACAATGTAACTAGGGTACTGTTATTACATTTCCATCCAGAGACAGTAACTGTGGTATAGGATTTGAAGGAGCCTACGCAATTGTTTGAATAAGTCAACATTCTTAAATGTCAAAAGTCTACTTCTTGGTGGTGGACTTGTGGCTGGTTCAATGTTAGTAGAAGGGATGAATACTCTTGTTGAAGACTGTTATCCAAAATATACTCAAGACACTTTTTTTCATATTGTTAGGTTAACCTGTATTCTGATCCACCAAAGCCGAGTCACAGTGTTCAAATGGGAGCTGTGTCTCAGGGGTCAAAAGTCATGGCTTTCACCATCCCTCATTCCCAAGTGGCACAATTTAGCCAGAGCCCGTCAGAGCGCCCGGAGCCAGGTGAGTAGGAGCTGCACTATGAATCTATTTATTTATGGATTTATTTATTTTAAGCAAGAGTCAGTCTGTGTTTCAGGCGTTTGGTATTTCCATATTGTGTGGGTTTTGCAGTGAACGTTAACAAAGGGGATGAAAGAACCTAACCCAAAGGTAGGCATGAAAGGCATGGCAAACGTTGGCTGAATGATATTTAACTTAATTAAGACACTCTCTACCACATGTAAGCTGCCCGTACCTTCACTTTTAAGCAACTACAAAAGTGTGATATTGAAGGGGTCTGCAGACTGCTCTTAATCTGAAAGGAGGTAACACACTTCCTAGACTTGCTTTATATTCCTATAGCCCAGCATATAATATTGTGTAGTCCAACACAGCCCCCCTTGCTTCCAGCCAGGTCAGGCTTTATATGGCAGACATGCTCCAGCTATTTACACCTCATTTAATTGTAGGATGCGACTGAACGAGTTCTCCCTAGGAACCTGAACATACTTGATCTAACCACAGCATAAATATGTGGTACCACTGAAGGTGTTCTCGTTAGCATCTTACTCTATTTCTGTCTGTTTATACCATGCCATACATTTTTGTTTTGCCAGTGGCAGCAGCATCCTTTATTCATCACTTATAGTTAACCTCAAAGACCAGAGATTAGGTGGGGTTATGTTGGGATGGAAATGTCTCCGGTGTCCCCTGCCTGACTCTGGAGAGTGTGTATCCCCACTCTGTCTCTGCAGATTTTTTATTTTCACTTCATTGAACACAACAGTCACACATGTACCACTGAGGACCACCCCTGAAAGTAGTTGAGACCCCACAGCATGGCTCTGAGATTGGGTGGGTCACATACACTGCACCTCTCCTTTTGAAAATGACATCTGTCCTCTCCCTGGGCAGAGAGAGACTGCCAATGGCGCATCAATGTTTATAATGGAAGGGACAGACCCTTTTGTCTGTTACCTCCCAGGGAGATGGGCTTTCAGACCTTTCCTGTAAGAAGATCTGCTAATTTCAATTTACTGGGACCTTTACTCCATTCTTGTGCAACATGGGTGGAGAGTGTATGTTCATTGTGCACAAAAGAGGTAGGATGAGTGTGTGTCTTAAATGCTTTAGTGTGGGTGGTGCCAGATCCCATAAACCAACATGGGAGAGAACATTTCTGTGTGCAAGGAGTAGGAACTTTGCTTTCTAGCTTCTGTTTAATGGTACGAACAAACCTGAAACAAGGCTCTGCAAGGAAAGCCGAAGACTGTTTGGAAGAAGGAACTTCCTCGTGGTTGTGGTGTATTTCCGGACTGTATCCCATAGAGAAACACCTGCCAATAGAATCCTCAGCCGAGCCTCCTGGTGTCTACAAACTGTGTGAAGGACTTGTGGTCATGAGCTTTTATGGAAGGGCTGCCTGACTTTGCCTTGAAAGAGGAAGGCAACTGGTGCACATGGGTGAAAGAGTGTACCCCTGCAGGAGAACATTCTGTCCAACCCAGTAGCCTACTGTCTGAGAGGGCTGTGCAGAGGGATCAAGGAACTCTCTCTACATCATCACTGTTAGGCTAAGATGGAGGATCAGACCTACAAGCCACTGTGCCAAGCCCCTGGGTTCGTGAATCCAGTGTATGCCCCTGTTTGCCCTTAGTGGGCCATATAGGTCCTCTTCCGCAGGACTATTGAGAAGATTTGCAAATATTGTTGAACACTTTCAAATCTAACAAACAGCATCCACGACTGTGCCACAGTTGTGCCTTGTGTGCCTTCTTTGCGCAGAGTTTCAAAAAGGAATACAATGTGGGCTTGATTAGAAGGACCTATCTGATTCCAAAGGGATCAGATCTGCAAATGGTACTGAAAACAGGAGGTACCAGTCTAATCAGAATTATGAGATCCACATGATATCGCACATCTGTTTACAGAACTTTACACTGCGAAAAGCAGTCAAAGTGTCTGGTTAAAAAGTCCAGTGGTTAATGAGGAATTACAGGGCTAATTGGACCTGGAATACAAATTCACCCAGAAATTCCTCATTTCTCTGGCAGTCCTCAGGGTTCAAGTCAGAACCTCAGGACTGTGAATAGTGTTGTCTAAGGGGGGTGCAGAATGTAATACTCCTGCATCCAGGGCAATTTTAAGAAGGCCCTACATCTTCCCTTGCCAGGTCTGCACATTATTTCTGTTGTCAAAGCCTGCATGCATTAAGCAATTGATTGTGAAGAATGCTTTCATAAAACATGTAAAAGCAACAAATGATGGACGGAATGCTGAACAATGCAAACATTCATCACCCTGCCACCCCAGTTTGGACTCAGCCATATGCAGATCAGTCTTGACCCTGCTCTTCATGGGAGCAGTCCAGCTTGAGCTGCCGAGCCAGACCCTTCCTGGACCAGAAAAAGCACCCTGGGACCGGTTTCGGGACATCACCCCTTATCAGCAAGACTAACTTGAATCCAGTGGCGCAGTGAGCACGGGATCTATGTCTGGGCATACCCTTCTCATGTAGGGCGACAATAACAAAAGGAACTAATGATGGAAGGAATACTGAACACTACAAACATTCACCCCAGGCACAAATATCTGGGCTTAATCAATCCTTCTTTTGCTCACCAAGCCACCCTAGTTTGGACTCAGCCATATGCAAATCAGTCTTGACCCTGCTCCTCATGTCTAGCACGAACTGCTAAGCCATGTCCTTCCTGGACCAAAAACAAGCACCCTGGGACTGTCTTTGGGGGTACAAGCCCTCATCAACTAGGCTAGCTTGGGAGCAGGGTCAAGACTGATTTGCATATGGCTGGGTTTAACTGGAATGGCATAGGGAGCAAATAAATGATGGATTTAGGCACGGATCTCTGTACTTGGGTGAATGTTTGAGATTGTTCAGCATTCTGTCCATCAATTGTTCATTTTGCATTCATAAAACATGTAGGCACTGTTTTATTAATTGGGAAGTACCCTTTATCACAGTCTTTAGGCAGGCGATGGTTTATTGTGAAAACCTGCTGTCATGGACAAAAGGCAATTTCTTATTGTTTATGAAAACATTTTGTAAATGACGATAGGCAGTGGTCTATTGATTGTGACAAACTTTGGCAAAGCCAATTGGTAGTTGCTGATTGATTATGAAAATCCGTTGTCAAAGGCAATAGGCAGACTGCTCATGATTGTGTAAAGTCTGTATGACATTGCTTGTTTAGTCAAGCCCATTAATATTTACATGGATCGTGTTTGGATGTGTATTAGGTCTAATGCAGAAGCACTGGCTAGATCAGCAGCATTGTTTAGTGATTTTATTGCTGCTGCTGAATTCTGAATTTCGAATCCATGCCACCGCCACAAGTAAGCCTTGGAACACTTTGCCTAGCTATAGACGGTAAAGTGCTAAAGGTGTGTACTTACTGCTTATACCTAGGTCCAATAGTAAGGTCACCCCAACTTGCCTATGGCAAAGGGCTCAAACTAATACAATGAAGATAAGTAACCCCCTAATTGTCATAGAAACCCTCCAAACTACTTCCTACAGGCCCTACCGAACTTGCTCCATGGCGCTCTGCAAATTTTCCTGGTAGTATAAGGGATGGTATTGCTACTGTCCTTCGTACTAGACAATTCTATTTTTCGCAGCCCAGATTGATGTACTGTATGATGGGTTGTGCCCCCCAGTTCACCACAACGTGACGCAAAGAAGTTGGCGTTCTGGAAATGCAGCTTTTTCGGGCATTGTGCATTGTAAATTACATTGCATTGTTGCATTATGCCAAGAAGCACATGGCCACATTTTATCAGTACTTTGCCCTGGTACCTCTTTCCATCTGCACACACAAGTCAGAGATACACACTCAAGATGCTTTGGGATAATGGGTTCCAGACCAGGGTGTGTGGAATTTCCGGATGAAGGTGTGTGGAAAGGAATGTTTAGTGGAGAGGCGTGAAAATGTCAGACAGGTATGTCTGGGCAAAAAGTGTCTAAGTGTGAATGATTCCTGGGGAGGCGTGTGGGCGATGGAGATTTCTGAACGGATGTATGTGTGGATGGATTTGGTAGAGATCTGGATCAATAAGTCTGCTCCTTGTTGCATAGGCTGTGTATTTAAGACAGTTTTCTTGGGACTGTGACATTTGTAGTTATGAGTGTTCTTTTCACATTTGCATTTATGAGCACACAGATTGAGCAGAGGTGCTTTTACAAGAACATTGTCTGGGCAAAGAGTCATGAGAGTACTGTTTGAAAAGAGGTGTGTGGTTTTATGAAAGATCTTGAAATGTCCAGTACTTGCATCTGATGTGTGTTTTGTTAGAGTGGTGCGACAGATTCATTTGCGGGAATATTTTTTATAAAGTAATGACAATGCTTCCCTTCGACAGAGATGGAACAATTGGTTTTCTGCAAAGATGTTTCTCTAGTATATTGTTTTTCCATTCAGCATCTTGTGAACTTCATCCCTTCAACATATGGTCACATCAGTTGAAACATAAGCAAAAAGGAAGCTACCAGTTCTTGCATCTCTAAATATTTATTTACAGTAACAAACTAACCAAGTTATTAATATAATGCTAGAGTCAATTTAACCATGTTATTAATATATTGTTAAAATCAGTAACTTGTGAATTTCTTTATGATTCGCTTGTTAACATCACTACGTTTGAGGAGAGAGTTCACACAATAAGGAGTTTCAGAAAGATTTTATGCTGGAGACCGAAAGATCACTGTCCTTTAACAATGTTAACCCAACACTAATATCCGTTTCAGCTCCAGTAGGCTGTGATCTCCTATCCCAATTCTTTCGTAACCTCAACAAATTCAGAAAGAAGATCGCAGACTATTGAAACGTTGAAAGATTTTATGCTGGGTTTGGAAATATCAGTTATACAAACAGTTTTCCACAGGCAATGATATCTGTTACAGATTCAACTTGCTGTGAAAATCATTTTCTAATTTCATCGATGAGCATTAATTGATCCAGAGGCAGAAAGTAATGTTTAACACATGTTCAAGTCTATGAAAGATTGAGCTCAAGAGGATGGGTTTACAAGATGGCTCCTAGAACTGGGCAATGTATATTTCTCCGATTGCTAACTGGACACATAGTTGTGAGACTGCTCATGATTTCTTGATCACACTTGTTTTATTTCAGAGTCTCGCCCCTCAGAAGGCGAACGCACTGCTGCTCCCCAGCCACCCCCAACACCCCCACAAGCAGACGATGTGTCTAGTGCTGATGAACTTCGTAACGGTGATGAGCCCTCTCCAGGAGAGTACCTGACGCAGACCCTTGCAAGGCAGGCAGAGAAATTCCAGAGACAGGCAAGTGCTGTCTTTTAAGGAGGCTGATTTATCCAAACTACAATCACCTATGCTAATACTTTGTTGAGTTTATTTTCCAGTGGCTATAAAAAGTTGGTAAAAGTTGATAGTGGTGTGGCTAAGAGTTTATGGTGAGTGAGTGAGTTAGTAAATGAATGGTACCCACTTCCATAGCTCACTATTTTGTAGAGTTGATCTGAAACCACTGTGATCTGGTAAAGTGAGTCTCTGGATTGCACACTTGGCTTATATTTGATGTGTGTGCTAAAAAAACTCCCAAGAAGGCTGCAGAATTCAGATATCAGTGGCCAGAATCACTCTCCACCTCCCACGCTGCACTAGTCACAGAGCATCCGAAGGAGCTCCTCGGATCCCCATTCACAAATGAGCACAATTCTAACTCTTCATTATTCAGCTCTTCATCACTTTCAACTCTCTACATAACACTGGACCAGCATAACTCAACAATTGCATCAGCTTTCACAAACCTTCCAGACACCTCCACTCATCCAGACTCTCACTGGCACAAATCCTGCGCAAACGGAAAACCAGTTCCGGTGGCCAAGCCTTCTCCTATGTGGCTCCTAAAGCATTGAATGGCCTGCTGCTGCTACACATAAGAGCCTCCTCCTCCCTTCTTGAATTCCAGCCGAAGACCTGGCTTTTCGAGCAGTCCCAGTAGGCCCTAGGTGTGGTTAGACTCATACCAGGATGCCCTCCCGGGTTATAATGTGCAAAACATAACATTACAGAACTTTTTTATTCCAACCTATAGGTTGAATCCTTCGAAAACCAGCTCCAGATGGGGAAGTTGTCTCCACAGGAACAGATAAAGGTACTGTGCACACTTCTTTAGTGACTATAAACTCTAGCATCCCTTGTCCACTGTCTGTCTCCACCCTGTATTTTCCTATGAGTCGTATCACACCTCCATGGTTTCTGAGGGATGGTTTCTCCTCTATATTGCTTTTCATTGATGCATTTGTAGCAATTCCCCTCCAACACCACCTATCTTTCCTTCATTGCTTATGTATGACACAGCTCCCCTTCCACTGTGCTTGTGCTATCTCATCATTTCACTGACTATATGTGCTTGTGTTCTGTCTCCTCTTTCCATTGACTGTCAGCTCTGACTCCTCCCCTGCTGTAGCTGTGGTTTTCAAAATATCTTCTCCACTGCCTGTAAGTTTCAGTATGTGTCGCACATTGGATATTAAGATTAAAATCTGTCCTTCTTTACCTCTATGTGCTGGCACCTCTCTTCTGTTACCAGCAAGTGCTGACATTTGTCAGTCTCTGCTTGCTAGTGCTGACACCACTTTTCTTTATCTCTTCCACTACAAGTCTGTGCTCATATCTCTCTTCTGTTACTTGTGAGGATTGACATATCTCCTACACTACCGATGTGTACTGGCACCTCTCTTATATGACTCTTGAGTTTTGTCATCTCTCCCCCAGTGCTTGAGTGTGTTAGTGCCTCACATGTATGAACTAAGAGCTCTGACAACACTCCTCCAGTGCCTGATTAGGTTGACGTGCTCTCCTGTTGCCTGTGATGGTTGGCATATTTCCTCCATTACCTGTGTGTTCTGGTACTTCTCATATATGACCAGTACGTTCTGACATCTCCCATCCATTACTCCATTACCTGTGTGCATTACCACCTGCTGCTATTATTTATTATGATTTATTTTTTATTCAGTTGATTTCTTAAAACCATAAAATACAGCAGCAGTATAAATACAGTATAAAAAACATTCTATAAAAGACAATTCATGTAAAGAAAGGCGACTCAAAAACTAGAAAGGCATATTTAATCTTCCTTTATACTCCATATAAAAACAGCAGCATTTAAAAAACAAACCACGAGTTAGCAAACATCTGTCCCTAGAGCGCTTCACAGTATTAAATAGGGTACCATCTCCAGAGTGGTAGTTGTCAAAACATATTTTACGAGTACTGTGTGTTTTGTTAACTCATCCTCTTCGCTGAGTGAAACCACCCATTCCCTAAATCTCTCCTTACCCCATTTGAGATCTCCTCTGCTAATGCCTTCTGGTTTACAAAAATACCTCCTTCCTCCCCAGGTTAGCACGGAGTCCCTTATATACTGTAACCAGGGTATTTTGAGGCATAAATGAGTGACCAGTAATCCCTCATAACTAAACAATTCAGGGCCAGCTCCTCCTGTGACCATATCCTAATCCAACTCTGCAGTGGACGCAGAGCTGTCTGGTCACTTAGATACTTAACCCTTATCTCCTCAGTCATGCAGTAGGTTGACGTGCTGTGTGGAAATTAGATCACATGCCCTTTGAAATGTGCTTTCCTCTATCTGTAGCTCATTTACTGGAAGATACACCCAAATGTCACTCCCATACAGTACTTTAGATATACGCTTAGCCTCGTAGATTTTAACTAAGGCTTTAAGGGCTCTACTACCCAGCCAGGAAGCAAAGCGAAAAAAAGCTACTACAGACTTCCTAGGCTCCTGCATCTTGGCCTCAAACAAGGGTTTCCAGCTTAATTTTGAATCAAACAATACCCCCAATAGGGAAACTCCGAAATTTTTGCTAAATTATGCTGGTTCAAGGTTAGAATCTTAGTTCTTGTTGACTTGGTTCCCACCACCATAATGTAAGACATGGGGACTTTAACAGAAAGGCCTAAATCTCTCATAAAGCATTTGAAAGGAGTTCAGCAAGGTTTGCAGGCTGTTGGCCGTTCTCTCCATCAAGACCACATCATCTGCGTAAAGCAATACTGATAAAGGATAAGAGCCAATAGATGGATAATCCGCCTTAATGGCAACTAAGGCCTTTTCCAGCACATTTTATGTATAAAGAAAAAAAAGGGGGCGAGGATACACCCATGTCGAACCCCGTGGCTCCTTTTAAAGCTATCCGTACAGGCTGAGTCGTTTTAACCGTGGCAGTAGTTTCTGCATGGCGTTCACGTAAAAAATAAACTATGTTGAGGTCTTGTACTCAAAAGGATTTGCCATGACTAACCCGATCAAATATTTGCGTACGGTCCATGAAGGCCCGGTGGAGTGTTTCAGAATGGTGAATAGTATATTTGCTAATTAGCAATTAAAGAGTTAAACACTGATCTGTGGTAGATTTACCCGGCTGAAAGCCATATTGGGAATCAGAAATAATATTATCATCAACCGCCCAAATTTTCATTCTGTCCAATGACACTCACCCTAGAACTTTAACAACTGAGTCCAAAAGTGATATTTGTCTGGTTTGTCTTTGTCCCCCTTTTTAAAAAACAGGCGGTAGGCTATCAGGACCTGGGGCCTTCTTCCTAGTGACTCTTAATACCATGTACTCTACTAGATCCAACTCTACCCTGACAATCTGATCAATTCAGTTACAAATACCCTGAAAGTGAGTCACCCAGTCGTGGGCAGGAATATGATGACATAGGCTAGGAGCATTCTCCTGGGCAAAGCAAGGTTGGTTAATGATATGCCAGAAGGCTGAGCAGTTTTTAACAGAACTGGTTAGAGCCAATTCTTCCCATTCCTTTTCCCTTAAGATCCATTTCCTTTTCTTCAGTTCTTCCTTACAAGTACATCTGCAAAAGGCAATCTGTGCCCTATTCTTAGGGATTATTTTATGCGTACTTTTTAGATGTGCAAGGTCCTTGAGCAACGAGAGTCAACCATTTTGGGGAGGGAAGGGAGGGTTTTTTATTTGGCAAATAGAGAAGCTCGGCTACCTTTTCTGCAATGGAGCTGAAGGCTGATATGAGCATATGGTCATGGGTAGAAAGATCTAAGCAAGTGTCTCATTCTTTGGTACAGCGATGAAATATGGTGTTTACAAAATGTTCCGGTTCCACCATTGCCCATCTTAGTTGTCTGCCCTGGCTCTGTTTCTGAGGGACTGTACGGGTTCTTAAAGAGGTCCTTAAAGATGTACTTGGCCCAGTCAATGTTAAAGTTAACTGATTATGGTCGCTAAAAGGTTGACAAGAGATACTAAAATTAACAGTCATGGAAAGAAACAAGGCTGATACAAAATAATAATCAATACGGGAGGCACAGGCCCGCCCTATATAAGTTGGGGAAAAAACTTTGTGTAAGATTCTTTCAGCTTATCCATTATAAATTACAAGGTTAAAATCATGTAACCTCATCATAAAACCAGTCCCCTCTTTGGTATGCTCCAGGTAAAGCCCTGGAGTCAGGAAGCACCTTTGAGGGGCATTCAAAACCTCAAGAAGAGTATTGTGTAAATATATATTACCATCACATAAATGTTTATTAAAATATTCAGTAACAATTACATTATTCTGCCCTCACTGGTGCTGGACTAATGAGAGATTATATGTACTCAAACTATGGGTGCTCGATGTAACCTTTGACCATGTTTTCATGTTGTAAATGTTTAACAGGTAGACTACAAAAGATCCGGCAAGTGTAATCTTAAGAGCTTGAATGGTCGGAACCCCTGGATGTAATTCAATAATACGCCCATATATCTCGAGTGAGATCTAAATAATCATTCCCCCTTTGGCCCTGCCAACCGGCGAATGAATGGCTAGGGTAAAGAATGTTTTATAGCCTGCTAAATTAACCCGTTCGGTGCTGATGACAGCTCCCGGCTGTCATGAGTTACGGTGGGCGTGTGCTGATGACGACCGGGAGCCGTCATGACCACGCCCGCGATCGGAATGTGCCGCACAGGCGCGGAATTCCGGCCGCAGCCAGGGGCTTAAAGGTGTTGATGGTCTCTTGCAAACAAATCAAGTGGAAAACTTTAACATATTTAATCCAATTTGCATCTTTGAATTTGGAGAACAGACCTGCGATGTTCCAGCTTATTAACAGAATATCATTACTGCTGGTAACATCAGAGGGTTCTCTACAAGGATAGATACAATGACTTGTAGTACACAGTAAGGCTATGACGGAAGTGAGTAGGGCTGCTTCATTGTCCCGTCAGTCACAGGAATCCAACAGGCTGAAAGGGGCAAACTTATTATGGGGAGGAGGAGGTTGCAAGCGGGGACGACCTGACCTCTGGGGACCAACTAAGAACTAGGGCGTTGGGCTGTCTGATTCGGGTCTGTAGAAAAAGCTCAAGGGAAGAACCTGAATGTTGGAACTCAATAAGCACCTGCAGGAACTTGCTATGGCAAATACCCGCTCTGCCACATTAGCACTGTTAAAATCGAAAACTATGCAATCGCCCTCCATGGACTTCCTATCCTTCCCCATCCATCTGACCCTTCTAACCATATGAATACAGTCAGAAATAGCTTGACCCTAATTCAAATTTTAACCCAACCTGTGAGTCACTTTGTTTTTCAACGAGTTATATTGTTCCTGGCTATTCCCAGTCAAAGGCAGGAAGTTGCCAAGATTACCACATAAGGGGTTGCTTTGAGGGGAGGTCAATTATGGGGCCATTTGATAAACTAGGCTGCCGAACCTCGTTGTACAGGGCTTCATTAGGCCTAGGCCCCGGGATTCCTACCTCAGAAATTTCCTTGTCAGTAGCACCACTATTTGAACAACACCCCCAGTCAACAAGGTATCTTGCATGGGTAGGCGACCTTCATTAGTTTTAGGATTAACCTTATTTCTAAACATGGATAAGTGCAAGCTATCCCGTGTCATAGTATCTACTAAAGGACCATCGACCAATGGCATTCAGGATAACTGCACAACAGCCTGTGGGGAGACACCCCTTATATGCAAGAGAGCTTGCTCAATGTTTTTGCAACGTGATTCCAGCGGAGGTAATTGCCCCCTAATTGGGAGTTTTAACTTTGAAGAAAAAATATCCATATAAGACTGTATTTTATTGTCAATAAAGTCCTCAATAGATTTGCTAACAGAATTGTTCATTTGTTGAGAGGCAGCCCTGGCAATTTGGTCAGACCAACCCTGGGGGGGGGAGGCATTAGGGGGGCAGGTGTGGGTGAAAGTGTGAAGCACTGCTGCTTTTGTTACATGGGGCCAATATTGCGATATTGCAGCACCTCTGCCAAACCAGTGTCCTCCCCTCCAGCCTCCAGGGGAAATGCCTGATACCCGGCACGGTCAGTCCAGCCCTGTTGAGATCATGGGCCATCACCACTGGCAGAATCCGTCCCTTCGTGTTCCTTCCGCTTCCGCTTCCTTTATGGGAGAGAGGGTCAGCCACATGATCCGGGCCATTACCAATCCAGAGTGATCTGTGCCTGAAGATACAGCTGTGGGCCTGGATGGAAATTGTGTTTATAATGGGCCAGTCACCCTGTATTGAGGACCCCTCTGGAGCCATAGCCTCAGAGCCTTTCCCCCTCATAATGGGCCAATTCATCATTCACATGGCAGTACATTCAGTTCTTCACAGAGTTATCTTATCTTACAGGATCCCGGCTGACAAACATGCAGACACACTAGTTGATGTCTGCACCCCAATTGCTCAGGCAGGCTGGTATCTCAAAAGCCATAGGAAAAAGAAGAAGTCAAAAGAATCCTTACTACAGGACCACTTCCCCTTACAACTTCAGGTATACAGAATACTGCTCAGGATGGGAAATGACCTGATCCGGACTCTTGTGCCTGCTGTAGGTCCGGACTTCAGCCGGGCAAGGCCTGCACGCATCTTGCGCTGTGGGATGCTTCCGATGAATTTAAAGCACTCAAGATCAGCCCACATGGGTGAGCCTGGAAAATTGGGGGCTGTAGTCCCACCCCAGTGAGTACGGCTTGCAGGACATAGAAGGTTCAGTAGGACAGCATGCAAGGCTCCTGCGATACGGGATGATTCTGGTGAATTTAAAGCGCTCTGGCGCTCGAGATCAACCCCACAAGTGAGTCTGTAAAACTGGGGAATGTAGTCCCACCCCACCAAACACGGCTTGCAGGAAAGAGCGGGTTCAGTAAAATGGCATTTGAGGCTCCTGCACTGCAAATGTGCTCCAATGATTTTAAAGCGCTCTGGCGCTCAAGATCAGCCCCACGTGTGAGCCTGGAAAACTGGGGAATGTAGTCCCATCCCCAGCGAGTAAGGCTTGCAGGACAGAGCAGGTTCAGTAAGACGGCATAGGAGGCTCACGCGCTGCAGGGTGCACCTGATGAGTTTAAAGCACTCCGGTGCTGGAGATCAGCTCCAATGTGTGAGCCTGGAAAACTAGGGGATATAGTCCCACCCCAGCGAATACGGCATACAGGACAGAGTGAGTTCAGTAAGACAGCATATAAGGCTCCCACGCCGCGGGACACTTCCGATGAATTTAAAGCTCTCTGGCGTACAATATCAGCCCCCAAACTTGAGCCTAGCAAACTGGGGGATGTAGTCCGAAACCAGCGAGTACGGCTTGCAGGCGAGAGCTGGTTGAGTAAGACAGACAGCACACAAGGCTCCCTTTCCTATTGCGTGTGAGGGTTGACATATTTCCTGCATTACCTGCTTGTAGATGCACCGCTTATGTATGTTCTTTGACTTCTGACAACTCTCCTGCATTGCCTGTGCATGCTGGTACCTCTCCTGTATGACCTGTGAGTTCCAACATCTTTCCTCCATTACCTGTGTGCATTGACACCCTTTCCTGTTGCCTGTGAGAGTTGACATATCTCCTTTATTGTCTGCGTTGGGGCCTCTCATATATGATATTTGAGTTCTGACAATTTTACTGCATTACCTCTGTATGCTGGCACCCTCTCCTATTATCTGTCACAGATGACTTATCTCCATCACCTGTGTACTGACACCTCTCTCCTATTACCTGTTTGGTTTGAAGTACCATACACCTGTATGTACTGACACCTCGCTCCTCTTACTTGTGAGGGTTGACCTATCTCCTCCTTCCTGGCACCTTACTTATATGACCTGTGAGTTGTGACATTTCTCCTTCATTACCTGTCTGTGCTGGCACCTCTCATGTCTTCTCCACTACCTTGGTGTCCTGGCATCTACCTATTATTATCCTGTTGATTTATTATCTCTTGTATTACCTGTTGATTTATTATCTCTTGTATTACCTGTTGATTTATTATCTCTTGTATTACTTGTTTGTGCTGACACGCCTCTCCTCTTACTTGTAAGGTTTGACGTACTTACTGCTCCATCACATGTATGTCCTAGCTTCTCTCTCCTGTTGTTGCTAGTGCTGGCACTTCTTATCCAAACATTTGTGAGAATTCATAAGAATAGCGATACAATGATGTCTATATTTTGGCTGTCCAACTGGACATCATCTTTTAACGAGAAGGTACAAGAAAACATGCAAGTGGGGACATATCTATCATAAAAAACGGAAAAGGCTCAGGCAATACAAGAAGGTGTGGCCAGAGAAAATTATAGTTATTAGGCCAACAGAGAATACATGAGAGCACCCTAGCACATATTAATACCAAATATACATTTGTGTTAGAGTGCATAAAGTCGACGATGTTTCGATCCCTTTAACCAAATGCTGGCATCATCTTCAGGACAAGACAAGTTGATGCCTGAGGCAATTGTCAATTGAACAATATTCTGAAATGGGGAAGGGGATGAAAGAGGCGAAAGAGGGAAAAAAGAAAAGGGAAAAGAAGAAAAAGAGGGATTAGCAATGGGGGAATTATAACCAGAGGTTTCAATGTACTAATTATATGTGAATGGTGAGGCATGCTCCAGTTGTATGGGTAAGAACTGGTTGTTTTAAGATGCTACCTGTCTGGGCATGCAGCGGCTAGAAGGGGTAATATGTACCCTGCGGTTTTTTTGTTGTTGGTTTTTTTTGTGTTTTATATAGCACAAACTAGACCAGAAGAAATCAGAGCACTTTACATGACCACCAGTTTCGTTACAGATGGACACATTAATGTATTTTGTTAGGCACGGGGAGATTACGTGATTTGCCCAGAATCATAGGATGTTGAGCGTCGTTGCCGAAACTCGAACCAGGTTCCCCAGTTTCAAGGTCGACCGCTCTTGCCGTAAGGCTACATCCTCTCCCCGGTTGACAAGAGGATTTCATATTAGGACGATATGTGCCCCAAGATTGACAAGAGTTCATGACAAGAGGCAATGCATTAATGGGAATTACTCTAAACCGGGAGTCCGAGCAGAACTCTACACATAGGCCTTAACCGAATGGCGGACTGGACTACCCTTATCTAACCCGATAAAGAATCTAGTGTTCTGCTCGGACTCGCGGTTTTGAGTCCCAGGTAATCCCTCAACACAACTTATTTACTACCTACTCCCTCATCACCAGTAATTCCCATTAGTGCATGGATGCTTGTCATGAACTCTTGTCAATCTCGGGCCACATATTACCCGAATATGAAATCCTCTTGTCAACCTTGGGGTGCATATTAGCCCTTCTAGCCGTCGCATGCCCAGACGGATAGTATCTTAACACACACATTTCTTACCCATAGAACTGTAGCATGCCTCACCTTTCACGTATAATTAGTACGTTAAAGCCTCTGGTTATAATTCCCACATTGCTAATCCCCTCTTTTTCTTCTTTTCCCTCTTCTTTTTTCTCCTCTTTCGACTCTTTCCTCCCCCCTCCACCCCTCTTTCAGAATTGTGTTCAATAGGCAATTGCCTTAGGCAGCAACTTGTCTTGTCCTGAAGATGATCCCAGCATTAGGTTAAAGGGATCGAAACGTCATCGACTTAATGCACTCTGACACAAATGTATATTTGGTATTAGTATGTGCTTGGGTGCTCCAATGTATTCTCTTTTGGCCTAATACCTGTAATGTTCTCTGACCACACCTTCTTGTATTGCCTGAGCCTTTTCCGTTATTTATGATCTATATGCCTCCACTTGTATGTTTCTTGTACCTTCTCATTAAAAGATGATGTCCAGTTGGACAGCCAACATATAGACATCATTGTATTGCTATACTTATGAATTCTCACAAATTTTTTTGTGTTAGGGACCACTGTTCCTTAAAACATTTAGTACCCAAGGTCCCTGCCCACCATTTGGGTTCCCTTGTCATTGCAAAACACGGCACTTCTTATCCAGCACCTGTGAGTGTTGACACCTCTCCTGTATGCCTTTGATGCTGACACTGCTCTTCCATCACATGTGTGTGTTGGCTTCTCTCTTCTATTGTCTGCCAGTGCTTACAACTCTCATTGAGTACCTTTGAGTGCTGACACCTCTCCTGTATTGCATAAGCTGACACTTCTTCTCTATCACATGTATGTGCTAGCTTATTTCTCCTATTGTCTGCCAGTGCTGACACATCTTATCCAGCACCTACGAGTGCTGGCACCTCTCCTATATTGCCTTTGATGCTGACACTGCTTCTCCATTGCCTCTGACTGAAGAACGTTTCCTTATCTGCCTGTGTATTCAAAAGACTCTGCATTCACTCTAAGTTCGGACATGTATACTCCATTGTCTGTGTATGCTGGTATCTGTGGCATCTCCACTCCATTGTCTGTGGGTGCTGGTATCAGGTATATCTGGATACTGGTGTCTCTGGCATTTCCTCTCCATTGTCTGAGGGTGCTGGTGTCTCTGGCATCTCCCCTCCATTGTCTGTGGCTGCTGGTATCAGGTATATCTGGGTACTGGTGTCTCTGGCATTTCCTCTCCATTGTCTGTGGGTGCTGGTATCAGGTATATATGGGTACTGGTGTCTCTGGCATCTCCTCTCCATTGTCTGTGGGTGCTGGGGTCTCTGGCATCTCCCCTCCGTTGTCTGTGGGTGGGTACTGGTGTCTCGGCCTTCGCTCCTTCACTGTCTTTGGTTGCTGGTGTCTCTGGCATCTCCACTTGCCTCTTTGTGCTGGTGTCTCTGGCATCTCCCCTTCACAGTCTATGGGTGCTGGTATCAGGTATCTCCTCTCCATTGTCTGTGGGTGCTGGTGTCTCTGACATCTCCCCTTCACTGTCTGTGGGTGCTGGTATCAGGTATCTCTGGGTACTGGTGTCTCTGGCATCTCCCCTCCATTTTCTGTGGGTGCTGGTGCCTCTGGCATCACCCCTCTATTGTCTGTAGGTGCTGGTATCTCTGGCATCTCCCCTCCATTGTCTGTGGGTGCTGGTGTCTCTGGCATCTCCCCTTCACTGTCTTTGGGTGCTGGTATCTGGTATCTTCCATCCTTTGTAGGTGCTGGTATCTCTGGCATCTCCTCTCCATTTTCTGTGGGCGACGATGTCTCTGGCAACTCCTCTTGCCTCTTTGTGCTGGGGTCTCTGGCATCTCCTCTTGCCTCTTTGTGCTGGTGTCTCTGGCATCTCCTCTTGCCTCTTTGTGCTGGTATGTTTCCTTTATTGCCGCTTTTAAGTTTTCTGGGAGTGTTGCCAACACTCTTCCGTAGCAGATAAGTTACCATGCCTCGCCTACATTTCCTGTGCGTAGTGATGTCTCTCCTGGATTATCTGTTTGTGCTGATAGTTATATTACTTGTACTGCTTGTGAAACGTAGCACGTCAATGTCTGCGGTACATCACTTTCCTCCCATACCCGTGAGCCATGACACCGTCCTCCCTTGGCTGAGATGGTGGCACATCTTTTCCATAACTGCTAGCAGTGACACTCCTCCTTAATTGCCTGTGAGTAATAATATTTCCCTCTGTAACTTTTGAGCACTGACACTTTAAATGCTAAACACAGGAAGAGAGCACAAAGAACACTGCACAATTCAACAAGCATTTCCATAGCCAATAGGTCTCACCTTTGGGACCTTATAAGTATTTAGTTATGCAGCACAATATCCTTGGTGCAACAACATCAACTGTTGCATGGCTAAACACTTATAAGGTCCTAAAGGCGAGACCTGTTGGCTATGCCAGTGCTTGTTTTTTGTAGATTATATAGCGCCAACTCCACCCGAAGGTATCAGAGCGCTTTACATGAGCACCAGTTGATGTCATTTTGTAACCTGTAACTCGCTGATCCTCATCAGGGGCGGACTGGGAACCAAAACCGGCCTTGGCAAAGTGCTCGGTCGCCACCTCCCCCCCCCCTCCCTCCGGGGGTTGTGGGTGCCGCCGAGCTCTTTGCCAGGGCCGGTTTTCGGCCGATTTTGATACAGGGCTGATTTTGCAACTATGCTGTAAAATCGGCCCTGTAACAAAAAGGGCCCCCCACCCATGCGGCGCACCGGGGGATTGCCCGGTGCCCGCTAGGGCCAGTCCGGCCCTGTTCCTCATGTTTAAAGCGCTCTGATACCTCCGGGTCTATCCAGCGCTATAAGCAAATAAATTAATTATTGACGGACCCTTTGATTTTTAAGGAACGGGGAGAATAAGTGATTTGCCCAAAATCACAGAATGTTTGAGGCTCCCACCAGACTTGAACCTGGTTCCCCAAGTTAAAAAATTGGCCGCTCTCGCCGTAAATCCGCATTTAATTCTCTACTCCTGGGGAAGTACGAATCCCCGGATTTAAATCACAAAACCTTGCTCTGTATGTAGTTCCAGGCATGCGTTTTCCATGCAGCTTGATTCGAAAGCGGTTCTATTTTCAAACACAAGAGGGAGACAGAGACCATACAGTTATGAAATCATATTGAAACGCAGTGACAGGGAGAACCATCGTAATGGTCTCCGAGTGGCCCTTTAATGCAGCAGGGCCCGGTAACAGAACTTATGTTAAAGTGTAGGGAAGATTAAAATTAAAAAAAAGTTTAACATATAGTACATAAAGTAACAAAATGAAAAGATGCTACAGCACTATTAGCTTAATTTTGAAATAAATATTTATTTAGTTGAAATATGTTACATTCAATTGAAATTATTATTCTAAAGTTTTAATTACAAGATAAATCCCCTCCTAAAGAAAACATATTTTTATTATGCATTATTCATTATTCATTATTATAAGTGATGCATACATTAATGACAATTAATGTAGTTAGATTTTAATACAAATATTTGTACATTAATTGTTAAATTCATCATAGGGTGTTAACCTGTTTTATGATTAAATAATAAAAACTTATATATATATTTCACATTAAAATATATTTATATTTTTAAATATTTTAAATAATTTAAAAGTAAAGAATACCTTTGTGAATCAGGACCATAGAACCCAGTTTACATCAAAGGCACATATAGTGATGACAAGCAGCCACCAGGTGACATGCTGCTCCTCAATTATTTGCAGTTTTTGAACTCTTCGCTCTATGCAGTGTTGCTGTTTCATGGACTTGTTTTGTTTCTTGTGGTGAAACGTTGATCAAAGTCTGCATGCTTCTGAGATGCAGGCACCTTTTATACCTTGTTCTGGCCACCCTTAGTGGCATTGTGTGCACTAGGCCCCATGCATAGGACAGTAGGCTACAGATAACCCAAAGCCCCTGCACACCTCCTAAACCATCTGCATCTCCTTTCAGAGCCTCCAGAGACTGAAGGGGGCACAGGACACCTTGGAGAGGGCCTACCTCCAGGCCCGGGAGGAACACCGCCTGCTGCAGCAGCGGCGAGGACCTGGAGCGCACAACGGAGAGTTCGATCCAGACAGGTATGCGTCATGATTTTAGCATGGGCATAAAAAGTGCAGAAGTCACCAGTAAAACAGCTTTTGCAATAAGATGAATCGTATGTGTTGGATGAAATACAGACTCTCTCCCTTTCATCCTCAGATTTCGGACCAGTTGTTAGGTGAAAGGTGTTTGCAAATATCCCTGCTGTTTTTTGTTTTTAAAGGCCTTTCTGTACTTGCATTTCGTCTTCACCTGCTCTTTCTTCTTTTTCTCTAGATCCTTCTTTCTCACTCTTTCTCTTTTTTTTCTCTTTCTCTCGTGCTTGTTCTCTTTTTCTTTCTCCCTGCCTTTCTCTTTCTTTCTCTTTCTTTCTCTTTCAATTTATTTTTCTCTCTGCCTTTCTCTTTCTTCTCTCTGCCTTTTTCTTTCTTTTTTCTCTCTGCCTTTCAATCTTTCTGCCTATCTACCTGATTGGGCTGCTCCCAGAGCCTCCCTTCCTGGCTCCTTGTATTATAGATTTGGCTCATGGGCTTTCTTCCATGGTGTTTTCAGACTTCGATTTCCCTTTTTTTTCCTCCTTGTTCCAAACATTTGTTAAATCCTGGCTCTTCTCCACACTGCACTGATGGATGTTGTTCCCTGTTCAGCAGTATTTCCGTTTATGCCCTTCCGGCAGACCGTTTAATGATTAAAATCACTGGCGTAACGCAAAATGATGGGGCCCTTGCAGAATGTGATGAGGGACTCAGCGTCGCCCAGATAGCGCAGATATTCTTTGGTCTTGGTCTCAATAGGGTGCACCATGAACTATGCCCACTACACAACAGGGGCCTTCTCGGGAAAGCAGAGTGACTTTACCAAGTGTTTAACTATTTCTTATTCCATGCCATTGCATGCATACCGCAAGGCACTGGAAGGGCATGGCTTAGAGGGTCAAGTGTCTACATCCCAACATTCCCTGAATGTCATCTACGTTCTGTCTTACCTCTGCTGCTCTCCAGTTTCTTAAAACACACAAGGTGACGGACGGAATGTTGCACATTGGCAAAGCATTCACCCCCAGTCACAGATCTGGGTTTAATCCATCGTTATTTTGCTCACCATGCCACCCCAGTTCAGACATTGCCATATGCAAATCAGTCTTGACGCTGTGCCTCATGGGAACAGTCCAGACCGAACTGCCAAGCCATGTCTTCCCTTGACCAGAATCAAGCATCCTAGGACCGGTTTCTGGCTATCAGCCGTCTTCAGCCAGGGTAGGTTGACTCCAGTGGTGCAGTGAGCACGGTATCCACGTCTGGGCATACCCTTCCCACATAGGGTGAACAGCAATACACACAATGTGATGGACGGCATGTTGCACATTGGCAAAACATTCACCCCCAGTCACAGATCTTGGTTTAATCCATCCGTATTTTGCTCACCATGCCACCCCAGTTCAGACATGGCCATATGCAAATCAGTCTTGACCCAGTGCCTCATGGGAACAGTCCAGACCGAACTGCCAAACCATGTCTTCCCTGGACTGGAATCAAGATTCCTAGGACCGGTTTCTGGCTATCAGCCATCTTCAGCCAGGATAGCTTGACTCCAGTGGCGCAGTGAGCACGGCACCCTAGTCTGGGCATACCTTCCCACATAGGGTGAACAGCAAAACACACGAGGTGATGGATGGAATGTTGCACATTGGCAAAACATTCACCCCCAGTCACAGATCTGGGTTTAACCCATCGTTATTTTAGCTCACAAGCAACCCCAGTTCAGACATAGCCATATGCAAATCAGTCTTGACCCTGTGCCTCATGGGAACAGTCCAGACTGAACTGCCAAGCCATATCTGCCAGTTTCTTGACATAGGATTCTAATGTTCCGGTGTTTTCTTCTTTTGGCATGTGCTTCAACAACCTCAATGTCCCCATCCCTCTCCTTGGAAGTGCTTTCCTTACTTTGGTGTCCTTCTCCATATTGGTGGTCTTGAGTCCTGGTATCCCCTATTATAATTATTTTCCAGGGCTTGCTCTACAGGTGAATTGTGGTTAGGAATCCAGCATTCCTAGTTCCCTTTTGAGTAGAGTCCAGACTAATTAGGGACCAATTCCAGCCCAATTTAAGGTGCCAGGTTTCGACTCTCCAACTCAGCATAAAACATTATCTTTTTCAGGGTTGTGGAGGGTGAGATATTCCGCCTCGGAATGCAGCTGGAAGAGCTGAAGGATGGGATTGACCAAACCATGCAGAACCGGCCCGGTCCAAGTGCCCATCCAGAGCCCGGACCACCCCCTAACATATACACCACCCCTCTCACAGATGATCTAACACAGCAACCCACGCCATCTGCAGTAGCCCCTGTACCAGCTGTGCGGACCCCGTATCCAGAGGTGAGTGAAAACAAGTTACTCTGACAGATT
Organism: Lissotriton helveticus; assembly: GCF_964261635.1. Taxonomy (NCBI): domain Eukaryota; kingdom Metazoa; phylum Chordata; class Amphibia; order Caudata; family Salamandridae; genus Lissotriton; species Lissotriton helveticus. The sequence goes on from NC_136065.1 coordinate 204,736,232, forward strand.
TCATGGTGATCCCAACAACCAGGTCTGCCCATTCCTACAGCTACTTTTCCAGCCCATGCCTTCATTGTTACAGGTACTGCGACTGTCCATTCCTTCATTATCACAGGTACTGCACCTGTCGATTCCTTCATTACTTCAGGTACTGCCCCTGTCCATTCTTTCATTGTTATCAGGTACTGCTCCTGGCCAATTCATTCATTACTACAGGTACTGCTCCTGTTCATTCCTTCATTACTACGGATACTGCTCCTGTCCATTCCTTCATTACTACAGGTCCTGCTCCTGTCCATTCCTTCATTACTACAGGTACTGCGCCTGTCCTTTCCTTCATTACTACAGGTACTGCTCCAGCCCATTCCTTCATTACTACAAGTACCGCTCCTATCCATTTCTTCATTGGTACAGATATTGCTCCTGTCCATTACTTCAGGTACTGCTCCAGCCCATTCCTTCATTTCTACAAGTACCGCTCCTATCCATTTCTTCATTGGTACAGATACTACTCCTATCCATTACTTCAGGTACTGCTCCAGCCCATTCCTTCATTTCTACAAGTACCGCTCATATCCATTTCTTTATTGGTACAGATACTGCTCCTGTCCATTACTTCATTACTACAGGTATTGCTCCTGTCAATTCCTACTAGTACTGGTCTGTTTCGTTCCTTTAATACTACAGGTACTGCTCCTGTCTATTTCTTTATTCATAAATCAAGTGCTCCCATCCATCCCTTGCATTTCTACATTTTACAGGCTCTGCTCTTTGTCCATTCCTTCATTCCTATCACTGCTGCTTCAGTCTTTTCCTACATTCCTACAGCCCCTGCTCCTGTCCATCCCTGCATTCCTACAGCAAATGCTTATTTTCCATTCATACATTCCTACTGGCAGTGCTCCTGCCCTTTCCTTCAGTCCCCCGATGGTTCTCTTCTCCATTCTTCAACCTAGTACACATGTCCCTGACTACAACCACTCCTCTGGTTAATTCAAAGAGCCCCTGTTCCTGTCCATCCCTGCATTCATACAGCTTCTGTTCCTGCCCATCCCATCATTCATACAGCTCCTGTTCGTGCCCATCTCTGCATTCATACAGCTCCTGTTCCTTCCCATCCCTGGATTCATACACCCCCCGTTCCTGCCCATCCCTGCATTCCAACAGCCAGTGCTGCTGTCCATCCTTGCATTCCTACAGCCAGTGCTGCTGTCCATCCCTGCATTCCAACAGCCAGTGCTGCTGTCCATCCCTGCATTCCAACAGCCAGTGCTGCTGTCCATCCCTGCCTTCCTACAGTCTGTGCTGCTGTCCATCCCTGCATTCCTACAGTCAGTGCTGCTGTCCATCCCTGCATTCCTACAGTCCTACAGTCCGTGCTGCTGTCCACCCCCTGCATTCCTACAGCCCATGCTACTGTACATCTCTGTATTTCTACAGCCAGTGCTGCTGTCAATCCCTGCATTCCTACAGCCAGTGTTGCTGTCCAGCCCTGCATTCCTACAGCCAGTGCTGCTGTCCATCCCTGCATTCCTACAGCCAGTACTGCTGTCCATCCCTGCATCCCTACAGCCAGTGCTGCTGTCCATCCCTGCATCCCTACAGCCAGTGTTGCTCTCCATCCCTGCATTCCTACAGCCAGTGTTGCTGTCCATCCCTGCATTCCTACAGCCAGTGCTGCTGTCCATCCCTGCATTCCTACAGACAGTGCTGCTGTCCATCTTCCATTCCTACAGTCAGTGTTGCTGTCCATCCCTGCATTCCTACAGCCAGTGTTGCTGTCCATCCCTGCATTCCTACAGCCAGTGCTGCTGTCCATCCCTGCATCCCTACAGCCAGTGTTGCTCTCCATCCCTGCATTCCTACAGCCAGTGTTGCTGTCCATCCCTGCATTCCTACAGCCAGTGCTGCTGTCCATCCCTGCATTCCTACAGACAGTGCTGCTGTCCATCTTCCATTCCTACAGTCAGTGTTGCTGTCCATCCCTGCATTCCTACAGCCAGTGTTGCTGTCCATCCCTGCATTCCTACAGCCAGTGCTGCTGTCCATCCCTGCATTCCTACAGACAGTGCTGCTGTCCATCTTCCATTCCTACAGCCAGTGTTGCTCTCCATCCCTGCATTCCTACAGCCAGTGTTGCTCTGCATCCCTGCATTCCTACAGCCAGTGCTGCTGTCCATCCCTGCATTCCTACAGACAGTGCTGCTGTCCATCTTCCATTTCTACAGTCCGTGCTGCTGTCCATCCCTGCATCCCTACAGCCAGTGCTGCTGTCCATCCCTGCATCCCTACAGCCAGTGTTGCTCTCCATCCCTGCATTCCTACAGCCAGTGTTGTTGTCCATCCCTGCATTCATACAGCCAGTGCTGCTGCCCATCCCTGCATTCCTACAGCCATTGCTGCTGTCCATCTTGTATTCCTACCGCCAGTGCTACTGTCCATCCCAGTATTCCTACAGGCAGTTTCCCTGTCTTTTTCTACAATTTATGCTTCTACTCACTTCTTTAGCTGATGCACCTGCGCATTCCAGCATGCAATACTTCTGTCCATTACTAGGTGTGCTCCATATATACCCGATCTCCAGTCAATTCTTAACATCACTGGTTGTGTCAATTCCAACAGCCTCTGTGTTGGCCCATTCCTACAAGAAGTGCTTTTGCCTTAAGTCAATGTTCCTGTACATTCCCACAGCATTGCTCCTCCTCATTTCTACAACCATTCTACCATTCATTCATAGTCATTGGTACCACAGCAGCATTCCAGTCCAGAGTCACAGCCAGTGCTCATGTCTATCCTTAAAGGAAGCCATTCATGCAGCCAGTGCTTTCTCCCATTCCCACAGCCAGTGCTTCTGTCCATTCTATCCAGTGCTCACCATTCTGACAGTCTGTTCTCCTGTCCAGTGCTTTGGCCCAGGGCTTTCACCCATTGCTACAGCTAGTGCCATTAACCATCCCACAGTCAGTGTGCCTATCCATTGCTAAAGTGGCGCAGTCCATTGTTACTGTCCCTGCTCTTGTCGATTCCAAGTGCCAGTACTCTGCCTGAACCAATTGTTCATACGTTCTTTCCAAATGTGGTTCTCTCCTAAGGCCACTGTTCATTCACACAGTCAGTAACTGAGTCCCTGCCGCCACACAATAGTCTGTGCAGCAATATGTCCTAGTCCTATGGTCAATGCTTACGTCCATTCCTGTAAACAGTGGCCCAGTAAATTGCAAAAGGCATCAAGCATCAATTCCACAGACTGACCCATTTGGTGATAGCAAACTAAAATAAACTCCTAATGCACCACATTGCACAGCCCGATGTTGAGTGCTGTTCCCCAGAGCGAATGATCTAATTCTGTACCCTAGAGCCAGTATTTGTGCACACTGTCATTGTTCATGGGCCTGCTCCGAAGACAAGTGGTCTTAACTCAATGTGCGAAAGAGAGCATGCACCAACTATTGCTGCTTACAATGCTCATGGCACTACCTTCTCCCATATGACAGCCATCTCTTGTGCTATAAACAACCACAACTCTACACACCAGCACAGGAATCATTCCTATGCTGTGATTCACACCAGTCCTGTTTCACAACCCTTACAGTATTCCCTTTATACCCCACAGTATCCTGCACACTCGTACAGTGTTTGCTCCTGCACTGTCCACCCAGCCAGTGTTCCTGGACACACATACAGGAATTCTGCCTATACATCTGGGGCCAATCCTGTTGCCCATGGTATGGTCATTTGCTACCATATTCTATTGCACTTCAAAAACATTTGGTCTTTCACACCCCTACAGTAATCATCCCTGCACCCCACATTGCAGCCAGTGCATCCCTAATACAGGAGTTATACCTGGGCTGGACTTTGACACCTATGGTCCTGCACACCCATAAAACATTTGCTACTGTATTGTATACTCCACAGCAAGCATTCCTGTACAACTGAACAGTAATCATCCATTCACTGCATTCTGCATCTACTGCTCTTGCACCCCATCCAAGAATCACGCCAGGCCATGCTCCTGCACAGCTATACAGTAAGCACTCCTGTACTTTATTTTACAGCCAGTGTCCTTGCACACCAGTGCAGGAGTTACATCTGTACTGTGCAGTGCAGCCAATGTTCCTGCACAACTATAGAGCTCTTTCACAGTCTTCCACAGCTAGTTCCCCTCATACCCTCACATCAGGCATTCCTAAATGATCCAACAAAATGGGAAGTTCTGCTCAGCCCTCTATCCAATGCGTCTATTGCACAATGCACCTGCAATGTGACTACAACACTCCCAACAGTCTGAATTTGTACACCACATCATCAGTCAAAGCTCCTGAGAATTGTGTTCTGTGTTTCTGAACTACTCCTCATGGTCTACATTTCGTTACTGTTTGCCACATCCGCTACTCTTGCAACATGTTTTATGCATAGGAATATTGCACTGTTCCTCATAGCCTGCACTTCCTTATTAGCCCCAGCATCCAATTTTCCTGTAGTATGCTCTAGACATAGGGTCCCTGCACTGTCTACTATTGCCCTGATGTCTCTACTATCGCAGCAGTCTGATCTCCAGCAGTATGCTCTATATATGGTGTACCTTCATTATCCCCGAGTGCCTACAAGTGTTTACTATCCCCACATTAGTATGCCTTACAATCGAGTAACTTCCTTCACAGCTAGCCATTTCCACAGTCTGCTTTCTTCCACACACATCACAACCACTGCTTCTGTAAATCACCAGCTGCACTTTTCTCATATCTGAGCCAAACATCTTTGTTCCATCTCCTAGACTCCAATTCCAAAGGAGAGCGCAGCGCATGCCCAGGTGGAGGTGAGCTCGGCCAGCAGCGAGAGCGACGGTAATGAAGATCTTCCTGAGCCACTGCAGCACAAGCGCTCAGAAGTGGAGAAGGGCTTTGACCACCTCCTGGGACAGTAAGTTTGCTGGTCATTTGTCTAGTTATCATCACATTAGGGTGCAGGTAATTTTGCAAACATATTTACCTCAACTCATACATTGTGGCATTTATGTGGCAATACCCAGAGTTAGGGAAAAAAGTGGTTGGAGGGAAAGTGAACTTGCAAACAATCAGATTTTCGTATGAGCAAATCTACACGTGCATATTGGCTCATGCTAAAATGCAGTTCACAAATACTTTCTAGGAGTACTATTTCTTGTCCTACTTCTGTAAATTCTTGGGAATTCACAAAAGCCGTATAGCTGCACTTAATGCAAAGACATATACCATGGATGCACTTTTGAGACTTTCTTTAATAATTCGGCCCCTAATTTTGTCTGCCGTTGACCATGTCCTTTTTGTGTTTATTAAAATTCTGTCTCTCTCTTTCTGTATCGGCTGGTTTCACTGTGAGTGATAGCATTCTGCTCTTTCACAAGGAGCATATTGGCACACAAAGCAGTTTTGTTCAGTGCCAGTAACTACTGTGGGAGTATGTGTTTTTGAGACCAAAAAACTATTTTTGCTTTTGCCAATGTTTGTTATAAAGGTAAGGGCCCGGCAGCTCCCACACCAATAACGTTTTACAAAAACCATGCCAAAACAAGTCTCACATTGACAAAACTAAAAAGCGGACCACCAATTTCATACCTATTGGCTTTGCCAATGCTTGTTTATTTTTGTTTCCCATAATCTTATTGAAACTGGTTACACCGATTTTCCATTATGAATATTTGTGGGAAATGCTAGCATGCATCATCACCTATAAAACTAACATGTACTTTTATATGAATTTGGATCAAGCTTATTAGACTCAAGTAAGTAATTTTCGAGTTATGAATTTTTACATTTTTTAAAAAGGTCCTTGTAGCTTTATTTCCCTTGTACCATCTATTCGTATAGAGGAATGCTCATGGTTACAAAGTGATACAGAGATAATTCTGGAGACGGTGTGAAACATCAGCTGTTGCCACTTAGATTCGACTGCTCCCTCATGGAACTCTCCGGAGTCCCGCTGTTACATCCACACTAAGTAATTCCCCTGACGACGGGCCATGCCCGAAATGCATTGGGTAGTGTGATGTGATAACACACCTGAACATACTTGTGGAGTACATAAAACTGATGTGTATTATCTACATAAACATCCGGATATGGATATGAATAAACCATATTTTTGAATATGCTTTCATTCGGACTACAAGTTGTCTTACAATTGGAGTAGTGAATCAGACCTCTGGTCTGCTGAAAGTAGTGCGTTGGGTTGTTCTCTCCCTAGGCGGGAGAGCTTCCTCTACAATGTTCATTGATACACTGGAAGGCTAGACAGTGTTTTCCACCCTTCTGCACACGAAAATCCGTTACAATTCTTTACTATTAGGACTACCCCCGCTGTGCGAGATCCACCCTCTTCTAAAATGCTAGCATGCATCATCACCTATAAAACTAACATGTACTTTTATATGAATTTGGATCAAGCTTATTAGACTCAAGTAAGTAATTTTCGAGTTATGAATTTTTACATTTTTTAAAAAGGTCCTTGTAGCTTTATTTCCCTTGTACCATCTATTCGTATAGAGGAATGCTCATGGTTACAAAGTGATACAGAGATAATTCTGGAGACGGTGTGAAACATCAGCTGTTGCCACTTAGATTCGACTGCTGAGATGGGCCAAGACTGTATCACTTTGTAGCCATGAGCATTCCTCTAAAATTACGGAGACTCTGAGTTTGCTGATTAAGGGAGGAGAGGGAGGCATTAACTCTGACTTTGGCGGACGAATTGTTATGTTCGAGGCATGTGGGCTGCTGTATTCATATCTATAGCATAGATCGCCGCCTAGTGTTGGCTCTGGATGATTGCACATTGTTGTCCTGGAAGAGTCTTCGAAGTATCACGAGATAGGTGGCTCCTCCCTTGGACTACAGTGCGCATGGGCATCGACTCCATCCCCAGATTGTTTTTTTCCGCCATTGGGTTCGGATGTACTTTCGTTCTCTCCAGTTCGGAATCGACAATATTCTCGAGGCCAAAAGGCCTTTTTCTCTTATCGTCGGTATTGTTTGCGTTCGGTGCCCGGTTCTGTTCGGACTTGCCTCCCGAGTTCGACATCCAGGGAGTCGTGTGACTCTTTGGTGCTCGAGACCCAGTCGACGCAGCAAGACCCTCGACGACGCGACATGGAACGGAGCCCGTTCAAGAAGTGTCCCGTGTGCGGATCGAAGTACCCACACATCGACGTCCACCCGGTGTGCAACAAGTGCCTGTCGCCGGACCACGATGAAGCCAACTGTATGGCTTGTTCCCGGTTTCGTTAGAAGAAAACGATTCTGCTTCGGCGCGTGGCGCGCATGGAGGCCCGGCAGTCGGCCCCGGCGGACATCTTCGACAGCGGAGCAGCGGACGAACACGATGTTCAGCTGCAGATTTCACCTCAAGCGGAAGAAATCGACTACGACTATCAAGTGGATGCCGAAGGCCTACCCGTACAAGAAGTCGTCGACGAGGTAGGAGACGACGATAAGGCCTATGGGGCCATGGAAGATAGCTCAGAGGAAGAGCTATGCCCCGTTCGAACACTTACGAAGGCTCAGGTCGAGGGATCGCCTATCGGCCTTACCCAAGACCTTCTACCAAAATCCACGGCCCCGCCTCCCGGCCCGGCTACGGACACTTCGACGGAGCCGCCATTACCGAAAACGAAAACGAAAGTGAGGCAACCCCATTTCCAAAGCAGGTATAGCCAGGTGGATGGTTAAGTGCATTCAGATTTGCTATCACAAGGCTAAGCGCACTTTAACGGTCCCTCCAAGAGCCCACTCCACCCGAAAGTTGGGGGCCTCTATGGCTTTCCTTGGTAATATCCCTTTGGAAGATATTTGTAGAGCAGCCACATGGTCTACACCACACACATTTACTAAACATTACTGTGTAGATGTGCACTCCAAGCAGCAGGCAGCTGTAGGGCAGGCTGTTCTTAAAACGCTTTTTCAGACTTCTGTAGCTGGCACAGGCGGCCGCCGTTAATGGAGGGACTGATATGTATTCTATGCTATAGATATGAATTCAGCAGCCCACATGTCTCGAACTGAATATGCTACTTACCAGTATGCATCTGTTCTTGGCATGTAGGGCTGTTGACATTTATATCGCCCGCCCTCCTCCCCGGCGCCTGTTGCGGCTGCAGACTTTTTAACACTTACTCTTAGCATGGCCATCGCTTACACTATTACACTCCATCTTTGCCACAATGGCTAAAAACAATCTGGGGATGGAGTCGATGCCCATGCGCACTGTAGTCCAGGGAAGGAGCCACCTATCTCGTGATACTTCAAAGACTCTTCCAGGACAACAATGTGCAATCATCCGGACCCAACACTAGGCGGCGATCTATGCTATAGATGTGAATGTCAGCAGCCCTACATGCCAAGAACAGATGCATACTGGTAAGTAGCATATTCAATAGTATGAAGACCGTTTGTTCAAATGAGGGTTTAAGGTTACATTTCCGGCTGATTGATCTTAAAAAAGGCCAGACGACTTTATTAAAGGCCTTTTTGGCATCCAAGGCCTTTGCTATTGCAGAGGAGTTGAGGATGGGAGATTTTTCAATTACATGTGCAAATAGTCTTATGTCGTCACAGGCCAATCTCCCTTTGCTGAAGCCTGTTGAGAGGGGTGGATCAGGGATAGAGAAAAAAATTCTAATCTTGTGGCGAGGGCTTTTGCATACATTTTACAGTCTACATTGAGGAGGGAGATTGGCCTGTAGTTTTTGGTGTCTAATGGGTCTTTATTATCTTTGTGGATTACAGAAATTGTAGCTTCAGTGAAGTTTGGACCAGTTGTGACTTTATTGCTGTAGAAATCGAAGAGGGATTTTAGCTGTGATATGAGCAAGGCTTTGAATGTTTTGTAGAATTTGCTTGCGAAGCAATTTGGTCCCAGGGCTTTTTTTAGCTTTAGTGTTTTGATTGCGCTGTCTATTTCTTCTGTCTCTAATGGTTTGTTAAGAGAGGTTTGATCTAGCTCCGTGAGTGAGGGAATGTTAATATTTCTGAGTTGGTTCTCGTAGTCCGAAGTTGTGGAATGTCCATCTGGATTATAAAGTTTATTATATTAATGCGGATAGCAGCTTGCAATATTTTTGAATTCGGCCTCAATATTGCCTATCTTGTTAAGAACTGCGTTAATTGAGGTGCTCTGCTTTTTCACCCAGGTATGAGCTCTCTCGCTTATTAGTTTGTTATATTGGTATTTTAGAGTTTTAAGTTCGTCTAGTATTTCTCTTGAATGTTTTGAAATAAGGAGGCGTTCAAGCTTTTTGGGCCCGATTCACAGAACTAACTTAAGACAAAATCCTAAACTTACTACTTTTGGTATTCACAGAAGTTAGGATTTTGTCTTAAGTTTGTCTTAAGACAGACTTAAGACAGATTTAAGACAAAATCCTAACTTAAGTCTGTCTTAAGCACAATAGAAGAAGGGGTTTTAACAGCACACCTCTCGTTATAGTATTAATATCATATTGCACACAGCTTGCCACATAGCTTGGCAAGCTATGTGGCAAGCTCTGTGCTGGGAACTTTTAAAGAAGTTTTTTGAATAAAAGAATATCAAGAGCATCGCATTTCTTGTATCCCTTTGTATACAACCATATTGTGATTGTCTTTGTGTCCTAGTTTAAATGAAACTACATTGAGTGCAATATGATATTAATACCATAACGAGAGGTGTGCTGTTAAAACCCCTTCTTCTATTGTGCCCATTAGGTGCACACTTTGTGTGCAGTCAACACCACTGGGTAGTTGCTCTATGAAGGGTAAATTGAGCACCCAGTTGCTTTCCTGTGATAAATATTGTTTACACTACACGTTTACAACGAGTGTTAGCTATATGTGCGGACGCTTCTCTTGTTTTAGGGAACACTACTACCTAAGTTTGTCTGATATAAGTTTTTAAGTCTGTCTTAAGACAAACTTAAGACGAAATCCTAACTTCTGTGAATACCAAAAGTAGTAAGTTTAGGATTTTGTCTTAAGTTAGTTCTGTGAATCGGGCCCATCGATTTTAATTTCCAGTTCCTCCACAGCTTTGTTGGCAGATTTATTTTGGGTAGTTATGATGCAAATTATTTTTCTCCTGTTAGTGGGTTTCATCGCCTCACAGAGGGTTTGGGGGGTTACGTCTGGGGTTGCATTTTCTTGGAAGAATTGTACAATTGTGGAGCGTATTTCTTCCTCGCAGGTGGGATCGTTTAGGAGCATGTCATTGAGGCACCAGAGTTTATCTGAAGAATGGGTGTTAGTCATAGTAATATCCACAGAAATGCAAGCATTGTCAGAAATGAATGTCAGTTCAATCCTTGGATTCGAGCAGGAGGAAGCTAGTATTTGATCAATGAGTAGGTAGTCTATTCTCGAGAGAGAACTATGTGGGTTTTAGTAAAAGGTGAATTCCCTGCCAGTTGGGTTAAAAAGTCTCCAGATGTCAGTGAGATTTTGCGTGGTGATTCGTTTTTTCATTTGTGTGTAGGATTTCCCTGATCTGAATTTGCAAGGGGATAGTCAATTTAAAACTATTTCTATCGCAAGGTTGAAATCTCCTCTTAATAAGATTCTAGATCCATTCGAAATTTCATTGAGCCTTTCATTGACTTTTTTCATTTATTTTTATTGACTTTCATTCACTTTATTGGGGAACGGTCCGGTTGCAAAGAGGCTTGTAGATTTAGGGTAGTTTGAGCTGCCTATTCATGGCTTGATGGCCATTGACTACTTACTGCCTTGAATGTTTGGAGAAACAGTTTGTGACAGGGAACAGTTTCTCATAAACAAACTGGATGTGCTTCTTTTACAAAATATGTTTTTTTTGCCAGGGCAGTGCCTGTCAGAGCGCAATGGAACTACCTTTCCATGAGTTTTGTTGACCGAGGGGTTGCTAAGGCAACATCAAAGGTTATGACTGCTATTGTGACATCTGTGCTGACTTCATTCGGATTCATTGTTTCTGTCTCCAGGTACAACAGCTTCAAGACCCTGCCTGTAGCCATGGGACTGGAGTCTGTGCTGGAGGAGAAGAGGCCTGCAGAGGAAGCGGATGGTGCTGCGGGGGATGCAGGGAGAGGACGGCGGACATGGAGGCGGCCATCTTTAAAAGAAGAGTGGAGTCAGACTGCCCCACACCCGTAAGTACCTGCCAGAAGTAAAATAAAAATCACAATTTATTCTTCAAATGTTCTGCAAAACCTTAAAAATGGTGCTTAACTTAGTCACAATTTCGCCTTTTACTTGACTGATCTTAGTAATCGTGAATGATATGCCAGTGTCACGTTTGGATATCTCTTGACCAAAGCACCCGTGTCTCTATGACAAACACATACTTATGATGGGTCAGCTGACTCTGTAAGGGCCAGTTGGTAATTTATGAAGCAAAATGAGGGCATCAGCACTGAAATTGCCTCAACTTGATATCTACATATGCTCACTATATTTTTAAGAATTGATGCTGAAAGTTATGTTTCGAGTTAAGTTTTTTTTACCTTACTCTATCCTGTTATATCTAAGATAATCTGGTTTGAACCATTAATTAATGGGATTTGTAAACAACACAAAAATATTCTCCCCTCCCCCCCCCCCCCCCCCCCCCCCCCCCAACAACACACACAAACACACAGCACATGCATGGCGGAGGCGACCTGATTTTTTTGTAATCGACTTTAAAGGAAATGTTGAGCTTAAAAACCCGGGGTGCGGTCCACCAGAGCAGGATGAAGAGTCTCCAGAGTTATACAGTAGTGATGTTTTGTCTGAAATGTGATAAGTTCTAGGAACAGTGCAGCACACACTGACTCCTGCACACCATTAACAAATGATTGTAACAAAAGATAGAGCGGCAGAGCAGATCGAGCTAGAGTGGCCCCTTTTTGGGGCGTGGCCAAGGCTGATTGGTTCCTGTCTGTTATGGCACAGAAAGGCTAAAACAGAAGTATATTCTTGCGTCATTCACAGCAGCAATCCTCATTTATATTTCTTGACACTGTCCCAAGCAGGTCCAAGTGCAGTTTAGGCTGTATGTGAAATCTGACTGGAGAAGGTGCCTGCCTGTGTCCAACCCATCCTGTGATTCCCAAATATGCCTGATCATCATCAGTAAAACATGTACCACTAATTACTGTGTTTGACATATGCAAACACTTTAAGTAACACAGTTTACTATTACCCATTTAGTTGGTACTCTATGGATGTAAGAAGGATGGTAAGCTTACGTGGCTCTGTCGGGTTTCGAAGTAATGGTCTTCAGGTGACACTAGACGCCACCTGTGATAGCTTAACTCACTAAAGCCAGGAAGCAGAAACAGCATTTTTATTCCTAAGCTTATTTTACGTTGTGTCATTTGAATAGTGCACATTCTGGGCCTTGTTGCTCTGTCAGCTATCTGGAGTGCCTTTCTGCAGGGTTTCAGGGATTCACGACCAGAATCTTAAATTGGTGTGTAATGGTATGTTTCATGTCTACCGTTGGGTAGAGGATGATGAGAGGCTGTTTGGAAGTTGTTCTCGGACCCATTCTGAGCCTGAAAAAGCTCAAAGGTTTACTCTTGTCAATGAAAGGAGTAAATCCTTTTCCAGAGTCAGAAGGTGAAGGAACAAACCCCAAACTGATGGGGTTGCCTGGAGCGGGGCTTCTCTACAGGAAAACATTTTCCAGTAGAGAAACAAAACAAAAAAGAAATAAAGTAGCCAGTGTAATTTCATTGTTCCTGACTTTTTTCTCATGCAATTTTACAATTTGTTTGTGAACTAGACCCTTAGCGTTGAGATAAGTAGGTGGGCACACCATGGTCCACCTTACGGCCTATCTGTGCTGCGTTGGGTGCTTGACAAATATTCTATTAAATGTTATATCTGTTGTGATCTCTGGCCGTCGGATTACATGTTATGTTGTCTTTCCTTCTTTTATGATTATGTGGCTAGTGCAGAGGGCAATGGTGCAAAGGCATAAGTATGTTACATCTATGCAGCATGGGCTATATCTGAGATGTTCTGTCGTATGTGTTCTTTGGACTTTAAATGCAGGGTATCGTGCTTGCAAGTGCTGTTTCGAGGACCATGAGAGACCAGTTATATAACCTATGTAGCCTGTGTTAGGTATATGTGTCTAACATGTTCCATAGGGTATGCGATGCTGTCAAATTTTTTTAAAATCTGCACGCTGCTGTCCAGTCCCCAATGTATGCGCTCTTACCCCTAAAACATGGTATACTTGCCTCCTTGCCAATTGGCATATTTAACGTTCCAGCTATACCATACTACATGGTGTAGGAAATAACCCATGGCATTAAATTTAAATGTCACCTGTGAACTGCAACACCTATTGTCCCACCCACTAGGATGACAAGAAAAACATGGCTTAAAGAACACATGAGTAACTGACGGCTGCAGCTTTTAACCCTGCAGGCAGAACTGTAAAAATAACCCATTATGACAGGAGAGACACCTACTTTTAAATATTAAATGAGTACAGCTAAGTAGGCATTGTAGCCCACAAGGTAGGGTGGATTTTGGACATTACAGAGAAAAACCAACCAACACCTTTATTTACAGCTCAATTTTTTTCAACACGTACAAGTACATCACAATTTAATATTCTCTATAGGGAAATGCATTAACTTTGCATATGTAAAGAATGAGGGTACTGTTATAGAACAGCAGTTTGTTTCTCATGAAGTATAAAAGGAAGGATTTCTATATTTCAAGAGGTGGCACCAAACGATGATTTCTTTTTGGCTTTGGGGGCTCAAAACGGTGAGTTTCAGACCAGGACAAGGTTTGTGATTCTGATTTTAAAAATCAACTAAATTCTTATGTTTAGATTTTAACTTAACCTATTTAGGAAATATTTCACCGAAGGATGTAAGATCAGGTGCGAGAAAGAACCCTTCATCTCCCAAATAACGGTCAGTCAATGTGCCCACTCTCAGTGTCCTTGTTTTACATCCTGCTCATCAAATAAAATCACAAATTCATTTACATTGGATAGATGACACCTTGGCACTTGGAGTACAATCATTTTTACTCACTCTTCAGATGTTGAGGGTTTTATTATTTTTTTTGCATTATAAACAGCCGCGGTCGGCAGTAGGAGTTCCTGCAGGGCGGTGACGTGGGGAGGGGCAGGTTGGGGGGTAGTAATGTATGGATTACGGACCTTAACAGGTAAGTAAACATAAAAATAAATAAAATGAATTTCGTTGCATGCACTGCATCACCAAATGCGATGCAGTGCGCGCAACGAAATTCGTTTTATTTATTTATATGTTTACTTACCTGTTAAACTCCGTAATCCGTACATTACTAACCCCCACTTTGCCCCTCCCCACGTCACCGCCCTGCAGGAACTCCTACTGCCGACTGCGGCTGATTATAAATGCTTTGCTATGTTTACTACGGCTTGCTTTCATCATGATCACATGAAATTGCGTATTTATTTACAACATCGCAAAGTAAAAGCATGCATTGTAAGTGAATATGCAATGTAAAAAAGTGCTGTAAAAGGAAGTGGTTGAAAATGAACCGTAGTACATGTAACATACTGGTAGAATGTTTAGCATTTAAAAGTGACATGTCACATGTTCTAAAAGTGCCTAGCCCCCAATAGCTATTTTCCCTCTATATGTGATGTGATTTTGTTTCTATGAGACAGTCAAATTACAACTAAAGCACTATTTTTGTAATTTTGGCTTAATAAAAACAATGGTTAAATTAACTGTCGTTTCTATTTGTTAAAAATTCAAACCCATTGTGAAGTGACTTTTAGAAAGTTATACTTTTCCTGGCTGCAGCTCTTGGATGACAATTAGCATTAGCCTGCCTGCAGCTGCTCTCCCCGCAAGAGCTTTACCTCTTGAGGAATTATGAAATTGCTCCCAGAGCAGAGACAATGACATAGACGTTTTGCCAGGATGGCCTGGGTGTGATGGAGGCTGATCAGATTATCTCAGGAAGGACCATTTGGAGGTTCCAGAAACTTTATTAATTTGAAGAGAACAGGGTGACGCTTGTCCCTAACCCCTTCAATGCGGGACTAATTCCCCCGCGGCACGGGGGGAAGTGGGGGCCGCACGCGGTGACACGGTGCTTGTGAGGAGCTTGGCTCGTCATGCAGCCCGTTGGCGCTGTGTTCATGACGATCTGAGCTTGTCATGACCACGCCCGCTCAATGGAATGCTCAGCACAGCAGGGGAATTATCCCCACGTGGGCATTCCGCGGCGGTTATGACGAGCTCAGCTCATCATTTATTTTAATTTTATTTATTTAAAAAGGTTTATATAGCGCTGGCTAGACCCGGAGGTATCGGAGCGCTTTACATGAGCATCAGATCATAGTTACAGGTTACATCGTTACGAAGGTTACACAGTTCTTAGAGCATGGCAACATAGTTACTTGTAAGGTCGAGATAAACAATAAGCACAAATACGTAAGGGGAAAAGAAGGCAGGGTGAGAGATTCAGGGGAGGGGGTTGGAGTAGGGGAAGTATACAGATAATGAAGGTGGGAAAGAGGAGGGGAGGGTGAGAGACACAGCATGGGGAGAGGAGGGGAAAGGTGACGGGGACACAAACCGGTAGACGAGTCAAAGCAACGTCCAAAGTCCAGTAAGCTGTGATCCCAGGGGAAGTGGTATCCCTTCCCTGTCTCTATTGCGAGAGGTTCCCTTTACGCAGTGGACTCTCTCAGAGGGTTCTGTGAGACTCCAAGGCCTACATACTGGATCCTTCCCCAAAAAGGGGATAGGGAGTGCTTTGGCAAGGGGTGCCATAACATACCTCAAGTGTGAGTGGCTCCCTTGGCGTAGTGGACTCACTCAGCGCGATCGCTGAGACTCCAGAGTATAAATATTGGATCTTTCCCCAACAAGGGGAGAAGGAGTGCTTAGTCAAAGAGCACAAAGGACAGGGGGTAGGCAGAGTAGCAGGCAAGGGGAGAGATTCACGGGAGATAAGATAGGAGCTAGGGAAGAGACAATAAGTAGAGACGAAAAGAAGTCTGCCTAAAGACCGACTGGGTAGGTGACGACCAAGGAGGGAATCCACAGCCCATCTCCCCTATAGCTAAACTAAGTAGCTCCATCGGGCATCAGACAAAATAGTTCAGTCTCAAAACATTGAGAGAGGAGGGAGAGAGAGACATAAATAGAGGGAGGATGCGGTAGGAGACGACAGGAGAGACGAGAGGAAGTGCAACAATGTGGTTCAACAATATACTAGAAGAAGATCAACAAGTAACATTAAATCAAACAATCAGCAATACAATTAGGGGAGGAGAGAAAAGAGAGAGAAAGCAGTGGGGCGTAGGGGAGGAGGGAAAGTGAGGATAAGGGAAGAGAAAACCGTAGAGACGAAAGGAAGTCTGTCACAGCGCCACTGTGCCTCATGACAAGCTGAGCTCGTCATGAGCGCGGAAGGTGTTAATGTGTTAGCGTGGAGTGGGCCCTGGGAGAGAGGGGCCTTTTGATCTCCGGGTACATTCCAGCCCTTGTGCCTCCATTCACAGGTAGGGGGAGCTGGTTCCCGAACCAGTTTGGTGTCGATAGATAGGAGGGAACTGCTCAATACCCTAGACACACCCGTGGGTGGGGCACAAGCTGCTTAGAAGGAGGGAAACAATATGCCATATAGGCAAATAGATGCACTGAATAATAGGAAAAGTTTGCCCTTGAGAACCTATTGGTCAGGGAATGTCTAGGAGTCATCTCCACCCTCTTGTTAGTGTACTGTAGAAAAGTAGCACCTCACCTTCAGTTCTTCAGAACACATCTGGACATGTGGAAGACAAGGGAGAAGCCTGCTGGCTGTGACCTGTGTGGAGACCTGAAGGGCTGGACCTACGGACTCTTGAACCCATTAGTAATAAGTGGACTCCAAGGGTCAGTTGGCTGACCTCCTGAGTGGCTAGATGAGCACTAGAATCTGCAAGAGTTCCTTCCTGGACTGACCAGATTCTGGATGGTGACCAGACTGTGTGGTGGACTGCTATGGAGTGAGTAATGGATTTCAATTTTGCCCCGCAGGTCCGATTAGTCATAGTAGTAACCAGTGAGAACTGCTTCAAAAAAGAAAAAAATGTTGGGAAAGTTGCTCTGTCACAAACAGTGTTCCAGCTAAGTTTTTTTCACCTGTGTGCATCAATGGAATGTGCCTGTGCGCAACAGTCAGTGCTCCGCATGCCTAAGAAATTGAACAATTCGCTGTGCAAGTGGGCACAGTGTTAGTGATGTTTGACCCTCCTAAGATTTGTTTGACAATAAAGATAAAAAGGTGCACATAGACTCACATTTACTGCATGAAGAAAACATTATGGAGGCTTTTCTACGTGATTGCCAATTATGCATACCACCTATAATTGTTTCACAGTGAACATAATGTTCATATACCATTGACATTTGTGGGCAGACCTCCACTGCCACTGCCTTCATTTTTCACATAAGCCAAAAGGCATGATTTACAATTTGGGTTCTTATGTACCTTAATTGAATCTGTTCTACTTCCTTTGGTGATTCATAATGATATAAAAAGCTATTCCTTGTTTTAAAGATAAGCTTGGCCAAAGCAGTGACCCATATGTGGCTTTGCATTATTCTAGGGACGCTGTGATGTTATTGAGATGGGTGATAAATGTGAAAGGCTCACTATTCTCCATTGGCCTTTTGCATCAAACCAACACCGAGGTGCATCAACAGAGCCTTGGTGTGTTGATAGTTGGGTATTAGCTAGGTAGTGCATTGCCTTAGGAGTTTTGCAGGCCATGAATGAAGCCCTATAAGAAGGTGTCATGTCTGCTCACAGTACCTCATTGATGACGGGTATGTTGCACCAGTGCTCGTTTCAATTTCTACCCAGGCATACACAAACCCCAGCTTACCAACCAGGTTCAAAGAAAGCCAAGGTACAAGGGATGTGAAAAACTCCCAATCATGTACTTCACAGTGGTTTTGCACCAGCAGTAACATAATAGGCAACACTATGAACAAGTGGCAAGATTTTCAAAATGCAAAACTGCCTTATGGCCCATTTTATTTCTTTACATCTAAAAATCGCATAATTGCATGAATGCTTTTAACAAATACATTAACGCAATAATCAGCCATATGTGTGAGCCACCATACTAAAGTGATAGACAACATATACAGTAACAGAGCATTGGCCACACACTAGTGCTACATTTGTCCATCATTACACCCTTTCGTTTTAGGCATCTCAAATTCCAGGAACAAGAAAAGGCACTACTTGTTTCTGAGATTCTCATCTGTTTAACAACTGAATAGCAAAGTTTCTTTTTATGCTCTCTGAAGTGGCATGCCTACTCCGATAGAAATCCACAGTACGGGCTGGGGGAACATAGTGTGTGGCCTGCAGTCTTTGTAGACATAGCTAACCACATATTCCACATACTGCATTGATACAAATGGTATTTAGGTTTCATTTGAATCTTTGCCAAATCAGTGTGTGGCCCATGCGTGCCTGTTCTCTTTATAGCTGTGCAATTTCATATTTGAGGTAACACTGCTTCTTTGGGTTGGGTTGTATCTGATGTAAGATCTAATGGGCTCACACCTTCCTGGTAGTTAGGTACTGAGCCCCTCTCTCCTACATGTATCCCGGTTTTTGGTGTGAATACAGAGAATCTTCAATTCCAGCTGGTATCCCTGCACTGAATTTCTAATGACTTTCTTCCCTGGAATGGGGAATAACTGCATGGACCCAGTAATACCAGATCCTTTTCTATGGATTTTTCCCCAATTCAAAGGAGAAACTACTGACATTTTCGGCCTGCAGGTGTAAAGTGTCAGCAGGAGGACCTATGGTTGAGTCAGGGGTCATGGCAGGCTTCAGCCTAATCAGCGAAAGCTTGCCTGCTCTGTCAGTATTGGTGTATAGGTCAAGTGTACGCCATGGTCTGCTACTGCCCACAGCTCCTGCAGCCTGGAAAAGCATCCAGTGTCACCAACCCTGAAAACGTCAGGCCTGATAATTCCAGGCCCAGAAACACTTGAAATTTCACCTTGAGTTACTGCTCAGCTGAAACTCTGCCACTTGTAATGAGGGCCTGTGGGGGATTGACTGCGCTGTCCTCATGGGACCTATATGCTGCGAATTTGCTCTTGTCTGCCAAAATACTTTTATCACAAGAAATAATTGATTGTTCATAACTCTCTCCATACCAGAGTGCAGGGGTAAAGGGATTTGAGGTTTAGAAATGTTTTTTTCTAATATAGCTCCGTTTCCCTCCAGGAAATACATCTTTGGGAGAGCCAGGACAAGTAGGACAGTCGTAGGAGAAGGATAGAAATCATAGGAAAAGACTAGGCAAACATTGATAACAATTCATGTCTGTGGTGCCGTGGAACACAGCATCTTTTGCATGGTTAGCCCCCCTTTTTTGCCTGGTTTTAATGTGGTTTCAAATGTAGTGCACAGAGTCTGTGCCAACCAGGTCCCCTGTGCCAGTGCTCCTTCCCTAAAACAATCTCTCAATTGGTACTTCTGCCTCCTGTAAGCCCCTAGTAAATGGCACCCTAGGAACTGAGGGGCCTGGATGCTGTAGAGGGTCCCTTCAAGGCCCCCCTCACTGGGACAATGTCAGTGGCCTTTCAAACGTCATGCCCCTGTGAGGGAGAAAACTACAAAGTCGACATGGCACCCTGTCTTGCCAGCTAGCACTGCCTGACAGCAGAGATAAGTCACCCCTCTAGCAGGCCGCACAGCCCTAAGGCAACATTGTAAGTGCCATTGAACCCATAGAGAGTACATGGGCTGGGAGCTGGACAATTCAAGTCCCACAGCACCATGATGGCTTTACTGAATATGCAAGTGTTTGCTACCAAACTACTCCTTTCAGTACATCCACTCTGATGCCAGTGGGGGATTTATTGTACCCTGTACCCAGAGGTGCTCCCTGAATCCCTACCAACCCTGGTGTAGTCTCTGACTACATTTGAAACCACATCAAAACCAGGCACAACATGGGGGGCTGAAGGCAGCCAGCCACCCCCTGACATGTTTCTGGACCCCTGGGTAGAGAGCCCCTGCTCTCTAGGACCAGAAACAATGCACAACCTGGGAAGAGTTGTCATGCCTTCTGCCCCAGGATGGGCCTGTGCTCAAAGAAGGGAAGCTTCAAAGCGCTACTGCATTTGTAATGTGACCCCCAGCCACTGCTGCTAACAGCAGATTACAGCCCTAGTTCATTTTGAGTGGGGAAATTCAAAAAGATAGGAGGTGTGTCCACCTCTGCCAGCCCCACCCCTAAGATGGGGGGGGGGGTGGGGGGGAAAGCAAGGTGAAACACAAGTTTCAGTCCCCGCCATCTTGAAGATGGGGGGACCCACTCCAATCAGGGCTAGGTCTATTTCCCCACCCACAGGAGGGTGGCAAAACAGAGGGTGTAGTCACCCCAGGTAAGATGCCCATTGGCCCTACCTACTACTCACCTAGAATGTGAAATGGAGTACTTAGGTGGCTCCCCCAGGCCTGACCCTCAGATCTGGGACAACCTAAAAAGAGAGCACACACCCTGCAGCAGGAGCCAGAAGACGACAACTGCTTTGGTTCCCGCCCTATCAGCCTGTCTCCAGCTTTGACGACCCTGCAACCTGTCTTGCAATAACAACCTCCAAAATCAACTCAAATCTCCCGTGGACAAAGGACCTGTCCAGAAGAAAAGTACAACAGAGACTCCAGATCCAGACGGATCCACAAATCATTCCCACTCTGCACCTGATGCCCACAGCCCGAGTCTGAGTGGCTCACCTGTGCAGTGAAGTCTCCCCAATGATCCTGACCTTGTGTCCAGCATTGGCTGAGCTCTCATGCCCTTGTCGATGGCACCTGCAGTGTGAATCCAGAGGTTCCCCCCCACGCAACCTTCTCCAGTAATAAGACTCCAACGTCGAAAGGCACCCCTGCACCCGAAGCTTCTGGACCTTGGTGAGCTGTACCAACTGTATCCTATGACCCTCACATCCCAACTTACCTCTGCTGTCGTTCGTCTTCCGCCTGCATCCTCCGGTGCATGCCTTATGCCTCTTTACCGTCAAGAAGATGCCAGTTGAAAAGCATTGGCGCCGGTGTCGAATTTGAACCTTGCACCCGGCCGCCCCTGTGCCGCTGGTGGTGTGTATGGTTGGTGCTTCTTGTTGGCCCCCACCTCTGCTGGTACTCACCCCCACAGCTTGCCCCCTGCAATCGATTTACTTACCTGAAAGCTGTGTGGCTCCAGGCACCCCATTTCTCCATTGCAAAGCATTTAGGTTGAACTCTGATTTTGACCTCTGCACCCAGCCGCCCCGGTTCCACTGGTATTGCAGTTTTAGTACTTACCTGACCCCTGGCCTGTGCTGACTTTTGGTTCGCAAGCCTAAGATTTTAAGTTAAATACACGTTTAACCGCAATTTTGTGTTCCCCATAGGATAATACTGGACAGTGTGAAAAAGTTTCTAAGTGGCAATTTTTAAAAGTGAAAAGCATTTTAAATAAAAATTTACTTACCTGATTACGAAGAACTGGGTCTTAAAATAAAGTTCAAACAGAGTATAATTTTATAAAATTGACCTGGATCTACTTCTTCAGTTGTGTGTCCATTATTGATCACTGTTGTACAATAAATGTCTTACACTTCTCCGTGTTAGGCCTAAGGCTGCTCGCCCACACGTCCACTAATAGAGCACTTTGGGTTTTACATTGAGCCCTGTACACTTTTGGGGAACCCCTTGCCTCTGTGCACGATATAACCACCTAATGGTCATAACATATACAGAGCCAGCTTCCTACAGGAGGTCATATTCATGCTCTTAAATTCCCATTAATGTGTACCTTTCTATAATTACCAGTGCTGCACTTACTGAATCCATCTTTTGTTTTGGGGTTATGTTAGAAGAAATGTGCAGTTATGTGCAGAAAAGGACAAAAATCCCTTTACAAGACTAAACTTTTCTTTCTTCCATTTCTCAGGCAGCCGATGGAGAGGAAACCAAGGGCCCAAGGCACACCTCTTAGAAGACGCCGCCCACTTTCCATCCAAAGGAATGAATCTCAGCCTAAGAGCCCAGTGGTTGAACCAATGGCTCACTCTGTGAACCCCAAACCTTCTGTCCCTTCACGTCAGAGCAGTGCAGCGAGTGCAGCAGGCAGCCACCCATCAGAGCGCCTCCCTCAGAAGCGTTTCCTTCAACCCAAAGTGTTGCAACCGGAGGTTAGTTCGAAGGTACAAATCACAGGGCCTTGGAGCATATATTCTGGGTTTGATAATTAGCACTGGAGTGTTTTAGTGTGGCAAAGAAAGTCAATGGTCAGTGACGTCCAGTATGTGTATGTGTCTTTCATGTAGATTAATCTCTTGCAGGAGCGGATTGTGTCACCAGACAGTGGATTTGTAGGGTCAGAAGGAAGCCGGATATCCCCACAGACACCAGAACAACATCCACCCCAAAGCAGGTACCTTCAGGAGAACTTACAATCCCTCTCATATCATGCGTCTTCCATCATGTACAACATTTTGAGGATATCAGTCTTCTCTCACGAGAGACACAGGGAAGCTGCAGCAGTGTTTTCCACTTTGTTCTAGGCAATGCTAGAAACTCCTTTGCTTGCATAGCATATTTTATGTTAACTTATTGTCTATCATGTACAATCTAATGGTTTTTCTTACATTAAGTGCCTCCTGCGACTAGGCCCATTTGACATCAGTTAAGTTCCGAACTGTTTCTTATCCAGTACCCCCTAGAGTTGACCATTATACACCAGAAATAAACGTTCTTACCTGGCACCTCTAACACCCTAGGTCTTTCTTGCTAACTTCCTCTTTGAGTTGTATTGTCTCAGTGTGTAACTATTATGTTTGTGGCATGTGTAGCTGTAGAACACATACTATGCATACTCTCGCCTTCTAGTGTTGGGCTCGGACAAGTGCAAGTTGTTTTTCTTCGAAGAAGTCTTTTGAGTCAGGAGGTATAGTAACTCCACCTATGACAAAGTAATGCACATAGGCATTGGCTCCATTGTTAGATTTGTTTTCTCTGCTGCCAGGTCTACACATGTTCGTTCGACCTCCAGTTCGACGCCTCATTGCATTGTTGCCAGGACCAATTGGATCCTTCTCACTCGTCATAGGATTGCGCTTACTCTCCAGTTCCAAGTGTTGCGTACCCTCTTTACTTTGGCTTCACAGTGTAACACCTTCAACGCCAAACATGGTCCCTCACTTCTCCAGGGCTTCATCTGTTCCTCAACACCCAAGAATTTTCCAATGATCAAAATGACTCCATTCCGCTACTACCCAAAGTGTTGAGTGAAATACACAAGGACAGACCTTCACCAGGTGTGTAACATCTGTCTGTTCCTTGGCCATCAGGAGGCATGCCTCACCTTCCGGAATAAAAAGACCCTCTATTACCGGCAAGACCATTATATCGCATGGCTTCCATGGCACAACACCTAGTGGACGATATTCCGGACCTGTCCAGAGATCAATAAATCATATCATTTGTAGAGCGCACTACTTACCCGTAAGGGTCTCAAGGCGCTGGGGGGGGGGGGGGGGCGGGGGAGGCTGGGGGGGTGCTGCTACTGTTCGCAGAGCCAGGTCTTGAGGAGTCTTCTGAAGGCCAGTAGGTCTTGGGTCCGCCATAGTTGGGTGGGGAGGGTGTTCCAGGTTTTGGTGGCGAGGTGGGAGAAAGATCTACCGCCGGCAGTCGTTCTTTGGATGCAGGGGACTGTGGCGCGGGCGAGCCTGGCGGAAGGGAGCTGGCGGGATGGGGTGTAGAAGCTGAGTCGTTTGTTGAGGTATGCTGGTCCGGTGTTGTGGAGTGGTTTGTGTGCGTGGATGAGGAGCTTGAAGGTTATCCTCTTGTTGTTGGGGAGCCAGTGCAGGTCTCTCAGGTGGGGTGTGATGTGGCTGCGGCGGGGGGTGTCGAGGATCAGACGTACAGAGGCATTCTGGATGCGTTGCAGCCATTTCAGGAGTTTGGCCGAAATTCCTGCATAGAGGGCGTTTCCGTAGTCTAACCTGCTGGTGACGAGGGCCTGGGTGACTGTTCTTCTCGTTTCGGTGGGGATCCACTTGAAGATCCTGCGAAGCATTCGGAGGATGTTGAAGCAGGAGGAGGAGACAGCGTTGACCTGCTTAGTCATGGAGAGGGTGGAGTCGAGGATGACCCCTAGGTTGCGTGCGTGGTCGGTGGGTGTTGGAGCTGTTCCCAGTGTTGTCGGCCACCAGGAGTCGTCCCAGGCTGAAGGGGTGGAACTGAGGATGAGGACCTCTGTCTTGTCCGAGTTCAACTTCAGTAGGCTGTTCCTCATCCATTCGGCAACAGCCTTCATTCCTTCGTGGAGGTTGGTTTTGGAGGTGTGAGGGTCTTTGGTGAGGGAGAGGATCAGCTGGGTGTCGTCGGCGTAGGAGATGATGTTGAGGACGTGCTGTCGGGCGACGTGGGCGAGGGATGCCATATAGATGTTTAACAGCGTCCGGCTGAGGGAAGAGCCCTGGGGTATGCCGCAGATGATCTCGGTGGCATTGGAGCGGAAGGGGGGGGGAGGCGGACGCTCTGAGTTCTGAGTGAGAGGAAGGATGTGGTCCAGTCCAGGGCCTTCTCTTGGATCCCTGCGTCATGTAGGTGTATTCGTAATGTGCGGTGGCAGACCGTGTCGAAGGTGGCTGACAGGTCCAGGAGGATGAGGGCTGCTGTTTCTCCGTTGTCTAGAAGGGTCCTGATGTCATCGGTGGCGGCGATGCGGGCGGTTTCGGTTCTATGGTTGCTGCGTAATCCAGACTGGGATGGGTCCAGGATGCTGTTCTCCTCGAGGTAGAGGGTCAGTTGTTTGTTGACGGTTTTCTCGATGACCTTCGCTGGGAACGGAAGTTCTTGAGGTCCTTGGGGTCTGCCTTGGGTTTCTTGAATAAGGCGTTGATCTCGGCGTGCTTCCAGCTTTCCGGGAAGGTTGCTGTCTCGAAGGAGATGTTGATTGCTTTCCGGAGATGGGGTGCGATGGCTGTGCTGGCTTTGTTGAAGATGTGGTGGGGGCATGGATCTAACGGTGATCCGGGGTGGATGGTGTCCTTGATCTTGCTGGTGTCCTCGTCGTTGATGCTGGTCCAGGAGAGCAGGGGGTTGGTGCAGGTGGTGGTCATTGGGGTGGAGGTCTCAGTGGATGTCGAGGCGGTCGTGGCGTTGAAGCTGTCGTGGATGTCGGTGATCTTGCGGTGGAAAAAGGTGGCCAGC
This sequence comes from Lissotriton helveticus, assembly GCF_964261635.1. Lineage (NCBI taxonomy): Eukaryota > Metazoa > Chordata > Amphibia > Caudata > Salamandridae > Lissotriton > Lissotriton helveticus. The sequence continues at coordinate 204,761,449 of NC_136065.1, forward strand.
GAATCGCACAGGTCTTGCGAAGGTGGGATGTCGTTGGTGTTGGTGTTGGAGCTGGGGTTGGAGAGTTCCTTCACGATGTTGAAGAGCTCCTTGCTGTTGTGTGCGTTGTTATCTAGGCGGTCTTTCAAGGAGGCCCTTTTGGCGGATCTGATGAGGTGATGGTGTCTGCCGGTGGCGTTCTTGTGGGCAGCGTAGCTGTCCGGTGTTCGATCGCGGAGCCAGTTCTTCTCCAGTTTTCGGCATGTTCATTTGGAGGCCTGGAGGTCTTTAGTGAACCAGGTGGCTTTCTTGCTGGTGTGGCTGTTGGGGGGTGTCTTGAGCAGGGCGAGGGTGTTGGCGCAGAGATCAGGACACTGAGGGCAATCAGCAGTCAGAAGCTTCCGGAGTAGAGGCTCACGTATTCTCGCCAGAGGAGAGCTTCGGCTCTGCTGCCCAAATGGTCGAGCTGCCACTCGAACAGAGTCCAACATCGAAAACAGGCGCAGTGATTACAGACATGCTGACTCCTACCCTTCGACATCATTCAGAAGCTGAGCATCACCCTCTTGGGGGTCGAGTTACGAGCTGACAGGCCTCTGGTCTGCCACTGCCGCAAGGCATGGGTCGGCACCGAATGCCTGAGTAGAACCTGGCACCCGCCACCACTCGACTCTAAAGTCCTCTCGAAGCCACGCCCTTTTACTACGACCACCCCTTCAACTGTGGCCGCAAAACCAGCCATAAAGCCAGCATCGGAGTAGAGGCCTACAGATCCGAAATCCGGCTCATGCCAGTGGATTAATGGCCATCCTCTGCTCCGAAACGACTGGTGTCCAGGGAAGCTTCCTCTACCACTTCTGAGGATCAAGAGCAACTCATCCTCCAGTACCTCCAAGTGAAGCTCGATGACAGACAGCAACGCACCCACATCCATCCGAAACCAGATGGATCCTGGTTCAGCCTCTTCTAAAGGCAAAGGAAACTATTCCTCCCAAAAGGAAACTGACTTTTGAGGAAACATCAAATCCACCTTTGGAACTGGCACTTAAGAAACCTAAGCCCCATGACCGAGACACCATTCCACGCCCTCCCTTGCCTCATATACCTATTCCTACTCGCCCTTCTTCTTCTCTACCTTTGCCCTGCTCTCCACCTCCTCCATGCCTGCCTTTCCCATTACTACCTGTGTGCCCTTCGCCCAATTCACCCCTGGGTTTGGAGGTGACATGACCCATATAATAGATCATATGACCCACACCTCCAGAATGACCCCTGGGACGACTATGGCGTAGATCCCCCTGGGAATACGGACCCTGACCTCTACCCGGCCATGCCCTTCCCGCCGGATGACAGCACCTGTTATTGAGGTATTGTGGAGGGGAGCTTCCTTTCACAAGGTGGACATGCACAAATAACCGAGGAGGACAAATTCCTCATGAAAACCCTCTCCTCCACCCAGAGATCCTTGCAATATTTGCCTATCCTTAAGGGGATACTTAAGCCAGCTCCCAGCATTTTAAGGAGCCAGTAAAGGCCTGTATCATCACTCCATAGGTTGATAAAAAATATAAGCCATTCCCTTCCGACCCTCCTTACACCAGGGACAACATTTTCTTGACTTTCTAATGGTTCACACTGCAATTAAAAGTGCCAAGAGCAAAGAGCATGCACCTCTCCCAACAGGGAGACTAAAAAGATAGACACAGCAGGGAAATGTCTTTCTGTCCAGTCTTCTACTCATTGGGGTATCAACAATACCACAGGTTTACTCTCCCAGTACGATAGGGCTCACCTTGATGAAATGGAGGACCTGATTCAACACCTCCCAGACCAGTTCAAGAAAATGGGTCAGAAATTAGTGGCTGAGGGGAAAGATTATATTGAATACTAACATTTGATGCACCCATTGGGTAAACATTAGCGTCCTCCTCCCTCGATACACCTGGCTGTGTTTTTTGGGTTTTAATCCAGATGTACAGCAGCATCTGGTCAACTTGCCTTTTGATGGAGAGCACCTGTTCGGCCCGCAAGATGACCAGATGTAAAAGGGCACTGCGTGTCTAAAGTTACGGGTTCCCTACAGACCTCATCTGCTTGCGGCTCCTTTCACCACACATAATACCATGAAGCGGTTGTATGACATTATCACGCATTACTTTACCATGCACGTTTTTACAATGCAGATTTTCGAATGCATACCACCTCCATGCATTTAAATTCACTCACATCTGGCATACCTTTACCACGCACACTTTTTAACACGCTTACAGTTACAGAAGAATGCAGTCACAATCCAACACTGCCACCTACAGTTAAAATGTTTTACAATAAATCTTAAAACAATATTGTAAATGAAATATATATATTTTTTAAAAATTACATTTATGTTGATTACTTTTTTGGGGGGAGCCCCCCAACCCCCCTTTTGTAATGACCCTTAAAATCTACATAAACTAAATACCGCATAGTCACCATTGCAAACATATATGCTTTAGTAAAGGCTTACTTGGTAAAAGTCATTCCGATGTAAAAAAATGCTTTGTACTTGTATTTTGTGATAAAAACTTTGTGGTAAAGGCTGTTACCCCCATGAAGGGGCTAAGACCACTACCCCCGAAGCATCAACTTGCTTCACCAGGCAACAGCAGCAACAGCCAGCCTCTCTCTCGTCGACTATAGGGGAGTGTACAAAAGTAACAAAAATAGAGGCAGAGGCAAAGGCACAGCCCATAAAGGAGCCGCACCGAGCAGACAGTGACTCTCCACCCTCCTGGCGATCATTTAATAACTATCAGGGAAGACTGTAAAGGTTTCTGACCGTACTCACAGAAACACCACCAAACATCCCCCACCCCGGAGACAAACACTCTCCCCAGAACTTCAGCATCTGCTTCAAGAGGAGATGCATGCACTGTTCATCAAGGGGGCCACAGAACCCACACCACCACAGCACCACGTGCAGGGGTATACTCCCTATACTTTCTCGTTCCCAGGAAGGTCACTAAGGCCTATTCTTGACCTCTGGCCCCTCAACAAGTTCATCCTTTTAGAACATTTCCACATGGTAACACTCCAAAATGTCATTCCTTTATTACAGCAAGGTGGCTTTATGACCATCCTCAATCTGAAGGATGCCTACTTTCACAACCCCATCCAACCTGCACATCGCCTGTCCTTCCGGTTTGTGGTAGGTGGCTAGCATTACCAGCTCAAAGCGCTGCCCTTCGGAGTTACCACAGCTTCCAGGGTGTTTACTAAGTGTCCTGCAGTGCTCGACACTCGCCTCATAAGGAAGGGCATCCAAGTCTTCCCGTACTTAGAGCAATAAGCTGATCAAGACCGCAACGGAACAGCAATGACTAGCGCACACCCAAGGCACCATACATCTCTCACTCAGCCTAGGCTTTAAAATCAGTACCCCAAAGTCCCACCTCCAGTCCATTCACATCCAGCCCTTCCTAGGGACCATAATCAACTCGGTCATGCGGAAAGCATACCACTTCCCTTCGAGGCTTCAAGCGTTCCAACCTCTGCTCTCTCTTTTTCAACCAGATTGTCACGTAACGGCCAGAAAGGTCATGCACCCACTCCACATCATAGCTTCCTGCATTGCTAATAGTCCCAAATGCCAGGCTGCACATTCGCCCATTGCAGGAGTGCCTAGCAGCAACATGGTCACAAGCGGAGGCTCATTGGGAGGATCTAGTGTTGGTTTGGGGGCGTGCTCATCGCTCTTTGCAGTGGTGGAATGCCAACAACCTGTTGCTTGGGCAACCCTCTTTGGATCCAGTACTGCAGAATACCATCACAAAGGTCAGCTCTCACACTGATTAGGGGGCACTCTTACAGCAGCTAAACATTCAAGAGACGTGGATGCCCAATCAACAGAGTTGCCACATAAACCACCTGGAGTTATTAGCTATCCTGCTAGCCCTCAAAACATTCCTCCCTCTTGTCCTATATCAGATGATACACATTTGGACACACAGCACAACTGCCATGTTATACTGATAGAAACAGGTCAGCACTCATTCCCTGCAGTTCTCTGCTCTAGCCCAGGGCACTTGGCCAGGGAATGGGTACAATACATCAAAAAGTCTATCTATTGATACGTGTATGGAGTGGATGATTTTGCAGATCTGCCTTCAGAATGCAGCAACAGGTTCATGAGTGAGAACTGCATCCCAAGTCCTAATTCCATACTTCATCCGCTGGGAGTTTCCCCACATAGAGCTCTTCACCACAGCAGAAAACCAAAAATGCCCAAACTTCACCTCCAGGTTCAGAAACCCACATTCCATGGGCAATGCACTCTGGAAGAACTAGTCTGGGAAATTTGGCTGCGCTTTTGTGTCTCGTCCACTTCTTCATTCGTTGTTCGCTGGCTTCAGTAAACATCCTTCACTCTCAACCAGTAGCCCCAACATGGGCCAGACAGCCCTGGCTCACCACTCTCCTTGAACTGTCTCTAGTGCCTCAGAAGAAGCCGCCTAACTTTATAGACCGTCCCTCAGGGCACACACTCGGGAACCCTAACCTCAAACAGATCAATCTTGTGATTTGCATCCTCAAGTCTTCGGGCCAGATTACGATGCAGTTAGGAAAGCATTCCCACCTAGGGCCCGATTACAATGCGGTTAGGAAGGCCTCCTAATGGCATTTGCTACTTCAGAAAAGAATCAGGAACGTGTCTTCCCGACCGAGGGCCCGATTAAAATGCGGTTAGGAACATAGGCTCCCATTGAACTCAATAAGAGTCCAACCAAATCATATCCGGAAGCATCTGGATAAATCGTACTCGGTCGATCTGATTCTCCAGATCCGAGTGGGTCAGAAACCTTTTCCAAACCGATACGGTCAGGAAAATTTCCTAACTGCATCGTAATCGGGCCCTCAGTGTTTGGGTACCTTAATCTTCCTTCAGAATGTATGACCATCATTAAAGAAGCGCGCAGGCCCACAACCACAGCCTGCTATGCAGCCAAATGGAAAAGGTTTATGCACTACTGTCTTGCCAGACATAATCACCCTTTCCCGACAGCAGGCCAATATATTGTCTGTTATCTGTTCCACTTACAAAAGTCAGGCCTTGCTTACACTGCTATCAGGCTTCATTTGGCTGCAGTTGCCGCTTACTTTCAAAGCAGAGAACACACTTCCCTTTTCAGGGTTCCTGTTATCAATGCTTTTATGGAGTGTCTCAGAAAGATTATCCCACCAAGGATGCCATCTGCCCCTTTGGGGAACCTCAGTATTATTCTAACCAGGCTTATGTTCCCTCCTTTCGAGCCACTCCACTCCTGCACTTTACAGTTTCTTTCCTGGAAGGTAGCTTTCTTGGTAGCTATGAGCTATGAGGCATCAGTAAACTTCAGGCTCTTACTCTGGATGAACCCTTTTTCCAAGGACACTAAGATAGTGTAGCCTCATGACAAACCCCAAATTGCTTCTTAAGATGGCCTCTTGTTTCCATCTTAATCAAACTATAGATCTCTCAGTGTTCTTACCACATCCAGACTCAGTAGCAAAATACGTTCTTCACATTCTGAACATCAAAAGAGCGCTTATGTATTACGTAAAACGCAAGTGCTCTTTGTCTCTTTCTCCAAATCACAGAAAGGCTGTTCTCTGTCCAAGGCAGGTATAGCACGCTATTTTGTCAAATGTATGAAGATCAGTTACGCCAAAGCCAAAAGATCTTTGCCTGCAAAAGATCTTTGCATGTCCCTCCCAGACCCCACTCAACCTGTAAAAAAGGAGCTTGTTTGGTTTTCCTGGGTAATATTCCTATAGCTGGCATCTGCAAAGCAGATACTTGGTCTACTCTACAACCTTTTACTAAACATTACTGTGAGGATGCTTTAGCTCACCAATAACCTAGATTTATCCCAACTGTTCTTATTCACACTTTTTCAGTGTTCTGCAACATCCTCAAGCTAACCACCACCTTAAGGGAGAACTGTATAAAGTCTATGCATAACATGAGTATCTACAGCCACACATGCCACGAACTGAATAAAGTTACTTACCCTGTAAGCATCTGCTTGTGGTATCAAGTTATGTGCAAACCCTCCTCTCCAGGAGCCTTGTGATGTGGCAGACATTTCTTTTAATGGTCACCTTCTCTGTATCTCTGTGCTCCATCTACATCCTCACCCTTCATGTGAAAAAACAATCTATCAGTGGAACTGATGTCCATGCGCATTACCAGTAATATATGTAGTCACTATACCTTGTGAATCAAAAGACTTATTCAAAGAAAAATAACTGCTGAACCCAACACTAGATAGCAGGAGTATGCCCAACACTAGATAGCAGGAGTATGCACAGCATGTGAATTTGCAGCAGTACATGCCATGAACATTTGCTTATAAGGTAAGTAACATTTTATTTATTTGGCATTTCTGTAAATCTTCAAATGTTGACCAATGGCCACCACAGATCAATGATGTGTGCATACATGGTTGCTGTTCTTTCCATCCAAGGAACCAATAGTATGAATGTATGAATGTACCATTCCCAGCAACCAACTCTAGGTACATGGTACCAAAGTAACCATTTACCTATTGAACCAATGTTCCAATGTCACTATTTACTCCTAGGACTGGTGTACTATCATAGCCTCTAGCAACATGTTTCAAGTTTCACCAGATACTCTTAGACAGTTTTCATTCTTTTCAAATAATGTCTGTAAACATTGTTATTTTCTAGAGTAATAAAGTTTCTGACTCTCCTGGTGTGACCCTGACCACAGTTTACCTTTTTAATCTAGCTGACTATTTTGAAATTTTTATTATACCTGGTTTGAAACAATTAATACAAAATAAATAATAGTTCACCAAGATAATCCCAGACTTGAGTCATCAAGATTTGCCCACTTGGGCTTGATTGTGAGGATACTCGTGTTTAGGGTATATGCTTTGTTAAGGCAAGTGTGGTTTAGCTTGCGGAGTCGGAACACTCGTGGTTTAGACCGCAGTGTTCCAACTGTACCTCAAGTACATGTTCCCAAACAACAGCTGCATCTGCATGTTTTGTCTAGGTGCTAGGCCCTGACCAGAACAGAATAACAAGGGGCATGGTTGTTCGACCTTGTCTACAATGTTCAGACTAAATCCTATGAACAAACAGAGTGCAAAAACAACAGCATGTTCTATGTGAAAGTTACAGCGTGGCACAAGCAAAATAGGTTTGTATAGTAATGGGTGCAAAGCAGGAGACAGTCTGCAATGTGCTCATGCTAACATAGGGAAGACGACAATGCCCACATGGGCCAAGTAACACTATAGTCAAGTCATATTCTGTAGCTAAGGGGTCTTCAAGGGTGCTCACAAAGCACCCATGAACACAATGAGCTTTGTGGATAGGCTGGATTCTTTCAGGAAATTCTGAAAAAGAACACATGTTTAGAGGAGTGGAAACTGGAATAGAGAATTTGCAGACTGATGCCTCAATTATGTGTGCCCCCGAATTATCTCCTTTATTTCCCCATCCTTGAATTACCATAATGAAGGGTCTAAGTGATTCAGGGATGAGAAAATGATACAATATTGTAGAATAGCATGCAGGAATCTGTTTTTTAGTGCCGATTCGCTCATGTTTTCCCCCAGGGTTTCACATGTGGGTTTTGTCTGTTTTAAACACAAAGAGCCTGATTTAGAGTTTAGCAAATGGGATGCTACATCACAAACAAGACGATATCCCGTTTGCAGTATTATAAGTACATTAAATCCTGTGACATTTGTAATGCGGGGAACAGGATATCCGTTCCATTTGTGACAGAGTATCCTATCCGCTAGGCCCATAATTTGGCAAATTAAATAAATGGTATCTGTTCTTCCAGGCATCATTGGAATTTTCTGCTTAGTTGTAATCAAGGTCTGAGTGAAAATGGAGAGCCCATTTAGCAATGTGCAGCTTCACTGTAAAACCTAATAAACGCAGAAAACAAATATGAAGCTGAAGTTGACATATGTTATGTAACTGTCACCGCGCAAGCCATTTGTGGATTGAAGCTTTAAGTAGTGTGTTAATTCCAGGTGGAGATAAATTAGGACTCATATACCACCCCACTCGCTACGTGAGGCCAAAGTAAATTCTGTAGAAGTTTAAGTGAATAATTAGCATATTCTCTCAGGCTCTGCAGTAACAAATTAGTCAGCAAACAAACTGTTGGTATGCCTTAGATGGCAAGTGTCCTGAGCGCTTATTCATAGAGCAAAGGTTAAGGAACCCTTTGGAGGTCTGGATAACTTTATGCATCAGAAATGGATGGCTCAAAGAGGTGAAAAAAGGAATTCAATGGAAAATTTGGGATGTCATATCTTTGAGTCTCAAAGGAGTGTTGATAGCAGCATAAGATACAGGAAAAGAGTTTGTCAGCCGCAAACCTGGCAGCGGCTTAGCAAATATTTATTCACAAACACACTTGTATGAGGGAAAGTAATGCACCTTTTGTATCTCTCTTCTCATTGGGAGTTCCTGGAGCCCTCTTCCTTTCTGCATTGGGGTGTTTGTCTGTGGATACCTTTCACTAGCTAACTCCAGGGGTTCCCTCCAGAGACACTGGACTATGGAGCAGAATGTACTGTCAAGGACTCACAGCATTAAGTTTGCAAGAATTCACAAGTTTGAGATCTGATTAGGATACCAGATACCCTCTCTTAGAACATGTGTGTTCACCAGCTGTCTTTAATTCAGATGTTAAAGCATGTAATTTATTGCTCTCCCTTTAGGTGCTTCCAAGAACTCAGTCCATCTCCTTCCTTCTCTCCACCCAATAAAAGGAACACAGAGCAGGTTTTTTCATCAGTCACCAGGTATGTGTTGAAGCAATTGTCATGTCTATCCTCTCTGCACTCCGCTTCAGAAACATAGTGCAGGTCTTGACATCTATCGTCAGATGCAAACATGATCTTTCTCCATTTCTTGATCTTTCTTCTATACACTCTGTGCATGGAAGAGCTTCCACTATCTCATACTTGCCACGTGACACTCTGTCAATATTTATCCCTCTAGATTGGCTATTTCTAGGCACTGTGTCCATTTTCAACCCTCCTTTCATCTTATGCAGGTGAGTCTTGTTTAAGACTTGGTGCCTCTCACAGAGATGTTTACCCCAGGCATCTCTTCACCCAAGGCTAAAACATCAAGTGTCTCTGAAGGTCTTACGAAAGGTGTTTCTAATATCTCATTTTAATCAATACTCACTCCCACAAACCCCTTTATTGACCCTCTTTCCGGGTGCATGAGTGGCTTCAGAAATGTATTCACACTGCATGTGTCACTTATGCTGGGGATGCCTCATGATATCATGAAGTAGAGCAACTTCAGTATAAGTGATGTATTTAATACTGTTGTGATCCAGTTCCTTTTCTTCCTTGCCTTAATCAGTGCAGGATGAAGGGCCACCAAGATTTTTGGTGTGTATGTTTTTTTTTATGATAACATCTCATCTAGAATCTTTGGGCTTTAAGTTCTGCTGAAAATGCCATTGAACAATGTTGGTCATGGATCCATATTCGCAGTGCTGGTTGTGTATGGGCCAATCCCATAAATTAGCTTCTTGTTCATTGGGTAATAAAAGCAATTCAAGAGAGTTGAGCTAAACCAATTGGTGACTTCCATGAAGAGGAAATCTAGACCTCATTCTAGGGGAAGGTCTCAAAGCGACTCTCAATCTGGGATCCTCTTTCCATCCTGAAAGCATAATAAGCACGTGAAGGTGCACTATCTACTAATAAGAAGAGTATGAAATATAAGGAAAGGACATCTTTGTAGCATGTATTGGCTGCAGATATACATGCTATGCATACTTCTGCCATCTAGTGTTGGGCCTGGACTCTGCAAGTTGTTTTTCCTAGAGGAAGTTTTATGATCAGCGCAGTGCGTTGTCTCTCCTCCCCCTCGATGTAATGCACATGTTCAACGGCTCTTTTGTTATAAAATCTCTGTAATCGGGCTTGGATGTACTGCGGCGGAGCTCTTCAACATTCGATGCCCACATGCCCTATGGTAAAGAAAAAGACGCAATTGGAGATACAGTAGACAACACCCATGGATCATAGGTGCTGTGGAACGACTACCCGGCAACCAATACTCACATGGCCATCGAGAGTGACCATCGTTGGGTGAAGGAAACAAAGAAGGACCTCTTCTGACAGTGCCCTCGGTGCAGGTCCATATAGCCACACTTCGTACCCATAAAGTGTGTAATTTGTACCTATCTCCAGAGCACAAAAAAGATGAGTGTGCAGCTAGCGCACTGAAAAAAAACAAAGAGACACTTCTGATAGATACATCTGCCGTGTGGATTCCTCACCTTGTGAATATCCCCTTGCGTCAGCAACATTCGGAAATTCTTTTTGTAGCTTCGCGCCGACGTGGACCTAGACGTCATAGAGGCACGGCACCGCACGCGACTCCGCTGACGTCACCGACGCCTATAACAGGCCCATGCTGGCGTGATGACATCAGTTCCCTTTTTTCCGCGTCGTCGACGCTAACGGTTTTCGGGGATCGTACTGTAGCTTTACAGTAACTTTGTTACTATTATCCTATTACTTTGTCTATCTTTATATTCTTCGAAATGTCGTCGAAGAAAACTGGATTTAAGGCTTGCGGTGAATGTGGCAAGACTATGTCTATCACCGATCCTCATGAATGCTGTGTCTGGTGCTTAAGTTCCGACCTTGACGTCGAGGATTGTCCTTGCTGCAAGAAGATGACTCCGAAAGCTTTAAGAGAGAGAGAGACGAAACTCCTCGTGGCAAAACTTAAAAATAAGAAGGTTAATAAGTTTTCGAAGTCTCGATCTCGACGGTCGAGGTCGAGGTCGAGGTCTCGTTCGAGGTCACGCTCGGAGTCGTCTTCGGCTCATGCTTCGAAGTCTTCGAGGAAGAAGCACAAGAAGAGGAGCCATGAGTCACGTCATCACTCTGAAAAGGACTCTAGTTCAAGACCGAAGTCCCAAGTCAAGCTTCTGAGTAAGGAAGTGGAAGTTTCAGAGTCAGAAGATCATAACTCTGTTGGTGAGGCTTCACATCCGAATTCACCCGAGTCTCAGAAGCAGGTCCATTCTCCGGTTCCATCCAATCCTTCTGTTCAGGAGGATGAAGGTGAGGAGCAGGGGGCTGGTGAAGTCGAAGTTCCGGTGCCTGCGGGTTCGTCGACCCCGGTTCCTGGACTCGATGAAGAGGTCGACGTCGTATCGACTCCGCCTCCTCAGGAACAACCCAGAGGTCCATATCCTGATTTTCCAACTCCAGGTCAGGATCCTTCTCAGTTCCTGAACGCCATGTTTGGTGTCTATTCCAGGGCAATGTTCCCGTCTGGTGCACCTGTTGGTCCCACGGGTCCTATGGCTTTTAACTTGGGTGTTCCCCAGGCTTATGCCCCTGCGCCCTTCATGCCTTTTATGCCGGCCATACCATCGCATTGGCATTTTACGGCACCTCCGGTGTCGTCGACGCCGAAGCGCACGACGCCGACTCCATCGACGCCGATTCCATCAACGCCGATACCTACGACTCCGAGACAGGATTCTGCTCGACCTCGAGTGAAACAAACTCATCCGACTTCGGCATCGACGCCGGTCCCGACTCCGTCGGAGTCGATTGCGAATCCTTCGACTTCTATCATGAAGGAAAGATCGCGAAGAGAAGCTCAGAGACTTCTAGAGGAAGAAAGATACCAGTATACAGATACTGAGGAAGGAGAGTTGCAGGATTCTGAAGATCCTTTTGAGGAATTGGGTGAAGCCAGTGGACTTGAACTGTCCCCTGAGTGGGATTTGGCTTCAGTTTCAAATGTTCCTTCGAAAGATGTGGTTCCTTATCACACCGTTATTAAAAAAGCAGCGAGTTTATTGAACATTACTCTGCCCACTGCTGATTATAAACCAAATATTTTAACTGAGGTTCTTCATTCACCCTCTTCTGTTATTGAACCTATGTTACCCTTCAATGATGCCTTATCTGAGCCCATCTATGAAGTATGGAAAAAACCTTTGTCTGCTCCTGCAGTTTCTAGGACAGTGGCGAGGAGGTACAGAGTTCCTCCGGGTGACCCTGAATTCTTGTCAACACACCCCCTACCTGAGAGTTTAGTTGTTCAGGCTGCCTGCTCGAAGAGGTCTGCTGGGGCTTTTCCGCAGGTTCCTGGGGATAAGGAATCCAGGAAGCAGGATCAAACTGCTAAGAAAGTCTTCTCTTCAGCCAGTATGGCGCTTAAATCAACTAACGCAACTTGTCTGATGGGGAGGTATATTCATGCCTTGATGGATTCTGTCAAGCAATTGGTTCAGAAAATCCCTGAGGAACAGAGGAAAGATTTTCAGGAGGTAATATCGGACACTCAGGCAGCTGCGAGGCAAGTAATCCAGAGTGGTCTGGACACTGCTGATTCGGTGGCAAGGGTCATGGGCTCATCCGTGGCCACTAGGAGGGCTGCCTTGCTTAAAACTACAGAGTTCTCTGCGGATGTCCAGTCTGTTTTGATGGACTTGCCTTTTGATGGCTCGGGATTGTTTGGCAAGAAGGCTGATGCTGCCTTGGAACGTTTTAAGGACAGTAGAGCCACTGCGAAATCTTTGGGTCTCCAGTCCAGGGGTACTACTGGAAGACGCTTCAGAGGGTTTGGTAGATCTTCCTTTCGTTCTTACAGACCTTCTCAGCAGCAGCCACAACAGCAGCAGAATACGCTGTACAAGTCGTACAGGGGCAGGCAAAAATCCCGCCCTAGAGGTCGTCAAGCTTCCTCCTCCTCTTCCTCCTCCCCTTCCCAACCCCCTGCCAATGCAGCAAAGCAGCCCTAGATCCGCCATTCCGGATCATGTGGGTCCAGTGGGGGGTCGGCTTACACATTTTCTACAAGATTGGGCATTAATAACATCGGATCTTTGGGTTCTCAATCTTTGTAGAGAATGGGTATGCACTTCCTTTCCAGGAATTCCCTCCCAATTACCCTCCTTGCCAGGGTTATTTTTCGGAGGACCACCTGCTTCTCCTGCAGGAAGAAGTCCTGGCTTTGTTCCGAAAAGGTGCGATAGAGGTGGTTCCAGAGCAGGAAAGGGGTCAGGGGTGCTACTCCTGGTATTTCCTGATCCCCAAGAAAGATGGCAGGCTTCGGCCAATTCTGGACCTCAGGATTTTGAACCTTTACCTGAAACAGGAAAAGTTCAAGATGCTCACTCTTGCGCAGGTTCTTCAAGCGCCGCTGGAAGAAGACTGGATGGTGTCGATCGACTTGCAGGATGCGTATTTTCATATTCCCATCTTGAAGTCGCACAGAAAGTATCTCCGTTTTACGGTTGGATCACAACACTACCAGTTTGTGGTCCTTCCGTTTAGTCTTACTACTGCGCCTCGAGTCTTCACCAAGGTGATGGCAGTGGTGGCGGCTCATCTCAGGAGAACGGGGATACATGTGTTTCCGTATCTAGACGACTGGCTGATCAAAGCGGAGTCGCAGGAGAAGGTGCTCCATCATCTGCAAGAGACAACTCAGTTGTTACACAGGTTGGGTTTTTCGATAAATGTACCCAAGTCTCACCTGGTGCCCTCCCAGCGCAACCTGTTCATAGGTGCGGTACTGGACACTACTGTGTGTCTTGCATTCCCTCCTCCTCAAAGGATTCGCGACATACAGGAAATGATTCCTTTGTTCTGCAATGGAGCGGTCGTTCCAGTCCTGAAGGTTCTTCGCCTGCTCGGTCTGATGGCTTCTTGCATTCTGTTGGTCAACCATGCACGCTGGCACACGAGGGCACTCCAGTGGTGCCTCCGCAGGCAGTGGTATCAGCACAACGGAGATCTCGGGGAGTCAGTGAGGATCTCCAGAGAAACTGCAGAGGATCTGTCTTGGTGGAGTGTGGAAGGCAATCTGTCTCAAGGGAAGCCTTTCCAGTTTCCTCCATCGGTTGCCACTGTGATATCGGATGCGTCCACTCTCGGGTGGGGTGCTCATCTGGGGGACCTGGAGGTCAAGGGTCTTTGGTCTCCAGAGGAAAGGTTGCTTCACATCAACCTTTTAGAATTGCGGGCGATACGTTTGGCGCTCAAGGCCTTTCTCCCTTCCCTTCGCGGTCAGTCGGTTCAGGTCCTGACGGACAACACGACCGCGATGTGGTACATCAACAAACAGGGTCGCAGTGTCTCTGCAGAGAGGCTCTGCGTCTCTGGTCCTGGGTTCAGGACCATCAGATTTGCCTGATGGCAAATCATCTGGCCGGGGTTCAGAACGTTCGTGCGGACAGTCTCAGTCGGCAGTTCTTGGGCGATCACGAGTGGAGGCTCCATCCAGAGGTAGTTCGCGACATCTTTCAGATGTGGGGGGCTCCTCGGGTGGACGTATTTGCCACTCGCGAGAATGCTCACTGCCTGTCATTCTGCAGTCTCCAGTATCCGTTGCAAGGAGCCTTGGGGGACGTGTTTCAGTTGAGTTGGGGAGATCAACTCCTTTACGCGTTTCCCCCCATACCTTTGATTCCTCGGGTTCTGAGGAAAATTCGCCAAGACCGGGCCCAAGTCATATTGATTGCCCCGGATTGGCCAAGAAGGGTGTGGTACTCAGACCTTCTCCACCTCTCCTCTCACCCGCCGCTCCGTCTCCCTCACAGGGCAGATCTCCTCACTCAGATGGAGGGGCAGGTTCTACACCCCCACCTCCAGACCTTACACCTTCATACCTGGAGATTGAACGGGGCAACCTGATTTCTTTTTCTCTCCCTCACGATGTGGTGGATGTCATCTTGTCAGCCAGGCGTGACTCCACTAAGTCCATCTATTCTTATAGGTGGTCGAAATTTGCTAATTGGTGCAGGGAGAAGTCTTTAGACCCTTTGAGGGCCCATTTATCTGATGTTTTCCAGTTTGCCCTTTCTTTGGCACAGCAGGGTCTTGCTGTTGCCACGGTGAAGGGTTACCTTTCTGCGCTGTCGGCTTTTATCTGTTTGCCTGACCAGCCATCTCTTTTTAAATCTCCTATAGTTTTGAGGTTTTTGAAGGGCCTCACGAATAAGTTCCCTCCTTCTCCTTTTATTGTGCCTCAGTGGGACTTAAATCTTGTATTGACATTTTTAATGGGTGCTCCTTTTGAGCCTCTTCACAAATGTCCTATGAGGCTTCTGAATTTAAAAACGGTTTTCCTCGTTGCAATAACCTCTGCAAGGAGGGTAAGTGAGCTTCAAGCTCTTTGTCACAAGCCCCCTTTCTTGACCATTCATGCTGAACGAATGGTTCTTAGGACCAGGGCTGCTTTTCTGCCAAAGGTGGTGACTCCTTTCCACCTTGGTCAATCCATTACCCTTCCTACCTTTTATCCTCCCCCACACCCTTCCAAGGAGGAGGAGAGACTACACCGTCTTGACCCCAGGAGGGCGGTGTCTTTTTACTTGGACAAAACTAAGGACTGTCGTTTGGATGACCAGCTCTTTGTTGGCTTTGCTGGCTGCAAGAAAGGAAGAGCGGTCCATAAGAGGACGTTATCAAGATGGATCGTCCTCTGCATCAAGATCTGCTACTCTTTGGCTGGTAAGGAACCTCCAGAGGGTATAAGTGCTCATTCTACAAGAGCTAAGTCTTCAACCTCGTGTGCCTGTTGAGGATATTTGAAGAGCCGCGACTTGGTCTTCCCTCCACACTTTCGCGAAGCATTACTGCTTGGATTCCGAGGTGAGGAGGGACGGCCACTTCGCGCGTTCTGTCCTCCAGGATTTCCTGGTCTAGAAGAGTGGACACCCTCCTCCGGGAGTGGGGACTGCTGTGGGACTCTATTCACAAGGTGAGGAATCCACACGGCAGATGTATCTATCAGAAGAACAAGTTACTTACCTTCGGTAACGCTTTTTCTGGTAGATACAATATCTGCCTGTGGATTCCTCACTGACCCACCCGCCTCCCCGTTGTCCACTCTTCTATGCCAGGTGTTTCTATTATGTATTTGTTTATTTCAAATGTTTTGTTGCATTTGCTTCACACTGTGTGTGTTACTCTGATATGTGTACTGCGTATGCTATGTATATATCTACTGTCATCGGTCCGTCCGTGTGCCTCGAAGGCACGGAAAAAAGGGCGGAACTGATGTCATCACGCCGGCGTGGGCCTGTTATAGGCGTCGGTGACGTCAGCGGAGTCGCGTGCGGTGCCGTGCCTCTATGACGTCTAGGTCCACGTTGGCGCGAAGCTACAAAAAGAATTTCCGAATGTTGCTGACGCAAGGGGATATTCACAAGGTGAGGAATCCACAGGCAGATATTGTATCTACCAGAAAAAGCGTTACCGAAGGTAAGTAACTTGTTCTTCAGACCCATGGGGATTGACACCTGGCACACACCATGGAACTGGTGGCCGAGGCGGAGTTCTCGCACAACAATGGCAGGGAGAGTGAGGCAAGTGCTCCTGTAGTAGGTGGGGTGGTCATCGCCTGCCCCCACTACGTCGCTTCCGATTTATCCTTTGGGATAAACACGCTGCAGTGAGGGTCACCGGCCCTATTGCTTATCTCCATATCTGGGCAGAGTACCAAGACAATGCTACATACCATGAGTACTGTTGACTCCCGTGCAAAGAAGATCCTGCACTCACCGCCACCACTCCTGCCACAATTTGCATTAGATGGAGGTGACACCGCTGCAAGGGGCATCAATACATCATTAATGCTCCATAGACATGCTTGGCTGTGCATATCTAGGTTCAAACCCGAGGTGCAGCAGCATATTCGCAACATCCCACTCAATAGGGAAAACCTATTTGGGCCCGCTGTGGACACACAGTTAGAGAAAATAAAGGACACCAACACAGCCAAGTCCATTGGTGCCTTAGAGACAACACCTCAAAATCAGCAGCCCTTTTCAGCATAACAAGGGATGACGAACAGCAAAAGCATCCACCCCAGAAAATACCACATATCAGCGACAGCAACAACAGTACCACCAGCAACGGGCGTGGGTACTATCTAAAAGTTTACAAACATAGAGCCAGAGGTAGCCCCAACAAGGGCACCTCCACACCAGCAAGTAAATGACTTGCCCACACTCCCCACCTCCCCTGCCCCCCGAGCACAAAACACCTGTCAGGGGAAGGCTGCAACAGTTCTACAAGTTGTGACCAGACATCACATCAGACCAATGGGTACTACAAATAATCAGGCAGGAATATTGCCTAGAACTAACTCAACAACCACCAAATATCCTGCCAAAATATCAGGTGTTAAATTCACAGCATCTCCAGCTGCTAAAGGAAGAAGTTAAATCATTACTGCTAATATGGGCCATAAAACTAGTTCAACACATACTTCCCAACAAAGGAATCTACTCCCTTTATTTCCTCATACCAAAGAAAGAAGGCTCACTATGGCCCATTCTAGAGCTGCACCCACTTAATCGCTAGATATTACCCGTACACTTCCTTATGGTCACATTACAATATTTGATACCACTACAACAAAAAGGCGACTTAATGACAGCATTCAACTGGAAGGATGCTTACTTCCACATTCCAATCCACAAGGCACACCGCAAATACCTAAGGTTTGTTGTAAGTGGATGTCATTACTAATTCAAGGCCCTACCATTTGAGGTTACAACAGTCCCATGTGTGTTTACAAAATGGTTAGTGGTAGCAGCAGCAAAATTAAGAAGAGAAAACATACATGTCTTTCCCTGACGATTGGCTGATCAAAAGTCTAACCAAAGCCAAATGTCTAACAGACACTCAAGACCAGATCAACCTACTACACCAATTGGGCTTCACTATTAATGCTACAAAATTGCATCTCCAACCCCTCCAGACCTAACCATACTAGGAGCAATGCTCAATTCAGTATCAGGAACAGCTTACCCCAATCGGCAAAGGGTTCTCAATCTCCAGAACCAACTGGATCTTTTTCAGCCACATCGTCACCTGCCAATAGTGTCTCAAGCATGGCTACATATGAGACATCTTCAATAGTGTTTAGCATCGCAATGGTCACAAGCTGTGGGGGACATGGAAGATCTAGTGTTGGTTTCACCCAAGGTCCATCAGGCACTACAAAGTTGGAACTTCTCAAACATACTAAAGGGAAGAACCTTCAAGGACCGATCCTGCAAGTAACAATCACAACCAGTGCGCATCACTCATGGGATGGGGTGCTCATATGAAGGGCATTGTGGTTAACCCCTTCCGCGCACATGACGAGCTGAGCTCGTCATGTAACGCGGCTTTTTAAAAAACGCAGCGCGCAGCGGGAAAACCGCTAGCGCGCATGCGGACACTGGACCTCACAACAACAAACACAGCACATCAAAATGCTGGAGCTTTTAGCCATCTATATGGCTCTCAAAGCAATCCTAACAAACATTGCGGGGAAAACAGTCCTTCTACTAACAGACAATATGACTGCAATGTATTACATTCTGAAGCAAGGAGGAACCCATTCCATACAACTGTCACAGCTAAGGCAGATCATATGGAAAGGGGCAAACAAATATAAAATCCTCCTGTTTGACATACTAAGGCAGGAAAACTCCATTGCGGACCTGCTCAGTAGGATACCGCAACAAGATCACAAAGGGGAAATGCGCACTCAATTATTTCAACAGTACTTCTACTGTTGGGTAACTCCCACATTAGACCTATTCGCTACCACCGAAAACTCAAAATACCAAAGCTTTGCATTTAGATAACATATCCACTATCAAAAGGGAACGCTCTATGGTTTAACTGATCAGGGATAATTGCTTACACTTTCCTGTTCTCCCACTCATTCCATACTTGGTTAAGAAACTCAGACAGACTTCATTGATCCTAATACTAATTGCTCCCACATAGGCTCGACACCCATGGTACATAGCACTACTAGAGCTATCCTTTAGTAACTCACGAGAAGCTACCCAACTATCCAAACCTTATCGCCCACAGTGGGTCCAGGGTGAGACATCCCAATGTACAACAGCTCAATCTTGCGATCTGAATCCTGAGGTCATAGAGTTTGGATACCTGAATCTACCTCCAGAATGCATGACTAATATAAAAGAGGACAGAAGGCCTACAAGGACTTGCTATGCAGCAAAATGGAAATGTTTTGTCCACCACTGTGCATCCGTAAACATTAAGCCTTCTTCATCAACAGAACAACAACTAGTAAGTTACCTGTTACATTTACAAAAGGCACATTTGGCATATTCCTCAATACACTTACATTTAGCAGCCATTGCTGCATACCTACAGAACAGGAAGTATCCATCACTTTTCCGCAGTACTGTCATTAAAGCCTTCATGGAAGGATTAAAATGAGTCATTCCACCGTGTACATCTCCGGTACCAGCGTAGAACCTGAACATTGTCCTAACGAGACTCTTGGGGGCCACCGTTTGAACCACTACATTACTGTCAGATACAATTCTTAACATCGAATGTGACCTTCCTTAAAGTGAAAACATCTCTACGAAGGGTTGTTGAAATACATGCACTGAATATTGAAGAGCCATACTTTCAAATATTCCCAGACAACATGCGTTTATGCAGAAACCCAAAGTTCTTAAGTAAAGTTATATCACCTTTCAATCAAACTTTAGAGTTACCGGTTTTCTTTCCAAAACCAGAAACCATCGCAGAGCGTACTTCACATGGACTTAATGTTAAACGGGCACTTCGGTGCAATTTCATTTTCCAATCCACGTAAAGGAAAAGCTAATTCAAAATCAGGATAGCAGGATAGATTGTCAAATGTAGCCACATTTGTTATGCTAAAACAAATCTAACATTAAGAACTATGCCAAGGGTTCATTCTACAAGGACAAAGGGAGCAACCATGGCCTTTTTAGGCAATATCCCTCTCAAAGACATTTGCAAAGTAGCAACATGGGGTACCCCACACACATTTACAAAACACTATTGTGTGAATGTTCAAGCAAGACGACAAGCTCTAGTTGAACAAACAGTCCTTCAAACGTTACTTCAAACAAACGCCATCTCATGCCTAAAGTCACTGCAAGAGGGGTACTGCTTTACAGTCTATGCATAGCATTTGTATCTGCAGCCAACACATGCTACAAATGGAGTAGGTTACTTAACCTGTACGCATCTATTTGTAGTGTGTAGTGCTGCAGATTCACATGCACCCTCCGCCTCCCCTGCAGATATGAGACGGTGAGAAAAATACATACAAATACAACAAACACTAACTTATCAGACTATTTCCTCACTCCGTATATGGCAAGGGAAAAAAACATTATCTAACAAAGGAGCCATTGAGCATGCGCAATAGCTCAAGGGAGAGTAGAGACAACACACAACACCATTCATAAAACTTACTTGAGGAAAAAGAAACTTGCAGAGTCCGGGCCCAACACTAGAGGGCGGGAGTATGCATGCGCTGTGCATCTGCAGCACTGCACACTACAAATAGATGCTTACAGTATAAGCAACATACTCCCTTCTTTTGATTCTTTTCTCTGTGTTGGAGCTTTTAGCCTGCCTTTGCTACTGCTAAATCTCCTGCAGAGATTCTTGGAATCACCCAATCTGATGCACCGATTCTGACCCTTTAGAGCAGATGTAACCCATTGTGATGCTGGCAGTTTGGGCTTTTGCCAGTTTTGGCATGGACTTCTGCTTCAGTTGTACCTTTGGGCTTAAAGTTGGTTTTAAGAAGGAGGTGTCAATTACAACAATGATTCTGGGGTCTTTTGCAGCTTTGAGAGAGTTGGCTTTGGCATTGGATGTGGCTCTGAGTTAATTTTCTATGCCAGAGTCCATCTTATCAATGGCCTTTGAGAACTCTTATTTGGCTTTGATTCTTATCCAATATATATATGCCAAGTCGGTCTTGGGAGAGAGACAATGATTGTGACAGTAAAGCTAATAATTTGCTTTCACCAATAGATTCTGACCTGAAACTCATGGTAAACTTGCAAAATGCTAGTGGTCTGAAGGGCTTGTTTCGGCTGGGCAAGTCTAGTTTTTTGTACTTACTATGAAACTTGCAGAGAGGTTGCCTATTAATGTGCCTATTGTAGAACCAAAGATATCTGATATATTGGCTCGGTTTGCAGTCTTCAAAGGAGGTGCTACCATTATTTATATACACATTAATCAAAGAATTTATTCTTGAAATAATATGCAGTTAAATGCATCAGTGTCAGTGGTGGTGGTTTGCGAATGGAGCGCCACCTCAGCTCAAGCACTGGATTCTTGGTTAAAATCAGAAATGATTCCTTTTATGCCACCGGCTAGGGTCCAAAATCTAGGCATTTTGTGCTAGAAGGTGTTTGTAGGGAGGCTTTACATTTTTTTATGTATGCATTCTTCCAAGATACATTCACTCTGTGAGAGTTTTCACCTTTAGCGGAGTAAATTACTCCTTCCCTGTGGTGGAGGGGCTTTTTGCCAAATTCATAAACAACCGACAAGCAGGCGGTCGTTATAATGTTTTGGCAGGAACCACTGTCATGGCGGTTCCTGCACCATAGAGTTTTCTTTTTTTGTTTTAAAAAAGAAAATCCGGAAACTGGATTTTCTTTTTTGAATATAAAAAATGTAATGCTCCCTCCTTGACAAGGGTCACGCAGCAGCCCTCATCCTCCTAGACCTCTCAGCAGCGTTCGACACCGTCTTCCACCGCACACTAGCCGCCAGACTCCACAACGCAGGCATTCCGGGAACTGCCTTAGACTGGATTTGATCTTTCCTCTCAGGCAGAACACAAAGAATAAGACTACCGCCCTTCCTCTCTGAACCTACAGAGATCAGATGCGGAGTACCCCAAGGATCCTTCCTCAGCCCCAAGCTCTTCGAGGTCTGCATGGCCCCCCTCGCAACCATCGCCAGAAAACATGGACTCAACATAGCCAATGACATCCAGCTCATCCTCTCCCTCACCAAGGAACCCGACATCACCTGGCACAGTTTCCAAGAAGGGATGAAGGATGTTGCAACCCGGATCAGGAGCAGCTGCCTGAAACTCAACTCAGAGAAAACCGAAGTCCTCATCCTCAGCTCCACCCCCTCCGCATGCGATAACATCTGGTGGCCCCCGCCCTCGGAAACCAACCCACCCCTACGGATCATGCTCACAACCTCTGCATCATACTCGACTCTTCGATCACCATGAACCGCCAGATCAACGCTGTGTCCTCCTCATGCTTCAACACCCTCTGCATACTCAACAAGACCTTCAAATGGATCGCCCCTGACTCCAGGAAGACCGTCACCCATGCACTCATCAGCAGACTGGACTAGAGAAAGGTGTTCTACGTCGGAATCAACAAAACACTCCTCAGCAAACTCCAAACTGTACAGAACGCTACAGCCAGACTCTTCCCCAACATCCCACAACATGACCAAATCACCCAACACCTCCACGACCTCCACCGGCTCTCCGCAGAAAAAAGAATAACCTTCAAACTGCTCACACAAGCCTATAAAGCCCTCCACAACACCGGACCCCAATACCTCAATGAAAGAATCTCCTCCCACGCCGCTCTTCTGACCTGGCCCTGGTCACGGTCCCCCAAATCCACAGATGCTTCTCCTACATCGTGGCCAAGACACTACACCTATAAAGAAAGGATCTCAAGGCCTGACTCTTTGGATGACCACGGAGCTACTCAAATCCTCCCCATCCCCCTCCCCCTCCCCACCCCAGCTCCTTGAGACCCTCACGGGTGAGTTGCGCGCTTCATAAATCCCAGATTGATTGATGGGAGTCTTGATGGGGAGCATTATTAGCATTTTACTGTGACCGGCAGTAAAAAATGGCTATATGTTTGTCCATCCCGATCGAGTGGGCGGACATATAGCCAGAGTAGTGTCCGCTGCAGCCAAACCTATGATCCGCCGCATTTAAATCGGGTGGGTGGACCAATATGTTGGGGGTAAGAATATTCTGTTCCAATGGAGTATCCTCACTGCCAGCATGTAAATCAGGCCCTAAGTATCTGAAATGTCCTCAACATCCTGAATCCGGTGTCTTCATTTTGTTTTTGTTTTCTTGCAACACTTATTTATTCATTTCTGGGATCATCACACAATCATCCTGCATGTACTTGTAGAATACAACATTAGTGATAAGCCTGGAAGAAAACAGGAGCAATAGAAACACATATTACAGGCACAATAATGAAAGTACACCAGAAGCAGTGCAAGAATCATCAAAAATACCAGCTGTAGACGGGGTATGAGTGTGAGAACAGTAGGATTCTGTAGGGGGATGAACATGAGTAGGGTGAATGAGAGGGAGAGCAAGGTGGAATGATTCCATACTGGATAGGGTCCATGAGAGATAAGGTAGGGTCACACCCCAAGTGGGGCATGAAAGATAACCAACAACTGCAAGAATAGAGATGGGGGGATATCCCTCCAGTGCCGTAGAGGAGGTGTGAAACACGCATGGCCTCACGATAGGACAGTTTCATATGTATTAATCAACAAGAGCTAGCTACTTGGAAAAGGTTATATGTCTGTTGGGTCAAAAACCATTGTTTTTGAGGGAGAAGAAAAACTATTAATTTTTTAAGAAAGCCCTCACCCACCAACCTAGTTGGTGGCATGCTTCATCATCGGGCCCCACCCGAGGCACCGAGTGTGCCTCAGGAGTGCTACGATGCCTGATTACAGCGGAGCTGGTTTTGTCAAGTGAGTGTGCAGTGAATTGATTTGTGTGGGGTTAAAAAAGCTGTCGTAAAGGTCCCAGTCAGTTAATTTATTAATGGGCCCTAGGCAGAATTAAAAACAAGGCTTTAGGACGTAGTTAGTTGGAGAAACTTATGGTCTCCAACGTCCCGTGTGGTCAACTAGTTTCAGCAAGGCCTTGGTTTAAAAACTGGCTTTCTTCAGGACCTTTGTGTGAAAGGGTGAAACAAGGGGCTGACATGTGAGCACCTTATGCGAAGCACTCGCTAAGGTGCTATATATGTAAGAGGAGGTTTTCCTCTCAGCTTGAACTTCCTAAATGCAAAAGACAAACATCATGAGTCCTCAAAAAGACACTCCACACTACATTGAAAGTATTTAATTTGTCATTCAATTTGGATGTGGTTTAATCATGGATAGCCACTCTATGAAGTTCTATCCACCACTCATTGCATGTGGGTGTGGTATGCTACCTCCAGTGTTGAAGAATGGATTGTTTAGCCACGGCAATGGAGGTTGCTATCCGTCGGTGCTTATGAGTCGGCAAGACTGGTAAAACAGAGATATCATGTAGGAGGGCTAGGTGGGGGTTGGGGTGATGAAAAAGGGGCCAGTAAGGCAGAGATGAGACTAGACCACTGCCCAATAGCCAGCGATCATTGGGCATGAACAAAGTGTATGATATAGGTTACAATGCTCCGCACTGCAATTCCAGCAACGGTCATGGGGTTACAGTTTGACCTGATTGAGTTTCCATGGTGTTCAATACCAGCCATGGAGTTCTTTAAAGCAGCGGAACTTCTGTGAGGTTGAATTGGGTGTCTTAAGGATAGAGAAATCTGCTATGTCACAGGTAGCAAAGAGACCAGGGGTAAATCAATGTAGCTAAATAACTTTCATCCACAGCCACCTACACATTGTTCCAGATATTGTGAAGACCGTGTCAGAGATATGCTCCAGATGATACCTAGATTCATATGGGCCAAGAATTTGACAATTCTCCACATGATTTTGAAGCTGTTTTTTCACTAGCATCTCTGGCAATGTGCTCTCCACCCAGACATCCTTCTATAAGGCAAGGGTTACCAGGCTTGCATTGTTCAAAGAAGCGTGGCTCAATGGTTAGAGCGGCAGACCCTGATGCAGAGGTCTGGCCTGGGACTAGGGTTCAATTCCCGCCTCGGCGGCTCTTGGACACAATTTCCCCGGACTTGATAATTCTTGCCTCGGCGCCTAGTCTAATTATGGGTCCCACTCTGTGACTCTGGGCAATAGCTTGCTTAATCTCCACAACGGCCCCAGCAGCGCTTGGATGCCTGGCTTCACCTTGGGGGTGCCCAGGAGTGGACATTTCACAGGAAAGCCAGGAAGGGTTCCACAGCGGTATGAATACAGCGCTACGAGACCTCAGGGTAAAAGGCGCTATATAAATACAAACACATTTACATTTACATTGGCTTTATCTGATGGGAACAGCATTTGTTAATGTTCACACAACCTTTGGCAATGGATGCCTCAATAATAGCATAAATAGTTGCCACAAATAAGATACGAAACTGGGCCAAACCCCCGACAATGGATGGATCTAATAGCTCTGTGTGCTTCACTGTCTTCACCACGACCATGGCTTTATAACGATCTTTATTTAAGTGCCTTGCTATCACCTTTCAGTTCATTTTTGCTTGTGTTAATTTTTGTCACCTCTTAATTCATATACCTGCTCTTTCCCCTTCGGTGATTATGTGCGTGTAGCAAGGGGTAGGCATAAATACCCTTTAATTGAATTCTTCCACTTTCATGTTATCCTTTTGCGATATTGATGGTGTATGATTATATTGCACTCTTTGGACTCACAGTCTGCGTTGTATATTCCAGAAACCTCAAGATGCCAAATGGAGTGGCTAAGGCTCCTGTAACTTCAGCCCTGCGCTCTTCTTTGAAGAAAGCTAATCCGCAGCCATCTAAAGAAAAGGAGCCCCATGTCACATTGTCGTCAGTCAGAACTGTAACTCCAAGGGACAGTGAGCCAAAGCGAAGAGGGCTTCCAGGAGTGATTCCACAACTCAGCAGGATCCAAGCCAACTCTCCTCCCCGGTGGTCAAACAGTATCACGGATAGTGAGAGTGAACAGGATGCAGCTATCGGTGAGTAGAAAGCATCATGGGAAGGAAAAGTGCTTCAGGGCATAACCATGGGAGAGAACATATATATAATTGTTATAGTTTATTTAAAGGTTTTATATCAGTATATAACTTACATGGCTGTAAAACCCATATTGAAGGTTCCACAATTATATGATTAAGTTCCCTCTTTAGAAAGTTACTTTGAACTTTGCATTCTGATGCCAGTCATAGAATTGTTACATTGATTGGTGTTAATTGAAGTTGCTATCACTGTTACTCGTTTTTTTACGTTTCATACTCAACACTATAGGAGCAATTGTAGAAGTGGGCAATAGATCTAATTGGCTAGAGAGGTCATTGTCTATTCCATACTGTTGCTTTTTGGTACTTTTTGATGATGATGAATTTTAAAATATAAAACATTTTATTATTGTTACTTGTCTTTTGTATAGTGTTCCACTACCACTGGTGTGGTCCCACAGTGCTGTACTTTTGTCTGATTTTGCAGAGTAAACATGCTTGTCCAGTTGGTTGCTTGCAGGACATACCTGCCTTTTCGGGGCTTGGTTGCACGCCAGGTCTGCATCCATGATTGCAGGAGTGTGTGAGTGAAGTATGACCCCTCGAGTATTGGGTGCATGATGTCTTGAATGGTACAGTAGCTTGTTGTGTGGGGCAACAAATAAGCATAAAGATGTAAAGAAGAATGTGAAGGATGCAGGTTAGCTCAATTCTACTGCAAACATGGCTTGCAATGAGGCATGCAGAAATTGGTCAGAAATGTTGTAGGAATGCTCATTGCACACACTAAATGAAAGAACATATCCATAAGTATTGCATGTACATAACAATGTAGATGCACAAAGTATACCAAATGAAGTAATTGGTTCCATATTTAATACTGGTTTGTTGTTGTGAGAGAGAGTAATTCCAAATGGATGATGGGTTCATAGTAACTATCTTTATTTAAATGTCTTGGTGTCGCCTTTCATGTCATTTTGGCCTGTGTTAAGCTCTTTCTCCTCTTAAGTGTTGTGTATTTCAGAAACCTCAGGATGCCAAATGGAGTGGCTAAGGATCCTGAGGTTAGCTGGAAGTCAGTCGGCTGAAATGTAACCCTGTGCAGCCGTGTACAATAAGGCCCTTGGCCTGTTTCTGTAAATCAAAGCATCTAGGTACCTGGGGGCCTGATTCACAAAGCCATTTACTGCTGTAAAACTATGTTTACCACATAAAATGGCTCCATTTATGCCTGTCAGGGATGCAAACATGATTATTCAGTAGTAAATCTTACACAAATGATGAAGTGGTAGGCTCAAGGTATTGTTTACCATGCAAAGTTGTGAACTTCCACATGTGAGTTTGAGAACATATCCGACTTTCTCTCCAACCCTTTCCCACTCTAGGATGGTTGTAGATTTATTTCAGCTGGGAGCTTCAGAAACTACTCTTTCACTGTAGGAAATGGAACAGAACCCTACCAAACTTGTGGAAGTGTAGAGGAGGATGTTTTTGTTCATGTTGAATAGGTTTTCTCCATGAAGAAATTAAAGAAAAAGAAAGATGTATTTGCATAGCATTTGGGAACTAGCAGATGTCACATGACATTCCCAATAGTGTCCCTGGAAACCTCCTACTGGCACAGTTTTCCAGGGTTACTACTGGGCATGTGTACGAATATCAATGTATCTGTTACAGGTATTGCGATTAGGAACCAGCAGGTCTTGTGCCATATGTTATGCCCTTAATTGAATTCCAGTGTTTCAACGAGTGGGTGAAATAAGTGGATTCAAGGTATTTAAGCCCACTGCTTCAGTGGTACATGACCGTAATAACTTGGGATTCCTTCACTCTGTGATTCTCTATATTGAACTGTTTTATGAGTTATCAGTGTCCTTTATCCCATTTATCACAATAAAATACAAATCTTTTGTATTTGCGTGTTGGCATGTTCCCTTACACCAGTAAAAATCTGCAATTATCCAGCCAGCCAGCGCATGGTAAGCCCCGTCTGGTGCACAATCCTGGAGCTTTTTCAGGACTCACAGGATGAGTAGGAATCCAGAAGTAAGGTTGCTTGTCTGATGTTACAGTTATTGCCCAATTTGCCTTGTGTGGTAGTCCTTACATTATACATAATTAATGTCTAACTCCACCACAGTGAAACTGACTGTTTGGAAAACCGCAGAGACAGACCAGATTAAACCTTTCATAACATGCCTAAAGACTAGAAGCCCCTTTGAACTGTAAGAGCAAATTCCAAGGCAGTTACCATGACCCCATAATGCCAGACTGCTATTACAAGTTCCTACTATCGGAGGCTCAACCAAAACTCGAGTCCTCAAAGTACCAGAAAGTTAAAAGGACACTCCAACTGCAAGAGAGAGTTGTAAATAAAATAAGTATAATTTAAGGACTACCTAACAGGCAAATCACTCAATAACTGCAACATCTGATGATCAAACTTACTACTGGGTTCCTACTCTTCCTCCAAGCCTTGAAAACATTGAATAAAGGACACTGGTAGATGACCAAGCCAAAAAAACCATTGAATCACAGGGTGAAGGCATTCTGATTTATTATGTATCTATTATTGATGCCTGTGTATATGTTATTGTTGCCTGATTAGTCACTGTCAGCCAGTAGACCCTCATAAAACGAAGAAGATGGTTGATTGCAGCTGCGTCCAAATCTATCTGGTGATGCATGTGTTCACAAATTTGAGTTAAGGATAAGCTTGCTCTGTTCAATTACAGTGTAGTCGCCTTTGTGAAATGAATGCCTTGGTTAGATAGTATTCAGATGGAGGTCAAAGAGAATGTTCAGGATTGTAGTCTACCTGCATTTGTGTATTCCGTCCCATAATTGTGTGGTTTAACTGGTTCTGTGAAACCAATGGTAGGGGGTACATAGGCTTAGCTTCATGATGACGGTGGTCATTGCTGATGTTTGTAACCAAGAAATACCATACCTAAACTGTTGATACATTTCTGTGGGGTGCTGATGTTCGGAATGAGAATTCCTGGTCAGAAGGCTATCAGGGGTAGGTATCTCTTGCATCTGATACCATATTCCAAGCGAGATCAGAAAGAAGGTCAGCCAGCTCTGGTTATGCCCTAATAATTTTCCTGCTACCTAGAATCATAGTCCCTCTGATGGGTTGTGTACGTTTAATGTATAAGGATAACGACCAGTGTTTTGCTTAGTTCGGTTATCATTGAGTAACTTGACAGATCCTGCAAGACCTGCATGCAATCAGATTTGTGAGCAATATGGAGTCATATGATTGCTCAGTGGCTCAAGAACAAATTCAAGCTGATCCTCGTAGGGTTCCCATCTGAAGTCTGGATGTGGCTAACAGATAAGGCCAATATTTGGCAAGGTCAAGTTCGGAGAAGTAAAGCAGGCAGTCTTGGGATATGGTGGTGTATGTGGACAGATGAGGCATACTAGATGGTTGGGTTGGAGAGTGATCCTTCCATTTCTGAATGTCACCTGGCTGAAAAACCTGGTATATTGTTAGACAGGGTTATGGCTGCTTAAACTGTCCAGCCAAGCTGTCTGGATTATAATCCACTGTGAGATGGATGGCTGTGTTGGATGGCAAAACAGGACAGAAGTCAATGTGGTCCAATATGTTCATAGCATGTGTGGCTGTAGATACACATGCTCTGCATACTCCTGCCGTGTAGTGATGGCCGACATTAAGTTTTTTTTTTCTAAGAAATCTTTTCAACATACAATGTACCATGTGACTCCTCCCTTAGTTGACAATGTACTTGGGCACCGACTCCATTGATAGATTGTTCTTCCCTGCCATCAAGTCCGAATATGTACCGATGGTGCTCCCGCATATGTCACATTCGCATTCGTGCTTCAGGTCCTCATCGTTGGCCTTCAACTTCTTTCTCTGAGAAAGACAATTAAGGTATCAAATTTGATATTTTTCCTCCAGACTTTGGAAACTGTTGTGTATCTTTGGTGCATGTCCTCGATCTACCGTCTTCCACAACAGAGAATGCCCATGTTAGGCAGTTGATGGAATGGATCCCAATTCGTAAATGTTCTTGTTGCCACCCTAAATACCCTTGGGCTGACCTCCAAAGCCTCTGAAACCTTTGCCTCTTCCCCATAGCATAACGATGCAGAGTATGCTTCCTGTCTTGCATTTTGGTGCACAAAAGACCCTTCGCTACTGCTGAGACAGATGCTGGGCCCATATTAGAATGCAGAGGCAAGCTGCAGAAGAGTTCCCCAATATCTTTGGGGAAGTAGCTCCACTTGTCTCCAAGGTGGAAGATCTTGGATCTTCCAGGATTCCCACTCATCAACCCAGCCCAGAGGTGATAAATTCTAGTGCCTCCAACGCCAAGCAGGACAAAGATTTGGAGGCCCCATCTACTTCGGCAGAGTTGAAGAAGACTACCAAAACCACAACCGGGATAAAGAGCATGGCCGAATCCCAAGCACATTGCAAGTCTCACAAGAGTCATACTTTTAGCCCTGGTCATAGGAAAAGACTGCCCTCAGACCCTCTACACCTCAGTAACAGTGTGTCACCACTCTTGGCTTTAAGCCAGAAGACCAGTAGCATCTTATCAACCTGATAATCAATGGAGAACATCTCTACGGACAGCAGGTTGATGGGATGCTGAAAAAAATAAAAAAGACATGGTAATTGAGAATTCCCTACAGACCCCTTCCACTAGAGAGTCATTTCTGAAGCAGCACTACTGGGGGATTAAGGACCACCTTTCCTGACCAGCCCCAATCATATTAGCGGCAGAAGTGCATCTACCATCATTAAGGGGGATAGGGTATACACGTGTGTCATTCAGGCACGATAATTCCTCCAAGGACAGAGTTAGTCCCACTGACCACACAATACCCATTGAGGGATACTGCAAGATTTCCTTCCACAGTGGGAGGAAATCACCTTAGACAGATAGGTCATGACAATTAGAGCATACAAGTGTTACCTGGAACTCCTCTTAACCCCACCAGACATCCCACCACGTCCACAAAGCCTAACTCCTGACCATCTCCACCTTCTTCACAAGGAGGTTCATGTGCTCGAATGAGTCATAGAGTTAGTGCCTCCGAAAT
This sequence comes from Lissotriton helveticus, assembly GCF_964261635.1. Lineage (NCBI taxonomy): Eukaryota > Metazoa > Chordata > Amphibia > Caudata > Salamandridae > Lissotriton > Lissotriton helveticus. The sequence continues at coordinate 204,792,269 of NC_136065.1, forward strand.
TCCAGTGCATTTGGGTTTGCGCCCTATGCTTCCTCATTTCCAAAGACAGCTCACTCAGGCCAATCTTCGATGTCAGGCCCCTCAATAGGTATATCCTATCAGAACATGGCCATGCAGGATGCTATCCCCCTGCTGCGGCAAGGCAATTCGTGTCCGCCCTACATCTGACAAATGCCTATTTCCACATCCCAATCTATCCAGCTCATGAGCGATCTCTTTGGTTCATGTTAAGGGCACAACACTACCAATTCAAAGTGCTACCAGTTGCGGTTACCACAGCCCCACAAGTACATACAAAATATCTAACAATCGTAGCTACCAACATCACAAGGGGAGACAACATGTTTTCTCCATCTATATGATTGGCTGATCAAGAGCGCAACCAAACAGCAGTGCCTAGCATATAATGAGGCATACACTCCTTGTTTTACACCCTTAGGTTTACAATAAATGTCAACAAGTCACACCTACAAATTCAACCTTATTCAGAGTTTCCTAGGGTCAATGCTGAATGCAGTCACGGGCAGCCCAACCAACAGCGGGTGCTAGCCTGTCTGCAACATCTGTCTCTTTTTCAGCCAAATCGTCACATTCCAGTCAGAACAATCATGCGCCTTTAAGCAATGATAGTCACATAAGTTGGTCAACCCAATATACCCTTGTGGGCTGGGTATTCAAATATATAACCTGTAGGGTGCCAACAAGGAATTTAATTCGGTCTGAGATTACTAGTTTATCAAATGTTAAGGAGGTCTATCAGCCTTCATCAGCCTGGATAGCTTGACTCCAGTGGTGTGGAGAGCCTGGGACTCACGTCTGAGCATCAACTGTGTTTTTTGCAATTTTCACCCCGAGTGGGCTGGGTATGCTCAGACGTGAGTCCCAGGCTCTCCACACCACTGGAGTCAAGCTATCCAGGCTGATGAAGGCTGATAGCCAGAAACCGGTCCTTGGATGCTTGATTCCGGTCTGGGAAAGACATGGCTTGGTAGTTCAGACTGGACTGTTCCCATGAGGCACAGGGTCAGAGCTGATTTGCATATAGCCAGTGTCTAACCCAGGGTGGTGTTGAGTGCAAAAAAACGATGGATTTAGGCCCAGATCCTTGTACTGGGGTGAATGTATGACATTGTTCTACATTCTGTCCACCAACTGGGTTTTTTGCAATTCTCACCACAGTGGTCACAAACTGAGGATTAGCTACAAGATCTAGTGTTTGACCATCTCATTCAAGGACATGGCAAGTTCAGACTCCTGGACACCAGGCCACTCAACCTAGCAATTAGGAATCTGAGGTCTAAGAATTTGGCTACTTAAGCCTCCCACAAGAGTGTATGAGCATTCCTAAGAAAGTTCTCAGACTCACTACTAGAGCTTGATATGCAGCAAGGTGGAAACAGTTTATCCACCACTGCATTTCTAACAACCCAGAACCCCTTATATCAGCGGTTCAAGATATTGTGTGTTATTTACCCCACCTACATTAATCGGTGTTAGCATACACTTCGGTACACCTGCACCATGGGGCTATTACCACACAAATGCACAAAAGAGAACATTCACCTCTATTCAGCATTCCAGTCAATAAGACATCTAAAAGGTTATTCCAAGAAGAGTCCCACCTTGCCTCTCTTTAGAACCTTAATAAAGTACTCCCAAGGTCCACGGGCCCTCCATTTGAGCCACTGCTTTCCTGTCTCATGCAATTCCTCTCCTTGAAAATAGATTTCCTCATAGCTATCACCATGCTATGACATATAAGTTAGCTACAGGCCCTCACCATACAAGAATCCTTCATTCTGATAGATACATCTGCCGTGTGGATTCCTCACCTTGTGAATATCCCCCTTGCGTCAGCAACATTCGGAAATTCTTTTGTAGCTTCGCGCCGACGTGGATCCGGACGTCACAGAGGCACGGCATCGCACGCGACTCTGCTGATGTCACTGACGCCTACAATAGGCCCACGCCGGCGTGATGACATCAGTTTCCTTTTTTCCGCGTCGTCGACGCTAACGGTTTTCAGGGATTGTGTAGTAGCTTACAGTAACTTTGTTACTATTTTCGTATTATTGTGTCTATCTTCATTCTCTTCGGGATGTCGTCGAAGAAAACTGGATTTAAGGCCTGCAGTGAATGTGGCAAGACTATGTCTATCACCGATCCTCACGAATGTTGTGTCTGGTGTTTAAGCTCCGACCATGATGTCGAGGACTGTTCTTGCTGCAGGAAGATGACTCCGAAAGCCTTGAGGGAGAGAGAGACAAAACTCCTCGTGGCAAAACTCAAGAGCAAGAAGGCTAAAAAATCTTCGAAATCTCGAACTCGTCGATCGAAGTCGAGATCGAGGTCGAGGTCTCGTTCGAGATCACACTCGGAGTCGTCTTCGGCTCACGCTTCGAAGTCTTCTAAGAAGAAACACAGGAAGAGGAGCCATGAGTCACATCATCACTCTGGGAAGGAATCTGGTTCAAGACCGAAGTCCCAGGTCAAGCTTATGAATAAAGAAGTGGAGGTTTCGGAGTCGGAACATGAGGAGGCTTCGCATCCGGGTTCACCCGAACCTCAAGAACAGGTCCATTCTCCGATTCTATCCAATCCTTCTGGTCAGGAGGATGAAGGTGAGGAGCAGGGGGCTGGTGGAGCCGAGGTTCCGGCACCTGATGGTTCGTCGACTCCGGTTCCTGCACCCGAAGAAGAGGTCGACGTCGTGTCGACTCCACCTCCTCAGGAGCATCCCAGAGGTCCATATCCTGAGTTTCCGACTCCAGGTCAGGATCCTTCTCGGTTCCTGAACGCCATGTTTGGTGTCTATTCCAGGGCAATGTTCCCGTCTGGTGCACCTGTTGGTCCCACGGGTCCTATGGCCTTTAACTTAGGAGTTCCAAAGGCTTATGCCCCTGCACCCTTCATGCCTTTTATGCCGGCTCTACCACCGCATTGGCATTTTCTGACACCACCGGTGTCGTCGACGCCGAAGCGCACGACGCCGGTGCCATCGACGCCGATCCCATCGACGCCGTTACCTACGACTCCGAGGCAGGATTCTGTCCGACCTCGTGTTGAAAGACCTCGTCCGACGTCGGGTTCGACGCCGGCGCCGACACCGTCGGAGTCGATTCCGAATCCTTTGGCTTCGGTTGTGAAGGAAAGATCTCGGAGAAAGGCCCAGAGACTTCTAGAAGAGGAGAAATATGGGTATTCAGATACTGAAGAAGGGGAGTTGCAGGATTCTGAGGATCCCTTTGAAGATTTGTGTGAGGCCAGTGGGCTTGAACTATCGCCTGAATGGGAATTGGCTTCTGTATCAAATGTTCCATCAAAGGATGTGGTACCTTACCACACTGTTATTAAAAAAGCAGCGAGTTTACTGAACATTACTCTACCCACTGCTGATTACAAACCTAATATTTTGACTGAGGTGCTTCCTTCACCCTCACCTGTGATTGAACCTATGTTACCCTTCAACGAGGCATTGTCTGAGCCTATCTATGAGGTCTGGAAAAAACCTTTATCTGCTCCTGCAGTCTCTAGGACAGTGGCGAGGAGATATAGAGCTGCACCGGAGGACCCTGCATTTTTAACAACGCATCCTCTGCCTGAGAGTTTGGTGGTGCAGGCTGCTTGCTCAAAGAAATCTGCTGGTGCGTTTCCACAGGTTCCTGGAGATAAGGAATCCAGGAAGCAAGACCAAAGTGCCAAAAAGATTTTCTCATCAGCCAGTATGGCATTAAAATCAACCAATGCTACGTGTCTGATGGGGAGGTATATCCATGCTTTGATGGACTCTGTCAAGCAGTTAATTCCGAAGGTTCCTGAGAATGACAGGAAGGATTTTCAAGAGGTGGTTTCGGACACTCAAGCTGCTGCGAGGCAGGTCATCAAGAGTGGTCTAGACACCGCGGACTCGGTGGCAAGGATCATGGGCTCCTCCGTGGCCACCAGGAGAGCTGCCTGGCTCAAATCATCAGAGTTTTCTGCAGACGTCCAGTCTGTCTTGATGGACTTGCCTTTCGATGGGTCAGGCTTATTTGGCAAGAAGGCTGATACTGCCTTGGAGCGTTTTAAGGACAGTAGGGCCAATGCAAAATCTTTGGGTCTTCAGTCCAGGTGTACTACTGGAAGACGTTTCAGAGGGTTTGGCCGATCTTCCTTTCGATCTTATAGATCATCCCAGCAGCAGCCTCAGCAGCAGCAGAATACACTGTACAAGTCGTGCAGGGGCAGACAAAGATCCCGCCCTAGAGGTCGTCAAGCTTCCTCCTCCTCCTCCTCCTCTCCTTCCCAACCCCCGTCCAACGCAGCAAAGCAGCCCTAGATCCGCCATTCCGGATCATGTGGGCCCAGTGGGGGGTCGGCTTACACATTTTCTACAAGATTGGGAATTAATAACATCGGATCTTTGGGTTCTCAATCTTGTAGAGAATGGGTATGCACTTCCTTTCCAGGAATTCCCTCCCAATTACCCTCCTTGCCAGGGTTATTGTTCGGAAGACCACCTGCTTCTTCTGCAGGAAGAAGTCCTGGCACTGTTCCGAAAAGGTGCGATAGAGGTGGTTCCAGAGCAGGAAAGGGGTCAGGGGTGCTACTCCCGGTATTTCATGATCCCCAAGAAAGATGGCAGGCTTCGGCCAATCCTGGATCTCAGGGTTTTGAACCTTTACCTGAGGCAGGAAAAGTTCAAAATGCTCACTCTTGCACAGGTTCTTCAAGCGCTGCTGGAAGAAGACTGGATGGTGTCGATCGACTTGCAGGATGCGTATTTTCATATTCCCATCTTGAAGTCGCACAGAAAGTATCTCCGTTTCACGGTTGGGTCACAGCACTACCAGTTTGTGGTCCTTCCGTTTGGTCTTACTACTGCACCTCGAGTCTTCACCAAGGTGATGGCAGTGGTGGCAGCTCATCTCAGGAGATCGGGGATTCATGTGTTTCCGTATCTAGACGACTGGCTGATCAAAGCGGAGTCGCCGGAGAAGGTGCTCCATCATCTGCAAGGGACAACTCAGTTGTTACACAGGTTGGGTTTTTCGATAAATGTACCCAAGTCTCACCTGGTGCCCTCCCAGCGCAACCTGTTCATAGGTGCGGTACTGGACACTACTGTGTGTCGTGCATTCCCTCCTCCTCAAAGGATTCGCGACATACAGGAGATGATTCCTTTATTTTTCAATGGAGCGGTCGTTCCAGTCCTGAAGGTTCTTCGCCTGCTCGGTCTGATGGCTTCATGCATTCTGTTGGTCAACCATGCACCCTGGCACATGAGGGCACTCCAGTGGTGCCTCCGCAGGCAGTGGTATCAACACAACGGAGATCTCAGGGAGTCAGTGAAGATCTCCAGAGAAACTGCGGCGGATCTGTCTTGGTGGAGCGTGGAAGGCAATCTGTCTCAAGGGAAGCCTTTCCAGCTGCCTCCATCGGTGGCCACGGTGATATCGGATGCATCCACCCTAGGGTGGGGTGCTGATCTGGGGGATCTGGAGGTCAAAGGTCTTTGGTCTCCAGAGGAAAGGTTGCTTCACATCAACCTTCTAGAATTGCGGGCGATACGTTTGGCACTCAAGGCCTTCCTCCCTTCCCTTTGCGGTCAGTCAGTTCAAGTCCTGATGGACAACACGACTGCGATGTGGTACGTCAACAAGCAGGGAGGAGTAGGGTCGCAGTGTCTCTGCAAGGAGGCTCTGAGCCTCTGGTCCTGGGTTCAGGACCATCAGATTTGTCTGATGGCAAATCATCTGGCCGGAGTTCTGAACGTTCGTGCAGACAGTCTCAGTCGGCAGTTCTCTGGCTTCACCCAGAGGTAGTTCACGACATCTTTCGGATGTGGGGGACTCCTCGGGTGGACCTGTTCGCCACTCGCGAGAATGCTCACTGCCTGTCATTCTGCAGTCTCCAGTATCCGTTGCAAGGAGCCTTGGGGGACGCGTTTCAGTTGAGTTGGGGAAATCAACTCCTTTACGCGTTTCCTCCCATACCCTTGATTCCTCGGGTTCTGAGGAAGATTCGCCAAGACCGGGCACAAGTCATTTTGATCGCCCCGGATTGGCCAAGAAGGGTGTGGTACTCGGACCTTCTCCACCTCTCCTCTCACCCACCGCTCCGTCTCCCTCACAGGGCAGATCTCCTCTCTCAGATGGAGGGGCAGGTTCTACACCCCCACCTCCAGACCTTACACCTTCATGCCTGGAGATTGAGCGGGGCAACCTGATTTCTTTTTCTCTCCCTCACGAGGTGGTGGATGTCATTTTGTCAGCCAGGCGTGACTCCACTAAGTCCATCTATTCTTATAGGTGGTCTAAATTTGTTGCTTGGTGCAGGGAGAAGTCTATAAACCCTTTGAGGGCCCATTTATCGGATGTGCTCCAGTTTGCCCTTTCTCTGGCACAGCAAGGGCTTGCTGTGGCCACGGTGAAGGGTTATCTTTCTGCGCTGTCGGATTTTATCTGTTTGCCTGACCACCCCTCTCTTTTTAAATCTCCTATTGTTTTAAGGTTTTTGAAGGGCCTCACTAATAAGTTCCCTCCTACCCCTTTTATTGTGCCTCAGTGGGATTTGAATCTAGTTTTGACATTTTTAATGGGTGCTCCTTTAGAGCCTCTTCACAAATGTCCCATGAGGCTTCTGACGTTTAAAACGGTTTTCCTCGTTGCAATAACCTCGGCAAGGAGGGTAAGTGAGCTTCAAGCTCTTTGTTCCAAGCCCCCTTTCCTGACCATTCATGCTGAACGAATGGTTCTTAGGACCAGGGCTGCTTTTCTGCCAAAGGTGGTGACTCCTTTCCACCTTGGTCAATCCATTACCCTTCCTACCTTTTATCCTCCCCCTCACCCTTCCAAGGAGGAGGAGAGATTACACCGTCTTGACCCCAAGAGGGCGGTGTCTTTTTACTTGGACAGGACTAAAGACTGTTGAGTGGACGACCAGCTCTTTATTGGCTTTGCTGGCTGCAAGAAAGGAAGAGCGGTACATAAGAGGACTTTGTCGAGATGGATCGTCCTCTGCATTAAGATCTGCTACTCTCTGGCCGGTAAGGACCCACCAGAGGGTATAAGGGCTCATTCAACTAGAGCTAAGTCTTCGACCTCAGCATTGGCTAGAGGTGTGCCTGTTGAGGATATTTGTAGAGCGGCAACTTGGTCTTCCCTCCACACTTTCGCGAAGCATTACTGCTTGGATTCCGAAGTGAGGAGGGAGGGTCACTTTGCGCGCTCTGTCCTTCAGGATTTCCTGGTTTAGAAGAGTGGACACCCTCCTCCGGGAGTGGGGACTGCTGTGGGACTCTATTCACAAGGTGAGGAATCCACACGGCAGATGTATCTATCAGAAGAACAAGTTACTTACCTTCGGTAACGCTTTTTCTGGTAGATACTATATCTGCCTGTGGATTCCTCACTGACCCACCCGCCTCCCGTCCACTCTTCTATGCCAGTTGTTTATATGATGTATTATTTTATGGTCAAGGGTTTGTCTATTTCAAATGTTTTATTGCATTTGTTTCACACTGTGTGTGTTACCTTGATTTCTATACTGCGTATACTGTGTATATGTCTACTGTCATCGGTCCGTCCGTGTGCCTCGATGGCACGGAAAAAAGGGCGGAACTGATGTCATCACGCCGGTGTGGGCCTATTGTAGGCGTCGGTGACGTCAGCGGAGTCGCGTGCGATGCCGTGCCTCTGTGACGTCCGGATCCACGTTGGCGCGAAGCTACAAAAGAATTTCCGAATGTTGCTGACGCAAGGGGGATATTCACAAGGTGAGGAATCCACAGGCAGATATAGTATCTACCAGAAAAAGCGTTACCGAAGGTAAGTAACTTGTTCTTCAGGTTCATGCGGATAGGGTTGTGTTTCAAACTGACCCTTAATTGTTCCCAAATTGATCTCTCCTTTTCAACCAAACAATTGAGCTACCAGTCTTTTTCCCTCACCCAGGCTCAGTAGTAGAAAGGGCACCTTCATTCACCGGATGTCAAAGGAGCTGTAATGTACTACATGTTCAGAACTAAATCTTTTTGCAAAATCCAGCAGCTCTTTGTCGCATTTGCGAAACCACACAAAGTACACACAGTATCAAAAGCTGGCATAGCTAGATGGATAGTTAAATTTATCCAAAGGTCCATTTTAAAGCTAAAAGGTTTCTCCTTTCTCCCCCATGCTACACTCTACGAGGTGGAAGGGAGCTACCATGGCTTTCCTAGGGACTATTCCCATAGCTGACATTTGTAAAGCAGTGCCATGGTCAATCCCACACATTTACTAAACTTTACTGTCTGGGTAGTCCTGCCTGTGAACTGTTAGCCTCCGGTCTTGTAATGAAATTGGCCACACAGTATTACGAACTTTGTTTAAAACATCTTCACTATCCGCTGATGAGCCACCGCTTTGGGGGGGAGCGCTTCTTTACAATCTACGCAGAGCATTTGTATCTACAGCAACACATGCTACAAATGAAATATATAACTTACCCTATAAGCATCTGATCATATTGTTTGGAGCTTGTTGTGTTGCAGATTCACATGCGCCCACCCTCCTCCCTGGAGTTGGCAGATGGTTGCACATGGCTCTAACATTAAAGGTTGTTACCATTCTATAGAATTTGCATGACCACCATGTTACACACCGATTCTCTATTCTTAGGCTCATCCACTGTGCGAAAAACATTATAATAATAGAGTAAGTGGCCATGCGTATTGCCAACTAAGGGAGGGGGTCATATGGTACCTTGTGACTCCAAACACCTTCTTCGAATAAAAACAAACAACTTGCAAGTTTGGAGCAGATGGTTACAGGCAAAGCAACAACTTTCTTTCCAGATCTTTACCATAAGTAAATCCCATCATTTGGGTAACCATCCCTCTATGCATAAGTGTTGTAGCTCAAAGTTGTGCTCAGAAGCTTGTGGGCGACACTATCAAAGGTCAGGGTGCCTTATACTAAGGTTGCATAGTCTTGATTCCACCTCATGCCTCTTTAATACAGCATCTGATACTCCCTGTCTGTTTACCTCATTCTTGCCGGTTCTTTTTCATACCTGTTTTCTCCCTTTGTCTTTGTTTTTCCATCTTTTTCTTTCTCTTTCTTTCCTTTTTTGGAATATTTTTCTCTAGATTAAAGCCTGCTGAGAAAAAGTAAGTGCTGGTCCTCAAAAATGAGTGCCGGTGGGTCCCACCTGCAACCAACTGCTCAAATTAAGCACTGCCTCCTACACAAAATGTATGTCTGCTGGGTGGTGCCAATTTGCATTTTAGCTTAAAATCAGAGATGCCTTTAGGATGGCTAGAGGTGGAAGTGAACATGAGGGAAAACTGGACGAACAAAGATGTTTACGATTTTAAATGCTACATTTTGCAGTTTCATTGTTTATTTAAAGCCTAATTAAAATATTTTGAATAAATTACATTATTGAAAATTAAGTTTACTTATACGTTCTCCGAAGTTATCAGTTGGACTAGAGAAGCAGATTGTTGAAGCATGAATATCTTTCTGAAGAATATTCAGATGGCACTGTTTCTGGGATCATGGTCAGCATCACCCATGTATTAGTACACATGATGTATTGAGTCGTTTTTATTGGTTAAAACTGAAGTGGTTTATTACATATTCTCATATAGCATTAGGCCCTGAATTAATGAGCTATGCTTCGCTCAAACTGAAGCATGTTGCATTTCTAAATAGCAGCATTGTAAACTGTCCGAATTGAAGGTTGCTGTACTTATTATGTTGCAAAACTGCGTATTGTAAAATGTGTTTTGCATTTATATTTTCTCAAATTACTTTATTCATTTTTTATAAATGAGGGCCCCACTTTTCCCTCTACTTTTCTCCTACTTAACCCCACCTTTTTCATTCCTCCTATTCCATGGTGTAGTTGGTTTGAGTGGATTACACTCATTTACCTTTTCCTTTAACTTGATCTTTCCTCACTCTTCTAGTCCAGCTGATCTTTTATACATTTTCACGGCCACTTCCCTTTTATCTTCAACATAGTGCTACACTTCTATTTCCCTTTCTTCTTGGCACTGTTTGCACTTTCTCTTTGCTTTTTTTTTTTTAACTTCCTTGCTTTTTCTTTCAGCTTTCTTTGCACCTGTGTGCTGTGTGGTAATGTGCTTATGCTGCAAATGCTACCACGCAGTGCAGCAGTGGCTTTCATTGCTCATTTCTGTTTGTGGTTAGAATGGCATTTCGTACGATCTTAATTTGAATTTGTATGACGATTTTATTGTAATAATCCACGTATTACCACAATTTAATTTAATATGGCTTATCCTCAATCCTCTTGCTTGCAGCTCAAATGGACTCAGAGAATGAAGAACATAGTGATGCAGGCACCTTTCCAACAACAACCTCCCCTCAGCGATCTCCTAGCATATCTGCCTCCCCTTCACTGTCCCCACCACGAACGAGGACACGGACACAGCCGGATCTTCTTGGCTCACGCCTTGCTCGAGAGTAGGTTCCACTCAGTCTTATACTAAATTTTGGTTGAAAAGTATCAAGTGTAGGATTGCAGGTCTGATATAAAGTGATTGCTTAGTTCTAGTGCAGTCTAGTTCAGAGGGTACATGTCTCTTGAGCATGCTATTTTCTCATGATCCATGTAGCTCTTTATGTTTCTCCTGGGCCTCAGCAACCCTCAAGTGTTCTCGGTCGTATGATTGAAAATCACCAAGGCACGGATATGGAACATACTCCCTTCCAATTTTGCCCTTTGCTTAACACCAGATACTCCTGGAGCAGCCAGCACCACATCTATAATTTGTGCTTTTCGCCAACCTATGATTTCTTCTGTGATACATTACACGCCTTTTGCTGCAAAAAGACCCTTGGGTTCGGATGGAATGGCAGTGAGCTCACCTTAATATCCAGAGGTAAGCCTCCCAGAACACACAACATCTTCGGAGATGAAGACTTGCTCAACTCCCAGAAGGAAGAGGCTGAGTCTTCCTGCATAATTGCATCTCAAGACTGAGAGTCCAGATACCATCTTCTTGGAAGCCTCTGGGGCAGAAGAGAAGGAGCAAGAGTTTGCCGTAAAACAGGCACCAGACCATACCAAGGTCTGAAGCCAGTTCAACTCGCTGCACCTTGTCCTCCTAAGATGAGCACAAAATACCATAAATCTTCACGTTTGGCCTGCACTTGAAAGACGTGCAGAGCTGTATCTATTCCTCAATGCTGCCTCAATTTCTGGTGTATATATATATAGGAGTCAAGAGAGCTCAAAGTCTGTAGAAAAGTAATGGGCATATATTTACAAGACTGTAAAGAACTGATATCCAATAAACAGTTAGGTACAACTTGGCCACATGCAAAATATTCATTAGAATTATATTTTCTAAAGTTGTAAGGAGAGTTTCCTTAAGGCTGTAAACAGGAGTAATGGTGAAGGGGAAATTGGTCCAGGTGCGCTAGGGGGTAGCGTCGACGTTTCGATCCGGCTTGTCGGCAACCAAGGGATTTTAATACCTCAGCCATGCGGATCTTCCTCCGGACAAGGGAACAGGTGAAGTGACCCTCAACAATCTGGCAATGCTCTATTGGAGTCCAAAACCTGGTTACATCAATGCCCGTAAAGTGGCAAGAGCCAACGAAGGACAAATCCCGTTATTCAGTCGATCAAAACCATGATGATGGTACCCAGGCCATCCATGGAACGTAATATTCAGGCCCGTATGTGTGGCAAGAGTTGGCTGAATGAATCAGGCAAACCGGGACACAGCGTAATTTATATGACTGGAGACGATCTGATTGACGTCCTTACTCCATCGTGGTAGCTGCTACTGCGATGGAGTAAGGACGTCAATCAGATCGTCTCCACACATATGGGCCTGAAAAGCAGGGGTGTCCCTTTGCTGATGTGTGTATTCAGGCTTCTACTCCCAGTAACCCATGCTAGGTAATAACTGCCAAATGATTGACATAATTTTATCTTCTTTCCCACCTCCGTATGTGACTACAAGGGTCCCCTTGAGTGCTCCATCCATGGTGCCAAAAGTCCCTTATTTTCGGGTAAGAATGTCTGAGTGGAGGACACATCTATGGACAGAAAGTGATGTGATTTGCATTTCAACATAGCCTTTTTGTGTTTATTAAACGTGTTCATGTGAGATTTGTAGTATACTTTTTGCACCTCTTTGCTGTGGCATGACAGAACAGGTGCATGGAGTGGCATGACTCATAGCATCTCTCTTCCTCTTAATGTTGTCCCATATATATGTGCCTTACTTTGTCTTTATCCCTACAGGGCTACCTCCACAAAGAATTCGGTGGAGAACTGCTAGTATTTCAGCATGCGTTGCATGAAGGATGTCAAGTGTTAATGCAGCATGCAAGATGCATTGTGAACAAGCGATTAACCACATTATAGGTATTCAGGTCCTAAAGAAAGCCTGGACCCTTGGATGATCTATAACCATTCCTTTAGCTACCTTCCTAGAATTAAAATGTGGTGGCAGACTCACAGATTTTTAAACTTCTTCAAATGAATGCCACACACTCCATGCAATCAGGGACCCCATTTGTCACTATTATATTTTCTGACGAACGAGGCTGGCGTTATCCCAGGCAGGGAAACATGATTGCTCCCGTCTGACGGGAGCGTTTTTAAATCTCCCACCAAATGGGAGTCCATTAGAGATTTAAAAATTCTCCCGCCCGGTGGGAACTGACTTGTGTGCTGTTCTGGAATGCGGGCATGGAAATAAAAGACATATTGCTTCCGGCCAGAGGGAGCAGGCAAAAAGCAGCTGCTCCCTCCGTGCGGCAACATTCTCGGCTCCCGCACCATGTGGTGAGCATGCTGAGCCTGTAGGGGCATAGGGGCATAGGGGCTCCCCTGTGACCCCCAATGTGGGGCTTGGTAGTGACCTACGTTTGCATCGTGGCACCCACCTATTATTAATGGAACCCCTGAGGGATGGGATCCCTGAGACCAAAATAGGCCTAGGGAGTGCAGCCATGCAGCCCCCTTCCCATTTTTTATTGCATTTGGCCCTCAGGGAGGGGGTACCTGGGGATAATTAAGGCATGGGAGGGGAGCTGCAGGGTTCATGGGGCCTTTTAAGGCGTTTAAGGCTGGGGAGGAGGGCCAGAGGCTCCCCTCCTATTAATATTGCAACTGGCCCCGGAAAATGGGATCACCAGGGCCAATTAAAGAACGGGGAGAGGGGCTGCACACACCCCTCCCCTCGATGTATATGTTTGGGCCGGTTGTATGACGTTACAATGCATTTTGTTGCAACGCATGCCTTTACCACGCATGCGTTACAATGCAAATGCAATTACTACGCATGACCTTTACCACTAAAATGCCGTTACCATGCATATTTTTACTTTGCCGATTGCCTCCACAGTGCGACAAAACAGGTGAGTTTTTTTGGGGGGAGACCCCCCCCCCCAAGCACCCATTTTTTTTTGCATGTTTTTTTTTGGGGGGTGGGACCCCCCAAGCCCCCTTTTTTAATACTAGCCCTTTAATACTAGCATGTAACACACATGCCTTTACTACGTATTTTGTAGTAAATGTATGCATGGTAAAGGCTATTTGTGGTAACCACGCATGCGTTGTAATGCACGCGTGGTTAATGTTATGTGTGGAAACGGCTGAGTTGTAGTGGCCTTTTCCCGTTTGGGCTGTGTGGGATGGGGTCCTAGGGCCACGAAGGCCAACCTATGCCACTCAGATCAAAGGCTGTGTGCGGCGAGGGGTTGGCAGACTACTAGGGTTTTGGCCACAGGGCCTGGCCGGAGGGCCTAGCCCTGTGGCCAATCCTCCGCTGCGCAAAGCCAAAGTCTGCTTGGTGTTGCTGCCTGTAGGGGGTTCGCTGAAGGGCCTGACCACATCAGCGAATTCCCTGCCACACATGGATGCAGGCGGTGCATCTCGGGGGGTTGACTTCACGTATGGTAATAAAATATTACTTTTCAATAAACAAAAAACTGTAGAAATTCACTTTTTTTTAAAAAGCTGAACAAAGGTTAAAATGACATTATAGTTAGGTGAATACGTCACTGACAATATTAACGTTTTAAACTAAATAACTGCAGAAATTCACCAGTTCTAGTTAGCAGAGCTTACTATAACTAGAACCCCCACCATGCACTGCTTATGACCGCACATATTACATCACTTGTGAGATGTTCTATGACATAATTTATGACATCACTGGGGATATCTCAAATAACATCATTGATGACATGGCTGATAACATCATCCAAGCTTCTTTTTTACAAATTGCTTTATAAACGTGTGTGGCATCAGAGCTATGAAAGTAACTGCTAAAATAACTCAGAATAATATAAAGCATTATTAATTCTATCATACATACATCCCCTATCGCTGAAGCAAGTTCTGTTATGGGCAACATTGACCCTATGCCGTAGACTTCATGGGTAGCCAAGTTTGTGTTGACTAAAAACCACAAACAAAAGGGGTAACCTATGCTGCTCACAATCTGTGTACAATTTTTCAGAGAAAACCAAGTTCCTCCAGATACTCAAGTGCAGTTACATGGCTGATGCCCCACTACCAACTGTCTTTACCTGTATCAAAACCTTCACAATCACTGAACCTACAATGATAAAAGAAGCCAATATCATTTGAAAAGTGGTGACTGTAAACAGTGTTTACATTATGGAGACAGTTTGCTCTGTACCACACTGTTTCCAGAGAGCCGAATTCTCACGAGAAATCCACCATGGAATATTAAAAAGTATCTACTTAGAACAATGTACGCACTCTACAAAAATTGCCAAAAGACAGACTATTCACCTACAATAACCAAAGTCTGAAGTTACTAAAAGTCATATTATCTGCAGCCTTCATACTGTGGTGATAGCTTTACAGATGGACCACCTTTTGAAGCAAAACAAGCATATGTTTATAGGTTAGTACCTGGTGCACACAGTCTTCTATGTTATTGTTAACGCGGGATTTCTGGTCTGTTGTTACCTTACCAGATCCCAGCTCAGGTCGATTGGATCGTTGGTACCTGTCATTGAGTAAAAGGCAACCCACTACTAGATCAATCAAATAAGAACTTAAACCACTCCAAGAACCACTTACTAAAATAAGTTTTAAAAGTTTATTGTAAAGCCAAAAACAGCTAGAGATACAAAATTCTCAGCATAAGATTCAAAAGATACACAGGTACTAATATGAACAAATATTCTCTAAATTCTCTTAATCTTCCAAAGAATATTACTAAAGCAAATTCAAATGTTATCAGAGTTGCAAGAAAAGCAAAGATCTGCAACTTGAGAGTCATTTACAGAAAGGAAAAGTTCTGGTTAGACTGTCCCTACACTAGACTAAGTGACATCCCTACTTAACTGATCTTAACCTAAAAAGGTGTCAGCAGTGGTGACTTCCAAAGAAGATCACACACTTCCCTTAGTCTCTGAGTCAAATTGATTTCTTACAGTCTACCTATCTGCCTACCCATCCGCTCTCTTAGGCTCCTCAAACCCTCTGTTTCTCCTCCACCCCGGGATGCTGTCCCTAATACAAAATCACATTTCCAATTGAAACGCCCCTCGGAACGCCCCTCACGTGGTGTCGATTCTGGCGGCAAATTCCACGCTGGTACTCCTCTGGACCCTTCGTTAAAGTTGACCTTGCTTCCCAGGCTTCTCTCCGGCAAGACAGTACCCCCAGGAAATTCCTGAAACCTCCTACAGGCCTGTGCATGGCTCCTCTGAACAAGAGCCTATTCATCACCATAATGATTAGGGCTCCTTGCACCTGCAGATAGACACTTCTGCTATGGGCCCCAAATTCCGACCTCCATCATATCTTTAGGTCGTAAACCATGTACCAGAAATCACAGTTAGTGCCTAGCACGACTTTCTTTTAACGAGCACATACAGATCTAAAGAAATGACTTTTTCCTTTCAGGCCTGTCAGGATCACATGAAACGGGCCTATACATTCTGCAGACATTAATTTCTTTGTTTAAACAGTATTCTAACTACCACACTAAATAAGTGAAACTCTTCTATAAAAATATAATTCAGCTCTATGTTTAGTAATACATTAGATTATACCAATATTAAAGTCCATAGCTCGTGACAGTGTAGCAGCACTATTCATTGTCTGTGAATTGCCATGTGGCCTACACATTTCATGGTTTACCGAATTACATTTCTTATTCATACTGCCACATAACATGAGACTTTAACATCATTCTAACATCACTACACACTTCTATATTAGTTTTTCACACAGATACATATATTATTATTCAAATTAGGCACTCTTATATATTTGCACTCTATAACTTCTACACTCTTATATGTACTTTTACTAAAATAATGCAACGTGCTTGTAAATATGGTGCACTTCTACATTTTTCTCAAATTTGCGCTCTCTCAATCCCCCCGTTGATGACTTTCAGGAGTCATCACTATCAAAACACCATCCAAGATATGAATCCTTCAGACTGAAGTTGTTGCAACACCCCCTCGTTTCATTGTCTCTAGAGCCTTCAGACTCCTGTACTGGGTATCCTGCATCGCAGTCAGTCTTCTCTCCTGTTCTCTTCGAGATCTCTGCAACCTGTTTGCTCTATACCATTTGTACAGTCGCACCAATCCCCACAAAGCGATTACACAAATCACTATTATGATGATGGGTTTCAATATGTACCAAATGATACTCTTTCCTAGATTGGCAAACCAACCTCCAACTTTACCCATTCCTTGGCCTACTTTCTCCCACACATTTATCTTGGTCAAATCTTCTATCTCATGGTGTATTTCAGTAATGTTGCGTATGTACCTTTCTAGAGGTTTTGAATTGTCTGGAATGTAAGTGCAACATTCCTGGACCTTCAAAGCCTTACAGACTCCGCCCTCTTTGGCTAACAGAACGTCTAGAGCAAGTCGGTTCTGAAGAACCATTGCCCTTATCGATTGCATCTCTCCCTCCACTAGCATCAAAGATCTAGCAGTACTAGCGGATAACCTATCTACAACTGTTGCCAATCTTCTGATTTTGATGTCATTCAGTATTATTCCCAAAAAAGGAAATGCAGCACCAAATACATCTCCAACTACCTCCTCAGTACCTAGATCTCTTCTCCCTCTAGTTGACGTTCCTCCCTTTTTAGCTTTTAAATCCTCAGCATGGTATATTTTGGGGAAGACAATTGCCAAATAGCATGATCCGTACCAATTATCTGGTAGTTTCACATATGCATTTCTTCCACATACAAAATATACATTTGGGATTACCTGCATCTCCTTCAAGAAGTCTTTGGAGTAATACTCTAATTGGAAAGCATGTTCACAACTGACTTCTCCCACAAACACATTCTCATAATATGTTTGACTTCTGTGTATACACAGTTTTCCCTTTTTCTCTCGGTCTAAAGCTATTGGACCATTACTACCCTTTCTTTGGTGTTCCCTTTCTTCCTGGGTCCAATCTGTTTTCCATTGTCCTGAAGCTTTTAGGATCTTTTGTCTTCTGTATCGATCATCCACCTGCCCTATAAACTTTTTCTCAATTTCGGACACTTTACAAGTCAAATTATTTCTTCGGGCATGTGAAGTATCTAATGTTCTCCATGGAAGGAAAAACTTCTGTAACCTGTCTTCACTCTTGTAATAATCCCACTTATTGAGGTGTTTATAATTTGGCACCTCTGGTAACACGGAATCGAAGTTCGAGAAGTAATACTCGAACCCCTCACGTTCATAAAATATGCTCAACAATAAACTACATGATATTCCATAAGTCAATGGAAGATGATGATACCTGATGCCCTCGTCTACAGAGGCTGGCAACTGCATGCAGACATAGCAGTTCTTCGCCTCCATGGCATCAATATATTCATAAAGCAATTTGGCATAAGCATTTGATTTAAAATTTCCCTTGGACTCATCTGCATGTAATCTCTTAATCTCAGTATCTAACGAAGCTTTCTCTTTCTCAGAGTTTTCCCCTTTTTCCCCAGCAACAGTAGTAGATCTTTGTGTCGATACCCTTTTTGCTTCTTGTCTTGCTTTTGCTTCGTTTTCATGTCCCACTACATATGATATAGTAACTACTAAAACTATAAGAAAAATCACTCCCACTAAAAGTGTGCCTACAATGCATTTTGTCCTGCGGTTCGGGTTGCCAGTCTCCATGATCTCAAAACAGTGTAGCTCTGGTTTTCATTCTCAGCACAAAGTCTTTTTCTTCTCCACAATGTCTCCTTCCTTTGCACAATGTATCTTCACGAACCACACCTGGAAACTGATAATTCCCTCCGCAATCAGTTATTGAGTTCTTTGCAAAATCTTTAGTAATCCGAGACTATGCGTGTTCCAATAACTCCCACCACTTGCTCGAATATTTCCAAACGAAGAAGGATTCCCTCAAGTATTGGATAATCTGAACAGCAAACTGGAAATTCAACTGTCTCTAGGATCAATTTTCTTATTCCGCTCAAGAGAGGAGGATAGACGATGTTGAGTGTCAGCAGTCTTTCGACCTCCACTCCAGGCATCAGCAGTTCTACTTCCACTGTTATAAAGGGTTCAGTTCTGGTCAGGGTCACTTTCCTCACCCTCCCAGTTCTGCGTGCTTCGGACATCTGTAGCGAGGTAGGTCCACTCAGGAGTAGAGTATCTTCTGCAAGGCACTCGCACCCTCCTTGATCTCCTTGGACCTTCCTGTTCTTGGCCCTGTGTCTCTTCGTCCAGATCCGAGTCTTCGGATATAGGAGCAAGAGTTTCTTCTCGAGCTGACTTCAAGCTTGGCCTTCTTCTTCTTTCGGGCCAAGTAGCTGCTCCACGTCTTGTTCTCCTATCTTTCGCCCTTTCACTCGGTCCTTGATCACTCTGGACTTGTTCTGTTTCTGAGTCGCATTCACAGCAACTTTCTCCTTCTGTAGCAATTTCAGTTTCACTGCCGTCCTGTCCTTCTTCTTCCAGATCTGTAACGCTCCCAACTCCTTCAGACACCCCCACAGCTTGACTGATCCCCTCTAAAGGTTCTCCGTCTTCCGCTGGATTTTCATCTGCGAGAGGAGCTGTTTCTTCCAGAGGTGCTGGAACTCTTCGGGTGTGGGAAGCGTGTATCCAATTTGGCAATCCTCCGCACTTCACGGCAGTATTCGTGGTTAAGATAACCTGGAAAGGTCCTCTCCAACGCACGTCTAGGCAGTTCTTCCGGACGTGCTTCTTCACCACGACCCAATCTCCTGGGCACAGGTCGTGGCACAGATCTCTTGAAGATGGGACCTCGGCAGCCTGCACCTGAAAGGACACAGAATGAATGGCGTCAGTCAGTCCTTTGCAGTAGTCCAGGATCAGGTCATCTGAAATATTCAGCAAGGCAGTTGTCGGGACAGTTGGAAGTCTCATCGCCCTCCCCATTAGTACTTCATGAGGAGAGAGACATGTCCTCCTGTCTGGTGTACTACGTATGCTCATAAGCACTAAAGGCAAAGCATCAGGCCAACTTAAGGAAGTGGATGAACACACTTTGGCAATTCGGCATTTCAATGTCCCGTTTATCTGCTCCACGATACCTGAAGCCTCTGGTCGATAGCTACAGTGTAACTTCTGATCAATGTTCAATGCAGAGCAGAGCATCTTCACAATTTCACTGTTAAAATGTGTTCCCCTATCAGATTCCAGAGAACCTAGCACCACGTAGCGCGGGATCAACTCTCTGAGTAACAGCTTTGCTACTGTGAGTCTATCGCACCTACGTGTAGGGTATGCTTCGACCCATCTGGAAAATATGCATACAACCACCAAAACATACCTGAGGCGGTTGACTCTTGGCATCTCAATAAAATCTAATTGCATTCTGTTGAAAGGCCCCCCAGACCTCCCAATGTGACTCATGGTAACTGGTGTTCTTTTCCCTACGTTCAGTTGCTGACATGTTACACATCTCCTACAGACTGCTTCTGCTGCAATCCTAAACTTAGGACAATACCAAGTCTGCCTAAATACCCTCAGCATGGCATCCCTTCCTAAGTGTGTTGGACCATGTATCTGTCGTGCCATTGGGTTCACTAACTCTTCCGGTAACACTGCTCTTCCATCTGCTGAAACCCAAAAGTCCATTTCACTTCTCACACAACCTGCTGTTTCCCAGGACCTTTTCTCAGCTTCAGGTGCATTGTCTTGCATTTGTTTCAAATCTTCCCAAGTATCAACAGTCTCTAACATCATGTTTAATTCTGTCTTTTCCTTAGCCCCACCTACTTCCACCTCCGTGAAAGTATACCCTTGCTCCGCACAGTAGCGGGCAACTTCGTCTGCATATCTATTTCCTTGTGACACAAAATCTGTATTTTTTGTGTGTGCTACGCACTTGACTACTGCGATTTCAGTTGGACCCTGCAATGCTTCTAACAACAGTCGTACAAATTCCCCGTTTCTGATTGGCGAACCAGAGGAAGTCATGTAACCCCTCTGAGACCACAATTGCCCAAAATCATGAACTACACCGAAACCATATTGGCTATCGGTATAAATGGTGACTCTCTTTTTGCTACCTGCTATACAGGCGCGTGTCAATGCAATGATTTCAGCTACTTGAGCGGAGTGTACTCCTTCCAGGCAAGCGGCTTCCACAACTCCAGTAATGGTGCAAACAGCATAAGCTGCTCTCAACCGACCAGTATCGTCCCTTAAACATGAGCCATCAACAAAGTAAATTTCATCAGGGTCGATCAATGGCTCATCCACAATATCTGGTCTGGGCTTCGTGCATAGTTCAGTCACATCAAGGCAATCGTGATCTTCACATTCTTTGCCTTCTATATCATTAGGAAGTGGCATCAGTGTAGCAGGATTCAAGACAGAGCACCTCTTAAGGGTCACGTTCTCCGCAGCAAGAATAACTTGCTCATAGCGCGTGAGCCTACTATTGGTCAAGTGCTGCGTCTTGGTCCTAGTCATTAACAGTTCTACAGAATGCGGTACATACACCACTAATTGGTGTCCCATCACAATGTTCTCACAACGTTCAATGCTGACACCTGTTGCAGCAACGGATTTGAGACATCCGGGCAACGCTGCGGCTACCGGATCTAAAGTAGCCGAAAAGTATGCAACTGGTCTACGGGCATTCTCATGTACCTGTACCAACACTGATAACGCACATCCCTCTCTTTCACAGCAGTACAATGAGAACGGCTTCTCATAGTCTGGCATTCCCAAAGCCGGAGCACAACACAAATCCTCCCTCAGCTGTAGGAAAGCCATTAAACAATCGTTGTCCCATGGTACCGGATCACTCACCTCCTTGTGCGTCAGTTTTTGTAAAGGTTTCGCTTTCAGTGAAAAGTTAGCTATCCACTGTCGGCAATAACCAACCATTCCTAGGAACATCCTAACTTCTCTCTGTGTCGTAGGCGCATTCATTTTCATGATGGCCTCTATCCTATCTAGAGACACCTTGCCCTTTCCCTTCTCTATCCGATGACCCAAGTACTGTACTTATGTCAGACAGTACTGCAATTTGTTCGGGGATACCTTGTGTCCATTTTCAGCTAAGTGATTCAGCAAAGCAATGGTGTCTTCCTTACAAGCTTCCTCTGTTCCTGACGCAACAAGTAGGTCGTCTATGTACTGGACCAGAACCGAGTTCTGTGGTAGTACTAGACTTTCAAGGTTCTTCTTCAACAGCTGGTTGAAGATTGAAGGGCTATCTGTGAACCCTTGTGGGATTCGACACCATGTTAAGACGCGACTCTCCATTTTGAACGCGAAAAGATACTGGCTCTCTTCATCTAATGGAATCGAAAAGAAGGCTTGACAAAGGTCTATCACTGTAAACCACTCAGCTTGGAATGGTATCTGAAACAGTATCACTGATGGATTCGGTACCACTGGACAACATGAAACAACAATGCTGTTAATCTTTCGAAGATCCTGCACTATCCTAAACTTCCCACTAGGTTTCTGCAAACCCATAATCGGGGAGTTACATGGACTGCCCACGATTTCTTTCAGTATTCCCTGTTGAACCATGGACTCAATCACAGGTTTTATTCCTGCAATCGTCTCCTGGGACAATTTATACTGAGGCGTTCTCGGATATTCAGCATTTGGTTTTACCATGATCTTCACTGGTTCCACCCCTTTGATCAGTCCTATCTCTTCCCCAGTAAAATCCCATACCTCAGATGAGACAGCATCTCTTAAGTCCCAAGGAAGGTCTTCCACAGTCAGAGTAGGATACAATTCTACACATGTCCTTGAATTGGCAATCTTAAAGGTAGCATCATCGTCTGCAGTCTGTACCTCCACACCCTGAGGTGTGCAGTATATGGTGCAGTTCAGCTTGCACAATAAATCTCTTCCTAGCAAACACACAGGACTAGAATCGTACACCACAAACTGATGTTCATTTGTGTAATTCCCTATTTTCACTGACACTGGTTCTGTCAAAGGGCTAGTCATTCTCCTATTTGCTACTCCTACCACCTGAATTGTTTCCCCCGACATTGGTAGGTCCGGAACCACTGCTGATCTCAAAGTTGATCGAGTAGCTCCGGTATCCACCAAAAACGTCGTAGGACACCCTGCCACTTCAGCCTCAACAAACGGTCCTCTTTGGTCCACCTCTAGAACTGCCCCGAGGGTACAGTCCTCTTTTCTGCTCACACGTTGTCCTGTTAATGGATCAATGTAGTAACATTTTTCTTCCTCAATGAAAAGAGGCATTTGCTTATAGATCTTTCCCCCGTCGCAATCTTAGGTGGCTGTGGAAACTGAGCTCGCGGAGCCGAAGTCCCCCCTTTGGCCACCTTGTTTCTTGGAACTGTTACCCCTTGAACTGGAACCTCTTGAACTTCCTCCTCTAACTCTAGTTCTCCGTTTTCAGGGTTATAAGGGCACTCGCGTCTCCAATGTCCCACTTGATCACACTGGTGGCACTTTGTCGTTTTCTTTAACGTGGCAAAGTCTATTCTAGGTCTCTGGCTTTCCTCATTATCCTTATTCTGACCATTCGACTTCCGTCCCATTGTCATCATTCCCTGTTTTTGCTGTCCGCCCTTTCCAGCTGACTGCATCTGTACCACCATCAGCTTTTCCTTTAGTTTCTTTGTTTTGGAATCTATCTCATCACTGCAATATCTCGCATACCGCAAAATCTCATCCAGTGGTCTGTTCTGCCAGCAAATTAAATGTTGCTGACTCATCAAACAAATATCAGGTCTCAATCCCAAAACAAACTTTGATACAAACTGTCCTATCTCTTTGGGATCCATTACATCGAGCCCACTGTATTGTCTGAATGTTATCAACAATCTTTCATAAAATTCATGAACTGTCTCCTTTGGCTCCTGTCTTGTTCGGTCTATTTTTACCCAATCTATGTCTTGTGGTAGCACCTTATCTTTCAGCCAAGTTATTACCCTTTCATACTTTAGCATTACCGTCTCTGACGGTCCATTAGTCTGAGCATTCCTTTCTGGTTCTGCAGTTGGCCATTCAACACTAACCTTGCATGCTCTCCACAAATCTCCTGGGACAACAATGTCGAATAAGGTGTTCAAATCAATCCACAATACCTTTGAGATTTTCACAAACCTTTCTACCTGCTTGTACCACTCAACTGGATTGTCCCTTAACTTCGGAAATGAGTTGGTAAATGCAGCCAAATCTCCTCTACTCCAGGGCACATGTACATAATTCCCATTCGATATTTCTCGCAAAGGGAATGCCTCCATCTGCATTAGCCTTCCTTCCGAAGTCATCACACTCGTGCTCCGTCTAACAGTACCCCTTTTGGACCACCTCTCCTCCCATTTGTCCAGATCTCTCCATGCTCTTATTCCTGTTATCAGTTCCCTTATGTGTGTTTTCAATCCAGTTGTTCTCTTTTCGTCTAAGTCCTGATCTGTATATTGTAACCTATGGTTACTCTGTAGTGTCTTTGTTCTGGACAAATCTACCATATACTTGTCTGCCAATTCAGACAGTTTCTCATGAATCGCTCTTGCCTTTCGAGTAACATCCTTTGCTATAAACAACAGTTCATCTTGTTCGTATGAATCAATCCTTTCTAAGGGCAACGTACCATCTATGATCTCATCCAAATCAGATTTTAAGCTGGTGACATCAAGTCTTTTGGCTTTTACTGCAGCTTTCAGTACACCAGCTCTAGGGGGTCCATTCACATCTCTCCCCTCCCAGCTCCTAGTTCTACGTCTAGGTTCAGGCGAGTTATGGGGAGTCCTCCCATGCTCCCACCTCTCCAGGTCCCATGCCATTCCGTCCTCTCTGGGTGGATGGTGAAACACTCCATTGCCTCTCGTAGTCCCACATCCCCCATTCTGCCTGATTTCTCTAGGTGGTTGACGAGACATCCCATTATTCCCCATTTCATCCCCATTTGCCTGAGGTCTCTGAACACTCGACGCATGGCAAGACCCTTCACTATCCCTATGACTCCAGTGTTGTACATTCTCATTGGGTGCGTGATGAGTGCACCTAAACCTCTCTCTGTACTCTAGTACCATTTGGTCTCCACCTTTTTCAAAAAGACGAGACATCTCTCCACACTCCGTACCTCTTCCATTTCGCTCCTGCCCGTCTCTACCGTCCATAGGACGCATAACTCCTCTATTCTCTTGACTTTGACCCTCACGTTCCTGACTGCTTTCACTTGCCCCACAGTGAGATACCGTTCCGTTGCCTCGACTTCCCCATTCTGCTTCTACTCTGGACCTGTTGCTCGGTGTTTCTGTGGACCCATCCCATTCTCTCAAGTCAGCTATAGGTTTTCGGCCGTGGTCCCCTCAGGTCCATCGGTCCCCTTTGACCCCCCTGATCTATTACGGGGCCCACTGTTGTATCTAATGGGGTGTTCCACGTCACTGGTCCTGGCAATTGCCTCCAGGCATTTGTCGTGTTATTCCTCCTTTCTATTTCAACTCTTTCTCTGTCTAGCTGTACCTGTTTTTCCTCTCTCCCCCTCTCTGGGTGGTAAGTCGACCGTATAGGTCCTATGGTAACGGGTACTTGTAGAGCATCTGGTAATTCATAGATCTCTGCCCTCTCAGATGCTGGCATCTTCTGCACTGCAATCCTTCCAACCACTCTCTGTACTGTACTATGTTGAGGTGTCTCCTCACCTTTGGTAGGTGTCCATTCCGATATAGGAAGTGGTATATACCCCTCTATGGCAGCCCCATCTTCCCTTGCGAGTCCCCTACTTTCTATTCCCCCAACGTTCGGAGGCGGTCTATCTATCAGCAACCTATTTATCAAGTTGTCCTCCGACTCGCTCTCTTCATCCTCTTCCATGAGTCTCCCTTCTCCTGCCACCTCCCTCACTGGGTACAGCTTATCTACCTCAATTGTCTGTACCCTCCACCTCTTGGCGTCCTCATCCCATTTGGAATCTCGCACTGCTCTTACCGATCGTGTCAGCCTTTCTTGGCGCCTATTCAGATTCCTGTCGTGCGCCGCCCTAATCCATGCGTTAAGGGCCTCAAACTGTGTCGGTCTAGGCTGAGGTTTCAATGAGGACATAGTTGCTTTCAGCCGATGTAACACCTCTAACTTAAACGTCCCATACTTTGGGAACGGCAGTTCCTCATTCCCTTCTGTAAGCTTGCTCCAATCACTAATCCACAATATAGTGTGTAAACCAACATTCGCTGCCATATAGTGAGCCGGTGTACCCTCTGGCGGTGCCTCTTCCCCGTAAAAAGACTCTCTCCTTTTTCTCTTAAAAATATCCCTCAAACATTTAAAACACTTCATGTTCAAATCTACAAATTTCTATTTTCTCCGGTTTGTTTACTTCCTGATGACAATCCACCAATCTCAGCCCTGTTCTCGCTAGCTGCCCTATCACTGCGCAGCTTCTGCTGACGTCACACCAACCGCCCTATCACGTCGCGGCTCCTCACTAACCGCCCTATCTCAGCGCGGCTCTTTCCGACGTCACTCGTCCCCCTTCGCAGCAGTTCCCCTCCTTTCTCAGCTCGTCTTCGCGGTCATGCATGCGTCCCATTCATACTCTGAAAAATGATTACTTCCGACCAAGCGATCACTTTCCTTGACTGTACGTCCACAGCCTAACTGTAATTGTCACCTTAACCGACGAAATGTCTTTCCGTATACGTCCAGACAATCGCCTTCTCTGATAGGTTACTTACACACGGCAACTTTCGACCTGCGTCCGTTGCCCACACATACACTCACACGTTCCCCCTATCTCGGTTCCGCGGGCGATCAATGGTACCTCATGACCCCCGTACTATGGTCGACAACTACTCTGGGTGTTCGATACACCCGGACCACTTAAGCTCTTCCCCGAACTTAAGATTTTTACCAGGTTGCAAGTGCTCACAACCTTCTCACATTCACACTACAGGCATTCAACTCCGCATGACATTACAATACAAATACAACACAAAACACCGCAATCTGTTCACGCATGACCCTTGTTATACTCACTCCCGTTCGATACTGCTGCTTTTCTCTCGCGCCGTCAGCACCTTCTTCGGCAGGCCACCTCCCGATCTCTAGGGGCCTTGGGGTAAACTAACCTAGTCTAAGTTACCTTCCTCAAGAAGATGACCATCCTCACTCTGCTACCAACTGTTAACGCGGGATTTCTGGTCTGTTGTTACCTTACCAGATCCCAGCTCAGGTCGATTGGATCGTTGGTACCTGTCATTGAGTAAAAGGCAACCCACTACTAGATCAATCAAATAAGAACTTAAACCACTCCAAGAACCACTTACTAAAATAAGTTTTAAAAGCTTATTGTAAAGCCAAAAACAGCTGGAGATACAAAATTCTCAGCATAAGATTCAAAAGATACACAGGTACTAATATAAACAAATATTCTCTAAATGCTCTTAATCTTCCAAAGAATATTACTAAAGCAAATTCAAATGTTATCAGAGTTGCAAGAAAAGCTATGATCTGCAACTTGACAGTCATTTACAGAAAGGAAAAGTTCTGGTTAGACTGTCCCTACACTAGACTAAGTGACATCCCTACTTAACAGATCTTAACCTAAAAAGGTGTCAGCAGTGGTGACTTCCAAAGAAGATCACACACTTCCCTTAGTCTCTCAGTCAAATTGATTTCTTACAGTCTACCTATCTGCCTACCCATCCGCTCTCTTAGGCTCCTCAAACCCTCTGTTTCTCCTCCACCCCGGGATGCTGTCCCTAATACAAAATCACATTTCCAATTGAAACGCCCCTCGGAACGCCCCTCACGTGGTGTCGATTCTGGCGGCAAATTCCATGCTGGTACTCCTCTGGACCCTTCGTTAAAGTTGACCTTGCTTCCCAGGCTTCTCTCCGGCAAGACAGTACCCCCAGGAAATTCCTGAAACCTCCCACAGGCCTGTGCATGGCTCCTCTGAACAAGAGCCTATTCATCACCATACTGATTAGGGCTCCTTGCACCTGCAGATAGACACTTCTGCTATGGGCCCCAAATTCCGACCTCCATCATATCTTTAGGTCGTAAACCATGTACCAGAAATCACAGTTAGTGCCTAGCACGACTTTCTTTTAACGAGCACATACAGATCTAAAGAAATGACTTTTTCCTTTCAGGCCTGTCAGGATCACATGAAACGGGCCTATACATTCTGCAAACATTAATTTCTTTGTTTAAACAGTATTCTAACTACCACACTAAATAAGTGAAACTCTTCTATAAAAATATAATTCAGCTCTATGTTTAGTAATACATTAGATTATACCAATATTAAAGTCCATAGCTCGTGACAGTGTAGCAGCACTATTCATTGTCTGTGAATTGCCATGTGGCCTACACATTTCATGGTTTACCGAATTACATTTCTTATTCATACTGCCACATAACATGAGACTTTAACATCATTCTAACATCACTACACACTTCTATATTAGTTTTTCACACAGATACATATATTATTATTCAAATTAGGCACTCTTATATATTTGCACTCTATAACTTCTACACTCTTATATGTACTTTTACTAAAATAATGCAACGTGCTTGTAAATATGGTGCACTTCTACATTTTTCTCAAATTTGCGCTCTCTCATTATGTAGAAATTGTAATGCTGAGACGATTCTAATAACTAAAGGCTGGTTATAATGCCTAGTATATTGTGATGTAGAATCTATTTCCTGTTAGAAACGTTTTCCGAAGTACCAAAAAACTTGTGTAATACATTCTGAACACAAGTCGTCACCTGCACACAGAGCTACTCTTCAGTACAAAGATTTATAGTGTGTTTAGTACCTCTACACACCTATGATGCATTAGGAGCACATGCATTTTGTAAACACGTACACCCAAAGCTAGGTTCAGAATTTCCACACAAAAAATCATAGTAATAGGACAGTTATAGTTACAGTTATCTCAAGTAACTATAACTCGCGCCCCCGCCATGCACAGTTTTCTCATATAATTTATTTTACATACTGGCATCTCTTCTTTATTTTTTTTTACTTTCTTTGACCCCACGATGGGGACTAACTCCTACTGGTTTTGGGAGTGCGTTTGTGGAGTTTGCCGATTTCAGATCCCAACTGGTTATCAACAGACTCCTGCATGATGCTGCTTTTTTTTTAAGTGCTTCTCCGGATTGGCATTCGTTTTTTAGTTTTTACTTGTTTTGTCCCCTCTATGGGGGACAAACTCCTACTGGTTTTGGGAGTGCTTATAAGGACAGTTCTGTGCCCTGTAAACGAAACAATGATGACATGGAATGCCGCCTAAGTAATTAACAGTGGCTTGCCTTCATAACTTTTTTCTTTTCAAGGTATGTTTAAACATGTATTCTGTTCTCTCTGTGCCACAGCGCTTAATGTATGCCTCGTTGATGAGGACTAAATAGGCTCAAACCAGTCTGAAGTTGTCTGTGATGAGATAGGACATAGCATAACACACAAGATGATGGACGGAATGTTGCACAATGGCAAAACATTCACCCCCAGTCACAGATCTGGGTTTAATCCATCGTTATTTTGCTCACCAAGCCACACCAGTTCAGACATTGCCATATGCAAATCAGTCTTGACCCTGTGCCTCATGGGAACAGTCCAGACCGAACTGCCAAGCCATGTCTTTCCTGGACCGGAATCAAGCATCCTAGGACCGGTTCCTGGCTATCAGCCATCTTCAGCCAGGATAGCTTGACTCCAGTGGCTTAGTGTGCACAGGACCACGTCTGGGCATACCCTTCCCACATAGGGTGAACAGCAAAACACACAATATGATGGACGGAATGTTGCACAATGGCAAAACATTCACTCCCAGTCACAGATCTGGGTTTAGTCCATTGTTATTTTGCTCACCAAGTCACCCCAGTTCAGACATGGCCATATGCAAATCAGTCTTGACCCTGTGCCTCTTGGGAACAGTCCAGCCCGAACTGCCAAGCCATGTCTTTCCTGGACTGGAATCAAGCATCCTAGGACCGGTTTCTGGCTATCAGCCGTCTTCAGCCAGGATAGCTTGAATCCAGTGGCTTAGTGAGCACGGGACCCACGTCTGGGCATACCCTTTCCACATAGGGTGAACGGCAAAACACACAAGATGATGGACGGAATGTTGCACAATGGCAAAACATTCACCCCCAGTCACAGATCTGGGTTTAATCCATTGTTATTTTGCTCACCAAGCCACCCCAGGTCAGACATGGCAATATGCAAATCAGTCTTGACCCTGTGCCTCATGTTCAAGACTCATATAATTATAATGATAGGAAAACCCACAATTACTTGATGTTGCTAGAATCCAGGCATGTAATGTAACATTTATTAGGTAGTGTTCTGGTATTTAAGATTCTCCTTTTGTGAAATGCAACAAAATATTGAGCAAATTTGTTAAAAAAAGAAATATCTACACGTTTATTATTATATCTTAAGGATTAAATGGGATATTGATGGAGGTGTGCACTAATACATAGCCCTGAATGTGCTGGGAAAAAAGCAGAAGATACTCTCTCTTTTGCCCCTTTAGCAACTAATCTTGGAATTCCTTTGTCTAATTTAGGTAGGAGCGAGGGCCGATTGCATGTGTTGGGCAGTAGCTCTTCAATATGTGTTTCTGTGCTTCTTTGTTTTTATTAAGAGGGAAACTTCTCTACTACATTCCCTGATGGCTTTGTGCTCGCATAGTGTATGGCGGAAGGAGTGGGTTGGCGACGCCATTCACAATAAAGATTACCCAAACAAAGAAAAGATTAGTCAGTGCCAAGGATTTATGCCCTCTGCTCCCGAGCTTTTGATTGCACTGCTTCAGTACACATTACTCTGTGGCCTGTTGCTAAGATGCCCTTTTGTCATGGATACGACTGCGGCAAGGTTTGTGAACAGGTCAGAGGGAGAGGGGAAAACACTGTGTTCAGACCATTTGTGTGAGCAGAAGAGGTTCTCAGATGGAGCAGGAAGGACTCTTGGGCTCCTTTTTAAATGATTGGGATTTGTCAAGCACCTAGTCTGAGGAGGAGGAAGTGGAAGAGAGCCTCTGAGGTGAAAGGAAACTGAACCTCTACCCACTGGCATCATCATCGATAAGGAGGCAGAAGGGAGCCCCTAGTTTTTTGTCTCTCCGCTGTGTGCGCTCAGGAGCTTTGAGATCCACATGATGAGACAAAAGGGAGCGTCTCATCCCAGTCTGTGGGCTGAGTCTACAGCCAGGATCTGTCCATTGTTTGCCCTGATAAGAAGAACCCTTTGGATTTTGAACTCATCTCTATCAGCAGAGAGTCGACACCTTCAGTAGCAGAGCCGCAGGGTGCATAGGGAGGTATGGTTAAGTACAGCCTCTTTACCACCACCAGCAGCAACTCCTATCACCAGCAGCTGCCATGTTGAATTATCTTCCACCTGACCGGTACCGCTCAGTGGTAGTGCGGTGAGTAGGACACTGTGGCCACCACTGAGGATGAGCAGATGCTGCTCATAAATGTCTGAGTAGGTCATGTATTCCAAGAGAAGATGACTTTTCAGTATCCTTATGACTTTTATTGTTCTTTACGCTTCCACGTCTTTCTACTTCCTCCCACTCCCCTTTCCATTGAAGACCTACAATTACCCATAGGTATATATGTGTGTCTTGTTCAGCTGCACCACTTCTACTGTCTCCTGCATCACTCGCTCTCTTTTCCATCTTCTCATTCTATCATCTCCCTTCTCCCCTTGCCACATCCACTCACTCATTCCCCATCTCCATTTCTACATTCTTTTTCTGAATCAATTTCCATTTCACTCTCTGGTTTCCCTCCTTCAATCAGTTTTCCATCTCTCCTCCTTCTGTTTTCCATCCGATCCAGTGGGTCTAGGAGGCGGATCCTATGCCCGCTGGCATGACTCATTGTGGTAGACTTGGATCTCTTACCACAAGTCATGTTTGTGATTTTGAATTAATCACGGTGCATGTTTAGGCATGGAATATCAGGTGCACTCTGCTGACACCTAGGTGCGGATATTGCTCAGTTATATGCATTCTTGCTTCAAATGAGTGGCAGACAGGAAGAGTATATGTTTGTTTTATGTTTCCAATGTATTTGATAGGATTGGTGTCAATGTAGTGAAGCATTATCAATATGATGCCACAGTCCTTTGGTTCACACCAGTTTACAATTTCTTTTTGCCTGCTCTTCAATTCTGGTCTTAAGAAGCCAATGAGACCAAAGTCAGCCTTGTTTAGTAGTAAGTGCAAGCACTAAGTTATGCAAATTCTACTCAACACTTGTTCCTCTATTTCACAATATTTCTTTAATTGTGTTTCAAATTTCTTTTTATCTTCAATTTATCTTGTACTGAACCTCCATGATCAAGTAATAATCCACAACAGACCTCAATGCATTTCAGGCTTGCGTCAACTTTCTTCGTTGTTAATTTGACAATCAGTTTTTCACTGATTGCATCCTCTTCCCCTCTGTAGAAAAACACTAGTAAGGAAACACTTTTGTGTTTCTTTGCTGATTCACTTATTAGTTCATACATGTGGCGGATGGGGTTCAATTGTGGTTGAAACATTGTTAAGTACTAACGGTAGTATCCTGCATAACAAGGGAAAAGTAAACAATATACAGATGCCTTAACCCATGAGTATAAACAATATATATGCTCTTGAGTTCTGTGTTGTTCCTTCACACATTTTGCTTCACACCTCTTTACTATAGTGCTTTTTTACCTTAATATCTTCTAAGCCCATCATTTAGTATTTAGGTTTCCTTTTAATCACTCTTTGCTTTGTTTCTTTCTCTAATTGTCTCTTTTTGATTTGTTCAGTTGTCGTTACTCTTTTGTTTCCTCTTACCTTCTTCCACTTTTAATCTTTTTCAAATTCTATTTTCTCTTATGACTTCTTCATCTTTCAGGAATGTTCGTTATTAGTTAGTTATTTTCCTTTCTTTTCATCTTTCAGGAATGTTAGTTAGTACACTTTCAGGGTTTTGCCTATTTTTTCCATTCTTTTTCTTATATTAGTTTTGCTTTCTATTCCCTCTTGTTTGTTCTCACTCCGAATTTATATATTTCTTCTTCCTGTTCCACCCTTCTTGAACTTTCTTTCTTGTAGCCCAACATCTGGCCTAAGTTAAACCACAACCTTCAATACTTCTTCTTTCCAATGTAGTGAAGCAATTCAGGCCCTACAAAATGAGGTCTCCCGTCTGCGACAGCGACTTGAACAAACTTTACAGAGACCCCAAGGTACCCCCCGTGAGGCTCTTTGGAGTAGGACACAGACTGCAGGTGACACACCCCGTTCCTGGAATTCTTCAATCTTTGGGTAAGTGGATGGAAAGAATTGTTGTTGGTACATCAGCCTGGAGAGTTCCTCATTCTCCTGGTTTTAGAGTGCTGATTTTCCTTTCCTGTATGTAGCAAAAGTGGTGCACAGCTTTTCAGAATTTGCACTCTAGCTCCAGCACTGGGAATGTTTCAAGCAATCATTATGGCTATTAGATTTCTTAGAACTTCTCCAAGAATAAGTGCCACAGTAGGAGAAGTGATATAGATAATGTATTTCAGATATTACTTGCTGCTAGGGACAGTTTTGCACTTTTGCTCCTGATGCCCAAAGTGGCAACCAGGCATTCCATGTGGGTCTGCATCTTCACCCTGTTCTCTTCACCTATTTTATATCTCTACACCCCAAATGCTTTCTGTCCCTCTTGCTCTTGCTCTTTCTCTTTTTCTCTGCACTTCCTCTCTCCTTCACTCTCTCTTTGTATTTCCATCTAAGTCTCCCATTTAGTCATGTTCTTTTTGGGCCCTGCTTCTTCCGCCCGCTCCTGCTTCGCTTCCTGCCTTAATTTTCCCACCACTTCTGCTAATAATCACCCTTACTATTCTGAGCAGGTGATGTGAGGTAACGTATGGTAGAAAAAGGCTAGGTATTAATTCATTATAACTTTAAGTTCTTCAGCTGGATGCTAAATATTCATATGGCTTGTCTGTCTGAATATCAAGGTACAAAAATATTGACAACTATAATATATTTATTGTACAATTATACACCTTGGAAAAACAGCAGTCAAAAAGTTATGGTTCTGGCTCAATGCGTAAAATGACTGAAATGTCACTAGTAATGGTATGCAATGCAGACAACTCATTCTGTTACACACGTTACCAAAACAGGCGAGTTTCAGTGTTTTTTGTGTTTGAACCACAGTCATAGCTCAGTTGTTAACTGTTATTTTTCATTGAATTCCTAATCACGGCTGTGCATGGTCTTGGCTGTGCACAGCTGTGGTTGGTGTGACCCACACCCGACTCAATGAGCACGGCATTCTTTGACCCTGCGTAGAGAGGGTGGGCGGATTGATTCCCAACCCACATTAGGTCCTCAACCCTTTCTGTGTATAACCCCCATTGCGGAAAAGCTTTTTCTGTCCCATATGTTTAATTTTTTCTCTTCCTCTTTTTTCATTTCAGCCTTGTTCCCCTTAAGTCTTTTTTATTCTTTTTATTCTTTGTGAAACTCAAGAACCTCACACAGTTTTCTCTGTATTTCCCTGGTTTGTAGATCAAGTTTTTCCACACCTCTGTGTATGCCTAAACACTACCCTGGTAGGTCAGACATTTGTTATAGCACCTTCTCTCTCCAGTGGATTTTTTTTTTTGACTACAGCCCAAAAGTCGCATTCAAAAAGGATTTGAGATTTTTAAAATGGCGAGAAATAAATCTACAGACTTTCAGCAGCCAATCACATTTGTCAAAAAATTAAGATATGGTGGAGAAATGACTGAATCGCATCTTTAACGGCAGAGATTATACTAAAGGCGTAAGCCTTTCAAGCCACCTGCCACCTTTTTGAGCAATTATTTCTCAAAACCTACTCACTGGGTTGTTGCCAAACCAACAAGAGCATGCTTTCTGAGTAAAGTTTATTTTCTCCTATCATACCAAGCTAGGTGGTATACATTCAGCAGGTTTTGCTCTAGGTGTGGGCAAACATTCCAATGGGAGTTTAAATGGGAAGACCACTTCAACTTTTCTTTCTCTGCATGGACAGGCACAAAAAGGGGCTTGTTGGACCTGAGTTGACTAAGCCAAAAAACTGTAAATGTGATGCAGATCTGTGAGGCAGATCTGTCTTTGGGGTCAAAAGTTATAGGCAAATAAAAACAATGCCTTTTCAATGGAAAGCTGTCCTGAACAATGCCTACACAGTAGTGATATCCACTGTGTAATTGGTAACTATGGATTCACTATTCCCAACTCCATATCTACGTACCTTAAAGATATATATTTACATATTTTGTTCTGGTATGTATACGTGGAGTAAAGTATATTAAACTTCTACTTACCTATATATATTTACATTCACAGTACTGCGATAGTTGATATTCTGGTCAAAATATTTTTGCATGTTGATATTAAAAGTTTAGTATTTTGGTACCATACCATTAATACGGGATGTGCCTGAAGTTTCAGATTATTTCATCCTCAAACCAGCAAGCACTTCTTAGATCCCAAATGAACATCTGGTTTTGGGTCAGATCTAGATCCTCTCTGCTTCCATCATCCATCTCGATAACCTTTCCGTCCTTTTAATTCTTTTATTCTCTGCTTAAAAGATGCAGCTATGATTGTTTTCTTCTGTTAGCAGAATATCCACTGATGGAACTCCAGAGATATATGGGGAGCCCTCCAGAAGGCCAAAGCCATCTGTGCGAGTGAGGTCAGCATCTCTTCC
Source organism: Lissotriton helveticus (assembly GCF_964261635.1). Classification (NCBI taxonomy): domain Eukaryota; kingdom Metazoa; phylum Chordata; class Amphibia; order Caudata; family Salamandridae; genus Lissotriton; species Lissotriton helveticus. The sequence continues at coordinate 204,827,418 of NC_136065.1, forward strand.
CCGGGATGGACCAGATCTAGACTACAGTAAGTACCATACTACCCAAGCCTTATGAGGCTTAGAACGCCCATTACAATGCAATAGTTATTGAGTGTAGTGTGTGTAATGCTAAACAGGGGAAGGTCAGAGTTTAGAACATACTTTGCTGCCCGTTTAAAGTATCAATGATCAACAGGAAATATTTTTTATTTAATGTAGTATTTATGTCTTCTATAGAGAGTTGAGTCATGTCACTTTCCATTAATAAGATGTAGGACCCCAACCCATTCAAACTGCTCAGTACAAAGTGCCTCATTGAGCCTGTGGTTGCAGGTGGGGCCCACCAGCACTTATTTTTTGGAATCAGCACTTTTTTTCCTCATCAGAATTTCACCCAGAGCAAGAGAGAGAAAAACACACTGATGAAGGGAGAAAGCAAGAATGAAAGAAAACAAGAAAGCGTGAGATATGGAATGAGGTACTGCCCGGTGCTGGATAAAAGAGATGTGGGCTGAAATCAGGGGTAACGGAGCCTTGCTATTCGGCTCCCCGACCTTCTATAGTGTCTGCCAGGGGCTTCTATGCAGACGTTTGCCACCTGCACTTATTGCATTACAGCTGCGGCCCGTCCATGTGGGCACCCTTTTCCAGAGAGGAAGAGCGTGTGTCAGGCTGAGCAAAGGTAAGCCTGACAGGCACTCTTCTCACAGCCTTTTGTGTGCGACCTACTCAGCCTGGCAAAAGTGCCTCGAGACCCTCCCCAACGTGGCGAAGGTGAGTGTCACAGATTGCCTCAGACTTAAAACAGAAGCACCCAAGCCCTGCAGTACCCTAGGGTCGAGTGTCAATCAGTGACACCTCGTCACAGAGTGGGGTGGGGTCAGCAACACTCACTGAACGCTTCCCACTCTGCAACGAGTGTGGGACTCCTACCTTCCCCCATTGGCCTGCCTAAGGTCATCTTATGGGGGAAGGCAGCAGTCCCAACCCTCCTGGGACTGCCAAAGATATCCTTTCCTGGAGTTGCAGGACACCTACCTTTTCTGTTTTTGAATGTTTGGTGCATGGTTACGTGTATGCATAAATGTATGAATTTGTTGTGAGTGAAGGTTGTGAATGGGTGTGTGTGTGTGTGTGTGCACGTTTGTGAATGCAGGGGTGTGAATTAGTGTATATGTGTAGCCCTCCCACCACCTGTTAAAATGTCCGGCTGCCACTGTTGTATTACAAATTAAGCACTGCTCAGTACTGCACAGTGGGTGGGACCATTTAACAGAGGACTACATAGAAGTGGTTTCTGGCAGACCAAAGACTATAGAGTATAGATCTCTGATCCTAGTGTACATAGAATGTTGCTAGACTCCAGTCCAGGGCTAGTAGTGAACACTGACCCCAGTTATCAATGTGTCAGTGTTAGGAGAGCCCTGACATCTGGTATACATGGAAGTGAATGTTAGCAGGCCCCTTACTCTACTATGCATGTCACTGAAGGACCCAGCTCAAAGGTGTCTGATGTATCAATTAGTCAATCGTATGATCATTAGAGAATCTGTCGCACCAAAGTATGCACAGCAATAAGAGCAGGTCCATTCCTTATTCCTGTGTGCATGGCAGTGGCATGTGCAAGATACGAGTTTAAAATCAGTGACTATTGGTTGATATGGGACACAAATGTGTAGCACAGATAACACTGGGGTTCGATGACCACATAGCTAGAGGCAAACATTTGGGCATCTCATCCTTAAGGGTACAGGATAAGGATAATCCTGGGCGCCTGACCACAGACACAGTGTACACGGGAAATGATGCTTTCACACTCCTAACCACTGTGTGCAGTGCTCCGAATACTGTTGGGTCTCTGATCCCCCTGCACAGGGCTAAGGGTTCTGTTGGATCCTGGACAAAAGTATCCAGAATTAAGGATGCTGCTTGATCACTTGCCCAGTGTGAAGGGCTTTGTTTGCTTCTGGGTATCTGACACATCTTTAACCCCTCCCATGCTCATGACGGAGCCGCTCCGTCATGAGCATCGGCTGAGCTGTGCTCATGACGGAGTGGTTCCGTCATGGCCCTGCCGCCGCGCCTGCGCGGCGCGGATTCTGCGCCTGCGCTGGACGTTCTATTGAGCGGGCGGTGCCATGACGGTACCGCTCCGTCATGAACACAGCTCAACTGCGGCTCGTGACGGAGCGGTTCCGTCACGAGCATGCGAGCGCCGCTCGGCCCCCCCGGCCCCCTAGCGCTGCGGCGGAATTGCCGCCGCAGCGAAGGGGTTAAAGGGCTGAGAATGCTTCTGAGTTTCTCAGCACAGGTTACAGGTCTGCTGGATGTCTGACCCTTCTGTGAATGTGTATGTTGCTGTTAAGTCTCTGATCCCCTTGCACAGGGCTGTGAATGTTTCTGTCTCTCTGATCCCCAGGGTTCAGGGCCAATGATCTGCAGGATGTCTGACCCCATTGTGAAATCAGTGGGTACTCGTGGATGACTGACCCCATACAAGGAGTAAAGATGCTCATGACTTCTCTGACCCCAGTATACACGTCTAAGGATTCTACTGACTTGTGAGCACTGATTACAGGGGAAATGACTTTGTCATATTCCTAACACCAGTGTACATGACAAAGAATGCTTATGGAATGTAGACACAGTAAGAGTCAAATGGTGTTCTCAAATTTCTGACTGCAGGGTAGAAAACATTGTGCATTGACCATTTCCTTACCCTGGTTCTGCCATTTTCTTCAGCTTTAGATTCGGATCACTCCCTACGTCGGCCACGCAGTCAGATTTTCCAACCAGAATGGGCCACTGGGCCCACAACAGAGAGACATGTGGATGCTTCTATCTTCACAGGGCCTTACACAGGTGAGTGAACTAGGTGTATTCAGTAAATGCACATTTCCGGCGAAACATATATGGTGAGGAATGTTGGTTGCTGCCTTTGGAGTCATAAATTAATTGTCTAAGGGTTACCACAGGTGGGTCTCAACCTCATGTGGACACAATGTGGCCAGTAGATAATGTGTCCAGATGTCTGGCATGGGGAGCGCCTGATCACTACATGTGCTAGGTTCTGATTGGCTATGTGTTCCTAACTCATGAGGCATCTGACTTTTTATGGTGCTTTAGAAGCGCGCATACCCCCTCAGGCCATGTGTTCTTTATTGGGGCAATCTCTCCTAACCATTTTAATGTCGCTGCGCCTATCAATGGGATTGATTAAGAGTTTCCTGCCAGAGTGTTTGTCTGGCAGCTACGCACCTTCCCACCTGTGACCTATCAATCAGCAATCCGGGGCCTAGGTCTCAAGGCCTGCTTGACTGCATATTTGCGAGTCGAGGTTGATGTGATTTCACAACGGGCAATTCTGTTATTAAGGACAATATTTCATTTTCATTGATGTATGCATCGATTTCCATATTACCAACTATGGGCAGAGACTGTCTCATATTGCACTTAGACATTTCCTTATCTCAAGATGTTTCCGACAGACACTTGCACACTACACAATGTGTTCCTCAAAATGGAACTCTCTGATATTCATAAAAGGTAGAATATCGCCATCAATATTCTGAACCCCAGAACACAGTTTTTAGAAATTTCAGGTTTCAAAAACATAATAAACTAAAGGACAGGTGCTTCACAAAAGGCAACATCTACTGATGTTTTTTTTCAATGTACCAAACAAAACTATCTATTTACAGTACATGTGGCTAAAAATACCACTTAAATATAGTTCAAGCTATATATATACATATGTAAGATGAACAGGAAATGCTCCCCCTTTGTAGTAGAATACATATATGAATTCAGCGAGAATTCCCATGGTGAAGAACTATACCATAATCAAAATCCTCTTGCATTGAGCTCTTTCCTAAGAGAAGCTCCCTTCTTTTGAGAAACACACTTAATTTTCTTGAGGTACTCAATGAGAGGTTATCCTTTCCTTTAAGGCTTGTACTTTTTAGGGACACTGCTCTCCCTGCAGCTACTCCTCTCTTCTCATTTTTCTCTTTCTCCTTTCTCTTTGTCTCTTTACTCAGTCCCCAGCCTTCCCTTCAGTTTTCTCCTGATTTGTTTTGCTTGTCATTTTTACCTCACTTTCTCTCAGCCATCCCTTTTCTGTCCTCTCCATCCTTGTTACTTCACTTTTCCAACGAAGCTTTTTTCCATATTTATTTTCCTTCTTCCTTCCATTATATACTCCTCTTTCCTTTATTCTTATTCACATATATTTAGCCTCTCTTTTTTTCACCAATGCCTATTAGAGTTTCCGTACAAATTTCCCTATGCGCTAACCCTCCTTTTTTGTGTTATCCAGGGACAGAATATCATCTTCCGGGCACCAGCCCCATGATGCGGGAGGCAAGAATGAGTACAGACTCTTGCCCTCATTGCCAGGGCACAGGAGCACCATCTCCTGGTATGTCTCATGCAGGCCTCAGATTTGAGTTAAATTCATGCCTTGGCATTTTAGTTGGGGCACTGGGCAACTCAGTCTTTGTTTTGGACTCATTCTTATATCGTAGAGCTGTAATCTTTGCTTTCCAATGCTTACAAGGATCTTTATTTCTTACCACCAGCAAAGGCACTTTGTTTCCTGCTACAGAAGACAGCCGGGCTGCATCATGAACAGTCTCATTGTTTACAAGCTGTGACATCTGAAAATATGAGCTCAAGTGAATACACTTTAGATATTGCAAGGGCATAAAACCAGATACTTGGTTCTGTGCGAAAACAGCACACCTTTCCATGAGATAGCCCTAAGCAGACATTGATTAGTAAAATCTTAAAGATGAAGGGTGATTTCTAGTGCCCTAGAGAAGTCTTCACCCTCACTCTGACTGTTCGACATTTAAGTACTTCCACTAGCACACATGCTAAAGCATCGCCAGGTACATTTCCAAATGTACACCGATGATCCCCAAATCACTACCTGATTGGGCAAACATCATGGAATACCTGGACCACTTGGGTCAATGAGGTGACAACAGATTTCCTATTAATGGCTCTAAAACAGATATCCTGGAATCGGGAGTGTCTGACTGTGCTATGTGTCCACTTCAATGTCCCAAGAGCCTTTGCCACTCACTATCCTTGCCTCATGTCATACAAAACCTGAGATAATCTTTAACACAGTTCTTTAATTTATTCCACTAGCTTAGACTGTAATTAGAGGTGTGCCCAGGAGAAAGGACAGCTTCCTTGCTCAGAGAGATACTGTAAATCAAACACAGATTGGAACTGAGCAGAGCCCTAGTTATTGTCTAGTTCAAGTATTGTGATGACTTTAGTGGGTTCCCTAAGCTATTCATTAACAGATTGCAGGGACTATAGAATCATGCTTCCAGACTCTGTCTAAAACGTTGGAAAATCAACCAAGTGAATCCTGTCTTGAAGGCCCTATATTGACTTCCATTAGAATCCAGGATTACATTTAAAATATTTTGCCCCATCCCCGCTGTCAACTGGAGCAAAGCATAGCCCCATATTTCATTCCATTCTAGACTGAAACCTGCAGTTGGCAAATGAGCGCCTTATCCAGCAATGGACTTTTAAACATGAATGCAGACTCATGGGTGTCCAGGACCACAAACTTTGGAATGTCTTGAATCCCAGCCAGAGGTCAATCCCTAACCACTTTCTGTTCAGGAAACTCTTGGAAACAGAACTCTTTGAATAGGAGCAGCAATAGAGTGATACCAAATAGATATTCAGTTGACCTCTGTCTTCTTCACTTTTGTATCTTTCATAGATCCACATGATTGAATTACTCCCTGATGTCAGGCTAGGTACCTTCCGTAGTCAATGTCAACATGCCACTCTCCTAATATAGCAAATAAAATGAGAAAAAAAAATTCTTGCAGCCACTCCAAATAATGAAGTGGCCTGAACTCTGGTCAGTGATTTGGAGGGGCGTGATTTCTAACCCTCCTCCTCAAAGTCACCAACTGTCATATTTTCTACCACACGTTATCATGACAACAAGGAATCCTCTGAGCTCTAAACTCTTCACCAACTGATTATTTTTTGATCTTTTGCTCCTGGTATTTCAGTTAATCTGCAGCAGCAGAAGGTAGGCATATACTGCTTTATTTTGTGAGTAGGACTCGCCATCCTTGCTTGCCATCATGGACCTTCTTAATGCATCCTTGCAGGAAGCCATAGTCGCATCTGACTGGAAGCATGCTATGGTGGTCCATCTCCTAAAAAAAGCAAATGCCGACCCAGGGTTACTATCCAATTATCGGCCTATTTCCTTACTACCAGCTTTTTCCAAGATCTTGGAGAAACATAGCCACATTCAACTTTCCATCTTTGTCGAAACCAATAAGCTCCTCCATTCATCACAATCTGGCTTTAGAGCTGGTTATTCTACAGAGACTACTTTACTAGGGGTAACGGAACAGCTGCGACGTCACTTGGATGCTGGAGATACAGGCGCGCTCATTTTATTAGACCTGAGCACAGCGTTCGACACAGTATCTCATACTATACTGGTCAAAACACTTAGCTCTTTGGGCATCAGTGGTTCTGCCCTGGATTGGTTAATTTCTTATCTAGCTAACCACACCTTTCAAATATTTTCCTCAACATCCAGTTCTGACTACCACTCCTCAACCCATGGGGTACTTCAAGGCTCAATCCGTAGCCCCCTTCTCTTTAATCTGTTTGTGAGACCCTTAGCAGGCGTTGCGGATGAGCCTGGTCTGTCTCTGTTTTCCTATGCCGACGACTCCCAAATCATCTTCTCTCTCTCCATGGAGAGTGAGGCCGGGCATTCTTTCCTTCAGCATGGCCTGGGTAAAATAGCAGTATGGATGCAAAAAATTACCTTAAGCTCAATGGAGAGAAGACAAATGTCTTGATTTTTGGAAAAGATAAAGACCTCTGGGGCCAACAACATTGGCCCAGTGAAATGGGAGCACTTCCTCGGCCCTCCAGCCAAGTCCGCAACTTAGGCGTCATTTTTGATGTCTCGCTTACGATGCACCATCAAGCAGTCAAAGTGTCCTCCACATGGTTTACCATCTTGAAGTGGTTAAAAAAGATTCTCTGGATGCTGCCCGAGTCTACTAAAAAAACAGTATTCCAGGCTCTTATTACTTCGAGACTGGACTACGGGAACATTCTCTACCTTGGTTCCAACAAGGAAGTGACTCATAGACTGCAGATGGTGCAAAACACCGCAGCCAGACTACTTTGTAGGGTCCCTAGATTCACCTCTGTCTCTAGTCATTTGCGGGACCTCCATTGGCTCAGGGTAGAGAACAGAACCAAGTTCAAAGCCCTTAGCTTTATGTTTAAAATCAAAGCAGGAGTCGCCCCTCAATACCTGCAGTCTCTAGTCAGCCCTTATGCGCCCTCTCTGTGTCTTCGCTCTCCACCCAAGTGAAATTTTCTGTGCCGAGAATAAAATTGCCTCGAATGGGAGGTAGATAATTTGCTTATCTTGGTCCCTCCTTGTAGAACACACTTCCTATAGTTATCTGGAACGAAACGGTCTACAGACTATTTTGTAAATCCCTCAAGAAATGACTTTTCAATCAGTAAATAAATATGCTGCCTCTCCTTCTTTTTGGTCTTTGTCGGCGCTGGGAAACCCTTTTTGGGTAGCTGTTGCACCTTATAAATTTTATAATAATAATAATAATCATAATAATAGGGTGCTGAGCCCTTGGCGATTTGTTTTGTTTGACATCTAGCTACTATGACTGTGTCTTCACCTCAGTCTAAATCATTTTTCAAGTCAAGCTCTGTGTGTAGACTGAGGAACATTTTTATGCGACCCTTCTAAAAAGTGCATTTACTGTCTGCATTAGTCTGGACACATTCCCAAAGATGTTACCATCTGTGGGACATTCAGAGTGAAGGCCTTTGATGAGCAGGAGGGCACCATTTCTGTGCCTGAAATGCTGACTCCCCAGAATGGTTTTCAGTGAAGAGCGTGACTACACATCTTCATTCTAAGGCAAAGAGGTGCAAGATGATAGTGACCATTCTAAGGATTTAGCAACAGGTTCTCTTCTGAGTTGCAGCTGACCATCACCCAAATGCCTTCTTCATCTGCCTTGAAGACGGAGACCTTCGTTTCAGGTGATGCTGTATCCGATAAATGCCGACCAAAACCGTCTTCCACTGTGTGTTCATCTTCCTTTGCACAAATGGCGAAGACACCATCTCTAATGAACTCATTGTTGACAAGCAAACGTAAACAATCTTTGCATAAACCACCATCAAAGATTAGGATGAAATACCATTAACAGCAATGGTACCATGAAAGAAGTCAATGACATAGATAAATGCTGGATTGTTGACAAAGCATACACAATTTGTCACGATCGGCCTCCACAGGATCAGGGCGATGCTCAAAGGGGTCCACCTCCTGATTTCCCGAAACTCTGACTGAATAAACATACACAGAGCCTCTAGGTAATCAAGCGAGGGAAAGGTAAGGGAAGGGACTGGAACGGAAGGGACCACTGAAACGAGAAAAAAAACAAGACACAAGGTTATAGCAATTAGCTCTGACTACTCTCATTAATTTCTCACTAGTAGAACACCTACCCCAGTCACCTTTCTGGATGTCAACCCCTCTCTGGATTGTATGTAGATACGTCTCTAATCATACACCTCTCAAACTAAAAGAATGAAACACAATTATATTCCTTGAGCACAATTATAGAGACTCTTGTATCCCCTGTAATGCCTCATACATACCAGTACAACTTCCCCAGAAATACAATTATAAATATCTCTCTCCAGCAACCGGCAATGTTGAAGAGTAAAGGAGGAACCACCAAAGTCCTCAAGGAAAATGCAAACCAAGGAAATAAGGAAGACCGGCCAAAACAGATAAGGTCCAAAACTCCAAACAGGAAGTCATTAATGGTTTACCATCAAGCATAATAGTTCAGCAACAGCTTATGCAGGTTTGGACTGCATATTCCAGCAAAGAACAAGAACAAAAGAAAAACCAAGTCACTTATCTGGCCACCGAACCAGCGACTCAGTTCATTATTACCTCCTAGGATTAATAGTACGCTCCTTAGGTTAGCGTTGAAATAATGTTTCATGAAACGCCAAAAGTTCTGAAAGTGCTGCAGCCGCAGCAACAGATGGCTATGTCAATATCAGGAAAGTTTCCACGTTTGAAGAACTGTAACCGCCGCAGCCGCAGACGGTGTAAAAACTAATACCTGACCGAGTGAGGCAGCCGCCCCCTCCGGTGGAAATGTCCACGTCTCAGCTGAGAACGCTGCCAGGAATTCCCAGACTCGACCGCCGCAGCCGCGACCGGTAACTTGGCAAGTTCGTAAGCACAAAGTAAGGCAGCCGCCCACTCCGAGTCTCCGCGTCTCTGCCGAGAACGCAAACAGGAATATCAGGAATATGACCGCCGCAGCCGGTCACCAGACAAGTTCAGTACTATCTCAGAGTAAGGCAGCCGCCTACTCCGAGAGGAAAGATTCAGCGTCTCAGCCGAGAACGCTAACCAGGAACACTCAGGAACACCAAACACAGGAGCAAACACAGTTCCAGTGTAACAAATCACGTACAACGCGCGCCTGCACTGCAGAAGCCTTTAAGCCATAGGCTCCTCCCTTCTACAGGGCCTTCTGGGAGATGTAGTCTGTAGGCGCATCTTTGCAAACCGTGACACAATTGATGATGATTATCGCTGAATATCATCCATCAATGTAGAGCATCCTTTAAAGAAAGATAATTCCATTGATGAAGACGAAGACGTCACATTGACAAAGGCCACGCTGTTAACTAGACGGCATCATCAATGAAAAAAAAGTCTCATCGATGATGATTGAACTGCCAACAATTAACTTGGCATGACTGTCAACGACAGCTTAAATGGCGGTAACTTCATCGATGACCGTGGAAACAACACAAACTTTGCCATATCCCAAACTCCTATTCCAGCAAGGGCAACATTACTATCGCTTGTCTCTCCAGTAAGGATTATGCAAGCTGTCTACTGAGCCTTTGGATGATACTTTATCTTGACAGAGTGACAGTGAATTTGGTGACCATGCCAATGAAGGAGACAACCTAATCTAGTCAGTTGAGGATCCTGGATGATCTGATTCTCAGGTTGAAGACCATCATTTTTTGGGCATATTTTACCTACCAAGGGACTCTTAGGAAGAAGAAAGACTTGGTTCTCAGGAATCCAGATGTTATGATGGATGTCAACCTCAATGTGGAGCCTCTGGACTTCCCATACGTGCCTACGGTTCAGGTGCCCCTGAAATTCTTGGATTCCATGAAACAGGATTTATTAAAACTGGATACCTCCAGCTAAGCCCGTCATCGCTCAGCAGGCACTCCAAGTGGATTTGCTCCCTCATCCACAACCAGTGGAGGCAGTGTCATCTAATTTTTTGACTCACGCCCATACTAGTGCCTTCTGAAGAGATAGCTCCCTAGCCAGCTGCTGAACTCATTCCTGATTTGTGAAAAAAGGGGGAGTGTGTAAAAGAAGATTGCACAATAAGTGTTTATAAATGTATATATGCTTGTTGGTTAATTGTTGTAAATATGTATTATATGTAGGTAATAAGTACCTTTCTCTTCCATGAAAAAAACAAATTCGATCAAAAATTGAAACAGGTTTAAATAAAATACCTGCACGAGCAGAAGAAACTCTTTGTTTGTGCATTTCTAAAAAATCCTTATCTAACTATTACCGTGGGGGCTAGCAAATTTTGTATTGTCCACACCCGAACTCATTCCTGAAGCAGGTCACGATGCAGCGTTTAATGACGATGATGACTCCAGCCAACTACTACTAGATCACCTGCATGATCATCAGCATGGCCTCGATAGTTATAGTCTGGCCGAAGATACCAGCCTAGGGATTCTCCGCCTGATGATATTCATAATTTCTATTCACTGATTGATAAGAATCACAAAAGGTCCATCTTCAACACCTTCTGTATAAAACAATCCTCCTTATTTGTCTTTAAGGGGCAATCAAGGTAAACAATAAGGTCTATTCCCATCTTAGATCACCTCTGTGAGGAACGTTTTCCTGTACGAGGTATCCGGCTACAGGCACGGCATTGATACATTGCCTAGAGAAAAGCATAGGGTCCCAGATTCAGTTCCAGCCTGCTTGTTCGATCAAATGAAAACAGATTCAATGTTAGCTGCAGCAGCACAAAGATGATTACGAACCTAGCTGTGCCTTGTGTGCTCCATACATACCATGATTGCAAGCACTTGGATACAACAAGCAAGATAATTGGTGTTTTTTTGTTCACTTTAGTGAAAATAGGAAATGCTAGATCTATATTGCCATAATATGACCGGCAGTTTTTGAAGGGCTGTATACAGAACCTACCAATGGCGTATCATCACTTTTAGATGCATCACCAATTATAGGTGCATGGCTTTATACTTCTAATACTGGGCTTCGCCAAATGGATGTAGGTGCTGTTTTAACATTGAGTGTTTGGTACATAGGACATTCTTTCAGCTCAGGGTGTTTGACATGCCATTAATGGACAGCCCTGTTTAGGATATATGTGGATGATGCTCTGTCTGCAGGCAAAACAATCTGACAGAGAGACTGCGCTTCAGCAGAAACATTACTTATATTAACCGTATCCACCAGCCTTTTGGTCAGTGAGTTTTTTTATCATCCAGGAACATCTGTTAATTTTTTTTCCTACAGGCAGGGGGAAAACCCTCAATCACAGTCCGCACAACGATATAGAAAAAGCCAGTCAGGAGGAAGACATTAACCAATGGTGTCTTTCCTAGATTCACAGCTCCCGTACTCCTTCCTCTTCCTAAGGCTACCAGCAGACCAGTTAGATGAGCTGTGAAAATCTGACACTTGGTGACTGCGAGAAGGCTTCTTGGAACACAATGGAAAACATCTTGTGTCCATTCCCTCTTCCCTCTACCACGTACAATGGCGTATGCAGCCCAGCCAATAGAGAAATCAGAAAATTCCCTTGGCGAAATTACAGAAAAATAAAGCCCAAATGTTAATAATGGACCCTACTATTAATTAATCATAGACAAAACATTTTTATACATAAAATATTTGAAATTTATTTATGTATTAAAAACAAAACCAGTAACACATTAAAAAACAAATTGTCATTCTATAAGCATCCTATACAATATCATCACAGTCACAGTTCATCTAAAATTGTTCTGCAATTCACAAGTTATCATGCTATACCTATTATTGCAAACACAGAGTATCAACTGAATAAAACAATAACAAGGAGGAATTGTTTAAAAAAAGGAGAAAGGAGAGACAAACATAGACAGTACAATTTGTCATGAAGGTTTGCACATCAAGACCAGAATTCAAAGCTCAATCCTAGACTTGTTTAATTCGTATTGTTCACAGGATGAGCTTGATTGCTCGATTATGCAGTTTATGGGCGTCCTTTTTTTAAACAATTCCTCCTTGTTATTGTTTTATTCAGTTGATACTCTGTGTTTGCAATAGTAGGTATAGTATGATAACTTGTGAATTGCAGAACAATTTTAGATGAACTGTGACTGTGATGATATTGTATAGGATGCTTATAGAATGACAATTTGTTTTTTAATGTGTTACTGGTTTTGTTTTTAATACATCAATACATTTAAAATATTTTATATATAAAAATGTTTTGTCTATGATTAATTAATAATAGTGTCCATTATTAACATTTGGGCTTTATTTTTCTGTAATTTCGCCAAGGGAATTTTCTGATTTCACTGTTTATAAGTACTCTATTCCCCTGGTGTTCTAAGGGGTCTCTCTCAAAAATGTTATACGCCCAGCCAATAGAAACAGCATTTTTTCACCCTAATAAGGTCCAGTGACCTCCTAACTCATCAATAGTTGAAATGTAACCTATGTTGTCTCCATAACCACCACATACCACTGAGGCACCCTTAACAGAAATACACAGACTAAGTCTGAATGAGCAAGTAAAATACTTACTAGCAGGTCGTGGCTGTATGACATCAAAACAAGTCCTGAGCCACAAAAACAAAAAGAATTGCTTTCAGGATTGTAATTGACACTAATTTGTAACAGAAAGCCCATGATGTACATATAGGACTGCCACTATTGTTAGACCTTGAAAAGTCGTCTTTTCTACCCACCTTTGATACTGACAACGCAGCTATCATGACCAGGTACAATTTTGTAGGTAATACTATCTTTCCCAAAGAACCAATCATAATCGCCATTCCCCTGCCGCCATATTTAAGTCTAGCAGCATCTTGCTATGGTCACTGTTACAGCCAAATGTACTCCTCTGCTATGCCATGGTAGATCCACAATTTACTGCTCCCACTTCCTCTCTGACAGAGTAAAGAAACTTTCCAGAACCAACAGTAGTCACCAGGCCACCTCTCACTGGTTGCAGACAACCCCTTATTCAGACACTATTCAACACTGCCCTCTTCACTATTGACTAAACTGCAATTTACGCTTGGCGTGAATGCTGACGCATCCACTCCCTATTTCAGAGATCCACAGTACAATTTCCTAATGCATAAAATTGGTCCTCACAATCAGTGTACATGAGGGCTGCAAAGCTGTGCATGTAATTCTTCCCTTTTTGTCCTTTGATGAAGTGGATAATATTGTAACCCTTGACATTTGCGGTGCCCTGGCACAGTGTTTTGCCTGCTTCACCCTCTATAAGACTGGCAAATAAAAATAAAAAAATTGGTCTGGTGGGCAGTTCACTGGAATGGAGAATCCCTTGCCAGTGCCTGCCCGTGCTTCATATTATTGGTTACTTTGCTCTCCTTGTTGCTTAACTCTGAACCCACTATCAGTGTTCTCAATGAATAACGTGACACTGTTGGATTCATAGATCACATCAGATGGAATCTCCTAGGATTTTCTGGACACGAGAGGTACACATGCTGTGGTTCCAGTGGGCAATGCAGATCTGACATTGCTTTTCCCAAGATCTTTGTGAAGGAGCCTCAGGATATTTTCATGTATTCATTTGACAAACTGATACAGTGTTGCATGCCATGAGATCAGTGTTCGGGTGCATTGGACCAAATAGTACTAAAAAGCTTCCAAATACAAAAGGCCTGAAAATAAAACACATGGGGGCAATCAGTGTCTTGGCCAATGCAATAGAATTGTTACATCAAGTCCAAATTGATGACTTGGAGGGCTTTCCTGAAGAATGTGACCATCTGGACAGTCTTAAGAATGTAGGAAGGGCATTACTCAGGTTACCTATTGACCATCCCACATTACATTGTGGGATGGTCAATATGATTTAACCGGAGCATATATTCAGATTCATAGGAAAATGCAATGAGGATCAGTATTCAGGACCTGTGTAATAGGAATGTCGAACCTTGTCTGAGCACGATATTGATGACAGTGCTTTTATTTTAAAGCGTAAGTAGAACTTTTCACTGTTGTCTAATGACGAATAGCCCTAAAGGCTCTCCATATACAGGTACCTTGATTAATGAATAATGGTGATGGCCTACTGCAACCCTTTTATGTGCTCAGTGCTGAGCTACATTTAACTTTAGTTAATAGCTTTCAGAAGGGATTTCTGATTTAGCACAATGTGGAAGGCCTCAAAATGATTAGAGAAAACAAAGGGCTTAGATTATCCTGCTGACCAAAAGGTAACATTATCCTCATCTCTCTTTTATTCCTGTTTCAGAAACTCTTCATGGAAATGGCACCAGGAACCATGTGATGCACAGTACCCCAAAGCAGACGATGCACAGAACTCCAAAGGCAGGCTGTCCCCTATGCAGTGGGAGTGACACTAGCAAACGCCCACATATCAAATCAGCACCAGGTGAGAAACATGATGTCACTGTTAACATATTGAAAATTCAAACGGATGAAGTTACTAAACTTGAGATCAGAACGCCTTGGTGGGGGCTCATGTCCATCTGTTATGAGTGTGCTTCTTGTGGAAGGAATCGCAGCCCAATTAGTTTCTTCTGCTGTGTGGTAGGTGTGTGCTGACAAGTCGAGACTTTGAAGCTTACAGTTCCCTATGTGGAGAGTGGCAGGTTTGTGCAGGCAGTGTAGGGTTCACATCCCCTTTCTTGTCAATTGCTCACAGTTCCCTTAGTTGTAAGCACAGCAGGGATGTACAGGTTGTGATGAGATTCAGAGTTCCCTCACAGAATGTTTGGTATCTGGTAACAGTGGAAATGTTCACAGCCTCTTTTCTTGAGAGTTAGATATGTGTTCAACAGCTGTGGTGGAGTACATTTGCAGATGTACGATAGGTATGGCCTTTGAAGGATCCAGCACTATTACCTATGTGCTGCAGAGGGGGGGGATAAGGGGGGGGTGATCCCCAGCAATCTTTTCATCGCTATTTGATGCTTCTCTGTCCGATATTTTCCTTCTCTCTTGCTTGGGTAATGTCTGACTCTTGATGATTGAATCTCATCTTTGCAATGTTCATTCATGTGTCTTTTCATAGTACCGGACAGACAAATTGGTGCTTCATCATCGCGGAGTTCAGAAGAGGCTCCCAAAGCCGCAAAGCAACAGCAAGAGACACAGCCTGGAGTCTGGGTCATGGCCGGTCCTCCAGCTCCTTCTCCAGTGTCCAGCTATATCCCAGCAGTTCCACTTGTGCCTTACTCAACGTCCATTCCTTATTCAACATCTGTAGTGTAAGAAAAGATCTCCAAATTATTGTTCTTTGATATGGAAGAATCTATGAGGTGTGTTTGGTATGGGAATGTTGCTCCAAGCACTTAGCACACACACACGCACACGCACACACACTAACTCTGCCCCCCTAAGACTCCTATCTTTTATTTGGTTTTCATCAAATCTTCCTTTCTACCCACCCTGTTAATTACTGTGCTTAAAACTACCCATCCATTTTCATCAGTCCACTCATTCATCCATCGGTACATGCAAGTAAATATTCATCAACACACTCTCTAAACCATACTGCTCTTTAGCACCCCTTCAACTACTAAACAATCAACTATTCTAAGTATACTCTTACACAGCCATTCCACCGTCAATACTACTACTCGCTCATCCACTCACTGTTCCATCCGTCCAAAAAGAATCTGTTTTCCCACAGATCATTTGGTGACTATGCTGGGTGATTTAAATGTATTAGGATGGAGGAGTGAGAAGTGTGTGACAGAAAGCAGTAAAGCATGTAGAATTGGGTGGATGACCAATAATGGGCAGAGAAAGTATTAACTGCATAATCAATCAAGTTATTAGATTATAGGCAGATAAGTAAATATACATTATTATACTGTAGTGAGAGGTGGATGAATTATGACCCATAGAGACATACATGTAAAGTTCTGAAGAGACTCAAAACACGTATATGTATTACTAGAAATGTAAAAAAAATAGCAAAATAAAGAGGGTGAGCTAAACAAAGGATTACATTCCTGTTCAAGTATGGACAAGAACGGGGACATAACCAGCAAGATGGTGGGCTAGCTGTGCCGGCACTGAGCTCTTACTGGGCCTAAGATGATCCTGCAGTAATCTTGGACCGCTGACCCACATCAGCCCTTTAAAAATGCCCCATGCATGAACATGTGAGGCAAGATAATACTCTGAGGCTGGAGCAGAGATGAGCGCCTCTCCTTAAAATGGCGGCCGTTCTGACTTGCGGCACAGGCGCCCCATCACAGTCACCTTTGAGCCCCTGCCGAGGCTGTGTTGCGGGGCAGTAGAGCCTGAGTTAGCGCCCCAGGCGACTATTGGCCCCCCTCCTCCCACCTGAAAGAGGCAGCAGCTCGGGGCATAGATCAGCATCCATGTGGGACGGTAGGCCTGGCGTTGTCTGCGAGTAATACCCACATTTGCTGCCCAACTGCCGTGCACCAATGACATGAAGGGAGGCCATGGGCTCTCTACTGTATGTGGTGAGTGTGGCGGCTGACCCTGTGGGAGCCGAGTTTGGCTTGAGGGCTTGACTGGTGGCCTGGGTGGTGCTGTCCCTTCAGCGTATGCATAATGAGGGAGTGGCGGCATTACGAGAGGCCGTGGGACAACTGTACTCATCTGAACTGAAGAGACGAAACTTGAATGCTGACCAGCACCCACCACAGCTGTGGTGCATCTTTGCCCCAACGCGTGGGTGCTGGACCCCTGTAAGAGTGAGGAGACGCCCGGTGTGCTGAACCATCTGGGGATTGAGGCCCATGAAGCATGGTGTGTGCAGTCGTCCCCCATCCCACATCAACTGAGGCCTGGAGACAAGTGGGTGCTTGAGAGCACACCAGGGGACAAGATCACTGCCAGTGCCTGCACCATCATGAGATCCGCCACAAGGGGCATCGACAGTTCAATAGGCCAAAGACTTGGGCAGATGCACAGACATCCAAGAGAGAAGAGAGTGGGCCTTGAGGGGCCTGGACAGTGGTGGCTTCCCAGCAGGAACCCCCGTCCTCTGCTTTTGGTGTCAGAAGCTGCAGTAGGACAGAGAGCACCCCTAGTTGGTTTTAACTGGACGCTTGACCTGGGCTGAAACTAGTAGCTTCACCATATACTAAGATTATCTTCCTCCCACCCCCTTCACTGGGCACAAACTCACTACACCTGCTGGAGTTTTATAAGGGGGGGGGACTGATTCTCCATGGTGCCCACCCCGTACAGCGCCCAGGGCACCTTTGTGGGAAAATCTAAAGTGTTTATGGGAGAGGCTTATGACTGGCCCTGCACATATTGGCACGGGAGTGTAAACCATTTGTGGGCCCAAAGTGTAGGGGCTGATATCCCCATTTAAACAAAGTAACATGGTGGAAGGACAGACGTACACCACATATTTCCCAATAGCCGGTATAGACAATGAGAGAAAGAGCATCAATACATTCATAAGTTGGCGAACATAACAAATTAAGATATTCTCCACAGTATGATTGGTAAGAAGGCACAGCAGCATCATTGTCACCTCCATCTAAGCCATAATATGTAGTTCAACTGCCCCACACTTTACAAAACTTATGTGGGCACTCCCTTTTTTTATATGCCCTTCTTTCCGTGCCCATATCAAGGTTTGTCCCCTTTTTCCAATCAGTCATGGCAGGTGTATCTGGGGCTCCCCATCGCCTGGCCAGGTGTTGTTTAGCTACTACTAAACCCAGGTTACAGAATATTTGTTTCATCCATGGGAGGACTACATCATTGGGTATACCTAGAATAACATATTTGGGGTCCTCAGGCAGTGACATCCCTATTATTGTGCTTAGTACCCCGAGTCAGAAGGTTGGTATGACTGGACATGACCATAGTATGTCAATAAAGTCTACCTGATTCCCCCCACAATGCAGACATGTCAGAGTTCACCTTCGCACAATAGGTAAAGCAGCCTCTCCATCGGAATAAGTCGTATGCAGGAGTTTGAACTGAATGAGCTGCAGTAGGGCTCTGATCGCTACTTCTCGTGGGAACATTAATGCTGTCTCCCAACCCAAATTTCCCATTTCACCAACATTGGTTTTCCATGAGGACGGCACTTTTAGGAGGGTGTCGTACATATTATTATTAATCGTTTTTATTACTGTAAGATGCTGCTTTCTTCTGCAATTCGTGCATTAAGAGTCTACCCTCTAGGGGAGCATATTCTGGGAGGTCTGGGGGGATATTCTCTGCTTTCCAAGCATGGACAAGCTGGAGTTATTTATAGTAGTGTTGGTCATGGAGTTGGAATTCCCTCTGGAGGGAGGAAAAGGGAATCAGGGTTCCCCCTTTAATCAGGTTGCAAACTTTTGAGATACCTATTCTATCCCAAGGTGTAAAACCTTTTAATTTGCCTATTTCCTTCAGGGTTCTACCCACCCATAACGGGGTCTCACAGGTGATGTTCTCCCTCCATCGCATATAGGTGTTTGCTTTACTCCACTCTTCAAGGGTCACTTGGGTTGCTGATAAGAGACCGCCCAGTCCTTTGCCCCCATAAAAGTAGTGTTGGAATGGGCGTAGAAAGAATTGAGTCTGTTCTTGCATAGGTGGGGTGGTTGTTGTTGTCTACGTAACCCCAGCTATTAAGTTCATTGCAAATAAATGGGATGCCCAATAGCCTGAATATCGGGGTGAGCTGTCCCCCCATTGTATGAATCACGTTGGAGCATTCAGAGGACTATTACAAGATTACTGTCATTCCACGACAGTTTCCTAAGTGCACTTTCAATTCTGTGAAGACATGATCTGGGAGTCTATAGTCTGTATTTTGTAGGGCATACAAAAATTTTGGAAAAGTAATCATTTTCAACATTGCCACTAGTCTTAAGCTCGTCTGGGGAAGTCTCCTCCAGTGGCTCACATCTATCTAGAAGTTGGTTAGAACTGCCCTAACATTTTGTTCTATACATCGTTCTTGATTCATTGTGGCTTTAATCTCTAAGTATCGGAATCCCTTCTTGGCCACCCTAAGTTTCCCAGGTAGGTCTGTTGAGTCAAAGTGTTCTTTGATAGGAAAAAGAACAGACTTTTCCCAATTTATTGTATATCCAGAGTGGGCCCTGTATTGTTCCAAGATGTATAGCACAGCCAGGATTGAGTCCATCTGTTGAGTCAGATACAATAGGATGTCATCCACGTATAAGGAGTTATTTTCTTTTGGGATCGGGGAACCATCCATTCGAAAGCCCCTGATTTGTGGGTGTGCACAGATCAATCACGCCAGTGGTTCCAGGGTCCGCCAAAAAGGAGGGGGCTAGGGGGTAAGCATGACGTGCCTTTATACTAATAGGGTTTTCAGATGACAGCATACCTTTGACTCTTACGATAGCTTCAGGTGCGGTACAGAGTAACATGACCCATTCCATGAACTGCGGTCCCAACCACATTTTCTTCAGAGCCTGGAACATGGAAGGCCAGTGTATTACATCAAAAGCCTTATCAGCGTCAAGTGAAATGAGTATATGAAGATCTCGTCTGGTTCGGACTACCATCATCCAGTAATGGAGTCACCGGAGATTCCCTCTGGTGGATTGATTAGGCAGGAATCCAGATTGATTATGGTGGATTAACGGGGTGATTACTCCCAAGATTCTAGTGGCTAGAATGGTAGCCTGGATCTTAGTTTCTATGTTGGTCAGTGAGATTGACCGGTAAGAGCTACAGGCAATTGCAGGTTTCCTGGCCTTATGAATGACTACTATAGTGGCTCCATGCAGGTCAGGTGGAAGGATGCCATCTGCCCATGCCGTTATATAGAGTTTGAGCAAGTGGGGAGAAATTAATGTCCCCTTGCTTATTGAAGAATTCAGCTGGGAGGCCATTAAGTCCTGGAGTTTTTCCCATGTTTACTTGTCCTATTGTGGTTGGGACTTCAACTAGAGTAATATTCACTTCTTCAGCCCTGCAATCTTCACCAGGGCGAGTCGGTAGATCAACATCCGTGAGAGATTCATCTATCTTGGCGATTGTGCCAGGGGGCGATCTTTTGAAGAATTTCATAAAATTTCTCGAATTCCTCTGTTATTTCCCGGTCTGTGGTGTGGAGGTTGAAGAACCTATGTAGCCTCCATTTCCCAGTGACTCAATCAGGCCAAAAGCTTCCCAGCTTTATTGCCTACATCATATAGATGGTGTTGTGCAGGCAGCATTTGGCTACGCACCTCGTCAGTGGACAATGCTTTGTATTCAGTACAAAGAGCTTCAACACGTCATACCATCAGAGGACTTGGTGAAGGAACATTTCTGGCATCTGCCTTTAGGAGCCGTTTTCTAAATTTCCTTCACCTCTTGGACCACTTTTTTATTCTTAAAGGCAATGATAGTCTGTACTCTTTGCCGCGTTACTGCCTTGTATGCCTTCCTTAGTGTAAGAGATGATTCAACAGAGTTTTTATTGTCCAGAAATTAGAGTTCCGACTATGTACAGATCTCACATAGGGTAGTATCATACCTCAATTCCCAGGCACCAGCAATGGCTCTTAGTCTCTGTCCTATTGTTATCGAGAGTGGAGATTGATCAGAGAGACCTCTCACTAGATAGTCAGCCCGGTGTATTATGCCCATCTCTCCCGCAGATGCTCAATTTTGATCAAGTCTAGAATATACTTTGTGTAGTCCTGAATAATATAAGTACCTTCTGTTCGTTGGGTTATGTCACCTCCATAAGTCTGTGAGCTCCTGTGTGTCCACAAATCGAGCCAAGGATGTAGGCTTGTCTGTGTTGGCTGTTATCCCGGATCTGTCCAGGCCTGTGGATATCACGTCATTAAAGTCACCCCCTAGAATATGCAAAAAGGATTTGGCTTCGAGCAGGATGTCGGTAATTTTGCTTAGGGTGTATTGTTGGATATGGGTGGGACATATACACTGACAAATGTAACATTAAATCTTTCCCAAATACCCTGGACTGCAGCATATTTCCCGTAGGGGTTTTAACCAGGATTTCTGTATATAAAAAGGGGAAGACATCTGGATCCCGGCATGCGGTAACATAGTATATGCTCTCTGAGCCAGGAAGTGGCATTGATTTCCACTAAGGTGAGTCTCTTGTAATAAGGCCACGTCCAATTTGAGTCGCCTGATGAATGTGGCCACCAACCCCCTTTTAATTTTGTTACCCAACCCCGTTGACATTCCAGGTAAGGATGGAATGTTACTGATGTGCTTGGTCCAGGACCAATGAGGTGGAATTCCAAATTAAAAGGAGAGGGGAGCTATGCGGCCCCCTCCCTGAGCCTTAAAAGGCTCCGGAGACCTCATTCCCTTGAGCTGCATGTCATTTAAAAGGGAAGAGGGGCCTGAGTTATAGTTTCATTATTGCATGAGTTATAGTTACTTGATATAAGGATAACTAGTACATTTCAGTGGGTTTGTACCTTTGAAACGTTACATTGTCACTGGAATTCTCACCTAACTATAATGTTACAAGTACACAACGATGATCACAGTATTGGTTGAAATACAGATAGGGTTACTCGAACAGTTTTGGGCACTGGATGTGTCTGGTGTCTGAGTGCTGATGAAATGGGGATAATGTCAGATATGGATCTTCAGCTGTGAGCTTGTTGTATTTTGTGTCTATTAAAGTGTGTGTGTTTTTTTCTTCTAGTTACTGTGCCCCACCAGCACCTACCTCAGCATCACCAGGTTCCTCTCGACTTTACTATCCCAAGGGGTACAGAGTGACAGAGAAGCAATCACCTGGCGTCCGTCAGCAGAGCAGAGGGCATCGTCGATCAGTGACTCTTGGGTTGGAGGACCTGGAGGACCTTCGCTGGTCCCTGAGCCAGGCCGTCGATGCGGCTCAGAGCATGAAGAAAACTACACGCAATATGAGCCGCTCGCTGACGTACGACCTGAGCAACATGCGAACACTGAGAGAATCATGTCTCTTCTGAGAGGGGAACGTGTTATCCTTCACAGTACCCCAAACAATCACACTTGTGCAAGACGGCAGGAAAGAGGGATTATTCTATTTTATACAAGGAACCCAAGTCTGCCTTCCAAACCAGTAAGGCTTTTGAGAGTCCTCTTTTTCTGTGTATCAAAGGGCAGCTCTTCAGCTTGGAGAGGTCTCTCACTCTCAGGAATATGAACAGTGGAATACGACAAGTGCTCTCATTACGCCATGTTGAAGTTGACCTCTGGTAGAATACTGATCAAAACAAGCACCTTCCGGTGATAACCTCACTCAGGAACTTATCCTGGCCATGCTGTTGACATAGGTGAGGTATTGATCCTCCCTGTGCCTCCCCTAGATGGTTGTGTTCGGGTCATTGCTTGGTGCGAGTGGGTTTTTTATTATTGATAATGAAGTTATGAAAGTCTTCAAAGGTCTGCTCAGGTACAAGTCTCCAACCATTCCTGTATGGATTTAAGCTTCTGAGGTTTTGTTCCACTAACCTCTAGTATTTATTGCACTAGACTAATGTTTAAAGTTTAAAAAGCAGAGAAGATAATGTATTCTCCATGGAGTAGGCACGATGCCTTTTCAGCCGAAAATAGATTTGAAAACGTTAAGCTGTGTGAAAGGCCGGCTGATCTGCATCTTTACTGTGAATTCAAGACAGCAACTGGCC
Source organism: Lissotriton helveticus (assembly GCF_964261635.1). Classification (NCBI taxonomy): domain Eukaryota; kingdom Metazoa; phylum Chordata; class Amphibia; order Caudata; family Salamandridae; genus Lissotriton; species Lissotriton helveticus. Next base: position 204,850,404 of record NC_136065.1, read on the forward strand.
AATGTAGATTTGAAATGAAGACCAATGAAGAGCAAGCATGCTTGGCAGCACATACCCCTATAGACTGTGAGTCACAGACTCAATAATCACTGATTGCTCTTCCAGAAGAATTTTTGTTGTTTTTGCTCTTGCTTTGCGTTGGTTGCACAGAGGACTTGATACATTCTCACAGGGATGAGGTGGCATTCACCAAGAAATACCATGTGAGAAGTTCTTCATGATGGCTCTGGTAAAGAGAAAACCTTCTAAATGCAGGGACCTCCTGCAAACTGGAGAATGTTCAGCACAGTTGGACTTGGGCATTATGATTCTTTTACCCAGTTTGGAAGTTTTTGATGTGCACCTTTTCTTTGGAACAATGATGCAAATCCCTAAGACTGTTATTGTGCATGAAGAGAAGCACAACCCAGGAAAGAGAAAAGTACTTCCCCTTCTCTTCTATGCACGTCCCCTTCTCGCGTGTCTTTTCAGTTTCCATTTCCCTTATATCTAATGTCTCTTGCACTGAATCCAACATTGCAATTATCTCTATTCTATTTTTAACTTTCTTATCTTCTGCACTGGTCATTGATGTGTTCCCTTTGTAGATGAAAGATGCCCCATTTATTACAGCAAAACAAACTGAGTTCTAGGCCTCAGGCACCAATACTCCTTTGCAGTCAACCATGTAAAGGAATGTTTGCTGTGTGAATCAAGTCCTCAGCCCCCACAGGGGGGAAGAAACTCAAAGTGTAGTAATTATGGAGAACATGCTGCATGTATTGTTTGATGGGATGGAGGTACGATGATTTTGTTGGCATCAGAGCGCAGAAGCGCTACACAATGGAAAAACGTAGTGCCAACATATAGGATCAGCAGAAGGCACAGATCAATGCATGGAGACCAAGCTTTGGTAAACCCAAATCTTCTCTGTACAGGCGAAACCATGAACAGCTAGACTTGTTGCTCTCCAGGCACTGGCCCATGCAGAAACAAGAAGAACTGGACCTGAGCTTGGGAAACCGGTCAAAGTACTGAGACACAGTTGTACATCTCACAGGCAGTGGGCATAGGTCAAAGCAAGAAGAACTGCAGTTGGATATCCATAGGCACTAACTGCAGGTTATAGCATAGCAATCTAGACTTGCATGTCTTCTATGTCATTGGGTACCCGGAAACATATAAAAGCAAGAAGTGATACATAGACTGTAGCTACCGTTCGGCACCAGGTACTGGCCAGTGCAAGGAGAGCTAGACTCATAGGACCCATTTGCCCCAATTACAAGTTATAGCATAGTGAGCTAGACACGAAGATCTGATATTCCATTGGGTACCAGGAACAGATGAAAGCAAGAAGAGCTATTCTTGTAGATTGTAAGAGCTACTCTTGTAGATTGTAAGACCTCCCCAGGCCACAAGGCACTTGTCAATGTCAAGAGAGTTGGATTTGCAGATCTCCTAGGCACTTGTTTCAGATTATAGCACAGCAAGCTAGATTAGTAGATCTGCCATGCGATTGCATACCAGAAATAGATGAAAGCAAGAAGGGCTACACTTGAGGATTGTAGGACCCTCCTGCACCAGGCATTGGTCAATGCAAGGATATCTACCATTGTAATCCCTAGTCATGGGGAACACATCATAGCACTGAAAGGTAGATCTTTGGAACATCTGAGACAAAGGTAAAGGTGCATAGACCTAGACTGGGTCTGAGGCAACGGTAACAGGTCAGAAAAGAGGAGCTAGATCTGCAGTACCTTCAGGCCATTGACCTTCCTATGAAGTCTAAGACTCTACATGAAGCAATGCATACCGTGGCCTTATGTAACGACAACAAATGAAAGAGAGGGTGCACCGAGCAACATCCAAGCCTACTCTATCCAAGGGGCAGGAGTCTTGGGAAATGGCATTTCTTCAGCGAAAACAACATGTGCCTAGAACACCCCATGCTACTATATTTATTTTCTAGATTGATTTCATCTGTACATTTATTTTTGTGCAGTCAGTTTTTAATAGCATTATGAAATGTTACGCAAGTATGACTATGTTACCAAATGTGTTTCCTTCATTTTACTACTGATTTCATTTGGTGTGCTGCTTCAACACATAGTTTTAATTTATTGATCATTGATCTTTGTATGTATATTTTTGTATGGAAGCGTAAGTAAAGGAGTAAGAATGGGAAATAATGTTAATATCCTTTGTTTGCCTGGCTTTGGTAAAACCAGATATATGCCCCCATACACTCCTACTTAAAGTGCTGAGCTGGTGGAAGAGTTGAGGGACAGCAAAGTCAACTGTAGAACTGAAGATCTGGATGCACCTACTTGTCCTATATTACCGGGAAAATGTTGACCTATAGACAATCTATTCAATTTCATGTGGAAACTGCTGTTCATTGCAAAGGACGTCCCTATTCAATTTTAAAGAATGCATTCTAGATCTTCAAGAATTAGTACTTCCAGATATGTATATAATTTCTCGTCTATCTGTATCATTTACATTGCAAGAGACATTCTTTGCTTTCAGAGAAGATGATCCCCATATCTGACATACTTTATTTATCACACTTAAAATCTGTGTAATTTCATGATGTAGTCTGTATGTCTTACATAAGTCAAAGTCTTGGCAGAAAAACCTTTCCTCCTAGAAACTGTTGCACCACTGAAGATTATGAATCTGCTCAGACAAGGAGCTAAAGAAAGAAAAGGGCTCTTTAGGGAATATTTGTTCAGTATCCTTGGCTTGGAACAACTAGCTTTAAGTTGATATTAGAGAGTCATGTTTTCGAAGGTAGAAGAACTTTCATTGCGTTCATTCTACATTTTTGCCCCGATGATGAGTGGTCAGTTAAATTCTGATGTGTGTGGTAACTCATCTCGATCATTATCACACTCCTGCAGTTTTCTCCAGGTAAATTTCAGCAAATAAATTCAGCCAGAATATCCAAGGAGAAGATACTGGTAAATGCTGAATTCAACTCAATACGCATGGAATTCCCCATATTAAGCTGCATTTTAAAAAAAAACTCAAATTGGAGGTATTTGGATATTTACAACACCTGGTAAATAACTCTCCTCTCTGTGTCGGTATTTATCACTCAATGTAAATCCCTCAGGCCCATCTGCTCCACTCATGATCGAGGACCAAGAAGGAAAATCAAAGAAAATGCACTATTTCATAAAAGCTATGCATGCGTGAATGTCTGATCTTAAATGGTACTTCCCCTTTTCTCCCCCCCAATCCATACAATTCCCCTCGTCTTTATGTTTTGGCTAGAATTATGCTGCTCTTAGTTGTTCCAATAAGCCTATATTTTTCTTTTAACATTTTCACAAAATGCTAAGCATGCTCAGAATCAGCAGGCTCTGTGCATTAACAATATAAGGTACAACAAACATGGTTCAGCCATCACTGGAAAAAAGTAAAGATAGACTTTGTCAATAGGGTGTATGATCCTTACATTGTTTAGCAGCTAGCTCAACGATGCAGCCTTTTAAGAATTACATTGGAAATGGCATAGGAGTTTCAGTGAAGTGAGTTTAGGTCAATAGTAAGATTGTAATTTTATCGCCCCTACAAAGCTGTTTTCATGGATTAACCCTCTTTTTGACATCATAGTTGTTCTAGAACCCAACTTAAGCCAGACAATTAACCTACGTCTTCTCGCTGATTAGCTGATGCACGTTTTTACACACCATGGCATGACTAGGTGATGATGACTGGGCAAAGAGAAAAGTCTGTAATACATTTGACCTTGCAGTGAATTTTCCACATTTGTAGAAGTGCATAAGTAACTGCAATTTTGGTTAAAATCCCTAAAAATGCAGAGCCGCTAGCATTTGCATTTCCTTAGAAGCGGGGATATTTAAGGGACAAACCACACAGTTGAATCATCATCATGCAACGGGTTTTCAACAAGTAACTGTACACCTAACTCTCACAAAACTGTGATGTGATTTGTTTCACGCCTACCACAGGGATTCATCCCAAAGTACAAGGCAATAATTGAAAAGGGTTTGGGGGTGGGCGTGGGGGGGGGGGGGGCAAAGTGTTTTTACATAATACTGTAACATTCCGGAGTTGTGTTTCAAAACATTTGTTTTATAATGAAAAAAGTTATCTCTGATTTTTTTACTAAATAAATATTTTTCCTTTGATACATAAGAAAGGAAGGCTTCTGCTTTGTTTTGTGACGGTAACAGAGGACAGAGTGCCTTGAACTGCTCAATAGTGTCCTATGAAAAGGGCGCATGCAAATAGAGATCAGAGCAGGAGATGGAAGTGAGAAAATAGAATGGCGTGAAGATTCCACATCACAAAAGTTATGGCTCCTCTCTTTTACCTCTGGAAAACCACTGACTTGGCACATAAGTTTTATTTAGATTGATTATATGGAAACGTATAATATGTGAATATCCTGATAATCTGGCATGGTCCCTCCTGAACCCACTCTGGACCATTTAACCTCATTTTGACTATAGATGTTGCTATTTCATTGGGCTGAATGTAAAAATTCGAATTTACCTAGATGTAGTCACCTGCCGATGGCTATAACAAAAGAATGGAATACCAAACAACTTCCCAAAAACCTAACTAAGCTGTGTTTAGCTTCAAGTAACCCACCATTAATATCTAGGAGCTTTCAAGACAATGGCCCATATTTACCATTTTTTCCCGGAATGCAACAAGCCACGTTTCTGCACCGCGTGAAAGGGCATGAATACACCATACTTACCAAAATGCAAAATGCAGCACACATAGAAAGAGGAAAAAAAAGAGGGGAAATAAAGATCTGTTTGAGGCATGTGTGCTGCAGGCACTGCCATCTAGTGTTGGGCCCTGATGTTTGCAAGTTGTTTTTCTTCGAAGAAGTCTTTCCTAGTCATTAGGTAAGGTGACTCCTTTTTCGGTGATAGTGTGCATGGGCATTGACTCCATTGTTAAATTGCTTTTTCCGCCATCGGGTTCAGTTGTGTATTGCTGCGCTCCGGTTCGAAACCATTCTTCGGGATCCCTTCGATGCACAATCCTCTCTACTCTCAATGGCATTGTTTCCATACGTATTCCCACTTCTCCGTGTATCGGTCAACAACGGATTCGACTTTTCGATCGGAAAGCTTTGTGCGCTGCATTCGGGCCTAACCACGCTGTCAGCTCTCCATCGATTGATCGGACTCTGTTTAAATTCTGTCCTCAGAACCACACAAAGTATCCATGCACCGACTCACACGAAGTGTTCAACTTGTGCTGGTCTCCCAAGCACAAAGGAGAAACCTGCGACGCTTGCAGATCGTTCCAATAAAAGAATATTATTCGCGATCATCAGGCTCGACATCGAGAGATGCAACCTCAAAGCATCGAAGATACGCAAGACATCTTCGGCCAAGATTTCGGCGAAGAAGACATCGATGCATCAGTGGCAGAAGAGGAGGAAGCATTCTTTGAACAAGACACGGAATCGAATCTCGAGATAGCCCTCGATGCCGAGGAACTGCTGCAGGGACATGTGCCGTGAGTACAGAAGACCCCTGGCTCCCACAAACTCCAAACAACTCAAGGCTTCTGCACCACCTCTACCTCCTGGCCAAGGTCGGCACTGAGTCGTCATTTCCCATGCCCCGCCTCCGGGCCCGGCTCCATAACAGCCAGTCAAGCCAACCGGCTCAGTACTGAGTCATCAAAAGTCCTCCTCGGAACTGAAGCCCTCCAGTTACAAACAGAAGTACAGCTCAGAGCCGAAATCCTCCGTGTCGAAAACCAAGCAACCTTCAGAGCCAAAACCTTCTGCGCCGAAAAGCCAGTTTCCTCTGGCACCGAAGACACCGGCACTGAAAACCTTGGTGCTGAAACAGAAAGAGACACCGTTGAATCTGAAAGTGGACATTATTCCATTATCATCAGATCCTAAGCAAAAGAAGTTATATATTAACCCAGAGACTGGCCATATTCAGACAAGGCACCCTCAAAAACGCAAGCATCAGGATGAGGACACTTTTTTCAAGATCCCTTTAAAGAAAAAATCTATGGCTACAAGTCCTTTGCATCTACCATCACCACCACCTCCACCGCCTCCTTCACCTGAGAATCCCTTGCAAATTACACCTCAGGATTCCCCACATTCTCACCATGAAGATGATGATGATACTGATGATGGGGGGGGGATACATTTCCATCAGATCCATGGACAGATTATAAAATTGATTTAACCAGCCAAATCATCTCCTCCAGATGACAATGCATCCCATCAAGAACTCATTGCCAGGGCTGCTCAATATCATGGGGTGGCATTGCACAAAGAATCACTGGATTAAGATTTTTAGTTTGAAACTTTAACATCCACACACAGGTCATCACAAACACTTCCCATGCTTAAAGGCATGATACGACATGCTGATGAGATTGTTAAAGACCCAGTCAGACCATGCACCATAACTCCTAGGGTAGACAAAAAATATAAAGACTCCCCTACAGACCCTATATTTATCAAGAGCAAGTTGCCATTAGATTCCCTAGTAGTGAATAATGCTCATAAATGGGTGAATTCTCAGACATCAGGAGATGCTACTCCGCCAGATAGGTCCAAGTTAATTGATGCTCCTGGCAAGCACATAACTGCTCAAGCTGCAACTCAATGGCGTATTGCAAATACAGAGGGTCTTTTAGCCAGATACAACAGGGTACACTGGGATGAGATGGAGCAATTGCTTAAATATTTCCCAGATGAGCATAGGGCTAAGGCACAGGACTTAGTAATTGAAGGTAAACTCATTTCTAATTCCTCTATACAATGTGCTCTAGATGCTGCAGACACCACAGCTAGAGAGGTAAATACCAGCATCCTGATCAGGAGAAACGCTTGGTTAAGGATTTCAGGGTTTAAGCCAAAGGTCCAACAATCATTCCTTAACACACCTTTTGATAAAGAACATCTCTTTGGTCCTAACGTAGATCAAGCATTAGAGAAAATGAAAAAGGACACTGAGGTGGCCAAATCTATGCGAGCGTTCCAGTCTCCATCCAAAAGAGGCTCCTTTGTCTTTCCTTTTACAGAGGAGGGTCCAAACCCCATCCCCAGATCAAAATACCTCTCCTTATAAAGGTAACAACCAGTCCTCTCCCTCCAGAGGATTTTTTCGAGGAGGTTATAGAGGCAACAGCTTCAAGGGTAGGGGTAAGGGCAACACATCCCCTAACCCCCCTTCTCCCAACAAACAGTGACTTGCCCATGCTTCCCTCATTACACCACACCTGTTGGGGGAAGACTTCAACAATTTCTCCCCATTAGGCAGTCTATAACAACAGACAAATGGGTGATTGGAATTATCCAATATGGTTTTTGCCTGGAGCTTACCAGCAATCCCCCAAACATTTCACCCCGACACACAAGTTGTCTCCAGAACACATACACTTGCTAGAACAAGAGGTCCAGTCTCTCTTACTAAAGGGGGCAATAGAGCCAGATCCAGTAGGGCTCAATGTTTCCTCTCTGTATTTTCTCATTCCCAAAAAGGACGGTTCCTAAGACCTATTCTGGATCTCAGCGAATTAAACCACTATATACTGTCAGCACACTTTCACATGGTGACACTTCAACATGTACTCCCACTTTTACAAAGAGCAGATTTTATGTCTACTCTAGATTTAAAAGATGCATATTTTCATGTTCCAATTCATCCAGGCATGCATTACCAATTCAAGGTGCTTCCCTTCGGAGTGACTAGAGCGCCTAGAGTTTTTACCAAAATCCTAACGGTAGTCGCAGCCCATCCCAGAACACAGCAGATTCACGTCTTCACCTATCTAGCTGACTGGCTTATCAAGGCCAGCACTCACCAGATCTGTCTACAGCGCACATAGGCCTACTTCATCAACTGAGCTTCATCATCAATGCACAAAAATCTCACCTGCATCCGTCCCTTATGCAGTCTTATCTAGGAGCCAGTTTAGACACAGTCAAAGCTCTAGCCTCTCCCAATAATCAGAATACACAATATTGAGGCTATAATTCTACAGTTTCGACTCAACTAAGCTTTACCGGCCAGGGTGTTCATGCAACTGCTGGGAGTGATGGCATCTGGCAGCGCAATTGTACCCCATACAACGCTTTACATGCACCCCCTACAAGAGTGCCTAGCACGTCAGTGGAATCCATCAAAGGGTCTATTAACCAATCTAGTGTTGGTAGACGGCTCTCTGCAGTGGTGGAACCCACAAAACCTATCAGCAGGACGACCTTTTATCGACCCTATTCCACAAATCGTGCTCACAGCAGACTCATCTCTAACAGGATGGGGAGCTACTCTCAAACATTACACAATACAAGGCCTGTGGAGTAACAAGCACAAGACCCTCCACATCAACTATCCAGAGCTTTTAGCAGTTTTTCTAGCACTCTAAGCTTTTCAAACTCACTTCATAGGCAAAACTGTCCTCGTCTGAATGGACATGACAGCAATGTATTATGTGAAGAAGCAGGGGGACACACGCTATCTCCAACTGTCAACACTCCCTCAAGCCATTTGGAATTGGGCAATCCATCACAAGATTTATCTTCTGGCAGAATGTCTCCCAGTAGTAAACAATCAAATTGCTGATCTCCTCAGCAGAAGAAGGCAGCAAATTCACGAGAGGAACTTCATCCCCAAGTTCTCCTTCCATACTTTCAACAATGGGGATTTCCACAAATAGACCTGTTTGCCACAGCTGAAAACGCAAAATGCCCAAACTTCGGCTCCAGGTTCCCACACCCACTCTCAAAAGGCAATGCCCTATGGATGAATTGGTCCGGGATATTGCCAAAGCTTCCCCACCTCTCCTGCTCATTCCGTGTGTGGTTCGGAAACTCAGCCAAACATCCCTCGCACTGATTCTAGTAGCTCCCACATGGGCCTGTCAACCATGGTTCACCACCCTGTTGGAGCTGACAATAGTTCCACATCAAAAACTACACCTTAACTCCAGTCTTCTCACACAGAACCATGGAGAAGTCAGACATCCAAATCCCAAAGAACTGAATTTAGCAATCTGGCTCCTGAAGTCATTGTGTTTGGTTATTTAAATTTATTACCAGACTGTATGAATATCCTAAAATAAGCAAGAGGGTCTACCACCAGAGCTTGCTATGCAGCACAATTGAAAATATTTGTTGTATACTGCAATAACAACAAAATGAATCATTTAGATGCTTCCATATAAAACATTATCTGTTACATGTTACATTTACAGTGAACAGGACTGGCTTATGCGTCTATTCGTTTGCACATTGCAGCAGTAGCTTCATGCTTACAAAATAGGCAACATCTGTCACTATTCAAAGTTCCAGTAATTAAAGCTTTCATGGAAGGCTTATAAAGAGTAATGCCACCAAGGTTTCCTCCTGCCCGAGTGTGGAGTCTCAACATTGTTCTAACCAGGCTCATGGGTCTACCTTTTGAACCATTGAGCAAGTGTCTTTTGCAATTCCTTTTGCGGAAAGCTGCTTTCCTCATTGCCATCACACCACTGATGATATTTGGTGAGCTACTGGCATTAACTTTAGAAGAACCCTTCTTTTAGCTACACAAATACAGGATTGTTCTCCACACCAACCCTAAACTCCTTCCCAAAGTAGTTTCTGCTTTTCATATAAACCAATTGGTTGAGTTACCAGTTTTTCCTCAACCTGATTCTGTAGCAGAACGTGCTCTTCACATGCTTGACGTTAAAATATCTTTACTGTACTACATAGACAGGACAAAAGACTTTAGCGAAACAAAGCAACTGTTTGTTGCATTTGCTCCACCTTACAAAGGCAATCCTAGCTCTAAATCTGGTATCTCCAAATGGATTGTTAAAAGCATGTGAAACATGTTATACTAAAGCTAAAATCGCTTTAACCATACCACCTAGAGCGCATTCCACTCATAAAATAGGGGCTTCAGTGGTCTTTTTAGGTAACATTCTGCAAGCTGACATATGTAAGGCAGCTACATGATCTACACCACACACATTTACCGAACACTATTGTGTAGATTTGTTAGCATGTCAACATGCTAATGTAGGCCAAGCAGTACGTAAACACTGTTCCAAACAACTGCAACATCTACAGGTTAGCCACCGCTTTGGGAGTATACAGCTTTTTAGTCGATGCAAAGCATGTGTACCTCCAGAACACATGCCTCAAACGGATAATTTCTGATAGATACATCTGCCAGTGGATTCCTCACCTTGTGAATATCCCCCTGCGTCAGCAGCATTCGGTAATTCTTTTTGTAGCTTCGCGCCGACGTGGAACGACGTCACAGAGGCACGGCATCGCGCGCGACTCCGCTGACGTCACCGACACCATAATAGGCCCACGCCGGCGTGATGACATCAGTTCCCTTTTTTCCGCGTCGTCGACGCTAACAGTTTTCTGGGATCGTACAGTAGCTTTGTAGTAACTTTGTTACTCTGTGGTTATTTTCACTGTATCTTTGTCTTCTATCGAGATGTCTTCGAAGAAGACTGGTTTTAAGGCTTGCGGAGAATGTGGCAAGACTATGTCCATAACTGACCCGCATGAATGCTGCGTCTGGTGCCTGAGCTCCGACCATGACGTCGAGGATTGCCCATCTTGCAAGAAGATGACTCCGAAGGCCCTTCAGGAGAGGGAGACGAAGCTCCTTATTGCGAAGCTGAAAAATAAAAAAGATAAGAAGGCGTTGAAGGCTTGGTCTCGGCGGTCGAGGTCTCGATCGAGGTCGCGTTCGGAGTCGTCATCAGCACATGCTTCAAAGTCCTCGAGGAAGAAGCATAAGAAGAGGAGCCATGAGTCACGTCATCATTCGGGGAAGGACTCGAGTTCGAGGCCGAAGTCGCAAGTGAGGCTTCTTCGTAAGGAAGAGGAGGCTTCGGCGTCAGAAGCACATGACTCTGATGGTGAGGCTTCGCATGCGAATTCGCCAGGTTCACTGAAGCAGCAGGCGAACCCTTCTCCGGATCCGTCTAATCCTTCTGGTCAGGAGGATGAAGGTGAGGTGGAGGAGGTTGGTTATGGCGAGGTTCTGGTGCCAGCGGGTTTGTCGACCCCGGAACCGCAGCCCGAGGAGGAGATCGACGTCGAGACGACTCCGCCTCCTCGAGAGCAACCTGGGGGCCCTTATCCAGCCTTTCCGGCTCCAGGTCAGGATCCATCCCAGTTCCTGAATGCAATGTTTGGGGTTTACTCCAGGGCTATGTACCCCTCTGGTGCACCTGTTGGTCCCACGGGTCCTATGGCGTATAACTTGGGCGTTCCCCAGGCTTATGCTCCTGCACCCTTCATGCCTTTCATGCCGGCTCTAGCACTGCAGTGGCATTTTCCGGCGGCGCCGAGGCCTTCGACGCCGATTACATCGACGTCGGTGCCCACGTCTTTGATGCAGGATCCTGTTCGACTTCGGGTAAAACTTCCTCGCCCGACTTCGGGTTCAACGCCGGCTTCGACCCTCCGGATCCGTCGACCTCGTTTATGAAGGTGAGGTCACGGCGTGAAACCCAGAGACTTCTGGAGGAAGAACAGTATTGGTATGCTGACTTGGAGGTAGGAGAGTTACAGGATTCTGATGATCCTTTTGATGACCTGTGAGAGGCCAGTGGACTTGAACTGTCTCCTGAGTTGGATTTGGCTTCTGTGTCAGACGTGCCTTCCAAGGATGTGGTGCCATATCACGCTGTTATTAAAAAGGCGGCAGACTTGTTGAATATTACTCTGCCCACTGCTGAGTACAAGTCTAATATTCTTACTGAGGTCCTTCACTCGCCATCTTCAGTTATTGAGCCAATGCTGCCATTTAATGATGCTTTAGCTGAACCCATCTATGAAGTCTGGAAGAAGCCTTTGACAGCTCCTGCGGTTTCAAGGGCTGTGGCGAGGAGGTACAGGGTTGCACCTGGTGACCTGGACTTTTTGTCAGCACACCCCCTTCCTGAGAGTCTGGTTGATCAGGCTGCCTGTTCTAAGAAGTCTGCGGGTGCTTTTCCGCAGGTTCCTGGGGAAAAAGAGTCCAGGAAGCAAGATCAGGCTGCCAAGAAGGTCTTTTCCTCAGCCAGGATGGCATTAAAATCTACTAACGCTACTTGTCTGATGGGACGGTACATCCATGCCTTGATGGATTCCGTGAAGCAGTTGGTGCCAAAAATTCCTGAGGTGAATAGAAAGGACTTTCAGATGATAATTCCGGACACTCAGGCTGCTGCGAGACAAGTGATTTAGAGTGTTCTGGACACGGCTGATTCGGTGGCAAGAGTCATGGGCTCTTCGGTGGCCACTAGGAGAGCTGCATGGCTAAAATCATCGGAGTTCTCTGCAGATGTTCAGTCTGCTTTGATGGACTTGCCATTTGATGGTTCAGGATTGTTTGGTAAGAAGGCTGACGCTGCCTTAGAATGTTTCAAGGACAGCAGGGCTACGGCGAAATCTTTGGGTCTTCAGACCAGGGGTACTACTGGAAGGCGCTTCAGAGGATTTGGCAGGTCTTCTTTTCGTTCCTATAAAACATCGCAGCAGCAGCCACAACACCAGCAAAATACGCTGTACAAGTCGTACAGAGGACGAGCTCGTCCTAGAGGTCGTCAAGCCTCCTCCTCCTCCTCTTCCCCTTCCCAGCCCCCTACCACCGCAGCAAAGCAGCCCTAGATCCGCCATTCCGGATCATGTAGGCCCAGTGGGGGGGCCGGCTTACCAATTTTCTACGAGATTGGAATTGATAACATCAGATCTTTGGGTTCTCAATCTCGTGGAGAATGGGTATGCTTTTCCCTTTCGGGAATTTCCCCCCAAATTACCCTCCTTGCCAGGGTTATTGTTCGGAGGACCATCTGCTGCTCCTGCAGGAAGAAGTCCTGGCTCTGTTCAGAAAGGGTGCGATAGAGGTGGTTCCAGAGCAGGAGAGAGGTCAGGGATGCTACTCCCGGTATTTTCTGATCCCCAAGAAGGATGGCAGACTCCGTCCAATCCTGGATCTCAGGATCTTGAACTTTTACCTGAAACAGGAGAAGTTCAAGATGCTCACCCTTGCGCAGGTTCTTCAAGCACTGCTGGAAGAAGACTGGATGGTGTCGATCGACTTACAGGATGCGTATTTTCATATCCCAATCCTGAAGTCGCACAGAAAGTATCTCAGTTTCACGGTTGGATCGCAACACTACCAGTTTGCGGTCCTTCCGTTTGGTCTTACTACTGCGCCTCGAGTCTTTACCAAGGTGATGGCTGTGGTGGCAGCACATCTCAGATCGGGGATACCTGTATTTCCGTATCTGGACGATTGGCTGATCAAGGCAGAATCTCCAGAGATAGTGCTCCATCATCTGCAAGAGACAACTCAGTTGTTGCACAGAATGGGTTTTTCAATAAATGTACCCAAATCTCACCTGGTGCCCTCCCAGTGCAACCTGTTCATAGGAGTGGTACTGGACACTACTGTGTGTCGTGCATTCCCTCCTCCTCAAAGGATTCGCGACATACAGGAAATGATTCCTTTATTTTTCAATGGAGCGGTCGTTCCAGTCCTGAAGGTCCTTCGCCTGCTCGGTCTGATGGCTTCTTGCATTCTGTTGGTCAACCATGCACGCTGACACATGAGGGCACTCCAGTGGTGCCTCCGCAGGCAGTGGTATCAGCACGGCGGAGATCTCAGGGAGTCAGTGAGGATCTCGAGAGAAACTGCCGCGGATCTGTCTTGGTGGAGCGTGGAAGGCAATCTGTCTCAATGAAAGCCTTTTCAACTTCCTCCATCAATGGCCACAGTGATAACGGATGCATCCACTCTAGGGTGGGGTGCTCATCTGGGGGACCTGGAGATCAAGGGTCTTTGGTCTCCAGAGGAAAGGTTGTTTCACATCAACCTTCTGGAATTGCAGGTGATACGTCTGGCGCTCAAGGCCTTCCTCCCTTCCCTTCGCGGTCGGTCAGTTCAGGTCCTGACGGACAACACAACCGCGATGTTGTATGTCAACAAGCAGGGAGGAGTGGGGTCACTGTGTCTCTGCAGAGAGGCTCTGCGTCTCTGGTCCTGGGTTCAGGACCATCAGATTTGTCTGATGGCAAATCATCTGGCCGGAGTTCTGAATGTTCGTGCAGACACTCTCAGTCGGCAGTTCTCCGCCGACCACGAGTGGAGGCTTCATCCAGAGGTAGTTCGTCACGTCTTTTGGACGTGGGGAGCTCCTCAGGTGGACCTGTTTGCCACTCGTGAGAATGCTCACTGCCCGTCATTCTGCAGCCTCCAGTTTCCGATGCAGGGAACCTTGGGGGACACATTTCAGTTGGGTTGGGGCTCGCAACTCCTTTACGCGTTTCCTCCCATACCCTTGATTCCTCGGGTTCTGAGGAAGATTCGCCAAGACCGGGCCCAGGTCATATTGATCACCCCGGATTGGCCAAGAAGGGTGTGGTATACGGATCTTCTCCACCTCTCTTCGTGCCCTCCGCTCCGTCTCCCTCACAAGGCAGATCTCCTCTCCCAGATGGAGGGGCAGGTTCTACACCCCCACCTCCAGAACTTACACCTTCATGCCTGGAGTTTGCGCGGGGCAACCTGATTTCCTTATCTCTCCCGCACGATGTGGTCAATGTCATCTTATCGGCCGGGCGTGACTCCACCAAGTCCATTTATTCTTATAGATGGCCTAAATTTGTTGCTTGGTGCGGGGAGAAGTCCGTTGACCCTTTAAGGGCTTGTTTGTCCAATATACTTCAATTTGCGCTTTCCTTGGCCCAGCAGGGTTTTGCAGTGGCAACTATCAAAGGTTATTTGTTGGCCTTATCGGCTTTCCTTTGTTTGCCGGACCAGCCCTCTTTGTTTAAATCTCCAATTGTTTTACGTTTCATTAAGGGCCTTAACAATACATTTCCTCCTACACCTTTTATTGTACCTCAATGGGACTTGAACCTCATTCTTACGTTCTTGATGGGTTCTCCTTTTGAACCTTTACACACATGTCCCTTGAGACTTTTGTCTTTCAAGACTATTTTTCTGGTGGCAATTACCTCAGCAAGGAGGGTAAGTGAGCTTCAAGCTCTTAGTTCTAAGCCCCCATCTTTATCCATTCATGCTGAAAGAATGGTTCTCAGGACCAGGGCTGCTTTTCTGCCTAAAGTGGTAACTCCTTTCCATCTGGGGCAGTCCGTTACCCTCCCTACCTTTTATCCTCCCCCTCACCCTTCCAAGGAGGAGGAGAGACTACACCGCTTGGACCCTATAAAGGTGGTGAGGTTTTACCTGGACAGGACTCGAGAGTTCAGGTTGGATGACCAGCGGTTTGTTGGCTTTGCTGGCTGCAAGAAGGGGAAGGCGGTGCACAAGCGCACGTTTTCGAGGTGGATTATCCTCTGCATTAAGATCTGCTACGCCCTGGCGGGTAAGGACCCTCCAGAGGGTATAAGAGCTCACTCTACTAGAACAAAGTCATCGAAATCTGCTTTGTCTAGGGGTGTTCCTGTAGAGGACATTTATAGAGCGGCGACTTGGGCCTCCCTCCACACTTTCGCAAAGCATTACTGCTTAGATACCGAAGTGAGGAGGGAGGGCCATTTTGCGCGCGCTGTCCTCCAGGATTTTCTGGTATAGGAGAGTGGACACCCTCCTCCGGGAGTGGGGACTGCTCTGGGACTTGAACCTCATTCTTACGTTCTTAATGGGTTCTCCTTTTGAACCTTTACACACATGTCCCTTGAGACTTTTGTCTTTCAAGACTATTTTTCTGGTGGCAATTACCTCGGCAAGGAGGGTAAGTGAGCTTCAAGCTCTTAGTTCTAAGCCCTCATTTTTATCCATTCATGCTGAAAGAATGGTTCTCAGGACCAGGGCTGCTTTTCTGCCTAAAGTGGTAACTCCTTTCCATCTGGGGCAGCCCGTTACCCTCCCTACCTTTTATCCTCCCCCTCACAATTCCAAGGAGGAGGAGAGACTACACCGCTTGGACCCTAAAAGGGCGGTGAGCTTTTACGTGGACAGGACTCGAGAGTTCAGGTTGGATGACCAGCTGTTTGTTGGCTTTGCTGGCTGCAAGAAGGGGAAGGCGGTGCACAAGCGCACGCTCTCGAGGTGGATTATCCTCTGCATTAAGATCTGCTACGCCCTGGCGGGTAAGGACCCTCCAGAGGGTATAAGAGCTCACTCTACTAGAGCAAAGTCATCGACATCTGCTTTGTCTAGGGGTGTTCCTGTAGAGGACATTTGTAAGCGGCGACTTGGTTCTCCCTCCACACTTTCGCGAAGCATTACTGCTTAGATACCGAAGTGAGGAGGGAGGGCAACTTTGCACGCGCTGTCCTCCAGGATTTTCTGGTATAGGAGAGTGGACACCCTCCTCCGGGAGTGGGGACTGCTTTGGGACTCTATTCACAAGGTGAGGAATCCACTGGCAGATGTATCTATCAGAAGAACAAGTTACTTACCTTCGGTAACGCTTTTTCTGGTAGATACAATATCTGCCTGTGGATTCCTCACTGACCCACCCGCCTCCCTGTTGTCCACTGTTCTATACTTGTGTTGTCGTATTATATATATATTTATATTGTCTAAGGAAATGTTTATTATGTTTTAATTTCCTGCAGTGGTTTCACACTATGTGTGTGTTATTTTGACATTTGTGTACTGTGTATACTGTGTATATTTCTGCTGTGATCGGTCCGTCCGTGTGCCTTGAAGGCACGGAAAAAAGGGCGGAACTGATGTCATCACGCCGGCGTGGGCCTATTATCGTGTCGGTGACGTCAGCGGAGTCGTGCGCGATGCCGTGCCTCTGTGACGTCGTTCCACGTCGGCGCGAAGCTACAAAAAGATTTTCCGAATGCTGCTGATGCAGGGGGATATTCACAAGGTGAGGAATCCGCAGGCAGATATTGTATCTACCAGAAAAAGCGTTACCGAAGGTAAGTAACTTGTTCGTTACTTACCCAGTAAGCATCTGTTCCTGGCATGTAGAGCTGTAGATTCACATGCCCACCCGCCTCCCCAGATACCTGTAGTTGTTGCAGTTCTTCATTATACATTTATACGCATTAACATCTATATATTACACTTACTTACTCTATTCTCACCCTCTTGCAGGAAAACAATCTAACAATGGAGTCTATGCCCATGCGCACTATCACCGAATGGAGGAGTCACCTTTCCTTGTGACTAGGAAAGACTTCTTCAAAGAAAAACAACTTGCAAACATCCGGACGCAACACTAGATGGCAGGAGTATGCAAAGCACGTGAATCCACAGCTTTACATGCCAAGAACAGATGCTTACTGGGTAAGTAACATTATCCTTCTCCTTGTTACGCCACCCCGAGGAGGGGTAGCATTTTGAGGCATTCCCTGTTCTACCACTGATGGTAAATCTGTGAATGCACCAAATCCATGGGTGGATGCGTGGGAACAACCATGCTCCTCCCATTGAAAGACTCTCTTGGGCAGAGTAACGCAAGCCTGCGCAAATTGCTCCAGATTTATCAAGCCATGCAGGGCCAGGCAAGGTTGCCATGCGAGGCTTGAGAAATCTCACTTCGGTTATGTGTTGCCCTTGTGCCCACTTGCGTCGTGCAAGGGTGACGCAAAACCTTTACAAATCTGGCCCTTTATGTACATTTATGGGATGCTATTTGCACTCAGACTTGATGAATGCTATTAGTAGCGCGTATTCATGACAAATCTTTCATTGATATAACAAGAGGACATGGGTATGCGATAGCAATTGCCTATTTTTTGCGTTTTCCCTGGCTGAGTAAGAATGTTCTGCAAACCCAATGCTTTAATCAGATAGGGGTTTAGCTGATGCACCGCAACACTGTGCCCTCTATGGTTTTCATTGTCTGAGCTGTCAAAAATGGCGTTCTGTCATTCAGAAACCATTTTGAAGCCAGGTAATAGCCTGTGTCCATGAATTTCACTATATTGGATCAGGGTGAGCAATGCTAAGAAAGGGTTGTGTCTTATCTCTCATATCCCTTTCCAATGAAGTATTTCCTGGGACCTTTGCCTACATTATCTGCAAATATCTGCAAAAGCTAATCAGCATTGTCTTTCTCCGGCAGAGTGAAATGATGCAAAAGAACACATGCAGTAAAGTAGCTTATTTACATACATTCTTGTAAAACTCCAAACAAATCTAACTCCTTCCAATGCGGGAAGCGAAAAAGGTAAAACTGCTAACATCATCAGCTCATGAAAATACCTTCTTAAATTTACTATATTCAATATACACATACATATGATATGCTTTTGCATCTATTTTCATGAGGCGATTGTTTGCAGTTTTACGTGTGCGAAGGCTTCCCACGATTTGCATTTGCAAATGCTGAGTTAGCCTACCTATGTCTACTTTTACAAATGTACACCTATAAGTGCGTATGTACGAAAACAATTTAGCAGCGTGCAACTTGGGGTAACAATGCGTCACATGGTCGGATGTAGCAATGGATTAGGAATATCAGAAAAAGCGAAAATGCACAACCTGATAGCAGCATTGCAAAACTAATAGCAACAAACTACAAGGTGCTCCTGTTAACGACCTCATGGAAGAAAGGCACACCAGATGGCAATCTGGTGAAAACAAGGCACAACTGATGGCAACCTGGTGGAAACAAGGCACAACCGATTGCAACCTGGTGCAAATAAGACACACCTGATGGCAGCCTGGCAGAAACAAGGCACTAGGAATAAGAGGGGAAATCGCCATCATCCACAAGTCCACCCTCAAGGTCTCAACCAGCACTGACGAACACTGCACTTCCAGATCCACACCGATCCCAACACCACCCTTAGAGGAACTCTGATCTACAGACCCCCCGGACCCCGACCTCAGTACAGTGACTCAATCACCGACTTCATCAGCATGCACGCCCTCGCCTCCACGGACTACATCCTCCTCGGAGACCTGAACTTCCACCTAGAGAACAACAACGACACCAACTCCACCACCCTGATCGACAACCTCACCAACGTCGGACTACAACAGCTCGTCTCAGCGCCCACTCACTCTGCCGGCCACACGCTTGACCCCATCTTCTCCGCAAGCTCCCATGTCTCCTTTAGCCACACCACCGAACTCCACTGGACCGAACATCACTGCATCCACTTCACCTTCCAGAAACCCACCATGCACCACCGCACCCAACAGATCCCCTGCCGCAGCTGGAGCAAAGTCACCGAAGACGAGCTAAACACCGCCCTCGCCCGAAGCTCATCCTCCGACCCCACCGACCCAGATGCCGCCGCCAGCAACCTCAAGCGCTGGATCAACGACTGTGCCAACACCTCGCCCCGATCAAGAAACCCACCAACAAAAACACCAGCTGGTTCTCCATGGACCTCCAGACATCCAAACAAACCCACCGAAGACTGGAGAAGAAATGGCACCGCGAACAGACACCGGAGAAACAAGCAGCCATTAAGAAAGCCATGCGCCAACACCACCACCACCTCATCAGATCCGCCAAACGGACCTCCTTCAAGGACCACCTCGACAACTACGCACACAACAGAAAAGAGCTCTTCAGCATCGTGAAGGAACTCTCCAACCCCAGCTCCAACACCAACGACATCCCACCATCCTAAGACCCTGGCCACCTTATTGCATTGCAAGATCGCAGACGTTCACGATAACTTTGATGACCAGACCACCACGACAGCCAACGACACATCAGATCCCACGACCACCACCCACAACGACCACCTGCTCCCCTGGACGAACATCAACGATGACGACACCATCAAAATAATGAACAACATCCACTCCGGTTCCCCATCAGACCCGTGCCCACACCACATCTTCAACAAAGCCAGCGCCACCATCGCACCCCATCTCCGCAAGGCCATCAACATCTCCTTCCAAACAGTGACCTTCCCAGAGAGCTGAAAGCACGCCGAGATTAACGCCCTGCTCAAGAAACCCAAGGCAGATCCGAGGGACCTCAAGAACTTCTGGCCTATCTCCCTGCTCCTGTTCCTGGCAAAGGTCATCGAGAAAACCGTCAACAAACAGCTGACCCGCTAACTCGAGGAGAACAACATCCTGGACCTGTCCCAGTCCGGGTTCCGCAGCAACCGTAGCAAAGATACTGCCCTCATCGCCGTCACTGATGACATCAGGGCCCTGCTAGACAACGGCGAAACCGTGGTCCTTATCCTCCTGGACCTTTTAGCTGCCTTCGACACGGTTTGCCACCGCACCCTACGCACTCACCTCCACAGCGCAAGAATCCGAGACAAGGTCTTGGAATGGACCACCCCCGTCCTCGCCGGCAGTACCCAGAGCCTCCACCTCAACTCTTTCCGCTCCAAAGCCTCCAAGATAATCTGCAGCGTACCCCAGGGATTATCCCTCAGCCCGACACTGTTCAACATCTACGTGGCCCCGCTCGCCCACGTCGCCTGACTGCACAACCTCAACATCATCTCCTATGCCGACGACACATCATCTGATCCTCTCCCTCACCGAGGACCCCCTCACCACCAAGACCAACCTCCACGAAAGAATGAAAGCTGTCGCCGAATGGATGAAGAACAGCCGTCTGGGGAGCCCTGGCCAAACTACTGAAACGTCTGCAACGCATACTGAACGCCTCGGCCCGCCTGATCCTCGACATCCTGCGACACAGCCACATCACACCCCACCTGAGAGACCTGCACTGGCTGCCCGTCAACAAGAGGATCCCCTTCCAGCTCCTCACCCATGCACACAAGGATCTCCACGAGACCGGATCAACATACCTCAACAGACAGCTCAACTTCTACACCCCGAACTGCCAGCTCCGCTCTGCTGACCACACACTCGCCAACGTCCCCTGCATCCGAAGAGCAACCTCCGGCGGCAGATCATTCTCCTACCTTGCCGCAGAGACCTGGAACACCCTCTCCATCTTCCTACGGCATGCCCAAGACCTACTAACCTTCAGGAGGCTTCTCAAGACCTGGCTGTTCAAGCAATAGCAGCATGCCCCGCCCCCCGCACTCCTCCACCACCTCCATCGCCTTGAGACCCTCACTGGTGAGTAGTGCGCTCTACAAATTCCTTGACTGATTGGAACAGGACATACTGATGACAGCCTGGTGAAAACTAGGCATGCCTGATGATATTTTGTCCCCCTTACAATAACACACCTAAACACATTTGTAAGAGTTTGCTCAATTCTTGAGTCTCTTCTACTGTGACACTGTGGTGTGAACTCCCATTAACTATGGAGATAAACAGCCTGAAGAGGGATTTTACTGAGAAGGTGGCATGCATAGTGGTTTGATAAGTAAAATATCATTGTGGCCAACAATTTAGTCCTAAATCACAAGAGACACTGTTCCATTTAGAGGGTGCAGCGTTTCACCCAGTCTCAAAAGAGAAAATATATAGAGTAGGAAAGATCTAGAAGAGGAGGGTGAAAAAGAGAGAGGCAGAGGTTCATCCCCATTATCAATGATCCAATCCCAAAAGGGGAGGGCCAAGTCTTGCCTCTTAGTTGCCCTCACACACCCCGAAGGATGTCATGCTTCATCATCGGGCTTTTGCTCCTCGTCGGGTCGGCGCTGCAAAGCCGTTTGGTGTGTGTGGGGTGGATCCGGTGAGAAAAGGGGTGAGGTGCATGCAGGGGTAGATAAAATTGCCTGGGGGTTTCCACTGGTGGACTCTTTAATAGCGTGGTACCCCTGGTAGGTTAAAAAACCAGAAGGTTGGTGAGTTACAATGAGGCCTAATGTGCCCATGTAACTTAACAAATGGTCGACGTGTTTCATGCCTAAATAGTCAGAATGATCAATGGCGTTTCTTCAGGACCTAACTGATGTGGTGATTGTGCACAACAGAAGAGGAAGGGGTTACAGGATGGTAGCCCACAAGGGTGTGAGGTGTCTTGGGGTAGACCACAGTGTAAATGTCCCTATAATGTGGTCTGCAATCTCAACTTGTAGATATGCTCAAACATGGAGAGGTACCCTCACAAGGCAGGGGAGTATTGTCCCACGGCTAGTCACAGCTGGATGCATCTACCGTCTCCCAGTAGTAAAATTAGGACTCCTAACTTTAGGAGTCCTAAACTGAGAAAAATCCTAACTTTAAGACTTTCAGTATTCACAGAAGGCATTTAGGAGTCCTAAAGTTAGGAGTCCTAACTTTACTACTCCTAAACTGAGAAAAACCTAACTTTAAGACTTTCAGTATTTACAGAAGGCATTTAGGAGTCCTAAAGTTAGGAGTCCTAACTTTACTACTCCTAAACTGAGAAAAATCCTAACTTTAAGACTTTCGGTATTCACAGAAGTCATTTAAGAGTACTAAAGTTAGGACTCCTAACTTCTGTGAATACCGAAATGAGTAAGTGCCTTGTGTGAATACCAAAATGAGTAAGTGCCTTCTGTGAATACCAAAATGGTAGTAAGTTTAGGATTTTGTCTTAAGTTAGTTCTGTGAATCTGGCCCCATCTCCCTGGCCCACAGATGACGGTGATAACATTTCACATGTTTTCATATTCAAGGCTTCCAGGGTACACACTGTCTGCACGCTTTCCTTATTAGGGCTTCTACATTCAGACGCCATAGGTCTTGGGTCGACACTAATGTCCTGTTCCCTGAAATCTGGACTTACCTGATGAAATTGTGCATCTTCCTAAGTCAACAAGCTCACACTTTCCACATGTCCACTCCTCCTGGCACTCTGCTTCTGACCTTGCCTGATGCCCTTGGAGTGGTGCTCCCATTACTTCTGAGGCTTTTCCTTTGCCCACCTAAAATTGTGGCCCATCACCATCACTTCCTGCACCGGTGGCTACCAGCCTGTTGTTTGCCAGGAAAACTTCGACCAGCAGATGGAATGATGAAGTCAGGGTTGTTGTGATGGAGCTCCGGGCCCCAACGGCATCCCACAGGCACTGTTTAAAGCAAAACCCATCTTCTGGGCTGATGCAATGACTCTGGCTTTCAACAGTGCGATCCACCAACAGACAATTCCAGACTACTGGAGGGGGTCCGTGATTGCTCCAATCTTCAAAGGAGGAGACAGGCAGTTTCCATAAAATTACAGGCTAATCATCCTCCTCGACAACGAGGCTAAGTACTTTGCAGGTGTATTATTGAAAGAAGTTAGCAAAATGGGCAGAGGGAAAAAAATTATACCTCAAATCCAAACTGGTTTTACACGTGTAGCTGGGACTATAACAAACATCTTGGCTCTTTCCCTTTTTTTAAAAAAAAAAAAAAAAACCTTTATTGAAGCATTCAAATCAGTACATTCGCAGGCCTACAACCATAGAGGCCAGCCGTAAATCAGGAGAGTAAACAGGAGCAATGCAGTAGTCTATAGTTCAGAAAGGAATCACTATGTATCTAGAATACACGGTTGCAAGCACTGCGTAGCGCAAGGATAATAGAGGTTTCATTTTATAATATGGAAGCAGTAGCAGCGGCTATATCAGCAGAGGCACCACACTACACTATATATCAGAAGAGACGGGAGGAGCACATCCCTCCATGCAATCGAGAATTAATGATGAGCAATAAGGCTTAAAACACACACTACGCCTGCCCAAGGCAGGCCAGGAATAGAAAGCAAACAATGGCAAGCAAGTGAGCAAAAACATCATCCGGAAAACCCACCCGTCCGAAACAATAAAGTAGAGGCAAGTGCAGATTCTCGAATAGAGAAAGGAGAAGAGAAGAAGATACAGCCAACCCTACCCAAAGAGAAGAGAAAGGGACCATAGAACAAAACAAACTAAAATAACAACACCCCCCCCAATACCCGCCACCCTACATCACCGTAATGGCTATGGCCTACCCCACTAACAGCGTGCCTGTCGCCCCAGGAGTACCCCGAAAAAAGAAATAAAGGATAAGAAAGAAAGAAAACAAGAAAACATTTAAGTGGGGGAGGACCTCCCAGCTCCCGCCCCCTCCCCCCACCACTATGCGTCCCCCATATGTTATCACACTCAGTAAGGATAATGCAAAATCGGCAAGTTAGGGGGAAACCGGTAATCACCCAGCCCACCTCCCACAAAGGAACAATATAAAGCGAAGTCCTAAATCAGCACCGATCCCAGCAATGCAGTCCGTGTAGGCAAAAGTTAGTCAACCTTGGCCAGTTCGATCCAGAGCAATGAGATCTCCCGGACCAGTCGCTGTCACTGCCAGAGGACCAAACAACCGGACATGTCCTTTGAGGCCCATCGGAATGGAAGTTGAAAGCCGCAGTACAGGCACGGCCCAGCTGTCCCCGCTGTCCCATGACACAAATGAGGATGTTCGGCGCTGTTGTCTGATGGAGAACACAAAGTCCAGGGGAAAAGTAAAACCCTCATCCACGCACCTCAGACCAATTAACTCGCTATCAGCAAGACCCCGCACTTCGTGCAACAAGGAAGTTCGGACAACCGATGATCGCAAATCGTTTGGGTCTGGGATCGTAGGATCACCATCTAGAACAACGGAGTACATAGTCTTGAGCCCCATCTCAGACACAACAGCATCCAATTTATGCTCAAGGTCTAGCAATCTCCGATTCATGAAGGAGTGCAAGTCAGCGATAGCCGCCATGACATCCCCAGGCGTATATTCCATCTCCCCGCTTCCGGTAGTAGCAATAGTGACCACAGCCCAAGACCCTCGAAGAAGGATAATCCTTACCGGGGCGGTATACGAGCCAAACAAACCCCCCCGGAGAATCGAAGCCGGGTTGAAGCGGAACACCGTCCGGCACCAATGCGCAAGCCGTGGCCGCTCTCCACCAGCGATGCCAAGGGGAGAGCCCACCGATCTGACTCCCTGCCGCAGCCAGTGTACGGCCCGATGGAATTCCGGGCCACCCCCGGCAGCATCAGCGATATATGCGCATCAGGCGGGCGGATCTGTTGTCGGCCTTTTTCACAGCCACCATCCGGAGCATCAACCAGGGCAGTCAGACAGCATTTAGAATAGTGTTCTCCCGTCTCGCTGGCAGCGCTGCGCAAACGTGATATTCGCCGTTAAAATCGGGCAAATCAGTACTCCCATCCGGGTCGACCGGTCCGTCTTGGCCATTTATGGCCGATGTTGTTGAGCTGGCAGCCGGCCTCTCCACCACTAGAGGTCCCGGTTTCTTAGTTGGTCAGGCCACAATCTTCACGACAACAATAATTCCATGAACAAGCCGATATTTCAACCGGAATCACACTGCCAGGCAACGGTTCACTTCACCGATGCGGGATCGTGTCTCAGGCGCAGGATTAGTAGCAGGATTTCGTGGAAGGAGAAGGCGACCGACGGAGCCGAGAGCCCGAGCAGCCATCTCGGTCGCCGGCTTGGCTCCTCCCCCCCGGCTCTTTCCCTTTTAATACATAAGACAACATTGAATTTTAAATCACTACATCTATGTTATGTTGATGCATCCAAGCTGCCTCCAAAAGGAGGAAACCGCTTCCTCCTGCCCTCAGACATATTAGCACCCAGACAGGTGGGAAGACTATGCAGTCAAGAGTGTATACCCCCATAAGGCAAGCCACACCTATAGGGTGGTCTACCTAGTCTGCACATCTAAGGAAGGTTTCTGCCATTTTCAGAAGTGACAGAATAGAGGGCTCTGAGTAGAAGAGGTGACACACCCCCCTGAATGTCATCTCCTATGGGGCGGATTAGCTGCTGGGGCTATTAGCCCTTTGGCCATTTGCTCCCCCACACCCGTAACAGCCCTCAATCTAGGGTTTAAGGGTACTCCTGTCACCAGTACCTCAGTTCTGATCTGACTGCAACAAAGGACACACAAAAACTTGAGTCTGCAAGAACATTAACGGCACAAACCAAAGGTGTGATACTGCGTGCCTGTGGCAAGCTTCCTAGAACTACACGACTGCGACTCGTCCTGGACCAAAGACCAGTACACCCAGACCCTTTTAAAGCCAAAGGCAACGCCAGACTCCCCAGGATTAGTTGCAATAGTCCCCTGCTTTCTGCAGGTAAAAACAACGTACTGGAACCACAGAATCACTGCCCAATGGGCCCTCCGAAGTATCACCCAAAAGTAGATGGTGCAGTGCATCGAGGGAACTGTAGTACTGACCTCCAGCAAGTTTCAGGTGGCTACCATTTCCCCCGTACCTCAGGATGTCTAAATAACTTCTTGCTGACCATACCACTGCCAAGGCGTGTTGGGGGCCAGCCCGGCAACCACCACCTTTACTCAACGCTGCAACTCAAAGGAATATCAAAAGAGCTTCATTCGACCCCAGAAGTGAAATGAAATTAAATGAAGTGGCCCTATTGTCAACTTTTTGCACCCCGTTTCCTCACCAGCACCATGTAAGCTGTAAATCCAGCAGCACCTAGGCTCTGCTTCAACACCACAGACAGCCAGGACAGCTCTGCACCGGGCTTCTCGTGCCAGGTGAAATCGAACTGACTATTGTGGCTTGGCCCTGGGACCCGCATCATCTTAACCTTCCTTGGGTTCCACGCAACTGGACCTGCAACTAAACAATTGTCACTCGTGCTTTTTACAATTGACCACAATGCTAAAGTTTTTCAGTATTGATTTGCACGGATGTATTTTTGCTTCTAAAATCCATAACTCTGGTTATACTTATTCGATTGAGTTTCTTTTGGTGTCTAAATTTTTGAAAAATCTGCTTTATTTTCATAAATTGGTTTCAGATTTCTTTTGAGTTTTGTCGTTTACTTATCGTCCATGTTGGTACTTTGAAATGCTTAACATATGTTCCTCTAGTAAAGGCCTGACTGCTCTTTGCCAATCTACCAGAACTGAGCTAAGGATTTATTATTGAGGGGGCCTGGCCGAACCGCGGACCGATATGGGCACGTAGTTTCGGAGCTCCGCTGAGTCCTTTGAAACCAGCGGCCATTCCAGAGTCTACAAGCTCCCACACGATGCTGCGCGGCTGTGCTTTTGATCCGCTTGACTTCCGGACCAGTATAAGTACTTCACGGCTGGAGTTTGAAGGTCGGGACTGGCTGCGTGGCGAGGTGCGTGCTGCGGCCTTCCTGCAACGTTGAGCCTCAATTACAGCCTGTACACCGCGCTGAGCGGTGGCGGTGCCTCAGAAACTACGGCACATCCGCGTTTGGGCGGTGTCAGGTGGTGACAAAAAGATTACTGCTGACGCGGCATGCCCTATTGTTAGCGGTCACCACGGGGAGATGCAGTGCACCGCGAACCCTGAATTCATGTTCTTAGCTCGCTTTGTGTCCCGCGGCCTGGGCTACAGTGCTGCCCACCATCACAGCCTGCAGCAATCCCGGTGAGCCAGATTGGACAGTGCCCTCCATTGGCTTAAATTTCGCTCCCTCTGCAACCTCAACCACTGCGAATCCCGTCTTGCCCTCACTGGATCGTATGGCAAGGGGCAAGGGTCTGGGTGTGCCCGGTGGCATGATGGGCGGCATTGCCCACATTGCAGGTCAGTTTGGGGGCAATACTCCGCTCTAAGAGGCCCAGGCCTGGGTAAGAACTTTCTGAGGTGGTGGAGGCAGCCAAGTGGAGTCTGCTGATAACGGCCGGACGGTCTCATTGAAAGATACCATGCGTGAGGGCAATGTGAGAAGCAACTGGTGGTTTTAAACATTGTATAAAACGCTGCCTCTTGACATATTGACAACGAATCACCTAAATTGTGCTGACTGAGCTCACTGTGTCACAGGTCCCGCTGCAATATCTTTCCCAGCAGTCCTTTCCCAAGGCAATCGATAAGGGAGATCAGAAACAACGGAAACTGCCATTTGAAAAGGTTGGCGGTGTTACGGACGCAGCTACTACTACGATGGCGGAGGGGGGTGATCAGGCTACTATGCCACCACAGACTCATGTGAAGGGCAGTGATGCACTCATGGCAGAACTTAAGGTGGCCTTTCGAGCCCTAGACACTCGCTTTGACGCTCTCGACAAACGGCTCGACAAGATGGAGGCCCAACTTGATCACCATGACAAGCAGCTTGACACAGCTGAGAGCAGAATCTCGGACTTGGACGATGGCTCGGCCCAGGCTACTACACGGTTGGAGAGGATGGAGAGCCTATTGAAGAACATTGCCATAAAGAATGAAGACCTTGAAGCCAGGGGAAGAGGCAATAACGTTTGCATTATGGGATGGTTATTTGAAAGCCTCCTAGTTGACTTGTTTGGTCAGGAGTCCTTCACGGCTACTTTTGTTGTAGAACGAGCGCACAGAACCCTTGGTCAACGGCCTAACCCTGGCTACCCACCTAGCCCCATCATGGCACAGCATCTGAACTTTAAGGACAGGGACACCGCATTGTGGATGGCTCGGGAACGTGGATCGTTGGACAGGCAGGGCTCCTCCATTTCATTATATCCGGACTTCACCTCGATGGTTCAGGAGGCTTGCAGAAAGATCACGGCAGTCAAGACCGCGCTACGGAAGGCCGGACTAAAATATGGAATGTTGTACCCTGTGCGATTGAAAGAAGATGCTGATGGCAGGTCAAGGATTTTTGAGATCCCAGCAGAGGCCCAAGACTTCCTCAAAAAACCAGCAAACACTGGCCCACCTAGGAAATCGCCCACTCCTGAAAGTTTGCCATTGTTACCGAACACTGGCTACAGTATGGAACTGTTTTCAGTGAGTTGAAAGGTATTACCATTGCAGAAAGTTGCTAAGTATTAAATGTTGTTGATCTGTCTTTCTCTATTTCTTTTTGGTTCTAGATTGTTTAAGTATTAGACTGTGGACTCTGGCAATATGTAACTTTCTTACAGTATCCTTAAGGTTTCCGGGGACAAGGCGAGGCGTTGCCTCTCCCCTTGTGCGTTCACACTTTTCGGTATGTTTCTAATTGATAACCATGATATTTTCTTTACAATAACATGGGGAGCGGGGATTTCCCCTAGACCGAGAAGAAGGGGATGGGTGGGACGTGGGGGGGAGGGAGTTTTTTTTGTTCCATGTTATCATTTGTTCCTGATACAACTCGTTTGTTATTGCGGTTCACGTGCTAGAGTTAACATATTTATTCATTTTGTTATCCTGACCATGTGTGATGATGGCGGGTAAGCTGTCCACTGTGTCTGAAATTAACTCTCTTACTTGGAATGTGTGGGGGTTAAACAATACCAGGAAGGGGAAGCATGTGTTGAATTTTTTGCAGTGCAATAAGGCTGACGTTTTTTTACAGGAAACACACCTTTCCCCAATTACACAGACAATGTTTGTCCCTAGCTGGGGGGAGCACCGCTATTTTTCAAATTCTAGCACATATTCGAGGGGAACTGCTATACATATCCATAAACAGCTGCCTTTCCAACTAAATCACGTTCACACGGCTAGAGCAGGTCGTTTCACTTTGGTAACAGGGAAACCCATGGGTTACTGCGCTGCTTTTATGTGTGTTTATGCGCCGAATGTTGATGACCCTGATTTTTTCCCCCCTCTGGGTACTCGGTTGCTTCCCTTAGGCGCTGATACATATGCTTAGGGGGAGATTCTAACCTTCTTCTGCAGCCTAAAATTGATAGCACGTCAGATTCCCGGCCACACTATGTGTGGGAGGGTATACTCAGACGTGAGTCCCTTGCTCATTGCACCATCAGGATTCAAGCTAGCTGGGCCGAAGAAGGCTGTGATGCCAGAAACCGGTCCCCGGAAGCTTGTTTCCTTCCCAGTATAAGAATTGGCTTGGTAGTTTGGTTTGCCCTGTTCCCATCATGCACTGGGACAGGAACAGACTAATTTGCATATAGCCAGGTTCTGAGCTGGGATGGTGCAGTGAGCTAAAAAACGGTGATGGATTAAAACCATGATCTATTGACTTGGTAAGAGTATTCTGCATCATTCAGAAACTCTGTCCATCACCACCCCCCTTTTCCAAAATAGGGGGAGATTCTAACCTTCTTCTGAAGCCTGAAATTGATAGCACGTCAGATTCCCGGCCACAAAACCCTATGCCTACAAGGTGCTCGTGGAGGATGTATGTGAATACGTTGGCCTAGTGGACATATGGCGCCCACATTTCCCTGATGAAGCTACCTATACACACTATTCGGCCTCTTATGACACTTGGACACGACTATACTGTTGCCTGATCTCACATACAATGGCCATCTGGTTCTTGTTAATGACCCATTTGTCTAGGATGTACTCCGACCACTCACCGGTCCTTATGCATATCCGTCTTCTTAGACCAGAGGGTTGTGAAAGACAGTGGAGGTTCCCAGGACAGGCTTTGCACAACACAGTATTCTCTGCTGAGATTCGGGACTCTATAACAACATATTTTGACTTAAATGTGGGCTCCGCCATGACATGGGCGACAGTTTGGAATGCATTTAAGGCGCACATTGGGGGGAATGTATTGCAAAACACGCTGTGGTCCCTGACCTTAAATCATTGAGAAGCACAATTGCTCGCATAGACCATTTAAAAACCCTTGACGACGACCTAATTTGGCACTCAGACCCATCTAAGCAGGCTAGTCGATTGTTCCTGCTGGCGGAATTCAGGGAAGCAGCGGAAAGT
Organism: Lissotriton helveticus; assembly: GCF_964261635.1. Classification (NCBI taxonomy): domain Eukaryota; kingdom Metazoa; phylum Chordata; class Amphibia; order Caudata; family Salamandridae; genus Lissotriton; species Lissotriton helveticus. Next base: position 204,880,822 of record NC_136065.1, read on the forward strand.
GAAACAAACTTTTAGGAGAAATATGCCACTGCCAGATGATATGGCGAAGGGGATAGGCCGCGACATACGCTGGCGCAATTACTGCGGCTCTCCATGGGGAAAGCATACATTACATCTATCCGTTCCAATGATGGGCAGTTACACACTGACACAGCGTAGATTAGAGATGAGTTGCATCATTACTACACAAATTTATATACCACACGCGCAAAGTATAATGATGAGGACTGTAGGTCCTATTTCAATAGATTGCTATGGTTTGGTTGGAGGATTATATGCAAAAGTTCTTAGCGGAGCCATTTTCTAAGGAAGACATAATCAGTGCCACAGATGCTTTAAATGGTACTAGAGCTCCAGGACTTGATGGATTTACTGGCATATTTTATAAGCATTATAAAGATATACTTGTTCTGTTCCTACTCAAGGTCTATAACGAAACCCTAAAAAATAATATATTGCCTCCTACACTTCGCAAGGCAGTAATTGTCTTGCTTCCCAAATCAGGCAAAGACCCATCTAACTGTGGCTCTTATAGGCCGCTTTCTCTTTTGAATTTGGACTATAAAATCCTTGCCAAAATGATTGCATTGAGACTGGCGTTACTCTCGGTGCAAAAATGTGGGCGTTTATAACTGACTGGATTTAGACATTGTTAGATGCTGTCTATGTTAGCAGTGATATGCTCTTTTCTTTTTTCCGAATATGTGATTGTCCATTGCTGTATTTCCTTGAATAAAATTTTCAATTAAAAAAAAATAATAATAAATAAAGAGACTGGCATTACTCCTGGATCGTATAATCTCCCCAGTGCAGTCCGGCTTTGTTCCAGACAGGTCCACAGCACTGAACTTGCGTACATTGTTTTCGGTGCTTAATAGAATCGCGCTAGAAGTTCCGGCTGCGGCGGTCCTGCTTGATTCTGAAAAGGCGTTTGACTCCTAGGAATGGCCTTTTATATGGGCTGTAATGAGGAAATTAGGCATCCCCAAAGGTTTTATAAACCTCACAGCACTGCTTTATGCATCCCCTACAGCACGATTCCGTCTGAATGGTACTTTATCCTACTTGTTCACCCTCACTCGTGACACTAGGCAGAGTTGCCCTTTATCACCTTTACTTTTTATATTGGCACTTGACCCTCTAGTATGCCAATTCCAGGAGAAGCAAATCCACAGAGGTATACAATTTAACAAGGGCCCTCTCCTTATTTCGCTTTACGCGGATGACATTGTGTTATATGTCTGCCAGCCGCTGAACAATCTGGATCTTTTCATTAGAGAGTTTTGGTGGATACTAGGGACTGAAAATTAACTGGAGTAATAGAGAGGCGGACCAGATAGTGAGATTGAACTATGGTACGGTGAGACACAATCTTGAGACGCAGGTAGAACTCCCGCTTTCCATGTCCGATGATAGTTCTTCCAAAGTTTTTATACCTGTTTCATAATATTCCTATTCCGCTCCCAGACGTTTTTTAAGACCCATAGATTTCATCTTATCAGGCTCGCTTCGGGAGGCAAGGGGCCTATGCCCACATGCATCAAAGTCAATTGCATTCACAAACGGTGCGAATCGCAATTTTCGTCCGTTTGCGAATGCAATTGACTAATTTGGAACCATGTTGCGATTTCTAAAATTGCGATTGCATTTAAGGAATCGCAATTTCAGATTTCTTAAATGCAATGCATGATCATTTTTTAATTGTGAATTCACAATTTGGAAGTGGTAAAATAGCATGAAGTTGACCTTCATGCTAATTTACCGAAAACTTTCAAATATGCACAAATATCATTTTTGAAAGTTTAAATTTACACACACACATGCCCTTGGGGCATGTGTGTGTGTAAATTGCATTTAACGTTACATTTTAGGGGTGCAGGGAGGGGTTTTTTGGACCCCCCCCTGCACCCTTAAAATTGCATTCACATTTTGCGAATCGCAATTTGAAATTCGCAAAATGTGAATGCCTTCCCATTCATTCCTATGGGCCATAGGAATCAATGAGAAGGGTTTTCCTGAATTGCGATTCGCAAATTGTGAATCGCAATTAAGGAAAAATACAGAATCGCAAAAATAAATGCGAATTGTTCATGCATTGCAGTTTACGATTTCTAAATTGCGATTCCTTAATTTTCGCAATTTAGGAATCGCAAACCGGTGCAATGATGCATGTGGACGCTAGTGCGATGGGAAACCATGACCTTGCCATATGAAAGAGGAGGGTTGGGGGTTCCAGTCTTCAGAATGCATTACCTAGTGGCACAGTGCAGCTTCTCCCACTCTAGGGTATCATCCGGACCCGCATATTCCCTACAGTAAACCTGAATCTGACTTAACGCACCTACTCCACTTCACGCCATTTTACCCCAGGGATTTCCTTGTGAGCCTACAGCTATACAGACAGTGTCCACCTCATGCTGGGCATGGCACAAACTGTCGCGTGTGACTGGACGTGGCTCACTGTACACCTCTGAAATCCCCATAGCTCACAACCCATGGCTCCCTATCACTGAGGAGAAATTAGTATTGCCAGTGCTCATATCTCAATCCATGAAAAAATGTTGGCGATCTGTTCCCGGATGGGCAGGTATTCAATAGTGCTGGGGAAAGTCGTGGAGCTGGACTGACTTTCATGGATCAGTTTATTTTCAGCAGGGTGCGTAGGGCTCTGCCTGCTACAATTTCGGAATATCCACTGGAACCACAGTCCTTTGCGCCTTTATCCCTTTTAATATCTAGCTCAGAAGGGACCCAATAGATCTCTAGGCTATACAAGGCCAGCATGACTCTGATTCCGAGCCAGGACACTTAGGGGCAGATTTACAAGCCCCTTACGACACTTTTACGCCGATGTTGTGTCACTTTTGTGATGCAGGGGGGGCGTAAACCATGTGCCACGTTGCGTCTTATTTACAACGTGACGCATCTAGGGAGATGCATCACGTTGTAAAGCCCTGCGCCACATGAAACCTGCATCAGGTTTCATGTGGGCGTTCCGGCGCAGGGTGGGCGTTCTGGCGCCGGAACGCCACGTAAAAGTGACTCAGTGAAATCTACAAGATTTCACTGAGTCACTTTTACGGCCATGTTGCGTCAAAACCCTGCACCTGCTTGAAGCAGGCGTAAGGCTTGACGCACCATGTTGGACATAGGCAGGGTTGGAACAGTGCTGGAGTTGCGTCGCGCCCGCGGCGATAATGGGCTTGATAATAAGCCCTTGTAAATTCCCATAGAAGCCCAGGTTAACACCAGAACCTGGGCTTCTATGGGAATTCCCAAGGGCATATTATCAAGCCCATTTATCGCCACTTTAGCTGCAGTTTCCTGCCGATAAAAGCGGCGATAATGTATTGCCCTTTCTTGATAATATGGCTGTAGAAGTCCGCCGCAGTGCTAGACACCACTGAAGGCCACTTGAGTCTAATGAGACACAAACATACTGACCAGGTCTGACAGCTGAGAGGAGGGTGAAGGAGCAGGAGACAGTTGAGAGACAGAGATCCTGCCTTCACATGCTGGATTCCCCTACTGTAAGCATGTTCAGTCAGTAGGACAAACGGCAAGTACCGAGTCAACTTAATCATTTTAGTTAAGCGAATTCAAAGAAAAGTCAAAAGAAAAAAAACAGAACTAGTGTCCATTTTGAATTCCCAGTCCTCATGGCACCAGGGGCCAGATGTAGGAAGCCTATTACCGGTCGGTAACCCGGTAATAGGCTTTTCTGATGTAGGGGCCCAAATTAAGGATGCGGTAATTTAGCGAATCAGTAATTTAAGGAATCGGTAAATTACCGAATTCTTAAATACCGATTTGGTAAATTACCGAATTCCTAATGTAGGGAGCACTTAAATGAGTGCTTATCCCATGTTAGGATTCGTTATTTACCACCAACTACAAGTTGGTGGTAAATAACGAAAACCCCCAAAAAAGCATTTTCAAGCAAATTACTTCAGTGTCATGTCGCAGATATGTGTGCCACATGTGCACCCATACACAAATGAGGGGTGCAGCAGGGTGTCAAAGTGACACCCTGACACCCTAAAATGTTTTCCCCCTTTAACCGAATCGGTATTTACCGATTCGGCAATTGCCATTCATTCCCATCGGCCTCTAGGCCCATAGGAATGAGTGGCAATTACCGAATCGGTAAATACCGATTCGGTAAATACCAAATCTTAACGATTCGGTAATTTTTACCGAATAATTTGCTACATAGCATTTACCGATTTGAAAATACCGAATCGGTAAAATTCGGTATTTTCGAATCGGTAAATGTCCCTCACCTACATCTGGCCCCAGATGAATTAATATAATCTTATTTTCCGTGGGTATTTTAAACTCTCTGGGGCCTATTCACAAACTGCATTTTGACGAACGTTTTGTAGTACTATAAACATATTACAAAACACTATTCACAAACCTACATGCAGAATTTCTGTCTCTGCTTGTCCTACCATTTTCTTTGTGGAGTTCTCCGCCCCAACTGTAGAGTCTCCGCACACATAGGTATACATTTTAGTAGTAAATGTGGGAGGGACAAAGGTGAGAGGCTGAAAATGAGGAATAATTATGACTAAAGGGGAGGGTACTATGGAAGAGAAAGGAACAGGGGCGGATCCTATATTTGAGCAAAGAAAAGACAGAGGCCAGAGCTGAAAAATAAAATGGTAATAAAGTTTATTTCTTACCATTTTATTTTTCAGCAACCAACCTGTCCCGAGCTGAGTGTTGGGATGTGGTGGGGCCATTACTGCTGAGTGGCAGCAGGGAGCCGTGCACTTGAGTTTAAAATGTGCATGTCTTTTGGCTGGCGGTCTTGTGCCGGTTAGCCAGACATGCACATTCTAAACCTTTCTAACTCAGCTGTCTGTCTAAGACAGCTGGGTTAGAGAAAGTGAAGGCCTCCAGTGCTCTTAAGAGTGCTGACATAGCCCACTCACTCCAATCCGGGCACTTCTCTCATGCTGGTTACCAGCAGGGGAGCAGTGCCAGGATTGGTTGGTGGAGTTGGCTGGGTCCAGCGTTGGAGCCTTCCTCGAAGAGAGAAGACCGATTGAGGAGGATATCACGTCGCTCAGGAAGGTATTTTTTTTTCCTATGCCACCCACCATAAAGCCATAAAGGGACCCAAATCAGGAGTAAATTACTTCAGCTCAATGCTAAAGTAAATCCAGCACCACAGGTGGCCAACCAACAGTACTGCAACGTCGTTCCAAAGAAAATAATGAATTCAAGACTTACGTTTAAATCGCATAGGAGTTTAAAGAAAATCCCTTTACTTTATCATAGGGAGACTCTAAGGTCAGGGCACAAATCTCTGTAAGGTAAAGTATACTATGAGAGGCAGATTTACAAGCCCCTAGCGCCACTTTTTGTGATGCACCAGTGGTGCATTTTACTGTCCCACATTTACAAGGACAGGAAAACTGCCCTGCGTGACTTTTCCTGTCCTTGTAAATATGGCCACTTTGCACGCAACACTTTGGGTAAATGGGGTGTTGCATGGGTGTTTCCGCTCAACATCCATGGAACCTGACACATTACCAGATTTACGAGGAATAGTAACACAGGGTGGCGCAACGAGGAGAAATGGATTAATTTCTCCTCGTTGTTTTCCTCTTCTATGAGCGCTGCATTCTGCAGCACACATAATAAGAAGAAATCACCTCTGGTGATTGTTTATGTGAAGGAAGGGTTTCCTTCCAGCACATAAACAATCAATAAAACAATGACGTTTTGCAAGCTCTATGTGTGCTAATACAGCACACATAGAAGTTATCAAACGCAATTTCTGATTGTTTATGTGCAGGAAGGGAACCCTTCCTGCACATAAACAATCACTCCCATGATACAGGCTTCCTTGCCCCATGGTGCAAGGATACCTGCGTCGGCGCATGGCAGCAGAGATGCAACATACTGTTGTAAATATGTTGCATCCTTTGCGGTGCAGCCAAATGGCTTGTGGCATGCACTGAGTCACTTTCCTTGTAAATCTGCCCCCCAGTGCCTAAATGAAAAGGTGTAATGTCTGGCTCTCATATAGAGCACTCTAATGCCCTTGGGTCATGTTTCTGCTGTATAAAACAGCAAACATATAAAATTAAACAAAATACCTTGCAAAACATTTGAAACTGAAGATAGTCTAGACAAGTGGTTCGTAAACTGTGGTCCAGGGTCAACTGGGAGTCTGCAAAACCTACTCAGGGGGTTTGCGACTGCTTACAAAATTAAATGTTAACAGTTTAACAATGTTAAATGTAAAGTTTGTCGTATTAAAACATTTATTAAATGTGAAGGAATTTGAAAGGCTAGAAATTAAGTTAGTATCCTCAAATTGATTTGTGGAAGCAGTGCAAATGCATCAAACGAAATGTAGTATGCACGATGAGTGGCCTCAATTGAATTTTGAAAAGTTTTAACCTTGCCACTAAAATTTTTAATTTTTTTGTGAGTTTAAATAAAATATCTCATAATTTGTGTATTTGTTTGAGTGCCTGTTTCCGTATTTTACATTTGCAGTTAAAATCATCAAAGTCCCTAGTTTCCAGTAATGACTCATTGGGGGTCCCCTCTTTCTCAAATAATGATTCAGTAGGGCACCCCGGGTTCCATTAATGATAAAGTGAGGGGGTTACAAAAGTCCAAAGGTTAAGAACCACTGGTCCAGACCACTCTGTAAGACTGAACAGGTTGGCAAACCGAGAGGTGGTGCTATTTTGTTTCTCAAATATACACACTGGAACATGCAAAAAAAAAAAAATCCATCATCTGGGCAGGACAACAAAATTCCTGTCACAAGAACTACGAGAAACTACGGCAACAAGTAGATAACATATGGACATCAGACCACAAAAGAAAAAGGATAACATCTAATGTGGCATAATGTAATCCAGAAAGTATAAAGTGATGTCAAAGACAAGATGTTTGTGGAACAGTAGGACTTGAGAAAATTATCGTATACCCTTTTGGAAAACGAAATTGAAACCAAACAAGCAGACCATGATGATTGGGATAGTCGCAGGTAAACACATACCTCAATGAAATAACCTTAAACAGGGTCATACTCAGTCGAAAGCACTGCTCACCCGTGACCAACCCATGAAGTCTGCCAAACCAGTCAGCTTATGTCACCCTGACTAAAGCAATTTTGTCCTGCTAAGGCCATTCGGGGCGTATTATACTCCCACTATGATCACCCGTAGATGTAAAATGTACCACATTGGGCATTTTCTAATGATGAACACATCAACCTGATTTAAAATGTTCCATTTCCTAGCAGAACATATGAAGAAAGAGATCTAATGCATGGAAAACCACAAGATAAAACACAAAATGACGAACAAAATGCATGACTGATAATCTGCATTTGAAGGAACGTTAGACGTAAACAATGAACTGAAAAGACAGAAACGTTTAACCTATCTTATCAAACAAGGGGTACACCGACCTTCATTCAAAAACACACCAAAACAATGAAGAATCAAAAAAAAAAAAACTTAAACAAAGATGGTTAAGGGGGATTGTCTTCTTAGAAGCCTATAAGAAGAAAGGTAGTATTGCAATTCTAATTCATGAGAAGTTAAAAGCTAACCTATTTTCCACCTTATCAGGCTCACGGAAAATGTGAGCCAAAGCTACACTTCAAATAAAAGACAGAGAGCCAGATTTACTAAGGGCTTGCTTTGCCATAGTGTCACGCAAGGTGACGCTAGGCAACCCAAGCCCTTAACTGGGATTTACTAAGCCACGCAAATCCACCTTGCTTAGCTCTTCGTGGTTTAGTAAATTCAAGGTAACGTAAAGCAGCACATTACACTACCTTGTGTCCTCTTGTGTCCGGGAGGTGTTCCATGGGTGCAGTGTGGGCGTTTCCACGCATCCACCCATGGATTTTGGTGCATTCTTAGATTTACAAAGAACAATGGAAATGCCTCAAAATGTTATGCCTTGCAGACCCAGGCGTAACAATAAGAAAGATTTGTATTTGCCTTTGTTGCTTCCTTTTTCTATGTGTGATGCCTTCGACATCACACATAGAAAGAGGAAATTTCCTTGAAGGATTGTTTTTGTGCAGAAAGATTTAAATTTTTTATTTATAAAGTTTTACATTGCGCGAACATGACCTGTGAGGGTATCAGAGCGCTTTACAGGTCGGCGCAATAAGAAAGAAGTAAAAGACAACAGTACAATCACAAATACGAGAGAAGTACAATCAGAGAAGAGTAACAATTTGAGGAACATAACTCCATACTAAATCAGCAGGAAAGTAGTCATGATAAGCAAATTAAAAATAGCCCAGGGTAAGATCAAGTGAAACAAGGTGTGATCTTAGACCAACCATTTGTTGATCAGAAATGTTTTCACGTTTCATTTTGAAGGAGGTGGGATGGAAGCAGACGGATTTCTGTAGGCAAAGTTTTCCAAATTTTTGGGGTGATAGCCAAGAAGGCTCTCTGGCTTGTTTTCTTTCTGTGGAAAATCTGTGTTTTCAGCAGCAGGGAGCTGGTACTTTGCGATTATCTGCATACGCCTGATAATTTTAGCTTTTGTGCCAAGTACCTAGGCATATTGAAATTTAAGGCTATATGAGTCATACACACAATGTTTAGTTGTATTCTTGCCGCACAAGGGAGCCAGTTCAGGGATTTCAAATCAGGTGAGAAGTGTTTCTTTTCTTTTTGTTCCTGTTACGAGTCTGGCAGCAGCAATAAGAGAGGCCTGTAGAGGCCAGCTTGTTTCTGGACAGGCCACAGAGCGTAGCACTTCCGTAATCAAGCCTTGGAATGAGTATGGCTCAGACCGCAGACTTAAGGTCCCTCTGGGGGTGGAAGGCACTCAACTCCTTGTAAAACCCAAGAATAAGTACAATAAAAAATATACCTACACAGCTGGCTATATCCTACTTATGCTAAAAGCAAAATACTATACCTTGGAAAACATAAGTGTAAGGATGCTTGCTCACTACCTCATGACTAAAAAGGAAAAAACACAAATCACTTCCATTAAAGAGAAAGATTAGCTTATCAAAATAAGGATGAAGACACAGTTGCAGCTGAAAGCACAGTAGCAGGTCAAAACACACTCAACTCCCAGCACTATTTCAAAAGTCTTTGAGAACGTATCTCCTCCTAAGCAAACATAACCCTTTCAGAGATTAGTAACAGAATCAAGCATAATAAAAAGCAAACTCCTACAACATGATGAGTTCACCACATGAATTCTACTAACAATTTGTTCAGAATTAACAGACAAGTCAGCTACCCAATATGTAATAAACCAACATAAGGCTCATTCCCAAAATCTACTCTGAGGGAGAGATTTACAAACATTTTGCACTGGGTTAGCATCACAAAACCAGTGTGAAAGTTTTTTTTTGCTATTTACTTTCCTGCTTAAAACTTGTTTTGAGCTGGAAAGCACCCTCAATGTTGCGCAAAGCACTGCTTTGTGTTACTTAGGACCGAGGGGGCGTTACATGGGTGGAACATGGGCGTTCCCATACAACCACCCGTGCCTTTTGACGCAAAACCATATTTACAAAGATTTGTATACATGGTTTTGCACCAAAAGTAAAAGCCCCTTCAAAGGAGACGCTAACAGGAGAAATGCTTTCATTTCTCCGTAGTTTTCAAACTTTGCATGTGTGCTGCACTGTGCAGCATGCATACAAAGTGGGAAAAGCTTCCCATCATGTCTAGGCATAGTAATATGTACAAGAAGGGTACTCTTCCTGTACAAAACCTATGCTAGACTCATGCACACACCCTAGAGCAATAGCGCTAAGGAGTGTGCATGGCTCACTGCTGCTAAAATCAGCACTGGCGCAAGTGAAAGGGGAGAAGAGTGCCATATCTCTGAAGATATGGTGCTCTCCTGCTCCCTCCCTGTCGCGCAAAGTATCGCAGCCTCGTGGTGAGCTGCGCTGCACAACTTTTTTGTAAATGTCCCCCGGAGTGTTCTACCAAAAGTAGGAAAGACCTGGGACACCCAAAGATTTTCAGCCCCATTTCATTAATAAACACTGACTGGGTTCAAGACCAAAGGAAGGTGCACTACATAGAAGTCAGGACAAATAAATGCTTCGAAAGTTCTTCTTTTTATTGAATTCTTTGAAAAGAACACCAGCACACAGCCAACGCGTTTCGTTCCCCAGTGCCACAGGAACTTTGTCAGGGCGGTTCTCGCAGAATCCTAAAGATCACCACTAATAACTATTTAAGACGTTCTTGCCTGAAATAAACTTATCAAAAGGCCTAGGTCATTCTGTTTTTTGGGGGGCTCCCGTCACATGTTGTTATCCCGCTGGTACGCCTATTGGATTCCTTTCACCCGCCAAATATAGTTATTGGTGACAGGTCGCACTGGTCTGGGTGCACTTGATAATTGCAAATCAGCTTGTGGGCACTACTGTTTGATTCGCTGTCACCCGCTAAATATGTGCCAATCTTAATAAATCCTGAAGAGTCGGAATTCCTTTTTGAATTTTACGAAGTTTCACCACTGAACTAGGACGACGTGAATTGGTTGTGAATCTCCATGTACTTACCCATGAGTTATTATGTTATAAATCATCCCTCAGGTTACTGAACCTTTATATATTATAAGCCCTGACAAAGTTCCCGTGGCACTGGGGAACGGAACGCATTGGCTGTGTGCCGGTGTTCTTTTCAAAGAATTCAATAAAAAGAAGAACTTTCAAAGCATTTACTTGTCCTGACTTCTATGTAGTGCACCTTCCTTTGGTCTTGAACGCTTATCATAAATAGGCATCTTTCAGAAGCAGATGTCTGAAGTTGTTGCACTCAGTCTGAATTTTTGAAACTAAAAGAGGGACTGTAGTCTGCTGCTGTGTTCGTACGTTTTTCTTACTGACTGGATCCACTTAAAGATTCTAGCCTCCTGTTTGAATGTGTAATTTGGCTTTTAAAGAAGAAGAAAATGGATTTGTACATTGAAGATTATCTCCTTCTATTACCAAACTTCTCATCTGCCCAGCAATATAGGTTCATATTGATGAAGTAGGGTGTGGAATCACAATCAATGCTCAAAAGGCAGTTGACCCAATGGAATGGCCACACCGATTTGAAGCCTTAAAATGAAATGAAAAATAAAGGTACTCTACAACCAACCGAAAGTCAACACATCAATCTATTACACCAAATCCACCATTTTTTTTCTTCAATAAGGGGCAAAAAGAAAGGTGTCCCCTCTTTGCATTAATTTTCAAACTGGCCTAAAAGCCCCCATTACAGAAAATAAGATTGAATATTGATGTGGACCGGGTCTACTGCATCTACAAGCTGGATTATCAGCTTGTGTTAGAGTCTGAGACTACAAATTAAATGAGGATACATCTGAGGTCCTTCCGCTGTGGAAGACGTGCTCCAAGGAACACTTTGCACACTGTAAGTTTAAGTGGAACATCAACAGTATAAATTAATTTAGCATCCCATTGACTAACAATATAGCAGAGGCCCTAACCCAACTATAATCTAAAACACAATAAGAAATGAAGTGAAAAACACAAGTTTGGTCACCCTTAAATCTATCCTTGTGAGATACACTTAACTCCAGAAAAATTATATTCACATCTGAAATACTTTATACTTCAGGGATATTTATGAAACATTTCACTTTGTTCTTTTTTTTAAACAATTTAAAACATTGGCAATTTTTATGGAAAGGGAAGATGCCAAAACTCTCCTTAGGGAAATTACAGAGAGACATGAAAGAGAGGAGGGTTAACTTCCCAAATTTTCAAATGTACCAAGATGCTATTAGGATAGCCCGAGCCTCTCATGGAAAGATGATCCAATTCAACCTAATACCCATCCAAGGGTCAAACTCTAAACTTGTCTCACTGAGCCTCTCCCAATAAGCACCTTCACCTCATCAAACAATGCCAAAGTTCCCAACTCAAGTGTGATAATCACCTCCACAAAGAAAATAATTAAAAACTTCACAAAAATATTCAATATCCCAAACAATATGTCTCAACAGCAGTATTAGGTTAAATAACAAAATAATGTGTTCCTAGACCAAAGAATGTATTTTTAGTAATCAAATATATAGGTCAGAAAGAGTACACAATCCTAGATCACCTTTAAAAAAATTAAATTGTTCCACAGCCAACCTTACCAGCTGTCATCAACTGAACTCAAATATACAAAGAGCAGCTGTTAAAAAATGTAAAGAAGTACCTGAATATGACTGGCCAGGAACCCTGTAAAAACCACTAACAACTGACACCATCTAAGGTTTCATCCAGTACACTACTAACTGAAAGGACAACATTCTAACACTAAACTGCATCAAGATCTGCATAATATTTTAGGCCTTAAGATAACTGATAACAATTAGGAAAGGATATGGCAAAGAGCCATGGAAAATTCCCACCCTGCATGGATCGCTCAGTGGTTATTCTTTATTTTGCAGAGGTCGCTATGGTCTTCCACTAGATTGCTAAAGGTCAATATTGGAAATGCTTAAATATAAATATTTTACTACAGTACAATGCAATAAAATTGGTCCAATTCTGTGAAACGCATAGTGAATATTATCTATCTTGAGAGAAACGTATAATTGAATGATTCACTTTTGACTTTCGGGCAAGTAGACCCACCCATAAATAAATCCTAAAAAAAGCTTCGAAACAACTTAATAGCTATTGTCAGACAACAGTTCACTGCCACCTGGGGAGATCCTAAACCTACGGACAAAACCAGTGGTGGAATGCAGTGTTCCAACCACTTAGGCTATAACATAATATAGAACATTCATGATACACAGAATCATAGGTGAAAAATAATTGACAGATTTTTGAGCAACACTTCTACTTGAATACTAAACAAAGTACTCAGGACTTATGAAGATACAAAAGAGCCCTCTACCCCTAAAAGTTATACATAACAGACTCCCTAATCTCTTCCGATCTCACCTCCAGTTCGCTCCTCTGCAAGCTATGCAGGCATGGACTCACATCTCCCTTTCTTAATTTGGGTATAGAAAATTCTCTTACAATCCCCTCGCTTTACAACTCTTCCTATAGCCAAACAACTACTTGCTATGGTTGATGTGTGTCTTTTCTTTTTAATTTGTGATTCTACATAAATATCAATAAAACTAATAAACTAAAAAATATCATAATTTATCAATCTACAATATATATTTTACTAAAGAAATAGATGTATTCATAAAGGTTATGTTGTCGAGAACAAAGGTTATTATTTTTCTCAAAACAAAATCTATTAAAGTCAGCAAACATGCTTGACTTTTGCTTGAAGGGAAAAATTGTATGCCATTTTGAGCACGTGAAGCTTGACAGCATATAATGATATAGGTTTTCGGGTATTGATCTTGATGAGCAGATTAACTAGAATAGGAATCCTCACTATGCCAATTTGAGATTGACAACATCTATATGCAAAGGACTGAGGCAATTTAATGGAATACATGGATGACTATCATTTCAACTGAATAGGTGTTATATCTAGATTCATGTCTATTGGAAGGACCATATGCATAACCTTGATCAAATTAAAGGCCCAATACTGAATGAATTTTTGTGACCCTTTAGTTCAGTGCCTATTCAAGTGTCATGCTCGGAATTAGGACTGAAAAGGAAAAATGTAATGGCATCGCAAACCCTACCAGTCTGCTCGAATGAGTTAAAATATGCTCCTGTGGATAAATTGCCGAGATACTTTGCTGGTGTGAGGATAAGGGCTGATGATGACTTAATTAGTAAATGTAATTTCTGGATTAGAGTGAAACATGTTATGCTCCTGAAATTGTTAAATTTGGAGAGAGGTCAGGTGTTTTTGGTTTTTTTGTCATCTTGTGCTTTATAAAACTAGATACTATCCAGGACAGACCAATTATTATTTGTACAACTCATCCACTATTGCTGACAAACCAACATGTTTGGACAACTACCACCTTTAGACATTGTTAGGAAATTGAATTGTAATTATGATACAGGAGCATTGTTGCTTATGTGAGAAATTAGATGATTCTATTTCTCACATATTACTCCAATGTTATGTTATGTTAAATGGCACTTTTTGAGCGCACTAACACCCGAAGGTTTCTTGGCGCTTGCTGGAGGGACGTGTGAAAGAAAAACGAGGAGAAGATTACCCAGAAAGAGTAAACAGGAGAGTTTTAAGGAGTTTCCTAAACTGGAAAAGGGAGGCACTGGATTTAATGGCCTGAGGGAGGGGGTTCCAAAATTTAGGGGCGAGAGAAACAAAACGGCGCCCCCCAAATTTATTGATTTTGAATTTGGGGGTGACAAGCAGGTGATGATGAGCTGAACGGAGGGAGCGTGCGGGTCGATACAGAGTGACCAAGGATTTCAAAAAAGCAGGACAAGGGCAGTGAAGGGATTTAAATACCATGCAGCCCATCTTGAAGGCTGCCCTCTCCTTCAATGTGAGGTCTCAGTAACTTGAAAACTCGAACAATGCTAAAGCTATCTAAAGACACTGGCAAGTAGGTCATATTTTCCGATTAAGCTAGCATTATGTAGAAATATGGCCACAGTTATGTCATTTTCAAAAGTATATATTGGCAAATGTTAAATTGTGATTCATTATTTTTAAGTGGAAACAACAAATGCATGCATCCTAATATGAGCATGAATACATGTACTCACATGGAGACAAACACGATCTGTTCACCCACGTGTGGGATGGTAGGTATTTATTTGACAGACATTAGTGCGAGGGACAGGATGAAGATACATATGATACAAGTTGTGCTTCAACACTTTTTAACATTCAAATTCCAAGGTAAATAAGATCAAAGTTATTAAAAGTTTTCTTTGATAACTCATTTTTTAATATAAATAACCATTCAGGAAGGAAGGCTAGAAAGAAAGAATAAAAAAGAAAAATCAAAGAAGTAACTTCAAGAACTTTTATCAATGCTTAAATAATAAACTGCTACCAAACATAAAGAAGGTATAAAGTGAAGGTCAGTGCTTTCAGATATGATGTCATCAGGAACAGGACAAGGTACGCTATTGCTCTGGGCATCACCCCTATTTAATATGGATTAAAATGAAAGCAGCCAAATATTAGATGAAAGGATGGATGGATGGATGGATGGAAGGATAGATTGATTACAGGTGTTTGATACTTTCATGGGAGGAAGAATAGAGACAACCTGAAGGCACAGACCATTAAGTGAAAGAAAAGGGAATTTAAAAAAGAAAAGAATAGCAAAGTAGACCTAAAGAGAGAGAAAAAAACTTTGGTGTAGTAGCAACAAAGAAATAAAAAACTAAATGAAATAATATTACTAATCCTTAAAGACAGAGTGCAAAACATCACTAACACAGAACACACACACACCCTGCTCCCAGGAAAGTACAATGTTGGTTTATTATGGAGTAGGGGGAAGACCCTAAGAAGGATAATTTAAAAGATTCACAATGAGGACATGTTTACTACAGGACAACATGAGCAGAAAGAGAGGGTGCGTACTACAAACTAGACAGGGAAATGCAGATACTGCAAGACTAGCCAAACAGGCGTCCTGGACAAAAAAGTTTAACAGTTTATTTATTTTTTATATTTTTTGTACCTGTGTTCAATACTGAAATATCAGAGGCTCTGTGTACATTTTTATTTATATTTTATTGCAAGCAAATGACATTGGACACACTACAGTTCTCAAGAGGAAGAATAGTCAAACTGAGGTTGCAGTAGAGCTAGAAAGTCGTATTTTACGTAGACATGCTTAAAGCTGGAATGTCTATTCTTGACTTCGGTATTCATCAATTCTTGTCAAATTGCTACTCAAAAAAATCTTTTCTAGAGAGTTTGGTTACTGTATTGAGTGACACTAGCATATACCTTACCTGTTATCACACCTTGTGGTACACTCCAAAAGAATGTGGATGATTTATACAATTTGAATGAGTTCTTGTCTAAAGTTCAGCCACAAAATTTGATCAGTAGCAGGTGGAGCCGTTGACCTTCTATGTGCTTAGAACCTAACTCGTTTCAGTGAAATAAAAGCTTGTGAATGTGGTACTTGTGACATCCTACCAAATAATGAGATTATTTTCCCAATACTCTTCGAACATGCCCACAGTTAAGTCCAGAAAATACATTGCGCAATGGTACCTCTTAGTTGTATTAAGTTTCTGCAGGGTGGGTCAGCCATACATCCCAAGCACTGTGCCAGATGGAAGCACTCTGCTGTCTCACTCATTGGACAGGATGTGCCTTATCAAAGATGGTGATGTCTAAGTATTGTTCAACTAACAGGCTTAGTATTATTCCATTCATCCTCCAATATTGGTCCACTTAGGTCCCCCTATTGTTCCACTCTCTGGACTGAATAAGGCTACTATTCTGAATTGATGGGACATGCCTACTACTCCACACTGTGTGCCAAGATGTGACTAAGGTGCTCCCCCACTGATTAATAAAGAAGATACCTCCCTTCCATTCCACTCATTGGAAGAGTGTGACTGACATATGTCCCTGCATATTGGAAAGGATTTGCCTTCCCCATACAATAGTCAGGGTGGTTGAGAGTGAACCTAAAACTCATCATCACTTGCCGGACAAGGATGGACTTAACAAAAGCTCCAATCTATGGTTAGTGTGGGACTTGCACCCTTCCTCAAACACTGGACAGGAGAGTCTGCCATACACTTAAGATTACAGGACAACATGGGTCTGACATTCTGCACTAGTCAGTTCACCGCACAAAACTGCCCTTTTGCTCCCCTTTTTGAACAGAGTTGCATGCACATTTAGAACTTGATGATTCAATACTTCCAACAAGATATTTATTTAGTGTGTTCCATTTATCATTTAGGATTGTTTTAACTAACTACCCATGCATTAGAATAACTACTATCTGAAATGTATCCTGTATAATATACCATGTCTTACATAAACCCGTTCTAAAGTAATATTCAACAGAAAGGATGAGGTCTACTTTTCAATTAACACTATACAATGTTCCATTTATCACACAGGATGTGATATACAATGTATCAGGCTTCAGGTGTGCTAGACAGCAGGCGGGGTGGGGCCTGCAACTCTAGGGCATGATAGTACATAATGCTCATGGGGTAGAGCACAGTACAGTACTGCTGGTGTTAGCTATCATGTATTTTGTTGACACTCATAGGTCATGCCCATCTCAGCCAAGGATGTAATCTTAGTATGTAGAATTGTAGCTATTATCAGATAGAGTGGTGCATTTCCCTCATGGATTAGCATGGTTTATAGCATGCATAAGACAAAGGTTTTCAGACTGTTTGCCTCCACTCAGCCAGAGAATTGATGTGCACCAGCCTAAATATCACTCCACGTCTTCTGCAATGAAGCATATATCTAATTCATGCTCAAACACAACAACCTCAGTTTGACGTATTTATCCAAGAACATAAAAACATACTGAACCAAATTCAAACATCTACCCATATATATATAGCAGCCATTCCACAGCATGCATTCGTGTTACAGGGCAAGGGAGGGTGCAGCTATAGAACCAGAGAGCAGGTAATAAAACAACTTTTCCATTGATGCTGAAAACAAAAGTGGGACAAAGACATCTCAAACCATTCTCTGCCAACCAATGTTGGCTGGCGTCATATTTCTTGTGTGTCACACATAAGTGAGAGATCTGGAAGATGCTTTCCTCGCTGCTTGTTCCACCCAGGACAGGAGTCTTCTGCCACTGAATCTGAAATGCTGTTTCTTTGGGAGAGGGGGCATTTGGTGACAGGCAGGGATGGGCAGTTGCTGGGGGACAAACTGGCGGTGCAGCAAACTATCAGGTTTGATGGGAAGATCCTTTGAGGTGGAGAGAAATGGGGGTAACTGAAGATTCTAACTGCTGATTTCTTCATCTGATTTATTCATTTTCTTCAAGGCGTCCAGGAGTTTCTGTGGTGTTAGGACATGTGTGGAACCTGTTTGAGAAGGAAGGAGGAAAGGGGAAGAGAGACAAGTAGTGAATACTTTGCAGGATTACCCTGTGCCCTTCGCACAATGCCCTTCGAGCCTTTCCCCATGCGCAACTATTTCTACTTCCCCATGCCAGTCTACCTTTTTACATGTGGGAGGCCAGAAATCTGCTTTCCCTATGTCACCCTAAAGTATTGTTAATGCCACAACTGTTGGCACCATCTTGCTTAAAGTACCTGACTAGAGTTCTGCCAACTACAGTGTTACTGTGCTCTTCAGAAAGAGACAAATAAACATATAAAATCCTGGTCAATTAGAAGGGGGAGAAATGTAAAGGATATATGCAAATTTTATACAATGACATTAAAATATAGCAGTCAAGGTCGGTCCCCTAAACTGTACATGTTGTTATGAAGTAACTGTCTGTTAAAAACAGGGAGATGCACTTGCTAACAGTTTGGGTTAATCAAACACCTGCTTGGGTATACAATAAGTTGTGAGTGGGTGGGTACCACCTCCATCCGTAGTCTTATTCTCCCAAAACTCTTTCCAAGAGACATTTAGGTGGCATTAATAGGTCTAATAATTTGTAAGTGTTACTAGTCAAGGTACCAGCAATGTCCTCTCTTTTTAAGAGATGGTGCCACCTGGGATAAGATGTCCATTGTAAATCTATTTCTACTAATAGTTGGTGGGGGGAGTAGGTCTATCTTTGCCTACATTTCGATTGGGTGTATATGGTAAGAAACAAGAATTCTCTTAGTATGGAAATAGGATGAACTTCTCCAGTTTAGATTGACAAGGGGGTGCTACCATTCTCAGTTTAGGGCAGTACAAAGTTACTCCTGAATATTGCTGCAATGGGCATTTGGCTTACAGGCAAGGTCACTGTGAAACACATGGAACTACTCCATAAGTCTCAGTTAGATAAGACCTTCTGTAGGAGCAAAGGCTAGTGGATTGATTGTACTATCAAATAAAGTGGAATACCTGATTCCATACTAACCTTTCATCATAGAGTTTACTAATGAATTGAAGAGAAATAAATGGTCGAAATATTCCCTCCATTGGATGACTGGAGGAGCAGCTTCTCAGTTTGGGAGGGTTACATTCTAATACTCTTTTTCAAGTAGGTATGGTTTAGTCTTACCGTTTTTGCCAATCTTTAATAATTCAAAGAATATCCCTGGATGCCCTTTATAGCATTTGTAGGGAACTTCTCTGCTATTGTCATTAGTCCCCCGTGGTACATCCTAATATCTCTAGAATTTCAGATGGAAAATCCGATTTTATATCAATAGTAGTTTGTGCTGCATTCCATTGTATCATCCTGTAGGGTGACATAATACCTTCCTCATAGATCCTTCTTTAGTGCTTCAAGGTACATCCCTGGGAGACCTTCAGCACCCCCTAAAGGATGTTCATGACTGTCTGAAATTAGTACTTAAACATATCTTTTTAATTGGACATTCACAGTACATTTCAGAAAGCCACTGTCTGGTTCTCTGAAATACCTCATGGTGTATCCCTAAGACGCTTACACATGTACCTCAAGAAGCATCTTTCAGTTTCCTGCCCACATGGTGCTTTATGGGGTGCTCTTGTATGTCCTTTCGTAGTGCTACATTTTTGAATGGCCTTCAAAGTACATTACATTAAGCCCCTGGGAGTCGCTCTGTAGTATTCAAAGTTTGCCTTTAAGAGGCAGAATCGGGTACCTAAAGGAGCATCCTTGAGAGATTGTCCGAGGTACATCAAGGTGTTCTGTGAATCTTTGAGTATCTTTCTCTGGTACATTTCTAGAGTCTCATACTATAGTGCTTCAGGGTGCATGCTTCATTGCCATTCCATAGAATTTCAAGGTAGGTCCTACCGTGCTTTTCTCTAGTATTTTGTGTTCATGCTTTAGTGCCAATTATAGTGCTTGCATGTGCATCCTTGGGAAATGTCAAGGTGTATGCTTGGGTGCTCTTTTGTGGAACATCCCAGAATGCTCTTAAATAGTACTTCAAGATACATCTTTGGGGTGTTAAAATAGAACTGCATGAATCAGCCCAGGGCTGTTTTCTATAGTCATTCATTATATTAGTGTTCTTCTGCGCTGCCTCAAGCAATAACATTGAGGTTATTGAGAAATGTCGCTAAGTACTTGTGTTCAGGGCTTTAAATGTATTCTTGTTTACCTTTGAATTGAGTTTAAAAGAATATTCTTGGTCTCCTTCAAATTTCATTGAAAGTACATTATCTATAATAATCAATACTGTAAATATTTTAGAAGGTGAACCTCTTGGTGTGAAATATCAGTGTAAACTTTCAAGCCTTACCACATAGCTTGGCAAGGCAAATGGAGGACTATATTTTATTTCGCACAGCTAGAATCAGACTCAGACATTGCACAATTTGTGCAAATGAAAGTTCGATGTTTATATTGGTGTACACTGGTGTTGGTAGAGGTCCAAGGTGTGTTGTAGCTCATACCTGAACATATGTCTGAAGGTTGCACTGGAGGTGATTATAGTCTCACAAATCAAAGAAAGTGGTGTAAAGACAGGGGATTTTCAATTTGAAAAGAAAGAATGTCTTTAGGCTCATCTATTCCCTGAGCTTCATACTGTGTGATGTCCTATGCAATACTTAGCGGAGTGGTCAGTGCATATTGTCACTTCCTCCTGTGTCTCCCTGAAAAGTGATCTGCTCTAAAGGGGTGACATGGGTAGTCAGTCCCCCAGCTGGATGGATCTTCTTTGGCTGGGCAGTCTCTTTGTCCATTCTATTCTGAGTTCCCATAAAGAGGGATTAGATCGAAGGAGGGCTGTCTCTAGTCTTATTTCATTTTAGCCCACCCCTCTGAAAAGATTTCCTCACTTGGAATGGAAAGAAGGTCTTTCACAACACCTGTTCACATCTCTTTTTTAATAGCTTCTCAATAACTGGTGACCTTCAGGTGTGATCTACTATAGTCAGTTAAATAGAGAATTAATTTTCAATAACAATACAGTTTCGCTCAGGATGAACTTTCTGTATGTTGACTTTTTTAGTTCAATAGGGCTTGTAATCATCAAATGATGATTGTTTACCCTGATTATTAAATGCTTAACTTCAGCTGGTGGCCTCTCCTTTCCAGTTAAAAATGTTTGGCCTTTGATTGTAAAGGCCATATATTGTGCTATAAAATGCTATCAGAACTTTTATTCCATCTACAAGAATATTTGCATGTCCATCATAGTAAACAGTACTGAATAGCTGGTAATCCATCAACAAATAATATAGGAATAGACATAGTGGTGAGAATGACAGTGCCTTTCATTGTAATGGAAACGGAAGGAGACTAAAATAGTGTCATTGTTTTGGCAAGTAAAACTGATGGTTACTTGGTATTCGTCCAAGCCACGCGAATGGCTATGATGATAGTTCCCTTCATGGCCATGAGCACACAAAATGACTAGAATGATTTTGTATCTCCTTTCAGAGAACTGGGAATACATTTGAATTAGTTAATACAACTCTAGCTATATGAATAGTAGAAACACTAACTGCTAATTGTCTCTCATTTACAGCAAACCAGAAGACAGACTAGAAAGTAAAGAATCTCATATAAACAAATAGTGAAGAATGGCTACAACTGTGTAGTCCTTCTCAGCCATTCATACTTGGACAGGTAACTTTGGAAATCTTTTTGCAGTTTATCTATTGGGAGCAACTCAAAAAGAATGCAATTTCCTCTTGCGTCTTTAAATGGAGGTGTACCATTATGATAATCTAAGACTAATTATCTAAGAAATAAAATTCAATATTAAAATATAGTTTTAAACTTGTTTCTATCTTTAATCTAGAATTTAGCTTCTGCTCCTTGCAAGTGGCACATTTGTAGGCAAGACCAAATTAAGCAGTGAAATCATCAACACATCTAATTTCGACCATTACTCTATTTATTAGATCACTTGACTAGTAACTTGTAGTTCAAAGGATATTTTATGTCTTGTATAATTTAAGTGTAATGCCTACAATATATTCAATATGTCACCACCTTTTCCTAATAGCACATTTATGGAACTGAATAATCCATACTAAAGAGGGCCATTTACTTATATGTTCATAGCATGGCCCTAAATAATTTTCTGTACATTCATTTAGCTATATTAAGACCCAAATGTGCTCATTTCAGACTTGTTGTATTGGCAAGTGATAGGGTATATTCAGGAGAAACATTCTATAGTTTAATTCTGTACAAGCAAGCTGTATCACAAGAAAGTAGTAAAGGAAAATCTGGGTGGCAACAACAAACACTATAATTTGCTTGTCTCACCATGGGGTAGACTCTGTTACTGTATCTTGCATTATCCAATAAGATTGCATTTCTATTGTTTCAACATATGTGGCAAATTTCTATTGTTGACCCAACTGTATTAAACATGTTGTATACTCTATAATCTATGGAGAAAACATCCCTGTTTGGGAGCTCCGAACATTGTTGAATAAAGTCCTGACACACTAAAATATGTAATGGTTTGTGTACTAGCATGTACTGTGTTCTGTATACTTACAATATTATGCCTCACCTATGGAGCTACACTCTGATTGCAATTGTGGGAAAGAATCCCATTTCCACATTGATGCCACATTATCTTTCTCCTCTGCTTTTTTGCATTCTTAGGAATATAGACAAAGCCAGCAGTGGTTTCTCATCCATTACCCATTATTCTTTACAGTTGACAGAGCACCCATCGTCATGCAACATTCCGTCTCGCACCCCACCCAGAACTTCCCCAACAAACATAGCATCTAGATTGGAAATGCTTGCAATTGTTGATCCATGGACTTATTGGGATGCTGGAAAAATATTGAAGGATATATACATGGATGTCCTTTTCAAGAGGAAAAGAACCAGGGTGGTAGAAACTGAAAATGTATGGTGTCTATGGACGAAAAAATCAGCAAGGCCTGTAGTGTGTGAGGAGTGGTTGTGAAGTGGAGAAGGATTGTGGAGTCATGCAATAGTGGGGTGTCAAAAAGAAAAAAAAACATCAGGCGTGAGAGAGAAAGCATTGTGTCTGGGTTTGAAAATGTGTGTCTTATTGGTTTAGGACATTAAAACTTTCAGGCTTTATAGGATACAGAGGTCAAAGGGGTGAATTGAAGAGCCAACTTGTTCAACCAGGGAAAGAAGGCAGAATATTGAGTTGTAGGGACACAAAACTGGTAAGAAAATTAGTCCCCATCCCCTATGCAAGGTTAGACTATTGTATTTTTTGTACAAGCTATTATACTGCATGTAGGTGAAGTGTGGTGCATTTGTGGCAAATAGATATCACTTTTAAAAGTACTTAACTGCCAGTTATACCTTTAACTCACTAGGAACTTTTCAGCACATGGGGCAGCTCCAATAATCCCAGAATCATCCAAACTGAAAGGGAGTCCACAGGAGAATGTTGTTTTTCAATGATTCATAATTTGGCATAGACACTGATGTGTGAGGATTACAATTCAGTGACTGAAACCTGCTCATTTAAAAAAAGACTGTCCCCCAAGTAAGAACGACTTAATGGAATTACAATATATAGAGTAAAGCGTACTATTGATGCAAGGTGCTGCCTTTCAATGACCGCTGCAGCCTTCCATTTAAAGATATTCCCACAGACTGACTCCCATTGAATAAGATCTACACCTAATGATCAAAACTTACTCTCAGTCCCTTAACAACTCTACTTGTTGGAAAGGTTTTAAGAAAAGTCTGACAGCTTGAATGTTTTCTTTCATAATCACTACAGCCAGTGAGGCTCACAGGAAGTTGTCAAGAATTACAATTTGGCACCTGGTGGTGGGCCTTCACCCTTAGAGCACATCATGACCTAAAGACTACATTGTGGTGATAACATTTCTGTGAATGGGGTTTTGACCACCAAGAGAATGAAAATTAATCGAGGGGACATAGTATATTATTCTTATGTCTCAGGTAGGCAAGTCAATTTATTTATTTCGTCTTCCACTCTGCACCAGCTTCCTCAACAGCTTTTCTTGATGTATAAATCACTGAGAAAGAACCAGTTACTTAAAATTCTCTAGCCAATGGCTGGAGAATAGTAATGGTTAAACACAACATTACACAGGCTACTCTGATTTTGCTGAACCTGTCTCCATTTCTGTAAACCATCACTGAGGCAGGTTACCACATTATTTAGGCCCTATACAAGCCAGATCTTTCCATCTCTATAAGTGTACTTCTTGTGCTCCTGAGTTTTCTTGGACCAGGTAAGGAAAATGTTTCTTAGGTGTGGAAATGGATTTGTGGCTTTGCAGATTGTGGTGCTGTAGATTTACATGCTGTGCACAGTCCCAACATCTAATGGTGGGAACTGATGTTGAAAGTTGACTTCCTTTGAAAAAGAGGTTTTGGCTTCAAGATGACTCACAATACCTTCCACAAAACCCACAATGCACAAGGACATAGATTGCACCTTAGATTTTTTTCCCATACAGGTAAGTGCAATAATTGCAGAGGCAAAAATGTAAAATCTATGTTTACCGGTAGATGATTACGTATTTAGTAAGATAGAGATTGTCAAACATCTGATTTCGAGCTCACATCTAGAGATATGGAGTGGGCATGGGAATCCACTGTGCTACAAGTTGTGAACCGATTGTTACGGGCAAGTAACGTTTTCCATTTACAGCATGTGCATAGACTGTAAAGCATTATTCATATTCCTAAGGCAGTGGCTTGTGAGCAGCAACGGAAGAAGTATAGTTAGAGCAACATGAGCTTTCTGTCGGGCATGAATTTCCGCCCTGTAGTGAACGTGTGGATAGTAGATCATGCAGCAGCTTTACAGATGTCTGCTAGTGGAATTTTGCCTATGAAAGCGGTAGTGGCTTGCTTTTTGAGAGCCAAACATGCTCTAGGCACAAACTGTAATGAACACTTGAATTTGCCAAATCAAACTTGAATACATTTGACAATCCATCTGACGAGGCCCCCTTTGAAACTAATTTTTGTAGATGTGCTTGGCCAAAGGCTACAAAAAGATTCTTCATTTTGTAAAATGTTTTGTATGATCCATTTAGTATGCATGAGCTATTTTAACATCTAATGTGAGTAAGGCCAATTCCATAAATGACTGTGGTTAGGGTGGTAAAAGAGGATAAATCAATAGTTTGATTAACATGGAAAGGTGAAACCACCTTTGGCCAAAACAAGGGTATGCCCATTTAGAGAATTTCCAGGCTTCAAAGGATTTGCATTCACTATTCTTGGAGTTATACTATAACCAAATTAAAGCACCTCACCTGCCAAATTTTAAGTTTCACTGTCCTGAAGTTGACGAGGTACAGCTGACCTATATGTCACATAAGGATATTTGGGCGCAGTGGTAACTTTTGATGGTGATGGATTGAGACTTCAGGCAAAAGCAAGTACCACAGTTGCAGTGTCGAGGTGCGCAGTATGATTAGCCTCATTGTAGCTTGCTGCATCTTTCTCACTACATATGGAATGAGCAGTAGTAGGGGGAAAGCATAATCAAATATTGCTGTCCAATTGATATATAGTGGATTGCCATCAGATTGTGGGTGTATGTATGTGGAGGCGAAGGTTTGCCATTTTGCATTCTCGCGTATGGCACGCATGTTTGAAGCCAGAGTTCCCCAATGGTGGAAGCATTGAAGAAACACATGGGCATTGATCTCCCATTTCTGTGTCTGTTGGTGTGTTCTGCTCATCAGGTCAGCAAAGTCCTTGTCCATTACTGGAAGGTGTTCCACTAGGAGGAGTACCTGGCGAGGAATGACCCAGTGTCTACGCTTGCTTTGACTACTGAGGTGAGTGCATGCACCCTTGTTTTTGTAGGTAATACATGATCGTCATGTTGTCTGTACAAATGAGCATTTATTCACTACCAATGAGGTTGAAAAATGCTTTCAGCACCACTTGAACTCCTTTAATTTCCCTAAGCTGACATTCAGGTGTTGTTACTGAAGAGACCCCTAACCCTGCATTGGAAGCTGTGTTGATGGCCACTTGCTGATAAGAGCCATTCCACCATTGTAGGTTCACCATTGCAGTTTGTACTGAACTGTGGGATCTTCCCAATGCTCATTTGATTGTGACCATTAACTCATAAGGCATTCTTGCAGAGTGCGCATGTATGAACCGTGGATTAGGGACAAGTGAATGCAAAACACCATCTTTTCCAACATTTTCATTATCATTCTCCATATTAGAGGACGTAAAGGGGAAACAGTCTCTGAACTGCATCACTCTTGCATTGCTAGGATAGCCTTTTGCTATCACTGCATTGACTATGGCTCTCGAGAACAGCTGTGAGATTTTTAAACATTAATGGGGATTCCCAGCATGTGGAGGTGTGAGCTGACTTGTTGAGTGTGAGCGCTTGCCTGTTGCTTTTTAGCAGCCGATCAACTGGGCATGGAACAACATAACTGCCATTACACCGAAGATGCACTATTACCACTGCCAGGCATTTGGTGAACATTTGAGGGGCTGCTTTGACCCCCAAAGGGCAGGACTTTGATCTGTTCATGAACTCCCCTTACCACAAACCACAGGTACTGGCTGTGAGCTTGTTGAATCAGAATGTGGAAGTGGGCATCCTTAAGATGAAGGGTTGCCATGTAGTCCCGAACACTGTGGAGTGGAATGCTGTCTTATAGTAATTCTGAAGTGCCGTGACCTGATGTGCCGATTACAGCTCAAAATAAAAAGAAGATTGCTCAATGTCCTATTTTTCTTGTGGATAAGAGAGTGAAATGGTTGAAGGAATAGATACCGTTTTCTCGCTGTTGTGGAGATGCAGGTTTGAAAGCCCTCTTTCAGAGCAATGCTTGCACTTCCTCTTGCAGCAGTGGTTGTTGGGCTTGGCTGGTGGTGTGCCAGTGTAGTGGAATATTTGGAGGTGTGTTGTGAATTTCCATACAGCAAGAATGAGCTATGATGGCGAGCACCTATTTGTCTGAAGTTATATCCTCCGGCTAAGTAAGATATAACCGAATGCATCCACCAAAAGGTCTTGAGTGGTAGAGTCAATGAGTTCATTGTTTTGAGGCCAGGAGCTGTTGTTTTATGTGACTTTGTGTTGTTCTTTCCACAGAATCCTTAAGTATGATTTAGTGATCTGCTGAAGTTGGTATGGCTGCATTTAAGTAATGCCTGCCATTTTTGGTGCCTCCTGTGTCTGCGGGCAGGAAAAAACACCGACTTCTGAGGCTGGTCTGAGGATCCACCATTGCTTCCGTAATCTACGTGTCCTTCCTGAGCTTCAAAAACATGGAATCAACTTGTGGCACAGAAAGTGTTCCTTGTCAAAGGGGAGGGTGAAGAAGTGCTGACGGACTTCTGGACAGTTGGTAGACACACTTAGACAAGCATGTTGGTGGAGAAGGTCACTAGTGTTCATGTCGTGTGAGCCTTATGGAAGACATCAAAGAAGCGCATTTTCAATTGACTTGCACTTTTGGAGAATTTCCTTGCCTCTCTTTTTATATGCATGTGGAAGGTGATTGATGAGCTCTTTACTCTCCACCCATTAGTATCGGTCATATCTATAGAGCAGACTGACAAGAGTTAGTGATTAGCCATTGTGTGGAAGCTTCCACTGCCACCTGCTAAACTGTCGCATTGATTTATTGGGTGGAGAAGTATCCCCTATGACTTGAGTGAATATCCTTTCGTGTGTCATTTGTATGGCAAGGGAGTGAGGTGGAATATGCCCACATATGTAGACAAGCACCTGTGTAGTGGCATTTTATTTCTTCTCAAACAGGGCCAAGACAAATAATGCACAGACTACTCTGTTTTTAAGAAGGCCTCTATAAGAAATCCTCTCCTCCATGTGGACGTTAACCTCTTGAGGGTCTGCCGCTTGTTAGACGACCAATTAATATGCAGTTGTTACATCAGGCAGGTAGAGTTTTTCTTCAGGATACGACTACAACAATGGGTTATCTGAAGGATCCGTGGAGTAGTGTGGCTCAATGGTTAGAGCAGGCAGACCTCTGGCCAGGGACCAGGGTTCGATTCCCGCCTCGGCGGGACTCGGGCTCATTAATTCCCCTGACCGGATATTCTCGCCTCAGTGCCTGTTCTGATCATGGGTCCCACGCTGCAACTCTGGGCAATAGCTTGCTTAGTCTCCACAACGGCCCCCACAACGCGAGGGATGCCTGGTCTGCACCATGGGGGTGCCCAGGAGTGGACACTTCACAGGGAAAGCCAGGAAGGGTTCCCTTGCGGTATTCGTACAAGCGCCGGGAAACCCACTGCGGGTAGCTGTGCGCTATACAAGTACAAAAACATTTACATTAACATCCTCATTATAACCATGTGTAGGGCAGTCCATGTAATCAGAAGGCACAGGATCTTCTTTTGGTCTTGGTTGATGTTCAGTGTGGTCCTGGTCTGAGTCTCTATGAACAGACTAAGCTAATGATAGTGAAGTTGCAGGTGACCGCGCTGGTAGTGTTGTAGGCTTTTTCTTTAGAATGGGTAAAGCCTTAAGTTCTTCCAGAAATGCCTCTTTGAAGGTAAGTTTGTGTTTTGTAGCACAGAGCTCGTCCACTGGAGTAGACAATGCCTGTATGTAGCTGCAGACTGGATCAATATACATCCACGTATCCTGAGCATCTGTCTGAACCTCTTAGTCTTCTGTAGGAAGAGGATAACTTAAAGTCAAGCTCAGTGGTGGTTTCACGGGTCTCTTTGGATTCAATCTTGGTTCAGAGATGGGCAGAGTGAGTTCCCATTAATGAGGCTGAATATCTGGAGCGTGTGGATCTCTGACATCTGATGGTGTCTTTGGGATGCCAGGTTGCCTCTGGAAGAGTGCTAATACCTCTTTGGAGGAGGTTCAGGACTCAGAGCATGGATGTCTCATCGCTGTTCTTTTCCCTGGTGCTGAGGCTCCATTTGAGTTAAAACCCCAGAGGGTTTGTGTGTAGTGTATGTGAAACTGTAGGTATAGTTTTTGTCCTAGATAGTCAGGGTCATTAAAAGATACATATTCCAACCTCCACTCCCCAGGAGCCTCTTGTCAAACCCATCATAGCACATCCCCTCAGAGCCTTCAATGCCATGTTTGCAGGGTAGATAGGGAGAGTCTCAAATTTCATCCTGTAATGTGCCCACCATCTATTCCTTCAGTGGCAGATAGTATTCTTGCATTGAAAGGCCTTACAAGTCAAGCATTAATGTTCCTTGCCAGACAGAAGTTGCAGACGCAATGCTGGTCGGACAATAGGAACCTACTGTTGTAATTAGGGCAAAATCTGAAAGCCACTTCCTCCATATCCTCAAACCACACTAGTCACTCTCATACAACATCCAAAGCGGTCATGGTTCTCAAGAGGTTCTGCTGAAGCAGCTGATGGTTGCAGGGAGGTCTTGTATGTGACAATATCATTCCAGTGTTTTGATGTCAAAGTTTTCAACTTCTGTAGCACGATGATACCAGAGCACGCGGAAATACATCCGAACCTGATAGTAGAACAATACTCTAAGGTGGAGCCTATTAACTGGTGCATTGGGGATTTTGGAACAGGCATCATGAGTCACCTCAAAAATAAACCTTTGAAGGACAACAACTTGCAACGTCCTCACTCAACACTAGACTGTGAGTAGCATGTGGTTCTGAAACAGCACATGCTGCAACTCTCCACTTCCTTGGGCATTTCACTCACTTTGTTCAGGAATACGTCTACTACATCACTCCATTTCTATGGACCCTACTCAAATCAGATTACTCTATTTCTATTTCCCCTAGCCACACTCTTTTTCCACAGCTCCAGGCAGGTAGCTATACTAACTGGGTACCCCAAACCAGGTACCTCCATCTCTACAGGCACGGCCCTGACTAGGTCTTCTGCTACTACAGGCCATTGCTGGAATGAGAAATTCAGTGTCTACAGGCCCTCTTCTATGCAGGTCATTCCCTGCTGTCAATACGTGCTGGAAGATAATGCAGTGATAACAGCTTGCACTCTCAAGCACATAATTCTGGCACAAGCAGTGTAAGACAATGCCCAGGGGGAACATATCACGATGAAAGAGGTTGCCATTTTCTGAAATCTGTAGTCCCACTGAACGTTTTCGCAGACAAGGAGAGCACTGAAAGTAAAACACTTCTCCATGAATACGGATCAGTAACAGAGTATGGTAGGTTTTCTCCCGAAAAGAAGCATGCCAGTGATACCCATTTGATTACAAATTGCATGCTTCAATTAAGATTTATCTGGAATTTATGAAGGCAAAGAAAAGCCAACTAATATCCAAAAATGAAATCCTGATGTGCCAAGATTTGCACTTATTGAAGTGCTTCTAAAACTGTCCTTTGCGTCGCTACACGTTATTCTCAAACAATTTTGACATTTTCTCTTGATTATACACCCAAATTCCCCCCTAAACTTTGTGCTCAGACTGGGATAATAACTTTTTGGCTGCTCTGCATTCTGTCTTTTTCTCAGGATTGCAAAATGGAATGCTGCTGGTACTGAACAATTATTGACTTTTAAACACAGTCTTTTTACCCTCAAAATGTTTGAAATGTAAGTATTTAGATTTTCACAAAATGCTGATTTCTGATTTGTAGACATGGACCTTCATGACGTCCTCTATCAAAAATGTACAGATGTTCTGCTTGTATAATATCCTCAATGATGAGATGTCTCCAAAAAGCCTGGCCTCACAAGTTCGGTTTCGATACCTCTACATCAGCAGTTGAGAAAATCTTCTCCAACTCCACAGAATGGAAGGGTGAATTGACTTGGTTCAAAGTTCATTCTGCCATATTGGGCAGATGTACTAGTTGCAAGAATAAGCCACTTGAACATAGCTGTTGGTACTGCATGACCAGGTGACCTATAAACAGACAGTGCTATTGACAATGGAAACATTAATGAAAGGGAACAAGTGCAAGAAGAGGTGTCAAGATCTGATCTAGAGGATTTCAGTAGTTGTTCTATTTTATTGACCCTACCAATTGAACTCTTAAGACAAACATTTGTAAAATCCCCCTGTGAAATCTTCTATATAGCGCTCTACAGTTTCACAGCAAATCTGATATATCTGGCCATTTTTCACAAAGATTAATAGTCTGGGGCGATCTGTGAAGTTCTACACAAAGACTATATGGAATTAATTGATTTTAAGTATAACATTTTTGGAAGTCTATGAGATATTAAATGGAAATATCCATAAAAGTTGTGAAAAAGGGCAGCTATTCCACCAGAAAATTGCATAAGGGTTAATCATTTCTTGGGCTATGAACGGGAGGATATGGAGAGTAGGCAGTCTGATCACACCTTCCAAGTCATAGCTGCTACTTTAGCCAACGAAGCGACTTGTACACTGATAATAACAATCATATCATATCAGCTCCATTACAATTATTGGTGTATTTAATTATCACCAACTCCAGCACATTGAGTTCTCTCTTGGGGCAGCACAGTGACCAGCCGCATTGATAATTGTCTGTTAGAATTTTCTACCAGCCCTCCTGATCTTTCTAAATATCAAGAGAGTGAAAGATTATTATTTATGGGGATTTTCCCTTAATTTAGTTCTATATTCTTGCAATTTAGTTACTACCAACTATAAGCTTGCACACCAGCGAACATAGGTGCGCAACACAGGATTTATTCTATTGAATCAAAAATGGGGGTGGCTGGCAATAAGGAAGTCATAGATTTAAGCAAAGAGGAGAGGTAAAGAAAGTACATCAAGTTTTAGCTTCCCAGAAGAAACATGAGGCAGCATAGGACATGGGATTCAGATGATACATTTTCAAATCCCCGATAGTGATAGCATTTGTGAGTTTAAAAAGAAAAGAGATGTCTTGGAAGAGTTTCAGGTATTGGGTTGTATGGCACTAGGCCTGCGACACATTTTCAACCATCGTGTATGTGTGAGTGTTTGGTTTATAAAAAAATAATAACGCAAGCATTTTCTCATCAAAATAATAAAAACAAAGAAAATTAAATCAACTGAAGAGTGAGAGAAGAGGAAAAGAAAGCCCTTCAGAGTGGAAGAGTTTCTTTTGGTAGAAAAACTGCTTTTACTTTTCTTTGTGTGTCTCTGGCTCTCAGTCCATTGGGGGAGCCTGATCCTCAAAAGATACCCTAGTGGACTCCCTGAAGTCTGGGTGTCTCAGATCCTGGAGGAATTTGGTGGGAGTTAGAATGTGGGTAGAACCTGTGAGAGAACAGAGGCGGGCTGACGTCTTTCAAGAGAACACACATCAGGAGCTAACATGTTGCAGTCAAATGAAAACACTTAATCTATGAGACAACAAGAGGAAAGCGGGGGAGGTGCATGGTCATAACAAATGAGAGGGAAAACAATTGAAAGCAGGGCATGGATAGGTATAGTGGCAAAAGAGACAAGGGGCGGCAGGAAGGTGTGACACATACATTGGGATTAGA
The DNA here is from genome assembly GCF_964261635.1 of Lissotriton helveticus. Taxonomy (NCBI): domain Eukaryota; kingdom Metazoa; phylum Chordata; class Amphibia; order Caudata; family Salamandridae; genus Lissotriton; species Lissotriton helveticus. Next base: position 204,913,185 of record NC_136065.1, read on the forward strand.
TGATAACTATCAAAAATCAGAGAGAGGAAAAGACATTGAGGAACATGCATGTGCAACAACATACAGTCTGACTAGAGTAGAAAATCAGACAAATTAATGCAGACAGACAGCTTGGCTATTCGTGGAAACCCTTGGGTGACCATGGAAATAATGTTTCACTGAGTTGAAAATATATCCCACTATACTCCATGTTAAGCAGCCTAAAAGTAATCACCTCCACGCATAGGCCAGTGAATCAATCCTAGATATCACAATGAGTCTTAGTGCTATGGTACACCAACTCAGCAGTATAGCATATTTGTTACTGATTACTACCTGTGGCTGCAAATCCAGACGAAAATTCACCACCCACTAGATTCCATGGATCATCTTTTAAAACAACCCAAAAGATAGGTCCCCTGAGAAGGGGTGGTATAATTTGAGGAAAAAAAGTTAGCCTTACAAAAAACATTTTGCTCGTCACAGAGGGCTAGCTTCAAAGTCTTCAAACAAATAAGCAGCAATTAAGCCTCTCATGGGACGTTCAAAATGATTTATAAATACCAGGACAATAACATGCAATAGCGTATGTTGACCAGAACTTCAGTTTAGGATTAACTGACCAATATTCAGCTTCACGAAAATTAAAACTCTCAAAATCAGGTATGTGTTAAGAAATTTCACATAACTGACCAGTTCCATATTAATTTTGTGTTAGGTCTCGGCCTGATCCAGCGCATGCGCTGATCTCGGCCGAGACCTTTAGTGGGGATTTGAGAAATGCTACTTTGCTGGCGATCAGCTTGCTAGAACGCGCACAAGAGCGCGCGCGCATGCGCGTTATAGCAAGCTGATCGCCGGCAAGGTAGCCCTTGGGGTGACGCGGGTGCACACCACGCGCGTCACCACTCGTGTTTTTTTTGTTTGTTTTTGCGATCGCGCTAGGCGCATTTGCCGCACGCGCACACAACTCCCGCTTCTCCCCCTCTACCACCTCACACGCGGCCAATGCTTGTTCTTGCAGCCTTGCTGCTTGTGGCACTTTAGTAAAGTCCTGCGATTTGGAGTAGGTGGGTAATGTGATCACTTTTGACTCATTATCGAACCGATGACTCTGGCATGGTAGTAATCAATTATCTGAATCCAATACTCTGTAAGATGCATGGACCTTTGTGGGGGACTTTACATGACTAAATAGTTTGTTCTTTCAGCTTACTTGCACTGAAATCCGTAAAGCAAGTGAGGCTGGTTAGACTGTTGCTGTACATTATAAATGATTTTGCTTTTGACATTGTTGGCTTTCTACATTTCAGACTGGTTTGGCATGGGTTCATTGAGCACTGCGTGTATCCTTGCGGGTAATGCAACCGCTGGTGACATGACTCAGCACTGGGGCTGGCCCCTCCTATGCCATCTCTAAGGAGAGAGCATGTCAGCGCACAATCACAGGGCTCGCTTTCCCATGGGACCCTGCTATTCAAGCCTCGCGCGCTGATTCCGCTTTCTTGTTCGAGCCTGGAGTCCCCCATTCAGACCCTACGTCACTCGCACCTTTACGACCACTTTATCGCCGTCCTTGTGATAGAAGCAGATAGTGGACTGACACTACACTTTAGCCAGGGAGGGGTGTCAGTAAAAGACAGCTCAGGTCCCTAGGCCCGCCTTCCCCTCCTAGAGACAGCCCACCTACTCACACCCATAGACCTCCTCTGCCCTTGGTTTCGTTTCCTCGGCAGCGTGTCATTTATTCCCGTCCCTCGACGCTCCTGTACTCCTGCCCCAAGCTTGTTTTAACTTGCAATTCCTCTCTGTGGGGTAGCTGCGGTTCTCTGTCACTCCGGGGGATCACGTGCATAGAGCCCAAAGCAAAGGTGTTAACAGCAAGACGCGCGCACCAACCCCCATTTAGGTGCCAGGTTTTCTACGGCTCTACCCAGGGCTTAGGTCCTAGCAGTGTTTCAGGTGAGGGGCCTCACTTTTGCAGCTAAGGTTGGCTCCTTTCCCACAGACAAATACCGGCCCTTTGTTCACGTTTTAAGATTGTGCAATGGCAGCTCGGGCATGAAACACAAATAGAACTTTTTGTGCAATCGTCTGTTTTAATGTTTAACATGGCCTGTCTGTTTTTCCAGCAGTCTCTCTTGTGTACATTTCTGCCACGCTCATGTTACTGTCTCTGCCCATGTGCTTTTCTCCTGTCCTCCGCCATGAGGCATTTGCCTAAATGTGCTTCTTCCCATCCCATCGTTGCATATCCCCCTCACCCCTCTCCCTTGCCCAGTCCTCCTCTTTCGTCCATTTGCTTGCCTTATCTACTCTGCTCCCTCATCTGTTTACTTCTCCCTCCACAGTGATCTCTCCATTTGCTTGCCCCACTGCTACTCCTCCTCCCCCGCACCTTTCCTTTGTTTACTGGTCAACTCTGATCAATAAACAAAAATTGAAAAAAATACGGTATTTTGTGCACTCTAATGTATGTTGTCATAGGCTTGACTGCATCATGGGCTTTTATTTTCTCAGTTTTGTAGCCAGGCTGCACAGCATTGATGATGCTGTACAGTATGGCTAACACCATTGGCAAACAGAATAGGTCCAAAAGGCTGGACCTCTTGGATTTTCCAGTGCTTTTCTTTCTATGAGGAGTTGGTAAAGTTCTTATGGGCTTGACAGATTGACTTTGAATTCTTCTTAAATAGAAAGCTGAGTTTTATAACACTAAAACTGAGTTCCCTCTGCTGGCTGAAAATTGCCATCATGTAAGGTTAGAGTAAAAAATTATTTTTGCTACCACCAAAACCGCATTTCCTTCTTTGTCCAATATCAATCATATATAAATGTGAACTTCTAGTTTACATTTAAAAATGACTTCACAGAAACAATAATGCCTAAGCTTGATAAAACCTTACCACTCCTTCTCATGCTTAGTACTACGCAGCCAACCTTCCACCCCTCCAATAGATGGAACTCAGTTTGGTTATGCTAGCATTGCCTCGGTTTGTCTTCTTGCTTCAAACCTTGTTGCCCACTGATACTATGACTCAAATTGTAAATGGTGTTCAACCCTTCTGATCCATATGCATAGGCCATATTGACTACTATGGTATCTACTCCATGATCTCTGGACAGGTTCCTAAAGTTTAAAAAAGGCAGAAATGTCTGCTTGAAAATAACAAAAAAAAGCATTGGCATAGCAAATAGGTCTCGCTTTTGGGACCTTATAAGTATTTAGTTGTGCAGCACAATATCCTTGGTGCAACAACATGAACTGTTGCATGGTTAAACACGTATAAGGCCCCGAAGGCCTTATATCCCATTTCCCATATTTATTATTTCCCATGTAACCCTGTCACCATTCTAATTAGATGTATTTCCTAAGCAAGAGGGCTGTAGGGGATACAATAGCAATGCTGTTGCTGTGGTTACCTTAGCAGAAAGTGAAAGGAGGTGTTGATTTTACAATGATATTGCTTGTGAAATGAATTGGTGTCTCCGCTAAATCTTCGCTGGCCTCTTTCGTCATGAGGGATCAGGCAGACAGATCATCCCTGGCTGCGAGCCGCCTATAGAGCACCGCTCGTGACAATAAGCCCCTGGCTTTGTCCATTTCCTCCTGGTGGGAGGATTTAGTACAGACCTATAGTGGAAGCTGAGCAGCAATGAGCTGAGTTGAGCTACGATTGATGGACTAGTATGTGGTAGCAACAGTGTAATGCAGTCCTACTGTGTTCCATATACACAAACTATTAAACAAAAGACATTCCCTAGCCAAAAAAGGGTTTGGGATTAAATGTTTGAAAGCTGTAGGGTAATAGTCAGATAACCCTTGCACCAAGGTGTAGAAGTAAGCCTGTCATTGGACAGCATCCTACCACGCATTACACTCTTCGTGCTCTTCCATAAGGTCAGCATCCAGTATCATATGTCTGGATAAAGCATGAGTTGGCCAACTGAACTGTTCCAGACTCAGTCTACAGATAAAGACCAAGTTAAAGTCAAGAAGGAGGCCAGGAACTTACAGTCACCAAAAATGTTGGCACAGACAAATACTTAAGCAGCTTCACTAGTTGTATTTTAGCATTACCAATATGAGCCAAAACAGAAATGATTAAGACAGGGACATAATGCAGGCTCCTGCAGCCCCTGCAGTGCAGAGGTCCTCCACGCATCACATGAGGGCCCCCGTGCCACCCAAAGTCTAAGAATTGCTGTGAGCAGGAAATTCTATAGGAGGGCATCATATTGCACTAGGCCATGGAGTAAAGACATGTCCAGGTGGCAAACAGTCTTCTCCCTTACCACCTCTGACTTTGCTTACATCCTTGAGGCTCATCCCTTCCCAGTCCCTAGATCTGCTCTGCATGTCAGTGGATACTCACCGGTTCTGAACACTTCTGTGATCTTACATTATAACGGCATGCTATGCATTTTACACCTTTTTATTGGCGAACATATACAATTAATTGAGAGTAATTTAAATCTCATTTCAACTGACTGCACAAACAGTGAAGCCTGAGTTACACTTCACCAGAACTTCACACTATTGGAGTGTCCGCTTTTCTGACATTGTTCGCTTCTGGAAAATCTCTTCTTCATAGGACATTAGCTCTTGAATCACAGCCTGATGATACTCTGTCTCTCTACTGTTGGACTCCTGAAATTCACATGAATCTCACTCATTCCTAACAACTCACTCTTATCACATCCAACAAAAGGCTTGACACATTTCAATAAGATTGCTTCCAATGGCAGATGTTATATACACTTTAGCCTGGATATACAAATATTTTGAATTGGGTTGCATCACTTTCTTGATGCAACACCAAAGTAAAATCCTTTTTGGTATTTACAAAGTCACACCATTGGCGTTTCTTTGTCGAAAAAAGTAACGCAAAATAGCGCATTGTGCTGCCAATCTGTTACTTTGCATCAGGGAAGCGTTCCATGGGTCATGCATATGTGTTGATGTGTAGCCACCTATGGATTTTGACACAAACCCATATTTACAAAGATATGAAAACATAGGTTTACATCAAAATGGTGCACCTGCCTGAAGCTAGCCTAACATGCAAAAACATCTTTATTTCTCCTTGTAATTGTCCTCAATGCATTTTGTAGCATTCATGCAGAAGGGACAAATCCTCCAAGGTTAGTTTTTTGTGGATGAAGGCTCCCCTTCCTGCACAAAAAATATCCTGACCATAATGCAGGAACCCTTGAACTATGTCACAAGGGTACCTGCATTGCCTCTAGGCAGCACAAAGTGTGCCAGTGCAAGGAAAGGGCAGAACTGTGTAATTTCCTTGAAGATATGGAACAGTTCTGTTCTCTTTCATTTTATGCAACACAGCACAGACACTTTACTTGCTGTGCTGTGTTGCCTGAATTCTTTGTAAATATGCCCTTTATTGTAAGTCACTGTTTTCCACAGCACCAGCCTTACAGACTGCAAAGGAGTCTCCACACATATTTATATTCCAGGACCTTTATGGACATCATTTGAAGTTTTGTCACCTCACATGCCAGACTCCTTCATCACACACCCTCTTAGAGAGCATCATTGTCCAGCACAATGATTGATACATCTGAACACTGAGAGTTTGTGATGTATGCCCTTCACATCCAAAGTACTTGTGGACTGTGACAACTCAAGTTGTGCATTTCTCCTAGGAGAAAGATACCCTACCAATCATTCCTGAACATTGCGAATTTCCAGAAGAGCCAAGCTGTGTGTCGCATAAAGGTTAAGCTACCTCTCATTGTAAAGCACAACAGTCAGCATTAATGTATTTCACTTTAAACAGAGTGGGAAATAGCCACAGAATATCAGTGTTACAATTAAATTACATCGAGGCAACGGACAGTGGGGAGGGATGCAGAAGTGTGAAATCCAGTGATCAGACAGGCCCTGAGACCTCAGATGGACATTACAGTACTAGGAGAAGGGTATATGAAGATCATAGGCTATTGATGCATCACCCAATCTGACTGTCTGCCGGTCAGGGGGTAAGTTTCCCCAGACTGTGCTCATGTCAGATGGAAAGAGGTATCTCACCCTATGCTAATGCCAAACAGGAATAAAGAATGTGAAGAACCACTGCAATGTGCAGTGTTGTGAGTTAACTTTACGTCTCCTGTGCAGAAAGCTTGGGAGATGACTTCCGTATGAAAACATGCAGAAGAAGGCGGCCTAGGGCCTAATTTACAATTTGGTGGACATGGTACTCCATTGCAAATGCGACGGAGTACCCTGTCCACCAACCTCTTGGTCCACATGCCTCATTTTGAGAAGGGTGGACTGTAAGGTTTCTGCCTAAAGGGTCAGCCATCATCTCCAATTTTCACAGACGGTAGTTCGTCAAGATGGTGGGGGTCATTTCCTTTGTCCATCTGGCCACCTTCCAAATGTAAAATCAGGCCTTAAGCTCTGCATCTATGCCAGGACCCCTTTAGTGTGTGCATATCTCAGGCACACAAGAATTAATAGTGGCAACCACATTATGTGACATCAAGAATGTGTGCATCTTGGTCAGTCTGTGATGGTATATAAGGCGGGGCATTAGAGTGAAAACAAACATCTTCCCAACACTGGCTATATATAGTTAGTTTGGAAATTCCAATTAATTGTACTGATTTACAGAGCAGAAGTAACCCCTATTGCCTATAGTAGGGAATGGAAAAGGGTTGACTACCTTTGGAGGAGGTTTGTTGGATTCTGAAGCCAGAATGGTAAGGCAGTTGTGCAATATGTTTGTTAGTTTCTGGTCTAAGAATGCTTGCACCACATAGTGATTGCTGGGCCTTGCTTGTGCATTGGATTCATAAAGTAGCTGGTGTGCCCTAATTCTGTGATGGAGTCAGAAACAGATTGGCAAACCCTCATTCTGTGATGGAATCATGGAGCTATTATCATCAGGATTCAAGCAAGCCGGGCCGAAGACGCCTGAAATGGCAGAAACCGGTCCCCGGAAGCTTGTTTCCTTCCCAGTGTAAGAATTGGCTTTTGTAGTCTGGTCTGCCCTGTTCCCATGATGCACTGGGCCAGGGACAGACTAATTTGCATACAGCCAGGTTCTGAAACTGGGATGGTGCAATGAGCTAAAAAACGGTGTTGGATCTAGCCCTGATCTCTTGACTGGGTGAGAGTACTCTGCTTAATTCAGAGACTCTGTCCATCACCACCCCTTGTTGTAACTAATTTTGTCCACCCTATGCGTGGAAGGGTATACTCAGATGTGAGTCCCTTGCTCATTGCACCATCAGGATTCAAGCAAGCCGGGCCGAAGACGCCTGAAATGGCAGAAACCGGTCCCCGGAAGCTTGTTTCCTTCCCAGTGTAAGAATTGGCTTTTGTAGTCTGGTCTGCCCTGTTCCCATGATGCACTGGGCCAGGGACAGACTAATTTGCATACAGCCAGGTTCTGAAACTGGGATGGTGCAATGAGCTAAAAAACGGTGTTGGATCTAGCCCTGATCTCTTGACTGGGTGAGAGTACTCTGCTTAATTCAGAGACTCTGTCCATCACCACCCCTTGTTGTAACTTGTCTTTCAATGACGCCAAGACTTAGTATATTGTCCATCATGTTTTTATTCTTTTCATATGGGAGACCGCCCTTTGGATGTCTTCTCTTTTCCTGCTGGGAGGTCCCTGGGAATTCAACGAGTCATGGCTAAAATGTTTGCTCATACTTCCTTCTTCCATACAAAGTCTGAGGACTGGATTTCAGAACTGCGTGGGCTATAGGGAATGGTACAAAGCACATCAAGTATGGAGTGGGATGGGAAACCACAGACTCACCTATGAGCACTTCCCACTTGCCGCTGGCTTGTGTCACCTCGTAGGCGCAGCGCATCTCGCTCATGCTCACACCTCCCAGGATGAAGATAATGAGGCGTGGGCCGGCCCTGTACTCACCCGGACCCTTGTTCTTGTGCCAGTGCCCATAGCGAGCGCTAAAAAAGAAGGGAGGAGAGTAGGTCAGATGCTGGTTTACAATGACAGGGAAAAGTCTTGCCTCTTTGACTGAGGGTCACATTTTTAACCGTTCATAAATATTTTCCATGCCGGGCACCCCACAGATTGGTATCTGGACTTCCGAGGCCACTGTGATCCTACTAGACATGACAGTGTGATGTAATAAATCTAGTCATACATTTTCAGCAGTACTAATGAGCCAATAATGGTTCTCCTCCACATTGCCTTTCATACTACAAGGAGGCAGGGTGCTTATGCTTTACTATGTCATGATAGTTGTGAGTCACTGAGCTCTATTTAGGTACTCTTTAGACCCATGGTCGAACAATGAAAATAAACTTTCTTTTTTGTCATCTATAGCCATGATACATTTCTATGTCATACATCACCATCAGATTTTTGGGTTATCAGAAGTGAGGACTTTATATCTAGGCATTCATGAAAGGCAAAGTTTAGTTTTAGTAGCTCTGTGCATCGATGATTTTCTATGTAGGGAGGCTAGTCAAGAATGGCTGTGTTCTGCGTAGTTTGCCATGAGTCAGCATGGTCCCTGTAACTGGTTGTGAATGCTCATAAGTGACTACTATTAGGTGGTTATGAGGAGCCATGTTCTATGTTTGTGATTAGGAGTCACCAAAGTCCTTCTTCAAGGTAATGCGTGACTATGAGCCTGATTTAGAGTTTGGTGGGCGGGTTACTATGGAGTAACCCGTTCCCCAGACTCTATATCAGGTCCAATATTCTTTATAGCTGGTATGAGTGACCATGTATTATGTAGGCGGTCTGAATTAATATCGAGCTGGGGCTAGTATCATATTTTATTTCCTGTGCTAATCCTGTCCACCTTTGTACTTGCCACACCCTGGTGAATCAAAACATACAATGTACTAAATAAGTCACTCAGATATATTATTTCCAAATATGGGTGAGTGTATGCATACCGCATAGAGATATGCATGACTTATGATTCCCATGGATTCACCCCAGGAGGTTCTCTCCCACGCTGTTTTTCGTAAGACCAAGACGATGGATTTAGTTAGAGTTAAGAGGCTTATAGTTTGACAAGCAGGATGAAATTTTGTTTTGAAAATTGGAATTTTAAAAGTGTGTAACTTACAGGCATCATTATTAGATCGCAGGTTACATTCAAACCAGTTAATGCCTTTCCAATTGCCCTTATAATCACAAGTTGCATGCCCCAACAAGCCTAAACTTTAAACTCCTAATGGCAGTGTCTAAGCCTATGTGAAACACTTCCTCTTGAGATTACATTTAAGACTACGTGAGTTAAAAAAAACAACCACTGCAAATATTTTTACGGATTACCAACAAACATCTGCAAAATGATCTGTGTTTGGGTGGGCAAACTATGTAAATTTCTTTGGAATATGAATTGTTTTGTGTACCTTTTCTACAGGGGAAAAGGTGAACATTTTCCTCCCAAAAGTGGAAAATTAGAATTTTTGATTTGTCACAGGTTATCTGTTGAATAGAGATGTTTGGATGAACTCCAGCAACACATTTGGTACTGACCCAGCAGGCACGGTGGCTCAGTGGGTTGAGTGCATGCTACTGATATGTGTGATATGCAGGTCATGTCATAAGTTTCTAGCACAGCAAGGCAAACTCATCCTTTCAGCCTTCAGAAACCATACACTGTGTGCCATTAAATTTGTTATTCGGAACACACCTGCTATTTATAGTGCTTATAAACAAGAAAAATGAAGTAATAAGTCAACCACAATACTTCTGTGGCACCCTAATGTTGACCAGTCTTTGCTACTGCAGGACCCTAAGCCCATGCCTAGTAAGGTACAAGAAAAGGGCTTGATGTACGACCAGCCCTGCAGCTGTTGTTATCACAAACAACGTGTTCACCTCCTTCAGTGATATGCAACTCCACACAGTTCTCCCCGCACAACAGTAGTTCCTCCAACGTTTTAGCATGTGTTGTTTTCTGACCCACCTTCACGAGTGACAGTCAAGTACACCGTGCTCTTTCCTTCCTGTATCGATGAATATCCAGACCTGTAATTTTAGGTGTTCTCACGAAAATCTGCAAGCTTAGACAGACCTAAACTCTCCCTACCTGACAGCTGTGGTGCTAAAGGAAGCAGAGGAGCGCGTAGATATGTATGGGTAGTGCTTTGTGTCCAGTTTGTCTTCAATAGTGTCCTGCAAAAGAGAAAAAAGACAATGGAATCAGGAAATCTCTCCAATGGAGAAGGTGGTAATTGACAAGAGGCTCTTGTGTAAGGGGCACGAATGGCCAGCCCAGCCTGCCACTCTAGGAATGCTTTGTCTCCAGGGGATTTAAAAGGATAATGGAAAGAGTCACTCATTTGAATGGACAGTGTTGTTTTTTTGTGTTTTCTGAATTAACTTTGAAGTTGTGTTGGAATATGTCTAATTTTCCTGCAAACCGGAACCCTGCATGCCATTACAATGCAGCTGTCACTACGACCGCGTTGTAGCAACGCATGCCATTACTTCGCAAGTCAGAACAATGACTTGCTCTGGGGGAGTGGGGGGGGTTTGAGCTGGATGTTTGAATAGTATAATTTACTACTCCAACTCCAGTCTGTGTAACAGTAGGGAAGGTGTTGGATTTTAAATCACCTTTTTGTAGTGAGTCAGATAAAGGGAAAATCAAGATGAACAGAAGTGGTGAATGGATAGTTCTGCAACTCAACAGGGAAAACACGATATATTGATACGGCAGATATGAGAGAGGTTAAAACTCAATGGAAAAAGAGACGAAGAATTAAGGTAAAAGTTAGAGCTTCTCCGGGATGTCCCCAAGACCTTCTAGTTTTAACTATTATGTGTTGAGCAGTGGCGGCCGGCCTCTCGCCTTCGAAAGACACACGCCCCCGGGAGTCTGTCTGCGGTCCTTCCCATTGGTCAAGAACATCAATTATATTCCATCCGTCCTTACAGAGTGTTTTTACTTTCACTGAGTTCATTCATTTGCAATCGTTGAACACAGAAGAGGAACTGTCACTGTTGAGCTCAAACCTCAGCGTCAAGTTTGCACCAGTTTCTTTCCTCTCAGCTTTGTTACCCCTGCCAGTCATCTCACCAGCCCTTGCAGGTCCCATCACTTATCTCCCTTCTCCAATTTCCCTCATGTCTCCCTTCCCAAGATCCCTTCCATTATCACATCCGCCACTAGCCCTCTTCTCACCCATCCGTGCCTTCTCCCCGCACCTTACCTACTATGGCCCCCTGTCATCACCTCACCTTCTTCTCTGCCCCTCCCCTAGCTTGAGTCAAGCCTTGCTTCACCCTCACCTCCATGATGTCCTTAACAACTGGGGTCCACCGTGACAACTGATAGGTTTGTTCACTGATGCGTTCCTTGCGGTCTGGTTTACTCCTGCGACGCAAGGTGGACTGGAAACAGAAAGATACAAACAGTCAATGGGGGACAGATCACAGCGAAACAATCCCCAAAAATGGGAAATTCACGAAGACAAGACCATGTTAGCGCCCACCCCCTCTGGCAACTAGACCTTTCCCATCTGACATTCTCTGCTACCTTTTTACACTCGTTCTCAGCTTCTACGTGTAGTTAAATGTTTATTTTCTTCTTATATTCTCTTTTCATCCAAACCTTAGCATACCTCTTATAATGATACTTGTTAAACCACTTAACATCCACTCTACCTTCTAAAAATCTCGCTCCTTTCTAACTTCTTCTCTTTACATTTTATTTCTCTCTTCTAAATTAATCTACTCTTCTATTCTACTACCCTCCTTTCTGCCTTCTAACTGCTTCCCTCCTTTTAATTTTCTTCACTTTCCAACTTTTGAAAACCTTGCATTCCTTCACGCCTTCTTCTTCTGCTCCTCCCTGTGTGTTTCCTACACTTCATTTTCATTCTCAACGAATATTTAGCAATCCCTTCATACCCTCCTTGCCTTAGAATATTTAGCAATCCCTTCATACCCTCCTTGTCTTAGAATATTTAGCAATCCCTTCATACCCTCCTTGTCTTAGAATATTTAGCAATCCCTTCATACCCTCCTTGTCTTAGAATATTTAGCAATCCCTTCAAACCCTCCTTGTCTTAGAATATTTAGCAATCCCTTCATACCCTCCTTGCCTTAGAATATTTAGCAATCCCTTCATACCCTCCTTGCCTTAGAATATTTAGCAATCCCTTCATACCCTCCTTGCCTTAGAATATTTAGCAATCCCTTCATACCCTCCTTGCCTTAGAATATTTAGCAATCCCTTCATACCCTCCTTGCCTTCCAGACTCCTTTTTTCCCTTTCACTCACGCACCCTCCTGGTCTTTTCTCTTCTTTTCGATTCTCTGCTCCAACCCATTTTTATGTATTTCAGCCTTCATCTAAATGAAAGCCTCCTTTTCTAACATTCTAACTTCCTTCTGTATACGTTTACATCCTTTTTCTACTTCACATCTGACCCCACCCTTCTTTTCTAACCTTCATCTAGCCATAGTCTCCAAGCCTCTCCCCTTTTACTTTCTCATTCCTTCCTGCATTCTTCACACCTCTTGCTTTTACCACCACATCTTTTTTATCCTTTGCCAATCATTTTAACCTTTTATCTGTTTTATCTGCCTCACACTGTAGTTAAATACTTACTCCTCTCTGTATTGTGTTTGTTTCCCTACGTGGTGCTTGAGTACATTATAAGTACAGATAACATACAATCTAGACACCGAAGGCCAGATTTACCGAGTGTGTTATAAGCTTATTTTGCACCGGTTTATACCCATCAGAAACCATAAAATAGTAGTGTTAAGTAAAAGAATGAACTTTCAACAAGTTCAACAAGCTAGCAATTGCAGAGAACACAGCATAGCTCAAAAACAGGGAATGGCAAAGATGCTGTGCTGCCTTGTATGTAAGGGAGAGAGCAGAACAGCACCATATCTGCTAAGATATAGATCAGTTTCTCTCTCTCACTGCACAGGTGTAATTTTGGTTGTTGTGTGTAAACATACACACTTTGCACCACAGTGCATGGGTGAGTGCGTGATATAAAGGATATGTTCGAACTGGAAGGGTACTCTTCAAGTATAAAACTCTATGTTTTGGCATAGCTTAACAGTTTGAATGTGTACTGTATAGTGCACCACACGGACAAAGCTGAAAACATTAGGAGAAAACTTTTCTCAAAATGTATACCTGACCCGAATGTGTTTATTTTTGGCACTAAGTCCTGTCTACCTTTTTGTAGAAAATAGGGCTTTACATCAAAATACAAGGGTGGTAAAATTAGATTGTCCATGTACCACCCAAGGAACACCCTCTTGACACATATTAGTGCACGGTGGTAAAAAGTACTACTTTTTATTGCTTTGGGGCTGCTTTTCCACCTAAATCAGGATTTGTGATGGAAAGTAGATCTCAAAACAACACTTGGCGCCGGTTTGCATCACTTTTGTGAAGCAAACCAGGCAAAAATTGTTTGTAAATCTTACTCAGAATGCTGATTCCCTGCAGCTGAGTTTTTTTGTGCTGGTGGCACCCAATCAAATACTGCTATCACGCTCCACCGTCAAGGCACTGACTCTGCATCTTTTGTCACAAGTGTTATCTCTTCTCTCATGCAATGGATACTATAGAAAGGGAGGCAAAAATGCCTGAGACCCATTCTATTGTACCAAAGTGGCCCTAGAGCTGCACAAAAAGACACAACATTAGTTGTGCTCCAGGGCCACTTTGCAAATATGGCCAAAAGTCTATCTTCAAAAACACATCATTACGACAGCTTCACAAGTAATAGTTGTCGACCAAACGAGGACATTTGGGCCAGATGTACGAAGCACTGGTAATAAAACACTGGTCACAATTTGTGACCAATGTTTTTGGGAATATTGTGGTATTTTGCGAACCAACCCAAATCCCAATAGGTCAGTTCATAACATATCAAAACGTTCTGGGTCACAATTCGACCTACCTAGAATATTAATGAGGTAGGTCACTAATTTAGAATCACTAGGACTTGCAGCGATCACAGGGATGGTGGCCTGCTGGGGTCAGCAGACTACCATGCTTGTGATTGCTTTTAAATAAAGCAACCTTAAAAAATGTAAACTTTTTTAAAATACAAAACAGAAAACAGGATGTGTTTTTACAAAAAGGAAACGTTCAAGTAACATATTTAAGGAGTAGACAGAGGTCCTTGTTTTTGTCCACATTCTCATATGGGGAGGTGTCCTTAGGGGACCCCTTTCCATTTGAGAATGGGTTACATCTACATTTGAGTAGTCATTAAAAAAAGACATGTTTTGCCAGCTGATTTTGGTTGCAAAACATTAATACAAAACATCAATAGAGATCATTCTGAATCAGTATTTGCAAGAGACGCCCTAAACATGACTATTGAAAATACCAATTTGGTATTTAGTGGTAAACCCAAATTACAATTCGGTAATGTGTTACTGAATCACAATTTGGGTTTGTTGCATACCAAAAGGCTTTTGTGTGATTGCAAACAGCCCGATTTAGCAAATCAGATGTTTTACTAACACAAAATGTCTTCGCACATCTGGCCCTTAGCATCTAATGTATCACATCATTTCCCCATACACACGGAGGGTCTGATTCACAAAGGTAAACTTATACTTTTGAGCAAATTTATGATTTTTTGCAATTCACAACGAATTTTACGAGTAGAATCTTTACAACTGCTTATCATTTTATGTGCAGAGGCTCCGCCACGAGTAGGGAACCTCCATAGTGGTAAAGATACTACTCATAAAATTCCTTTTTGAATTTCAAAAAAATTTCAAACTTGCATGAAGGTTTGATACATCAGGCCGCAGATGACTTCTCTCTCATTTTATAGAATGCGGGTCACGGTCAAGCATGCCAACAAGATCTTTACACATCCTTCATCAGAAAAGGAGATCCTACTTGATGCCTCTAAAGCTGAATATAAGAAGTGTGTAGTCCCGAGCACAAGGATTGAGCATCTATTGCTAGTAATCTCCTATCAAAATCATAAATTTTTCCAAATATTATATACAATAGACCAACCTGAATTTCTCAACCAATCAGTGACACACTAAACTGGCATAAAATATCCTATAAAGCACTCAATCACTTTTAAAACGATTCCTGGGGCTTACATCTGTGATGATGGGTACACCAAGATGGGCCATGTTGGTGATGATCTCACTATCTTCGGGAGGGATCTGGGCATGTTGAATCAGTTTGTTGAGATTCTCTTCTGTGATACCTGGAAAAACCAATAGAGAGAGCTAATATTGTACAGATGTGTATGTCTGGGATATCAGTAAAAGCTGTTGTAAACTGTCTAAACAACAGCAGTCTAAATACGTCTGCTTCACTATCCCCATCACACTCCGCCATCAGCATCCATCTACCATCCAAACCGTTGACAGCCTCTGGCATTCCCATCACACAAAACAGAGGCTCAGCTTTAATCACCATAGACCTGGCTAAAGACTTTATCCCAGGACTGGAGAGACTCTCTCCACAAAACCACCAGATCCATTTTTAAGTTCATGAGTAACAATGAAACCATTGCAACATCTCTAGGCTACTTAGAGAAATTCGATTAGGTGTGTGGTATATTCTAGCTTGACATCCTTGTTGTCACTTTCACCGGGGAGTCATGTCTCAAAGGAGCATAGCATCTAAACCCTCCATAGATGGGCTAACGGGCAGGAAGTGAGCTAGTCTTGACTATCTTGTAAGGCTGTGCTTCTTTTGGTATCCACCTGGTTGCCTACGTAAACCCTATATTCACACAGCAGTGCGCAGTCTCTAAACCTTTCATGTGCTCTGAACAAATGCACCAACTTACCCTACAGGAAGAGCGATATTGACTTACTTTCCCCACCGTCTATCATGCACACTGTGACAGAAACCAAGCAGAGACTTGGACAAATGTTTGTCCACATTTTGGAAGGGTTTGAGAACTGTTTCGAGAGCTCACACAAAAGAGTCAGCTCAATGAAGGGCTTTGGTAAGGGGAGGAAGGCACCGTCCAGATTTTAAGTGTGAAGGTCTGGAAGATACAATCACCATTTTCTACTTTATAGCAGCTTTTTTATTGCTGAATTCCCACAATAGGGTTTTTGCTGAGCAGGGATATTTCACAATGCTCACAATGTATAAATGATCGAGACTTGGGTGAAAAGTGCAAAAATAAGAAATTTATCCAGACAGACAGGAAAATATAATAGATGAACCTAGTGATCCATTTCAGCCATCACAATGTCTAACACCAGAAACCAAGCCATTATAATTACTACTCTATATCAATTTGGCTACCAGCTGTCATCCTGTACGCCTGCATTTATGCCTCAAAGCAATCAAAATTAATCTTCTGTAATATCACACTTGCTGCAAAACATTAATATCCCTCCCAGGATATTTTCTTTTCTTCAAACAGCCATATAAAAGTCAATTTTCAGCACTGCCCTTAGCTTAGAGGATGCCATCTGCACTTACCATTCTTCAGGAAGACGTAGAGAAGAATGATACGAATCTTGTCATAGGTGCTGACATTTGCATCCAGAAGGATTGGAACAATGGCTCTCATGGGGTCCTTGATCTTCTCTCCCTCTGCATCAGTGCCCATGGCCAAGTCCTGCAGAGAACAGACACAGCAGGACATTCACTCCAAGGAAGGTGCAAAGCATATGATGCATGCTAGGCTATCATGGGCAACATCCTTAAGTCCACAAAAAACTCCATTCTAAGATGATTTGCTAGAATACTATAGTATTGCTTTGGTGATTGACAATAAGGCAGATACCCTAAAGAGGGTGGAAGGAACATCTTCAACAAGCACCTGACTATATATCACTGGCCGTCTTACCACCAGAAGTAACCTTCATCGTTCTTTGCACTATTGAAGATCAGCACCCTTGTCAGCATTGACTAGTGTTTAGTCAGGGGTGTAATGCAGGCTCCTACAGCAAAGGGGGGGCCCCTTCAGCCTAAGGTCTATGAAGTGTAGTCTGTTTTGGTTGTCTTAGGGACCCCAACATATTCTGCTGGCAGGGGGCAAGATTTTGGATTATTTTACTGTTTACAGTGACACATCAGATTCTGAATACGGTACATGTCATCACAAGGAATGGTTGAGTATGGATGTGTCTTAATTCCATGAATGCTTGGTTCCACATCACAAGATGAATGTTTAGATCTTTGATAGTAGATTGCAACAAACCCAAGAACCAATGTCTCACGTTTTGTGGTTTAGAAAACGTACTGGAACCTGCGACAACATCTGACCTTCAGTAAAGGGGATGCTATTTACTTTAGTTTTCTGATGTGGTGAAAGATCTTAAGTGACACAGAGAAGCACATCTGTGAATAGGAAGTCCGATACACTAAGATCCAATATGGTACTCTTAAAGACAAGAGGCCACATCAGTGACCGCTGATGCATGACAGAAATATGTATATGGAATAAAGACAAGCAACCAGACAGCCCTTAAAAATGGCGGTTGTTTGTTTGACAAAACCATGATCAAGTGTGGTAGAATGTTAAAAAGTATGGGCAGCACTATTTGTGTACATTAAGCAGACCCTGGGATTCAGACATCTTACTGTGAAACACTTCCAAGTCATAAAATGTACAAGGGGGAAACACTTAATTTGCACTGCATTGAAATGCATAAACATATCTCCTGATGAGGTGATCATTTTTATTCTTTCCTTGCTTGGCGTCGCTCAACAGCCAACTGCATTGGGGTTTGTCCTAAATATAACTCAGCATGGGAAGACTTTAAACCTAACTTTACTTAACAGGAGCTAATTAATGTGTTTATGTGACTGTCAGCAGCAAGACAACTGGATGTTATATCTAGGAAGATATCCAGAAAGGCATTACATTTTCAAAGCTACTTCTTGAGTCTGCTACTATTAACATCTAGGCTAGGTTCCACTTGTTATGGGCTCTTGTCTCTCAGTGGTCTTTGTTTTGCAGAAGTAGCCCAAGAGGTTTAAAGACCCCAAAATCCCTGAATAGTGCCCCTCAGTCATCAATTTGGTGTAGGGCTGTGTCCCACTTGAGGAGCCATAGGTTTCAACAATATGTTTAAAGTGTTCACTTACTGCTTGAGGTATCAACTGTAATCCAAATAATGCTTCTGTAGTAGATGTAGTTTTTATGCATAGGGCTTTGAATTGTTGTAGTATGCTTTGAATTCGATACAGAGGAATGATTTGTCTTATACATGGTCCACTGAAAGGTGTTTGGTCACTAAATATATTGCTCATTTTCTGAATGATACATGCACAATAAAGGTTTGGGTAGCCTATGGAAAGTAGAGTGGTTAGACCATTGGCAGGAAGGGTAATCTGGTGGAACATGTTACAGTTTGCAGCAGGCGTTCCCTCCAAAAGGAAAGATGGTTGAAAGTACATTCTCAAATAGATGTCAAAGTCTTGAAGGGATAGGAGCCAACACTGCCTTCAATAATTACAAACTGGAATCAGATGATGCCACAACAAGGCATGCTTTTTTGGAACAGAATGTGAAGGCATCATTAGAAGGGCAATGAACTACAAAAGACATTGATTTATCATTGGTTTCTGCAATCACAGAATTTGAAACAAATGGAATCAATCAAGCTGAGATAAGCAGAATATAGTAGCCACTGGTCTGTATTTTCTTTACATATAAACTCTTTACTCTGATGCCACAGTGCTATTCCAAATTAGCTAGTGACAGTCGGCATTTAATAAGTACTTTAATGAAGGCATACTAGAGATGCATTTTCCTGACCAACTGTCTTGTTGATATTATGAGCTTCAGGAGGTGTAATTTAGTCTTGTCTGTGATCCTTAGGAGGAGTCACACACTAACTTGCAAAACTAGGTAATGGTATTTGCTGCTCGTGAGTGTTTTTGACCTCTAGAAAGGGACTACTGGCAAAAGAGTGATATAACGTTGGGACTTTTATAGGCAATAGCTCATTAGTGGCAAACTAGCACTAAAGGTGCTCAGTGGGAGGAGAGGTGCCTATGGCATCAGGGTAGTCTAAGTTAAGAGAAGTGGTTGTGGATGAGAGAATTCTATAGCAGCAGCATGAGAAGTGTGTTTCAGCTCAAGGGTATAGAGGGGAGAATTTATTGCAAGCCTACTGCAGATATCTATTAGTAAAACTTAATGTAAAAAAACAAGGAATTTGAACTCTTAAAAAAGAATCAACGGTCTAACCCTCCTAGCATCATTTTCAACAGCTCCACACTTTCTGCAACTAGACCATTACTTCTGGTGCTCTCGCAGCTAGAGACTCCTTCTAATAGGCAGTTGCTTTCATGCCAACATGCCAACAATAGAACAATAGGGGAAGGTAATTTGTCGGCCGCTGCCATATCTCCGAAAAATTCTTGTTGTACTACGAAATTTTCAGTGGAAGTCCACAGCGTACCATTTTTATATTGGTTAAAAGAAATGGCAGAGAAACACAGACCCATGATCTCTGAAAGGATAAATAAATGACCCAACCCTGCTTCCTGGGTCTCACAGGATCTCAAAAGCTAAAACTAAACTTTACTGCCTGGCGAGAATCTAGTGGAGAATTTATGATGATACTTCCAAAGCAGAGTTTAGAAAAGTTCTATCCTCCTATAAAAAGCTGTTTTTAGTACTAGACAAGTTTATTATTCTAACACAATTATCAACTCTAACCCCAGAAAGAGCTGTTTACCATTGTTAGAGAACTCTTTGATTCCTCCAGGAATGGCCCTCATTCAGGGCCTTATTATGATGGCAGTGAACCCGCCACAGGCAGGCTGCTGGTGGCGGGTACACCGCCATCGTAAGGCCTGTTTTCGCCCGCCAAACCAGGATGGCGAGCAGTGTGCCTGGTGGACGGAAAGTCTGTCTGCCACGGGTACGACAGAGGAAATCGTCACAATTGCCTGTCGGACTCGCCCACACCCATAGAATGGTGGCGGTGCCAAGCAGGCACCGCCTGCCAGATTTGGATGCTAGGTCCCCGCCAGCCTTTCCATGGCGGTTCCTCCACCATGGAAAGGCTGGCGGGGATGGACGTTGTGCTGGGGCTGTTGGGTTTTGCACTGGGTGCCCCCCTACATTTCCGTGCACAAGGTGGCAGGCACCGCGTGGTGCCTGCCACGTAGTGCAGGGAAAAGCGAAACCTGAATTTTTAACATTGCGTCGGGTGCTACAGCCAGCAGCACCCGCCGCAATGTTAAAACTTCCTTTTGCGGCCGCCGTGTAATTTGCAGTGCGGGACCACCGCCATATAGGCCATATAGGCGGGTAGTCCCAATCCCCAGGACAATCCGCCATCATAATCAGCCCCTCAGTTATTTCTGATCAACTGTATTTATTCTTTATGGATAAGATCTCACAAATGGGGTCGATATTATGACAAAGAAAACTTCCCCAGGCTGCTATGGACACAGATACAAATCTTTAAAACTTATGTCAAGAAATGATCTCCTAACTGTTCTAGCCACATTAAAGTCTAGCTGTGAGTTGGACCTGTGTCCTTATAAAATCTTCAGACAATTGGCTGATATAACCACTGAGCACCTTCTCACACTCTTAAGTACCTCTTTATAGTGAAGAACTGCCCCTAACCAGTTTGAAGAGGCAATAATGGATCCAACCATGCAGCTCATACAAATTATTTCCAATTTTTCTACTCAAAATTTATGCTAAAATTATTGAAAACATGTGGCAAAAAACATTTAAAATCACCTGCAGAAGATTTGACTGTTTTCAAGCCAAGTTTTGACCAGCCCATAACACAAAATCTGTGCTCTTGTTAATAGTCTATGCTCTGAGGAGTCATATTGATCAGGGTCACATCAATGTGCTGATCCTCCTGCACCTGGCAGTTGCCTTGTCTACCTCCCAGAAGAGGAACGGCAGCAGAAGAGGGTTCAACCTGCAGTATACACTTTAAAGATTATCCGACTGAGATGATCCACCATTACAGGAAACAGAACAAATAAAGCATGTGCTTCCTTATCTAATAATCTCTGTGTAAGGTGAATCCAGGCAGCCCAAGGATAATCTCAACTCAGAGAGGCAGATGGAGAGCAGAGGCAGGGAGCAATTATGGTACTCTTACAGAGAAGATGCCACTTGTAACTAACTGAACTGAGAAATATCAAGAATAAATAGTGTACTATTTGAGATTGAAATTGTTAGTTTCCAAGGCATATGTATCCAAAAATAAATTGCTATCTAATGAAACCGAGAGTTGACATTTGGGAAATTGCCTTATGATAGACAAGGCTAGTTAGAGATCCCTTTCTAATTTATAAATCAAATTAAGTCCAAAGGGCATCACAGGCTGTGCAAGTTCATTCCCAAATAGCATCGATTTCTGAAATACAAAAAAACTACTCAGTACATTAGGAATACAAGGATAAACATCAGAAAATGCTCCTGGATTAAGAATCCCTATATGTACTCCCTTTTAAACACATGGGGGGGGGGGGTCATTTTGAGTTTGGCACAGTTCATGTTGATGAAGATGCTCCATCCCAAACAGTGGGAGCACCTGCATTAAAAGTATAATGCCAAGCGACTACCATGTCACAGTGGGCGGTCACCATAGTTTTTGTATTTTTAAAAACTATACCCTAAATTGAAAACAGTTTCTGAAATACAATCAATCAATGATGCTGTTTTTCAGGGAGTTTCCTACCTGCAAGTGCAGGGCATATACTGCCTGGATTAGCCAAAGCTCACAAGACAGTTTTGGACAGGAAGAATATGTGTTTTGCTCGGCTTCCCCAAAAATGGATATGCCTTCCAATGCATAAACAGGGAGAGGATGTGGTGTAATTGCCAGAGCTGCTGACTCTGGAAGTGGGGAATCAGGTTCGAGCCACAGCGTTGGCTCAACATCCTATGATTCCTGGCTAATCTCTTTAAATCCCAGTGCCTAAAAAAATAGAAAATAAAAAATGTGTCCATGTGTAATGTAACTGGTGCTCATGTAAATCAATCCAATACCTTCGTTTTAAGTTCAAGTTATATAAAACTACACAAAAAAAATCTGAAAACTGTTAGCACCTATGCAGATTGATCTTGAGGGTCATAGGCCCAGAAGTTCCCTCATCTCAAAGCATTAAAGTGGAACTGTGAGTTTGGCAGGGCAGGTGCCCTGCTGATTTATAGAATGCCTCACACTCTGCCAAACTCCAAATGAGACCCCAAATCTTTGAAGATAAGAAGCGCTCAATTCTTATTAACAATGTGTTGATTGAATGGCTCATGTTCCCCTCTGGAAAACATATTTGTAAAATGTAAGTCAAAAGAAATGTGTTCTGTATTCACACAAATATTTTCAATTTTTGTGTTGCCAGTAAAATATGTGCCCTGTGAATAGCAAAATTTGATCCAATGCTACAGTTGGTGACTTTTGGTCGGGCCACCGACTGACTTTTACAATTAATGTTGTTGAGCAGACCTACCTGTTCCACCCGGCACAGTTTATCCACTGTCCCTTGGTAGTGCTTCATGCAGTCCTCGGCCAGGTGCAAGTGAGTCGAATACTGCAGAAGAACACAAAGAAAAAAACATGTCATATAGGATATGCTTCACAGCAGTAGGCCTTAAGCTCATGGATCCATGCATCACTACAAATCAATCTGTATGAACAATCAAAATATGCAGACATTTAGACTCTGGTTTCAGCTTCCAGCATAGGCCCTCATTATAAGTGAACCATTCTTTTTATCGGCCTGCTAATAGGCATTACCGAGCACATCATAATTATCAGGTCTAAAGAAACAGCACAGTGTTGTCATACCAAGGCTTTTGCAGATTTACAGATTCAACCAAGAATGCCCCATTTTCCAGTGGAATCTCAGTATTCCAACCAGAATACCTATTATCTCTGCACCGTGGGAGCTAGAGGTACTCCCAGAACAGTTAACTCTTGGGTGGGAAATTACTAGCTCTGAATACTCAAAAAAGGTAATTCTTTCCTGGTGCACTTGATTTACTTTAATTCAGGATGAGTAGCCTAAGTGACCTGGAGCAACCCATGGATAACTTTAGAAGGCTTTTATAAAGTTAAATTCTACCTATCTGATTGGATCACCATCACATGTTGCCTCTGGCCTATAGCAATGTTCATCAAATTAACATTGATTAAAACCCTGCAAGTTCGTCACAATCATAGATTCCACATACACGAAGAGAGATAATAGAATCCTCAATTTCATCAACAAAAGTGTTGGGGCTGTTCCAATGATTTAGTGTTGTGGTCACAAAGGACAACAAATATTGGCTAAAACGTGCTCCTTTGGGGATAACAGCATATAACGTTCAGACTGCTAGCTCATTAATGTTGGAGCATTCATTGTAACCTCCATAGTCTGACAGTTATTCAACTACCCATTTTTCTTGCTTTACTTGGGACCTTAACAAAATCAGTAAATGTGCCTTTCTAAAATCTCTTGATAAGCCACTTTAGAGTTTCTCTGTGTGTAAAACACTGCACTGCAAAAACTCAAGAATGGCAAGTTTGACATTAAACGTTCTTTCTATGATACTTTATGCTCTGATGCTTCTTTTAATTTAGCGAATTGTCCTTTAACAGCGGCACAGCTTAACGAGGGTGAATTGTTCATGTGAAGAGTTTTCAACTTGTGACATAACAAATATAAGTGATAAATCAATGATAATGGGATACGCAAAGTAGCCCAAATGTATACTGAAGAATTATTACTAAAATAAGTGAACAAATACCTTCATCTATATAGTAAAATTATGAATTTATTCGGGAGCCTAACAGAGTATTATAGAAGATGCATGCTTGCTCCCTGCAATGTATGAAAGGGTATTACGAAACATATCTTTAATCAAGTAATTGTAAGATTTAAGAAGAGCATATACATTTTACTCATGATCAGGGTTCCCGGTTTTATGGTATTTATTTTTTTAACATTTCCGTCTGTATTCATCAATATTTATTTTTTTGGTATTTTTTAATGTTTATTTGGTGTTTTGAGTATAAATGAAGTTGTAAAATTGTATATTTCAGCATTTATTTAATGGGGAACAGCGTTTACAACGCAACTTTTAGAACGAAGTACCTTTACGACGCAACCATTACAACGCAAGTCATTACAACGACTTGCACTGGGGGGCGCTCTATGATAGGGAATAGTTGTAATTTACTATCCAACACCTTCCCTACTATCCACGGGGACTGGAGTTCGAATAGTAAATAAAACTATTCACTATCCAGCGCCCCCCAATGCAAGTCGTTGTAACGACTTGCGTTGTAAAAGTTGCGTCGTAAAGGCATGCGTTGTAATAGCATGCGTTGTAACGACGTACATCCTATTTAACTGATGAACATGCACTCAATCTTTGATACCTGTGACGTTTTAGCTAATTAAGCAGCCAAATATAACAAAACACTACACTCATAGGTGAATATTAGCATTATATACAAATATTTATTAACAGATGCTTATATTTCAGGAACTTTAATGTTTTTTTTAACTCTACGTGATGTCTATCTGCTCAACTGTTGGCTAGAAATCATTAAGGAGAGAATAGAGTGTCACTCACAAGAAGCTCAATTTTCTGTATTTTTCTGCCTTTAAAAATAAATACAGATAGCAAACACACTGTATTCTGTCTGTATTTATCTGTATAAATCAGTAAAAATGGAGAACTGGGAGCCTTACTCATGATATCTTGTGTATTGTATTACGGATACTTTTTGCTTTTTATGGCATCCATTTGATGTAATGTTGTCATACATCTTCTGTTTATAAAATGAATAAGATTGCATTAGAAGTGTGGCTAATCTGATTTCTATTATGCAAGATACATTGTCTATTGATTCAGACTTTCACATTATGTGGGTAAATGTGTTCTACATTCCTGGACGTTGTCTCACAGATATCTAGGGTTTTTATAATCTTAATAGCACATTATTACCTCTAATTCTATAGGTTGCAACATTTCAAATGAAAGATAGTTTGCAATTTAGATTTCTTATATATATAGCCACTTCTGCTATTTCCAAATCCATTCGGACCTTATATTGAGAAATACACCCTCTGTTCTAATCGAATATCACATAATATATTGACAGTTTAGTTCTCTATTTAGGAAGTACATGAATGCCTATATTAGGTGGTAATTTTCTTCCTGGAGTCTTTTAAATTCTAAGATTTGTCTATTTATACATTTCATATATAGAACATATATCCGTATTTCCAAACTCAGTCTATTAGTACAATATGTGAAAAGTATTTTATTGTGGTATTCAAGACTATTTTAGGGTAGATGTGTTTATATTCCTTGAGGAAACCACAGTCCTTATTTGGGGTTGGTTATCTTTTCGCAGGACATTTGTGTTTTAGTATTAGGTGTAGTTTTTACCACTCGAGCCTTTGAAAATCTTTAAAAAGTTGGTGGCCTTTTTCCTGGAATTTGTTAGATTGCATTGTAATCTGGTGCCTGCAATGTTAACGTTTATTAGACTGACTTACAGGAAAAAAAGAATTTATCATGGTGTATATCCGATTCTGTCAACAGATATGTCTTTTTTTGCCTCAAATGAACCAGCAAAATTTTAATTTGACAGTTGTATATTTTACACAAATAAATGTGAGGTATTATGAAGAGATACACTCCATAACAACGAGTTTCTTCGTTAACATTAATACACAATTAATCAGTTTTCTCAAGTGTATATTTTAAAGTTGAGTATTGACGGAATATTAACGTTTGTGCAAAACATAGGTCATGAATTCTGTGTTATTTGAATCTATCTAATTCAGGAAACAACCCGGTAAGTAATTAAGTCAATCCAAACTTTTAACAGGGAAATACATACGGTCTTTCACAAATTACAAAACATATTATTGTAGGGAAATATGAGACATGTCTTTTGTTCCTGTGGTATGTCGCAATCTGTTAGGTCATACAGTATTTTATTGAATTCCCAGAGATCACATAAGGAAAAAATAAACATTATTCATATTCAAATTAAATTTGAAGATATTTAAGTATATATTTTAATTGAATTTGTGAAAGGATCCACAGAGAGACTACTTTTTTCGGAGATTATGTCTTATTGAGTTGTCATGCTTATCTGTTTTATGAACTGTGACCATTCAACTGTGATCACACATAAACCTATTTGCAACATAAATCTACTTTCTGTATTCCAATCTAAAATGAAAGCATGCCATACCTTGCTGAGTTCCTTCTGGTACTGGGGCATCTTCTTTAACATCTGTGACAAGTCTCTCATAGTGGTTTGCTACAAAAGATGAAGATTAATTTTTACACACAGCAACAAAACACAGTATCACCTATTTATCATCCCCAGGTCCTGCCCAGTGAGACACTTTGGGGTGGTAGATCTAATGCACCGTTGGCTAGGATTTATTATAGCCCATCCAAGAGAAATACTTTAGTGTGAAGTTAAAGCCTAGGTACTGTATTTACTTTAAAATGACACAAAAATACTCCTAAGATCTAATAATATCATCTGTCATTCAAAATTCAGTCTATATATGTTGAATATGATGCACCTTCCCTTTTACCTGAAGCTTGTGTTATATTTAATAGCATCAGGAATAATAAATGTGTATAGTGTACATTATCGTACCTAAACTACCAAAGTGACCTTCTGGATGCCCAATTGCTGGCCGAACTCATTAGGACCACTGCTAGCCCCGTCCAAAAAGGTGAAAAACCTGGGAGTATGGATCGACGACACCCTCAGCTTCAAGGACCAAGTAAACTCAGTGATATCCTCTACCTCATACACCCTCAGATCATGCAGAAAAATCATGCCCTTAATTCCCAAAGATGCACAGCAAACAGTGGTAACAGCATAAGTTATTTCTAAACTGGACTACTGTAATGGTCTTTACCTCAAGTTACAAGAGGGCCCAATAAACAAGCTGCAAAATCTCCAGAACGCAGCCGCCAGACTCCTTACTGGAACACACAAATATGCATCAATCACAGGATCTATGAAAAAGCTTCATTGGCTGCCTATGAGGCAGCGTACCAAGTTCAAGGCCTTGTGTCTAGTTGTCAAGGCACTGCATGGAACTGGACCAGAATTCCTAGGACAACATTTCCTATGGTACGCCCAAATAAGAACACTCCGATCCTCAGATGCCAAAATTGTTATTACGCCCTGGACTAAAAAAGTTAACTGGGGCAGTAGAAGTTTCATCGCTAATGCAGCCAAAGCCTGGCACACCCCTTCACACTTAAGAAACATGTCCAACTTAATGGCATTTATGAAGGCCTTAACAACATGGCTCTTTACCAACTAGGTGCATTCTTAATTGTATTCCCAGCTCCTTCAGGAGGTTCTATTCACCAGCGCCAGGACACCCTCGGGTAACAGCAGCGCTTTATAAATGCAACACTAACAAAGTGTCCGCTTAGTGAGGTTGGATTTTGAAACACTGCTTTAAAGGTGAAACAAAACAACACTCAGAAAAGAGACTCACAACTGAAAACAGGGCATAACCTCAATCCTCATACTTAATTAAAGAAGAATGTGGAATTTTATACGAGCATCACCTCTGGCAGATGTAAAAATCGCAGTAACGTCATTTTGTAATGGTTAAATTAAATCTGCCAATTTATGTCCATGTGATGGAAGGTCTGAGTAAATAAATGAGCATGTCCCATTCATTTGCACAACATATGACTAACCAATGCAAAAGGATTTAAAACCTACAGTGGTCCTTATACAATGTAAGTAGGAATTTGAGCACCTAATAATGATGGACAAATGTACAACTCCACGCCATCATTTAATAGTAAGGGAACTGCAGGGTTTCCACCGGCACAGACTCATCTGGCCACACCAGTGGAAACCCTTCACTTGGCTGCCATTTCACCAAAGGCCCCCCTTGGCAGTGAAAGTTGTCCCATCCTACTCAGGGTGAGGAAACAATCACAATAATTCTCTGCTAAGCACTAGAAAATCCCCTGCCATCTTTCTTATTGTTATGTTTAATTTACATATCACGATAGTCAAATCAATACAATGGAATAATGCATAAAAACACCTACCCAAGAATACCATCACTCCTAGTCTAATAAATCATGCTGGAAAACATTTGAAACTCATGTGGTCTCTTATTTGATCATCAATTGTACAACAAATATATTTGCTGATTCCTCTTTATGCAGCCTGCATTCCCCCTATTAATCAAGGAGACAATTTTTAATATATATTCTTAAACCATTCTAATCCATTATATTCAAATTCATACCAATAACAGTCCTCTTTTTTATTTTATCTACTCGAAATGTATACATTTAGATGTATCCTTGATTAATATGGGGATCTGTACAGCCCCAGTAATAAATAAAAATTAAATATACTGGAGATAATAATGTACCAGAGAGTCAATGCATCTATTGTTATATTCTATATACTTACAGAGACATCTATTGGGATGAACTTTGAAAAGCATTAACAACCAGACCAAATTATGATCTCCTGGTGAAGGCTAAGATTAGAGAGTTGAAACTATGTGGAGATGGTCCACAACTTATGGAATATAAGCTGTATAAGAAATGAACTGCTGATATATTGATAATGAGGTACTGTATGTTGAGATATTTTGAATTAATACACAATGAAAATAAAATTAAAAAAATAAACAGTTAATATCTAGTTGAATTAGAATTGATTTGGTATACAAATGCATAGCAAAAGTATATAAAGAGGCAGTGAGATTTAGCCAGACAGCAAGGATGTCAGATTAGGATGGGCAGTTCTCTGCCAGAGGAGAGTAGGTCAGAGTCTTCATTGAAATAGTGGGTGTGTGGGCTTGCAGGCCACCTGCCAGTCTCTTAAGGGCCTCTATATTTTGTTGGACGTGGAGAGATTCCATCCAGACTAGGTGTTTGCTAAATAGACATAGTTGCTTTCCACAATCTTGATAGCCATCTGTGAAAGACATCCAAGAAATATTAGTGCAAACCTAGGTAACTACCTTATCTCCTGTTGCCATCCTCTTGCTGGCAGAGAAATCCTTCAGGGATCGGGTAACCTCCCTGTGGCAGAAAAAGAGAAATTGAAAGAGTTAACATATCTATCACTAGCATCATCATCATCACATCAATTACCCTGCACACATACCTCTAGCTAGACTTAACTTACCAACAACACAGTCTGTCTTTTCCTAGGCATCACCCAAATAACCATCTGCACCATCAACAATGTCAGGCTCTATCTCCTCAGCAGCAAATACCACTAACTCCACCCCTCCCTACCCATGTAACCCTATACACCATCCTTCTCTTCTTCAGCAGTCAGACATGCCTGCATCCTCACCCATTATTGCCCAGTAACCATGTATGCCCTGAACAAAACCTATTCCATCCTTGCGAATTCCGGATGGTACTATATGGAAATCTCTAACCCATAACCATGGAATCCATCAGTACGAAAATAATGCAGAGAAAGCAAAATCATGATTTCTTTTATTTAAGGGAGAAAGGGATAAGTAGCAATACATAGGTGGAGCGTGGAGTAAGAGAAAACAAAAGGTGCAATGACAACAAACATAATAAAATAAATTGTGGTAATGGTTCAATAGTAACAGGTAACTTGGTAATAGTTTCTCTATTTTTACATAGCTCTCTAGGTAAGATCCTCTCTTCTTATCTCCTCTCAACTAAGATCACATCATCAACAATAAAACACACCTTCTACCAAAATAAACATGTTCTGAACACTTCCAAAACAAACTCACACTACACTAAAATACCCTTGACCTCCCAAACCAACTTAGTTTGCAACCACAGGCCTTATATTTTTTGATGAAAGTAAAAGATGACAAATAACAAATTGCATATTTGACAAAAAGCTTAGCTTCACTGATTAACATGCATTAGAATGTACAAATATTATTTTCATTAAAAGCTAAAAAACGTGGCGTCAGGGTGGCTACGGTGTGAACAATGCTGCAACATTGGTAATTTACTTTTTATATTAACCTTCTATTTATTGTACTGTACAATAAAGCAAATTAAAAGTTATATAGGGTGGCCCGCATCACAAGGTATAAAATAGTAATACCTTCTACTATTTCAGACATTTTCCTCATGTAAAAGTTTGCTTGTCATCTTTGTGTGCCCCCATGCCTGGAATTAGTAATATGGGATGTTCCTGTCCAATTCTGACAATTCTGCCTTTAAAAACTTGATCTCTTCTAATTAGCTCCCTGAAAATTACAATTTTGCACCATGACTGAAATCTCCATTGAGGGGAAGCACACAGAGGAAATGCAGTAAGAGTGAGGTAGACATCAGTGACTGACATGAAGCAGGCAGACAGCACCAATGAGTGGAGAGTAATCAAAGGGGTTGAAGGTGACCAACGGTAAATGGTTTGGAAGCAAGGGGTGGGTGATACCTAATAGTAGAAAGACAGCGGAGGCTAAAGGGCTTTCCCTGTCAAAGGGAGGATACTAACCAAAAAACATACAGTGTAAGAAACAAAAATGGGGAGGTGGGAACAAAGTATTTGGGTTAAAATCAATGCTTCACAGAAACCTAATTCACCAAATGAACTGCCATCAAAACTACTTGTTTCCAACCTATTAACATCATGTGCCACTGGTACGCGTATCACTAACCCCATTAGTCTTATCTTAACAAACCTGTCCTCACCAAATGCCACCAGCTTCATGATACTGAACTATGACCTCTATACAACAATGCAAGTGTCAAGCCAACCTCCAGCATCCTTTCAGTCAAACACTGGCTTTCCAAATTTTGTGTTGCTGTGTCCGGCACTGACTCACTCTCCTCTGATAACAAGGCATCAGCTTTAACTTCTATAGCCTCACTAAGTGCCTTGGAGGCACCATAAAACATCTCAATTCCAACCTACAAGGCCATTCATATAAGTATTACATCAGAGAAAAGCATGAGTAAAGGTCATTCAATAAGTATTGCATCAGTGAAAAGCCATGAGTACGGAACACCATTCCAAAGGGTCCTTGAGCGATCCCCCAATGTCATCACAGCTGCTCTTTAATGGAATAAATAAGCAGATTATTCTAAATATATTTGATGTAGAGTTCCAATCATTGGGAAACCTGGGCTTGAGGACAACTCACTGGGACACTTCTGCAATGTGCTTGTGGCGTAAAGCCACCCAGAGATCATCATCTTCATCCAGTAAAACCTCCTTTACTCTCTGTTCTCCAATGCCGCTCGTCTCGTACCTGGGAAGAAAGAGAGAATGAAAAGCTGTTATAGATCCTTTGGAGGACAATCTTCCCTCTTCGTTTTCCTCCCACTGTACGCCATGTTGTCTCTGTCCGTCACTGCCACCACCGTAGAATTTCTAGTCTATTGATTATTAGAATATTGGAATTGTGAGGGCTCCATTGAAGGCAATGGAGTGCTCCGGGCTTCTAATGGCTGGAAGAAGTCCAGAGCATCAACATTCCAATGTTTGTTCACAGCTGTTGCTGTGAACACAGGCCACACAGAGCCTAAGGCGATTTCAACCCCCCCCCCCGCTCCGTGACGCCTTTGTTTTACAAATTAGAACATTCTGACCTCTAGGGGCGGAATGTTCTAATAGCCATAGCCACTCAACCACGGCGGTTTGAACGAGTGGGCAGGGCCAACGGACATGCGCAGCACTACCGAGGTAGTGCTGGCGACGGCCGAAAATCCGAGCAATAAATAAAGATGCCTTTAAATTTTGTATTTATCTTGTCACATTTGCTGTAATTCAAAGACAGAGGTCAAATGGCAGGCTATGTCTTCTGCTGCTTTTTAGGTCGAGGACCGTAGGCTGCGCTTGCGCAGTCTCCGGGAGGAGATTTAATGTTTTGGAGTATGGGGGCTTGAACCCGCCTCTCTCCTCCATTCTCCTCCATTGGCTGGCTTCCTAAACGGAGGCCAGCCATTGGAGGAGAAGGGAGTCACTCCAATAAAGCCCCGTCTCTTTCGGATTCGGGGGCGTGTTTTTGGCGTTCTTTCGCCCTGTGACGTCACCCGTCACTCAGAACGCCTAAACACGCCCCCAAATTCGAAATTTTGGGATGTTTACGGCCGCCATTGTTGCCTGACCGCGTCTGGCCCTTGCATCCCCGCCGCCGCCTGCCAGAAGACTGCGGTGTGCTCTGTCTGCCGATTTTATTTATTTAATTCAACGGGAGCCTACCCCGGATTGCTGCCGCAAGTCGTTCTCGAGTACCCCCCACCCATCCCCCCCCCCCCCGGGTCGCCGCGCTGCCTGCGATGACCCGGAAGTGCTTCTGTACAAAACCGGAAGCGGACGGGAGCCCACCCCACGCTCCGGTGAGGGAAGGAGAAAAGAAGAAGCCCGCAGCCGGCGCCTCCCACGGGGCTCCTAGGAGTGAGGGAGAGCCCTGTGCTGCCCCGCAGTCTCACCGGTGAGTGCCTTCTGCCCCCTGATTGTGCCGCTTTTCGTGGCTCGTCTCCATCGCTCTCCACGCAGCCGTGCGGGATGTTCTGCCTGAGAGGTAAGTGCTTCTAACACTCTCTTTGAAGTGCGCCGAGAGGTGCCCTCTCCATGCTAGGGGGCGGCGGGGCCCGTCTGGCAGAGAAGGGTCGCCTCGGTGTAAAGTTGATGGGACTTAACGCCTTGGGATTTTGGGAGACTTCGGCCCCGACTGCATAGCGCTGTTCCATGGGCTGTATGCTCACAAGGCGCTTTGTGGCTTTAATGAGTTATTGCAATAAGGAGTCCGAAAAAGCGGTTTAGCGTTTCTTTTCCTTACTCAAACATGGGCGTTCTGGGCGCCGATGCCCTTGTGCAGCCAGAGTCTTGCAGAGTGTTTGTTCCTACTTTTATGTTTTTCTCGTTTTGTGTTTGTTGTTAAGGAGTTGACTAGCCACCGCCGTCTTCCACACCACGGCGCTACCCCCTGCACACCCGGCATTGTGTTCCTAGGACAAGGGACTTTAGGAAAACGTGTACTTTAGGGGGCGGGGGCATTCTCCCTAAGAAAGAGAACTATTCGATGCTTTCGAAGGCTGCCAGGGGGGAACAGCAGCGGAGCACACCCTGTCAGGTGCCTCTTTTCTGATTTAAGTAACAACACAGACGCCGCTGTACCTGC
This sequence comes from Lissotriton helveticus, assembly GCF_964261635.1. NCBI lineage: Eukaryota > Metazoa > Chordata > Amphibia > Caudata > Salamandridae > Lissotriton > Lissotriton helveticus. The sequence continues at coordinate 204,946,221 of NC_136065.1, forward strand.
TCACAATACACACCCAGGGAAGTGCTGGGGGAAAGAAATGGCACATTCCACACGGTGACCTCCCTGGGTTTGAGGAAGGAAGGTTATAATTTCCATTTTCTGTTTAATTCCTCATTATAACAGGGCATGTAGTTGGCAATGTCGGACTTAAAAATGGGAAAGCTTTCTGAAACAAACAAGTAGGCATGCCACAAAGCGCTATGTAAATGTTGTAATACAACTGGAAGCGCCAATGGGTGTGAGTTTAGTGTGGTAACGTATGTAAACACTGCCCCTCACAAACGCAGTTTACATGTGTTATATGCACAAAATTGGTTTACAGTTTTAAAGCTAGTCCCGTGGGCTCTGCCAATGCTGGGAAGAAAGGAGGGAAGGAAAAAAAATGTTTTCTGTATAGAATGTACACAGGGGATAGATAACTGAATGTGATAGTGATTGTGTTTTTTGTGCCTTCTGCCCCCTGATTGTGCCGCTTTTCGTGCCTTCTGCCCCCTAATTGTGCTGCTTTACGTGCTTTCAGCCCCATGATTATGCCGTTTTTCTTGCCTTCTGCCCCTTGATTGTGCCGCTTCTCGTGCCTTCTGCCCCCTGATTGTGCCGCTTTTCGTGCCTTCTGCCCCCTGATTGTGCCGTTTTTCTTGCTGTGTGTGTGTGTGTCTCTGTGTGTGTGTGTGTGGCTCTGTCTGTGTGTGTGTGGCTCTGTCTGTGTGTGTGTGTGTGGCTCTGTCTGTGTGTGTGTGTGGCTCTGTGTCTGTGTGTGTGGCTCTGTGTCTGTGTGTGTTTGGCTCTGTGTCTGTGTGTGTTTGGCTGTGTGTGTTTGGCTGTGTGTGTTGGGCTCTGTCTGTGTGTTGGGCTCTGTCTGTGTGTTGGGCTCTGTCTGTGTGTTGGGCTCTGTCTGTGTGTAGGGCTCTGTCTGTGTGTTGGGCTCTGTCTGTGTGTTGGGCTCTGTCTGTGTGTTGGGCTCTGTCTGTGTGTTGGGATCTGTCTGTGTGTGTCTGTGGCTCTGTCTGTGTGTGTGTGTAGTTTTTTTGTAGGTGGCTCTATGTGTGGGTGGCTCTGTGTGTGTGTAGGTGGCTGTGTGTGTGTGTGTGTGCATGGCTGTGTCGGTGTGTGTGCGCGGCTCTGTCTGTGTGTGCGCGCGGCTCTGTCTATGTGTGCGCGCGGCTCTGTCTGTGTGTGCGCGCGGCTCTGTCTGTGTGTGCGCGCGGCTCTGTCTGTATGTGCGCGCGGCTCTGTCTGTGTGTGCGCGCGGCTCTGTCTGTGTGTGCGCGCTGCTCTGACTGTGTGTGCGCGCGGCTCTGTCTGTATGTGCGCGTGGCTCTGTCTGTGTGTGCGCGCGGCTCTGTCTGTGTGTGCGCGCGGCTCTGTCTGTGTGTGCGCGCGGCTCTGTCTGTGTGTGCGCGTGGCTCTGTCTGTGTGTGTGCACGGCTCTGTCTGTGTGTGCGCGCGGCTCTGTCTATGTGTGCGCGCGGCTCTGTCTGTGTGTGCGCGCGGCTCTGTCTGTGTGTGCGCGCGGCTCTGTCTGTGTGTGCGCGCGGCTCTGTCTGTGTGTGCGCGCGGCTCTGTCTGTGTGTGCGCGCGGCTCTGTCTGTGTGTGCGCGCGGCTTTGTCTGTGTGTGCGCGCGGCTCTGTCTGTGTGTGTGCGCTGCTCTGTCTGTGTGTGTGTGTGTGTGTGTGTACGCGTCTCTGTGTGTGTGTGTGTGCGCGGCTCTGTGTGTGTGTGTGCGCAGCTCTGTGTGTGTGTGCGCGGCTCTGTCTGTGTATGTGCGGCTCTGTCTGTGTGTGTGTGTGTGTGCACGTCTCTGTGTCCGCGAATACTCTCTACTACTCTCTAATGCTCACCTATTGCCATTGTAAATGACAATACCATTTATTTATGTTTTTAAAAACAAATGAAAAAAAATGTCATGAGCAATGCCAATAGCTCTACCTTTAATAATGCCGAGACCATTGCATTGTAAATGCTTGTTTTATCATGAGGACTTGTGTTTACAAACTTCTATCATTTTGCAGTCAAAGAAAGAAAAGTAAAGTGAATTATGTAACAATGTTGCTGAGGAACATGAAATGTGAAATAAAAGGCTGTAGGGTGTAATTGTTTTCGTAACACACAGCAACATGTAAATACCTGTAAATAAACTGTACACATTAAGTCTTTAGGAAAGCAAAAATGAAGCACATTTTTCTTAATTCTGAAGTGTGATAGAAACAATGATTTCAAGAACAAATCAAGACACTTTACTCGGTGATGCACAAATAATAAATATTCACTGAAACACAATTTCTACACGTTATTATTTGTGCAAATATAGGTTCATCAGTAAAATTGTATGTCTGTAAATTTAGTGACAGTTCCAATGTAAAATGTGCTATCTGTAAATGACAATGCGCTACCACACAATGTTTTAGTTACAACAAAAAATCTCCCGCCTCATGTCCATTAAAGCTAGGTGGTAGTGAAAGATAGTCGAATTAAAAAGTAGGTTGTGGTTCTAAAATGTTTGGGAAGCACTGATCTAGGGGGTCCAAATCCATGTCAGATTTTGCAGCTATTCACATAAGATACCTTTTCATGTAAAGAATATAAGTGAAATCATTTACATAGTCAGAGGGAATCCTAAAAATCTTCCCTGGAGCAATCCTCCTGGTCCTACTATGGACTACCCGGTCCCGGCAGAGAGGGGTAGGTCTACGAGAGGGAGCGCGGCAGAATACAACCTGAAAACTGAGAGGTTATACCCGCAGCTCTACCTGCCGGGTGCTGTTGTTGTGGCTCACCCAACCAAGATAGGCAATTGCAACACAACACAGGTATTACTTTTGACCCTTGACACTGATTAGAAAAAGTCTTCTAGCTAGGTAAGGGCACCATGTAGACAGTTAACAAATCACAAAACTTTTTGTTTATTTTCTTGGAATCGCTTGTCAGAGGACGAATAGCGAGAAACATGTCGACCGATTGATACACCCTTTAGTCTAGTCTCACACTAGGGGACATTAATTCCCTACGAGCCTATTCTATTTCTCCAATTTTAATTTGGAATAAGGGACCGCTAGAATAAACCTGATCCTGGCACCCTTTACTCCAATTTTAACTTCTTCACCACGTCTACACACTACTGGCCCCTCACCCACACTTCACCCATACGGCAGTTGGAAAAAGATCTCCGCCAAAGAGCCCCTCTTTGAGGTGTTGCCCATTGAGTATTGCACCGCCGACCCAACGAGGAGCATTGCCGATGATGAAGCATGACACCTGCAAGGGTGTGTGAGGCCATTATATCCAACACAGTGGATACCCACGCGTCAATCTACAACATAAAGTAGTCACCAACATCCAACCTTCACTCCATTTAGGAACAGCCCGGTACTTCTTGTTTCTCCTACTATGGATGCCCCAGCTTTACACTCTTTCAGTTCTCTTCCCATAGCACATACCTACCCACCATCTCTGTATCCCGCGACAGTGGTCTCTTCCTTCCGCTCCTCTTTAACTTATGGACCTCCCATTCTCTAGATCTCCATTTCTATTATTTCCAGCCATTTAGGTTTTTCGACCTACTTCCTAAATTTTTTCTACTTTTTATGTCATATTTGGCCTTGCTAGAGACCATTTTTCAAACTCCATCACATTACTTCATCCTCTGAAATCCACATCAAACATGCATCTGTTTCAACAATGAGTCATGCGCAAAGCTGTGCCTGTTGCTGTGTTCTTGTGTCTGTTTATCTACCCACTTGTTTAGCCACCCACCTCCTACTGACACAACAAGTTACTCATCCACATATGTTTTCACCTGCTTGTCATTATTTATTTATTTTATTCTTACGTTTTCTATATGCCAGCTGCGTCCAGCAGTTATTGAAGCGGCTTCACAAATCATAAAGAAATAAACCATTCCTGGTAGGTAAAGTGACTGGCGGTGGGAGAACAGGGTGCAAAAATAAGAGACTTCATGGGTAACTGGTGCAAGAAAAAGCTTAGGTTAGGCCAGGTAAAACAGGAGACAGATGTGTGACCAGCTTAGAAACAAGCACTGGCAAAGAATGGCTGCAATACCTCACATTATTACTTTATGTCCCTCTCAGGTCAAAAACAATACCTTGAAGTTTTTAAAAGGCTGCAGGCCTTCATGACTTTACTAGATGTGCCTCTCAAGTCAAAGGGGGCTGCTTAAAAAGTATTTTATAAAAACTGTAGTACCCAATGTTACTAGATGTTCCTTTCGAGTCAGAAGCAACTGCCTGAAGTCTTCACAATGCTGCAGTGGCTAAAATCATTACTAGGTCACCCTCTCGAGTCTGATGCAACTGCTTCAAATGTCCCTCATAATACAGGGGGTATGGCTACAACATATAAATGTGCATATACATGTTTGCTATTTTTATAATATGTGCTTGTTTTCAAGAGGATAAACAAGAATGCCAAAACTTGTTTATGGCTAGTCAATATTGCAGCTTGTGATAAAATTCTTGATCGTTATCAAAGTAGCACCGTACTATACATTTGTGCTAGCAGTTACTGGTAAATATAGTTGCCTTCAAATTTCTAAAGGGCGTTGGAATATGGGGCATGGGCAAAACACAGTTTCTCTAAGTGATGGTACCCAGTGGCTGAAGTGAGCTGCCCCATTTTCCGATGCTGTGTTCTGTGGTGGGAGGCAGCATAATTTGAGTGATACTCGAGCAGTCCATGAACAAAGAAGGTTGAGAAAAAAACCTCTATATATTTATAATTTTGTAGGATTTGTTGTGGAAAACTTGAGGCTTGCAAGAGGCCAGACCTAACAAATGAATAGCAAGGTTTTCGGTGTGTCTCTTTGTTGGGGCGATTAAGGAATTGTCTGGAGTTTAGCAATGAGGCAGAGTAGAGGTAAGGAAACTTTCATAAATTTACTGGGCCAATGGGGCAATCTCTAGAGGCCTAAAGATTCAACCAGAGGCGGCTCCTCCATTAGAGCGGAGGAGCGTCACCCCACAAACAAAAGCCCCATACCAGAGCTGAAAACTAAAATGGTAACATAGTTTATTTATTACTATTTTATTTTTCAGATACCGACCTACCCCGAACTGAGGGGGTCATTAGGATAGCGGATTTCCCGCAACCTCCGGGCCGGCGGAAGCCACCGCCGGCCCGGAGGATGCGGGAAAATCGCTGCGGATGCTTGAAAGACCCACCGCCAAATTAGGATGGCTGGTGGGTCTTGGAATCTGTCCGCCGATTTTCCGCCGCGGTCGCCTTCCGACCGCAGCGGAAAAGCATTAACATGGCTGGCGGTGTCTATCAGACACCGCCAGCCATATTATGATGGAGTAGAAAGAATGCTTTTCCACGGCGGCTTTTCCGCCGTGGAAAAGCATACAGACCTTCACTTCGGGGGCCCGTTGCGGGCCCCCTGGGTGAAGGGGGTGTGGGGGGTGCACATGGGGGGTACCTACGGTACCCCCCTGCATTTGCGTGAACAAAGCGGCAGGCACCGCGCGGTGCCTGCCGCTTTGTGCACGCAAATGCCGTGCATGCATTTTTAACATTGCGGTGGGTGCAGCTTGAAGCTGCACCCGCCGCAATGTTAAAAATAGAGGATGTGCGGTCACATCCTAATCTGCATGGAGGGACCGCCGCTGCCCCTGCGGACGGTCCCTCCTACTCTATGGTGGCAGACGGACTCAGGTCCGTCCGCCATCATAATCGGCCCCTGAGTGTCAGGACGGGGCGGGCCATTGATGCTGAGTGGCAGCAGGGAGCTTTGTGCGCTCAGGTTTAAAATGCTCATGTCTCTTTGGCAGGCCCCTCATGAGGGCGGGATGATTGTTACTGTGACCTTGTGGTCCCTAAGTGGATATTCTGACAGATCAGAGATTTACACTGGCTGAGGCTACAGGCTCCTTCAATGTAAACCGAGTGCTTACCACCCACGCACAACATTGCAGGTAACTGCGTGCCTGGTGTGGTGAGAGCACAGCTGTGTTATGGCGAGACTTCTGCTCTGCCAACATATAAAGGAAGTCCAATGTACGAGAGAAAATAATACTTAAAAGAAAATTATTGTGTTTACGTTATTGTAATTCACCACCACCTGACTAGATATTTTCTTTATTACCTGCCAATACAATCACTATTCAGCAACCCCCCCTGATCTACCTATGAATAATGGCCTACATGTCCTGCCAAAATCTCACCCAACCGGGTTTTGTCACACTCTGCCAACCACATCCCATCCACTTTGTTGGACTCCTTACCAAGAGTGATGTCTTCCTGTACTTACTTGTACACGTCATTCTCAACAGGCAGGAGGTCATAGCTCATGGACTGGAAGGTCAGCTCATGCAGGACGGGAGAGCTTGGGTCAAAGCCACGGTCGAGAATCAGGAGCTGGGAACGAGCCTTATCTGGTCCCTGCGAAGCAAAGGAGAAAACGCCCAGTAATGCAGCTGAGCTTTAAGACTTGTTGAACTTTACTGCTCCTACCTGGTCATTTTGGCCACCTAACTAAGTTAAGCAGACTTAAAACAATGTGCCTTATTGTACGTTAGCATTGCAAACCGCCCAGGTCAACTTCTCTTTGGGATCGAGGAGGTGCATCTTTATCTTTGTATACTTCATGTTGAGCTGCACACTGGAAGAACCAGATTGATGGGAGTATGGATGTGAGTTTACCAAAATGCCATGGATGGCAGAAGTAGCATCACATGTCTGTTGGCCTCTGATGACATCAGTGGAGCAAGCACGTATCCCAATCTTAGCACGTTGAAGCATCTTGATTACTGTTGAGAGGGTAGTGGAAAGGCAAACAGAAATTAAACTGTGCTCCATGTGCCTTGTTTACCTTCTGTTGCTGCCAGCTGTCATTATTATGAATGAGGCCACAGGTAGCAAGGGTCATGCCAAGCCTACCGAAGGGGAAGCCAGGGGTAGCGCCTACCTCTAAATGAAGCCTACGACTGGGAGGAGCAGCACTGGTAGATGACATGCAGCATGGCAGATGGCAGGAGAATGAGATGAAGGCTGTAGGACATCAAGGAGGAGAATTTTTTTTCTCTAGACCCCACTATCTTATTTATTTATTTATTTATTTATTAATTTTTGAGATTTATACAGCGCGTACAATTGCCCATAGGCGTCTCGGCGCTAGAAACTTTGAATGTATTCCCGAGGTTAGGCCGGTAACTATTCTTGATCAAACAGCCAGGTCTTTATCTTTCTGCAGAAATGCATCAGGGATGGGCTGTCTTTGATGGAAGCTGGCAGGGAATTCCATAACCTGGGAGCTGCCACAAGGAAGCGTCTATCGCCCCAGTTAACTGTTTTTGTTCGTGGTATTTGTAGGATTTTAAGGTTGTTAGATCGGAGCGATCTTATGGAGGACTGGTATCTGAGATGGGATTTCAGGAAATGTGGACCACAGTTGTGCAATGCTTTATAGAGTATGCACAGCGCTTTAAACTTGATCCTGTTTCGAATCTTGAGCCAATGCAGGTCCCTTATAGTCTCAGAGATTGGTGAGAACTTTGGGATTCCAGACAGGAGACGGGCTGCAGCATTCTGGATGGTCTGCATTTTGTTGGTCACTCTTGCTTGGGCGTTGATGAATAAGCCGTTACAGTAGTCAAGAGATGACAGCACGAGGGCGCTTACCAGCGTCTTACCTGCTGAGGTTGGTAGAAACGGCATGATTTTCTTGATCAGCCTGAGTTTGTGATGGGGTGTTGCTGCTATTTTATTTGAGTGGGCCATGAAATTTAATTTATCGTCAAAAATCACCCCCAGATTTCTGACGGTGATGGCTGGTGTAGGTGGTGTTCCGTGCGTAGGGGGCCACCAGGTGTTTGACCATCCGGGGGAGAGATGTCCAAATATGACGACCTCCATTTTTTCAGCATTTAACTTTAGGCAGTTAGAGGCCATCCACCCACCGATCGCCCGCATGCCCTCTTGGAAGTTTTCAGCTACCTTGTCTCCATTCCCGTTGATGGCCAACACAAGCTGGGTGTCATCCGCGTATGAGGTAAGGCTCATCCCATAGGCCTTGATGACAGAGGCCAGGTCCGACACGTAGATATTGAATAGTGTCGGACTGAGGGATGAGCCTTGGGGAACCCCACACGGTAGTGACAGCTTGTGCGATTGGAAGGGCCCCAGTGTGACCACCTGTGATCTACCGGCCAGGAAGGAGGAAAGCAGATTTCTAGCCATGTGGCGGATGCCCAGGTTTTCGGCACGGTCGACCAGGATCTTGTGGTCGACCGTGTCGAAGGCTGCCGACAGATCGAGCAGTACGAGTATTGCTGTACCTCCCTGGTCCCGGATCACTCTTATGTCCTCTGTAGCTTTTATTAAGGCAGTTTCGGTTCCGTGGAACTTGCGGAAACCAAATTGGGTGTTGTCCAGTAGTTGATGTTAGATGTGCTGTTTCATATCACTGTAAGTAACAGGTATTAAGGTTACTCTTTCAATGATACTCAGATTATCAAATGTAAAAGGTTGAAGGTTCAGCCATCCTGCCAGGATTCAAATGTTTGATGGACAGACCAAAACAGAGCACAGGTGCGAGGGTTTAGCTCAGGAAGGCATGCTATTGGTTCCACAGTTTAGGAGATTAAATCACAAACGACAAGCATATAAAAGCCTTTTTGAGCCATACATGCTAGTTAGTGCCAAATCACATGGGAAGACTTTGGTGGTATCTAATTAATGCCTGCCCCACCACTCCCCGAGAAATCTAAGTGTTGTGTTCTATCCGTGGAATTCAATTAACACATCTTGTGCATGGATCAAGTGTACAGATCACATTGTTTACACCCATCAACCATTTTCATGTGCATTTACATAAAACATCCTGGCTCATCAAGGCATACTGCCAGCATAACAGTTTCAGGAGTGAACATCCAGAGTCCATGGACAGGATCATATATTTTGTACAAAACTTTACTGCACTCTTGCATCCATGGTCCAAATCTCACCTCTCCCATGGTGGGGTCATCCGCCTTGTAGGCATCAAGCTTGTCCTGGATTAGCTGGGCCAGCATAGCATTGTCCTTGTAATCTCTGGAAACGGAAAATTCAGCAAGATGAACAAAGACATGTCCAACCATATTTCCTCAAGTCGCAAGATCTAGAAACATTTTTCATGCCAAAATTACAGGTTCACATCCAATTTTTTACAGAACCTATAATTCCAAAAGCGGTACTCAGTGTGAATTATGTCGCATCACTCAGAATAAGGCTGTTTGTGTTCTATTACTATTTTTTTTATTTTGTATTAATTTATATTAAGTTTTTTTATACAGTGCACCATACAGTCGGTTACTACCTCAGAGAGTTTACAGGGTAAAACTACATGTACTCAGCAGGTATTTGACACTCATTTTCCTGTTTCCCACTTCTTTCCCTTGCCATGCTGCACTCACCCTCTGTATCTGACAGCTGGGTATTCCTTCAGGGTAGCGCAGAGAGTGGCAATCTGCTCTGCCAGGCGCTCCAGAATGGGGTTCTTCATCTGCGCCTTATGTGGGCTGTAGAAGCTTTGGAAGGAGTCTGGGTAGTCTAAAGAGTAGACCTGGAAGGAAAGAGAGATAGAAGTAGAGAGACATAGAGAAATTGTTTCCAGTATATTCGCTGTCAACTTCTGGTGATATTTTTAAAATAATTGAGGTTCTTTCATGATATACTTTGGATGGGCTTTGTTATAAATTTGGGAGACACTTTGCGTGCGAGTGGATTAGGGTGATTCACAGGAATACTTTATTTCCAAGACATCTATTCTTATAGGAATATTGCACACATTTCGGATTCCTAAAATCGGCAATTTTAGTACCCTAAAACAACAATGCAGGGTTGCAACATTCAGCCACGCCTACTTATAAATTATACAATTACAACTATATAAACATTTCTCCCTACCCTGACCCAATACAATCCACCACCCAAAGTTCCACATATATTTAATTAAACATTTCATTAAAAATAATAAGAAAAATTTGACAAACAGAAAAACAGTTAATTCTGACCCAATCAGCATTATGAGGTGCATTATGTGTTTAACTAATAACAATACATGTTACCCGAATCAGGATTCTAAAGTGCAATACGCAAAACAGCTTATCACAACCTTCCATTAAGGAGATCCTCACATATACATGGCATCACCTTACTAAAAACAAACACACCCATACTGACATATATCTTAAACACTAATGGGAAGAAAGAACTAAGTGAATCTTTATGGATTAGGGTGTTTTGGTGAACTGCTTGGGAGGCATTTTATGAGATCATTCTACTATATGTCATATTTAATACCGCTTACCGCACTCCGTGGATGGTGCTATCTTGGGAAAATGTACTGCTGACATTGCTGAGTGCTGGGGGAGCAGAAACATGTTAATGCCCTAACTGCAGTATTCTGAGATCTTTCTGGGACTTGCCTAAGAGATGGTCAAGGTCCTGAGACTCAGCAGGGACTCATAGGACATGTGCACACTGTAGGGTATAGACGTTCTCCTAGCGATACAAAGGGCATACGTGCAATCCAGAGGCAAGCAGCTAGGATTCAAGAGACATACGCGCAGTATCCTGGTGCTCATCGTACAGGTTTAACAGCCTGTTTCGTGAGCCAGGTGTGCAGTGTTTTGACAGTGACTTTGGAGATTCATAAGACTAAATTACATCTTTGTGTCACTCACTCACCTGGCAGTCATGAGACATGTGTGCAGAGGTGTAGCACTCCAGGCATGCACTAACATGGCTCTCACCTGGAGTGTACAGGACAGTGTGTAGTGTATTTGCCCTTGCCTGTGACTCATGAGCAAGTGCACTGTACTGGCAGTTGCTATGGATACAGAGATCCGAATTGCAGTGACTTGCATCTGTCCTCAGCATTCGCAGTATAGTTGTGCAGTGTTCTTGTACTCAACTGGATTGTTTGAGATGGTAAGAGTGCACAGTGTTGCTGTTACACACCATGGGATTCATAGGGCTAATGTATGTGTGTGGTATTTGCCAGGAGTGCAATCTATAAAGCAATATGTAGTGGTGACGTAACGCCCCGGGACATTAGTATTTAAGGTGTGTAATAAAACCGACTCACATATGATTCGTAAACCATGTATGTAATATTGTGCCCTCGTCTGAGATTATTTGGGGAGGCAGAGATTCAAACTAACTTGGGCATGTAAAGTCATTCTCTGCACCTGCCATTTCTAGCAGATAATTACATAGCCTTCGACTCACCTGAGATTCTATATATGAAGTATGTAAAGTTGTTGCCGGCACCTGCCATCTCTAGCAGAGGTTGACAGAGCCATCAGACTCACCTGAGATTCTATATATGAAGCATGTAATGTTGTTGCCTGCACCTTTCATTTCTAGCAGAGGTTGACAGAGCCATCAGACTCACCTGAGATTCTATATATGAAGCATGTAATGTTGTTGCCTGCACCTTTCATTTCTAGCAGAGGTTCACAGGGCCTTCGGACTCACCTGCGATTCTATATATGAAGCATGTAATGTTGGTGCCTGCACCTTTCATCTCTAGCAGAGGTTCACAGGGCCTTCAGACTCACCTGAGATTCTATATATGAAGTATGTAAAGTTGTTGCCGGCACCTGCCATCTCTAGCAGAGGTTGACAGAGCCATCAGACTCACCTGAGATTCTATATATAAAGCATGTAATGTTGTTGCCTGCACCTTTCCTTTCTAGCAGAGGTTGACAGAGCCATCAGACTCACCTGAGATTCTATATATGAAGCATGTAATGTTGTTGCCTGCACCTTTCTTTTCTAGCAGAGGTTCACAGGGCCTTCGGACTCACCTGAGATTCTATATATGAAGCATGTTATGTTGTTGCCTGCACCTTTCTTTTCTAGCAGAGGTTCACAGGGCCTTCGGACTCACCTGAGATTCTATATATGAAGCATGTAATGTTGTTGCTTGCACCTTTCATCTCTAGCAGAGGTTCACAGGGCCTTCGGACTCACCTGAGATTCTATATATGAAGTATGTAAAGTTGTTGCCGGCACCTGCCATCTCTAGCAGAGGTTGACAGAGCCATCAGACTCACCTGAGATTCTATATATAAAGCATGTAATGTTGTTGCCTGCACCTTTCCTTTCTAGCAGAGGTTGACAGAGCCATCAGACTCACCTGAGATTCTATATATGAAGCATGTAATGTTGTTGCCTGCACCTTTCTTTTCTAGCAGAGGTTCACAGGGCCTTCGGACTCACCTGAGATTCTATATATGAAGCATGTAATGTTGTTGCCTGCACCTTTCTTTTCTAGCAGAGGTTCACAGGGCCTTCGGACTCACCTGAGATTCTATATATGAAGCATGTAATGTTGTTGCCTGCACCTTTCTTTTCTAGCAGAGGTTGACAGAGCCATCAGACTCACCTGAGATTCTATATATAAAGCATGTAATGTTGTTGCCTGAACCTTTCCTTTCTAGCAGAGGTTGACAGAGCCATCGGACTCACCTGAGATTCTATATATGAAGAATGTAAAGTTTTTGCCTGCACCTTTCCTTTCTAGCAGAGGTTCACAGGGCCTTCTGACTCACCTGAGATTCTATATATGGAGCATGTAAAGTTGTTGCCTGCACCTTTCATTTCTAGCAGAGGTTCACAGGGCCTTCGGACTCACCTGAGATTCTATATATGGAGCATGTAAAGTTGTTGCCTGCACCTTTCATCTCTAGCAGAGGTTGACAGAGCCATCATACTCACCTGAGATTCTATATATGGAGCATGTAAAGTTGTTGCCTGCACCTGCCATCTCTAGCAGAGGTTGACAGAGTCATCAGACTCACCTTAGATTCTATATATGAAGCATGTAAAGTTGTTGCCTGCACATTTCATTTCTAGGAGAGGTTCACAGGGCCTTCGGACTCACTTGAGATTCTATATATGGAGCATGTAAAGTTGTTGCCTGCACCTTTCATCTCTAGCAGAGGTTGACAGAGCCATCATACTCACCTGAGATTCTATATATGGAGCATGTAAAGTTGTTGCCTGCACCTTTCATCTCTAGCAGAGGTTGACAGGGCCTTCAGACTCACCTGAGATTCTATATATGGAGCATGTATAGTTGTTGCCTGCACCTGCCATTTCTAGCAGAGGTTAACAGACCCTTTGGACTCACCTGGGATTCATAGGGCAGGAATGCAATGTTGATCTCTGTGAGAGTCTTGATGAGTTTGGAGGCTCTGGACTTCACAAGTTCATTAAAGAGGGCATCGGGGCAGGCTGTGTTCAGGGAGAAAAGAGATCATTGTGAGGAAGTGCTCCCAGTAACAGCAGATCGATGTAATGCAGAAGTTGAAAATTCATTAAAAATGGACTGTTGGTTTCGGTACCTAGAGCTCGGCTTCAAAACAAAAACATGAGCAAAGGAGAAAATAGGGCGCAGGAAATTAATGTGAGAGTGGCTACTGCCTGACAAGACATAACATGGGGCATAATACAGGTATGCACATAACGCAGGAACAGAATTGTACGCCTGCAGGCAATGAATGCATGCCTGTGCTTTCAAACTGACCTTATGCCGAGCAACATTCTCTCCACAATGTGAAACTGTCTTTACAACGCAATTTTCATATCGCAGTGCCTTTACCACGCATTTATTGCCACATGCCTTTTTACCACGTATACGCCTTTACCACCCATTTAAGGTAAGTATGGGGGTTTGGGTGGTCTCGCCCCAAAGAAATAATAATTATATATATATATATATATATATATATATATATATATATATATATATATATATATATATATATAAATATAAATATTATATATATAATCTGATGCCCTGGGCTATGATAATTTAAGAGCCAATCAGGCATAATTGCTAAGGTTATAGTAGTTCTTACTAAGGATTAAGGAAACTCCATACTGGGACTAGCCTAGTTGAGGTGTTGCAGAATAAAGCTGATATTCAAAACAGGAGAATAGAAAAAGATGTATAGATGTATATATATATATATATATATATATATATATATATATATATATATATATATATATATATATATATATATTACCTACTGGCGATAGCCAGTAGGTATATATAGTTAGGATTTTTTTCCTATGGGATTTTTGAAAATTCTATGTCGAATAACTATGGCGTTTGAGGACAGAATTGGCTGAAATGTTCAGGAAAATGGAACATTTTGTTTCTGAGCAGCCCCTGAAAATTTGGGGGGGTTTCGTCAAGGGGGGGCCGAGAAAAAAGGGGGGTCCCAAAACGTGTTTTTCCCATGCAATTTTCCATAGGGCGGTTGGCCTCACTTTTAGCCTGAACGGCTGAATGGATTTACACCAAACTTGGCAAAATTGTAGGGACTGGTAGCCCGATGTGCCTTTGCTATGTCTCAAGATATAGGCTCCAGTGGTTTTTACGAAAATTAACTTTGAAAAATATATATTGGGCTACATTGGGCTATATATATGTTGGAGCCCAAATGTAGCCCAATGTAGCCCAATGTAGCCCAAAGATGGCCACCAGAGACAAAAAAAACAAATGTAGCCCAAATATCAGCCAGATGTAGCCCAACTATAGCCCAATGACAGAATGTCCCAGAGTGTTCTAAAGAACAACTAGAGTGCTGACAGTCCTACTTATTACAAAGGTATGGCACACCTGAAGCCATCTTGATTGGAATAAAGTGGTAACTCTTAAAACTTACAAATACTGACGTGACAATGTGAGTTATTACCCCACTATTATTGAAACTTGCACTGAATATAAATGGACACTTGAAGAACAAAATGAAAAAACGATCTATTAAGATGTGATGTGATTTTTGACTACCAGTGCAATGCATTATGGGTCTTGTATTTTATATGCTTGTCACGTGACTTTGAACATTTTAAAAGCGCGCTCTAAGCACTCTGCAAATGACACTCTTACCCTGTGAGCAAGGCTGACGCCGAAACGCGTAAGGAAAGGAGACATTTTGCGCTGCTGAGCTTGTTAATAAATGCCTTCCAATCCGGTATTGGGCCTCATGTGGTGCTTCTGGTGCTTCGTTGGATGTGAAAAGGTCAGGCTGCTCCGTGCCTGATGTTCTGAGGCCGCCCTGTAGGGTGTATTGCTCCTTTGCTCGGAGACTCTTGGGAAAATGTTTAATCTGGAGCAAGACCCACTCGCCACCGTGACCCTTATTAAGGAAAGCTATTCTGCTCGAATACGGCGGCTGCAGGAAGGGATTCAGAGAGAGGGGGACTCTCTCACTCTGATCGTGCCGGAGCGGAGGCATTTTTTCAAGCAATCAAGGATTGTAAGCATTATGCAAACTTACAAATACTGACGTGACAATGTGAGTTATTACCCCACTATTATTGAAACTTGCACTGAATATAAATGGACACTTGAAGAACAAAATGAAAAAACGATCTATTAAGATGTGATGTGATTTTTGACTACCAGTGCAATGCATTATGGGTCTTGTATTTTATATGCTTGTCACGTGACTTTGAACATTTTAAAAGCGCGCTCTAAGCACTTTGCAAATGACACTCTTACCCTGTGAGCAAGGCTGATGCCGAAACGCGTAAGGAAAGGAGACATTTTGCGCTGCTGAGCTTGTTAATAAATGCCTTCCAATCCGGTATTGGGCCTCATGTGGTGCTTCTGGTGCTTCGTTGGATGTGAAAAGGTCAGGCTGCTCCGTGCCTGATGTTCTGAGGCCGCCCTGTAGGGTGTATTGCTCCTTTGCTCGGAGACTCTTGGGAAAATATATATATATATATATTCACTGAAAAAACCATAGGTTATAGACCATATATAGTTAGGAATTAGCATTTACAAAACCTTGAAAATTCACTGAAAAAACCATAGGTTATAGACCATATATCGTTAGGAATTAGCATTTAAAAAAACCTTATTTTACCCACACAAAACCATTGAAATTCCATATATAGTTAGTTGCACTAACTATATATCGCGCACCCGCAATCCACTGCTGATGATGTCACATATTACATCATTCATGACATGGTCAGTGACATCACTGATGACATCACTGATGACATCTCAAATGACATCACTGATGACATCATCCAGTGACTGTGTGTTTCTGTAAAGTTTAAATATGTCTTACATATTGAAGAATGAGTAGATGTAGAAGTGTCTGGACGAAGGATTTAGTAGGTGCATGACTGACTGTATGAGTGAGTGATTAAATGTGTCTCACTAAGTGCATGGGTTAGTGACTAAACTGTCTTAATTTGTGCATCATTATTTCTGTTGTTCTGTAAACTGCTGCATGTGTTGATCAGTAGCTATATGAGTAACTATATGGGTTATTGATTGGTTGCCCAATTATTTGTATGGGAGACTGAGTGTGTGTGTGGCTGGCTGGGAGGTGTGTGACTCTGTGCAGATCAATGTGTACTTGTATCAATGATTGTATAAGAGAGTAAGTATGTGTTAGTATATGTTTGAAAATGTTATGTGCTCTATGTTTAACTGTATAGATTATAAAATGGAAGTGTGATTGATTCTTTACAGGACTGACTAGGTGTGTGAGTAACTCCATGGATGAGTGGCAGAGTGTGAGTGTCTGTATAGGTGTATGAGTGCATATGATAGTGTTGTAAAGATGAGTCATTGTATGTATGAATGATTGTATGGGTGAATGAGTGAATGTGTGTGTAGAAGTAGGAATCAGTGAGTACGTATGTAGTAATTAGTATTGGTGTATCAATGGTTTCAAAAATTATACTCTGTATTTAACACTGGGTGTAACAGAGGTTATATTAAAGTGTGAGGAGATGCATTGTATTGTCACATGAATGATATCATCAGTGATGTGATCATTGATGTTAAATGAGATGTCATCAGTGATGTCATCAGTGATGCCATTTGAGATGTCATCAGTGATGTCATCAGTGATGTCACTGACCATGTCATGAATGATGTAATATGTGACATCATCAGCAGTGGATTGCGGGTGCGCGATATATAGTTAGTGCAACTAACTATATATGGAATTTCAATGGTTTTGTGTGGGTAAAATAAGGTTTTTTAAATGCTAATTTCTAACGATATATGGTCTATAACCTATGGTTTTTTCAGTGAATATATATATATATATATATATAGTAAAAGCATATGCGTGCTAAAATAATGTGGGGTAAACTGCGGTTGTTCCAGCACACAACCATCTACAATCAATGACCCTCTGCAGGCCACAATCCAACGTAAATCAGGAACTGGCGGACCACGTGCATTTGGGTGAGAACCCCGAAGTAGAGATGGGATAGACAGGTAGTGCATGACACTTGTGAGGACTCCGAGATTACTCTATAGTCTAAGGGGTTCCTTCCAAAGTCTGCACAATTCCAGGTGTTAATTGTGCACCTGGATGTGTTATTTATTGGATATGCTATTTTCATTCCCAATTTCTAACCATAAAATTGAGCATAATGAATTATTGACTCTTGTTCTCCCCTATTGCTAAGTGAGCATAAATAAGGTTTTGTGCAGTTTCTGGCTCGATTTGTGCCAGGATGTTACCAGGTTAAACTTGAGCTGCCAAACATGTTGGGTACTGGGAATTACCAGGAGATTTTGCCCGCATTGCGATTTGAGGCCGGGTGAGAATACAACCGGATAGTTAAATGTCAACGCCACTGGATGAAGAGCTATTTTCTCTGTTTCACTGATGTTTCTTCACAGCACACTTGAATATTAAATCATGCCTGCATTTAACTTTATTTTCATTTTATAGGCATAAAGTGGAATCTCTTCATTCAGTCTACCATGAAATCAATCAATAAAACCAATCAACCAAATACTAATTAGTTTACTTACATTTTAAAACCACAGTAAAATGAATAACTTTCAATTAATTAAATTTTAGGAGTTAATAAAATACATTTATAGCTGCCTCAGTTATGTCCAATAATATAAACCACTACCCAAAGGTGTTATTGCCGAGAGATTTACTCATTTTAATTATTAAGATCAATTGATTTTTGTATCTCAATGACATGTTGATCTATCTTCAACTCAAATGTCTGTCCCACCTTTATATCACAGTTTCTGCTACAATATCTTTACTCAATAATTACCCAATATGATATCAAACCATGAGCATTTGTCCTTTCTCAACTGAAGATGCACTTAACATGTAATAACACCATTAACACTTTGGTGGAGCACAGGCATTTCTTTGATTTATGCCAGTAGCAAACAGTTCAACAGGAGTATAGTCCACTCAACCAATTTAGACAGTTTAACAGTTGAAAAATATTTTTTTGTGCAGACGCTATCACAGATGTAAACTGCTAGTCTACTTTATTTTTAAAATGCCTATCACTGGGTACATTGCAAGAAAGTGAAAATCTAGGTTATAAGTTAGGCATTATTATGAAGTCAGCAAAAGTACCTGACTTCAGTTTTGTGTCCATTTCCAAGGTCATCAGTTCTTAGACATTCCTAATAGGTAATTTTCTTCTTTCACTCACTCCCCCGGAAATAGTTAGATCGTCTTTGTGGGATAGCCAAGCAGATGTTCATAATTCAATTAATATGTAAATTCAAATTCAGAACGGCAAGCAGATTGTGCTGAACTAAGCACAACAGATTTTTGGAGTCTTTGCAGTACCACTGACCTACGATGGTTACACCTTATTAAGAACCAAACTTGGATCAGCAGTAATATTTACTTTAGCCTAAAATGACTTATTCAATCTGATTAACAATATGAATCCATTCACCATATATTTTTCATGCATGAATACTAGAGAAATGTGTCTGTGGCAGACTTAAGCTTCCTGATTACCTTTTGTCAATATTGGGAGGGACATCTTTCACTTATTAATTTTGTTTTCCATGAATGACTATCATTATTAATGTGTTGTATAAGTAGACGCACGAATGACATGGACACAGAATTTTGTTGTTCAAGCAGTAATGTGTTACATTTTTTGAGAATAGGTAAATTAACACCCCTACTCTTACAAGTCCCGAATACAACCACAAAAGTTGCTAGTAGGGTGGGGGAGAAAGTTGAGGACTATATGATACTGTCTCCCTAACTGAATACAATACACTTAAAGGTATCTTACAACCTTATTATCTACACACCCGGTTTATAGCTCACGGCAATTTATCTGGTAATCCTCCCATGGCAATCAAAACCTTTTTTGTATTTAAGACCTCGCCCACTCTATTAGTGATATTGGCCTTGCTATGTCGCACTAAGAAAGATCCCAAATAGGGATTCAAGAGTGGCAAAATTAATATTAAGGTGAGTAGCTTCTTTCATGTTATATGTCATAAGTCCAGACTGAGCTGGGATAACTGATGGACAGAAATGGGGGCACACTCCTAGTCCTGGTGAACGCCTGTGGCCCTTAGGGGCCTATATCCAGGATTGGAACATGTCAACTTAAATACGGGTGTATGGCCATAATTCCCAGGTATCATCCAAGATATATGTTTTTATCCATACCAAAAACATTAACTAGAAGAAAGGATACCTGGGTGTTTTGAGGAATTTTTATTCTCATGAAGACCCTGGCAGATAACAATCTCTAAAGAGGTCCCTGGAACATGGTTAAGTCCATCCTGGTTTCTATTGACCAGGATGCTACTATTAGAATGGGTGAGGGTCCTAAAAGCAACATTAGGTTGTTTTGATTTCCGAGGGAGGATTTTCAAATATTTTGCTGTGACCTACAATCTTGGTCTATAGATAATAATGTTGTAAGGTACCTTTAAGTGTATTATGTTAACACCCCTGTCATCTTCTGTGTGCCTGGCTCACACAAAGTACTATTGTGCTCAATCACAGGCAAATCTCTGAGTGGTATTAATCCCAAGGTTCACAGCTTTAGCTAAACCTGCAGGGCACTGACACAAAAATAGCATGAGGAAGTGAATGAACAACAGGAGGACATTTTCAAATATTGCATGTGTAACTTACTGTCAGTAAAGAAGACATGTGCTGCTCTGTACTTGAAAGAGGGAGGGTCTTTGAAGTCAGCAATGAGAGCATGGACTGACTAAAACAAACAAATATAATTCTCAGCATTAGAAACATGGGACAGATGAAGATTAAAAACAAGAAAGAGTCGGGAATAAAATAGGACAGACTAAAAAAACACAAGTTGCAAGAAGGACTGTGGGACAGTCACATGGGAGCATCAATTGGCATTGGCATGCCCATGAGCAATCTCTAACTGTGGAAAGATATTACTTGGCCTTTCACACCTATGAAAGAACACACATTGTGCAACAAGGTTGTTCAGCCTTGAAGGCCCCTGAGGTAAATGGTTCACATTCAGTTGTTTGTACATGGTGTATCTGTAGGTTTAAAGACATCTTAAAGTAGTGAATGTTTGTATAAAAGCAAAAAGCGGTTTGAGTGTAGTTCTAAAACTTTGGCCTTCAATCAACCTTTGATAATGCCTGTTGTGGGGCAATCTTCATGTAAGATTGACGCTGGTTTAAGTCATCCGGTGAGACACACTGCTGGCTTAACAATGCCCAGCAGTATTGCCTGGTGGTGTACACACATGCCGTACGATTGCTTGTAGGTGAGGGTGTTTTCTATGGGAGACCATTCTGAAGAATGAACAGGTTGTGAGAATACTAGTCGGGTGTGAGCATTCTGTAGTTAAAGATTTGCAACAATGTTACCTTCTCTGAGGGTGTTATGAGGTAGACCGCTTCCAGGCTGGGGATTGGCTCTCTCCTCTTATTGATGTCCTCCACAACTAGAAAAAAAAAATCAAATATGAGTAGTCTTTGGATGAAGTATTACACAAGTTGCTGGTTAAGACATTTACCACAGAGTATTATTAATTGTTCCACACAGATTAAAGTAGCTTTGGTATTGTGTTGTATTTCTTCAGTATTGCATCTTTGAAAGCAAGTACACTGATAGAATCTGATGCCCTTGGCTCTGATTACTTAAGAGCCAATCAGGCATAATTGCTAAAGTTATGGTAGTTCTTACTAAGGATTAAGGAAAGTCTAAACTGGGACTAGCCTCGCGGAGGTGTTGCAGATTAATGTTGAGATTCAAAATAAGAGATTAGGAAAAGACACATTACTATAGGCTTGTCTCCCTTTTTGACGCCATGTGAAAGACTCATGCAAAATACATATTTGTACATGTGAAAATAGGTAAAAGGTCAAAGAATTCTACGTTATAACTTAGCTAAAACACATTTTGCACTGCTTGCCACTGTATGTATCAAAGACTATCATTCATAAATATTTTCTAGCGAAGAAAGGCCATATAACGTTGGCTTTTCTCGATTTGGTATAAGCCTTCAGATGTTTGGTAATGGACACAGGTCACCTTGTTTTGGTTCAAATGCTCTACTAAAGTTGTCAGCGGAGGTCTGGTGTGGTAGGCAGCATTCAGAAAATTGGATATCAGACATTGATGATAATTGTGTATGCTTAATTTTTCAAACTGAATGCAAAAAGCTGTGCACTCTTTGTTATATGGAGAATTGCGCCGATTTATGACTTATCCAATGAGGTCTCCAAAGCTAGCAAGTGAATATTTCAAAGAAAGAATACTGATCTTAATTATTTAATACAAAGTGGTCCATTTTAAGAACATCTCTTGTTTTTTAAGGTGTTTCCAGCCAGGGTTTAAGTGGAGAGAGAGCTTTGAGAGAGAGCTTTGTCTTCAAGAGTCTAAATGGTGTGATTTGGACCTGTGCTGGTGTGAGTGCAACTGCAAGCTGCAGGCGTGTAAGAAATGAGCTCAGACAAGCCAAGGCTGTGCTCTGCACGCCCATATCTGCTAGTTTGGAAAGCATTAAAGAGTGATTCACAGTGTGAATGTGGCACTGAGATCCAGAAGGATCAGTGCCGCAGAATCACCAATGTCTAGCTGATAATGCAGGTATTCAGTGACACAGAGGAGGACTGATTTAGTGCTGTGACCAGTCCTGAAGCCTGGTTGTGAAGAGTGCAGTAAAGCATTTAGTTCAATGAAGGATGAGAGCTGCAGGTTAACGTGTTTCTCCAACACCTTGGCCGTGGTAGGCAAGAGCGATATAGGTCTATAAACTGACCACATAAGAGGGTCGAGATTAGTTTTTCTTAATAAAGGTGTGACTATGGCTAGCTTTCATGCTAAGGTAACAATGCTTCTGTTAAGGAAGCATTCAGAAGTTGAGTGAAGTTGAGTGAATTGCTCCATCACTGGCAACACAAGCTTGCCCAATACCGATGGGGGATAGGGAATCAAGCGGAGAACCTGCTTTAGTAGCTTCAAGCAAAGAAATTAATTATTTCACATGTAGAAGATGGAAAATATTCAAAGTGCCCTTTGTGCTAGGAGGAACTTCAGAAGGACTAATCAATGAAGTGCATGAAAAGGCGACCTGGATGTCTGCTACTTTGTTTAGGAAAAAGTTCGCAATTTCATTTCATTGAACTTGTGTGAGAGGGGTACTTGTGGCAGTACTAGCCTACTCAGAGAGATTATTAGCTACCTTAAAAAGAGTTTTCAGGCAATTTTTGGCCGCAGTAATTTTATCTGAGCAAAAGTTCGCTCTAGCATTACTACATTTCTTCTGATAATCTTTTAAAATCAATCTATTTCTTCATTTATCCTCATGGCTGTAAGTTTTCCATCAACATCTTTCCAAAACTTTACACAATTTGTAAGCTGGTGCAATGAGTCATTGTTCCATGGAGCAGGGGGAGAATTTGATGACGTTTTTTACTAGTAGTGGGAATGAACACATTGCATGAGGTTCAGATCCAGGAGTCTAAAGTATGAACATCAGATTCTACTGAGTAATTTAGCGTGGGACAATTAGCTTCAAGTAAAGAGTTACGGAAAGGGACATTAAGGGCCTGTTTTAGAACTTGGCAGAAGGGTTACTCCATCATTATAGGGACGGATATCCCGTCTGCCGAATCATAAATCCCATTATAACGTTAAGGTCACCCAAAATAGTAAATTAGAAAATGTAAGGATAGGCGAAGCAAGAGATTAGGAAATACTAGAGATCCAATTAGCCACATTGCTCGTTGGCCGATAAACTTACGCTGTGAACGAGGTGAAGTTCTTAACTAGTAGCAATGAATAAAGAAGAGCTTTGCAGCAAATTAACTGTCGTTGTGGTCATCTTTAAAGTAGCCAGACAGCACCACCTTGTGGCAGACTGTCACAAGTGTCGATGTGCAGGTGCTGAGCACCAGAAACCATAGGGTCAAATTAAGCACCGGTATGTAGCGAACATAGCAGGTCTGTTACTAAATTGACAGTGGAAGTAATGGTATAAGTAAATGGAAAATAGTATGAGACCACTTAATGAATTACAACTGAGTGAGTGGTGTGAGTGGAGATAGCACCCATTACTGTAGTCCAAGAAAGGAAAGTGAGAAACTTTACTACACGTCAATGCACCTAGTTAGTAAAAGCTGCACCTAAATTCCGTACTGTAGGGCAGGGGAGATAGTTCCTACCATAGTCTCCTATTTAAGGATACGCAGCATAGTCAATGAGAGCATAACATCAATGCCAGAACGGCGACTGTGCAACTCTTGACATTTTCCCAGTTAGCTGCTGGTTAGGGGTCTTCTTTCAGAGCACTGTGGGTCGTTATGACCCAATCACCACCCTATAGCTGCATTTTATTCACTGCCCCCTGCAATGTGGGGAGGGTTTGAACATTTTTGCCAAGATTTATTCTGGATACCCAACTTTGCTTATCATAGACTCCTCATTGTGGGAGGAGGCACATTTATTGACATAGAGTAAACTCAAGTCATTACAACAAGAGATTAAATGGAAGAGTATCATTGAAGTCATGCTACAGGGCAGAAGGTTTTTTAGGGGGGTGAGAGCCCATAATATGTTATGTCCTGCATGCTGACGAGTGGACAGGCTCATGATAGCGATATACTTATGTTGGCCTGATTTAATACACACATTTACATAACAATAAATAAAGATTATCAGTCCCCTTCCTGTGGGGATGGAGGGCGTCAGACACTCCTCACTGCAGACAGAAGGAATAAATAATCAAATATATTCATTGTCCCGTTATTGAAGGACAGCAGAGGAGCGACAAGGGAGAAAGAGTAGTTTTTAATCCTGAGGGCCTTATTTAGAGTTTGGTTGATGGGATACTCCGTCAATATGTAACCAATGGTCTGTCTGCTGTATTGCAAGGGCCATAGGCTATAAACTTGTAGTACAGCGGATGGGATATCCATCACATTTGTGACAAAGTATCCCATCTGCCAACTTATTAATAACACACTTAAAACCTGATTTATAGTTGGCCGTGAGGATACTCCGTTGCAACAGCGATGGAGTATCCTTACCACCCTCATAATGGTCCACTCACATTTAAATGCAGGCAAACCATAGATTTGGCTACAGTGGTGACTACTCCATCACTGCCATGGCCAAACCTCTCCGATGGCCCGACAGAGCTGATGCAGTGGTTCATCAAACAGCGAAATGCATTGGCAGGAACAGCCATAACAATTGTTCATGCCAATGCATTATAAATGACCACCTGCTTGGCGGTCATTTATAAATTTGGCGGTCGGTCCATCCGCATGGGGACGGTGTAATTTATTCTGTTCCGCTGGTGGAACGCCAGGCAGTCCGCCAAATAATAAATCAGGCCCTTAGTTATTACACGCTGGAGAGTGAGTGCATTTATGCTGAATGCTCACACTGAGCTACCACTCTCAAAGTGCCGCAAAGAGAAAGCGATGTGTTTGATTCCCACACGAACCTTCTCATCCAGTGGTGTATAAAGTTACCTGTCTACAACAGCTACCAGAACAACATGACCATTCAGCTACCTCCCCGATTCTCCTTTCACATTCTTTATTCCATTAGAGCCTGAATATCTAGCATTCTATAATAAACATGAAGGAACCTTAACCACAGGATGATGACAGTATACTATTGATTCATTAATGAAGAAGGGGTAGGATGGGGGCAGATCACTGCATCAACTTTATCAAACAGTGGAGGAGTTGGGAAGGGAAGGAGGGTGTGATAGACTCCACACTGTATGATAGGATGGTACTATTAATGAGAAGAACTATCTGCACATTAATGCAAGATAGAGGAAAACTCCATAAATCCCACTTATGCATGAACTTAATCAAATTCAAAGAGCAGAACGGGAATCCTACATTGCTACTGCGGTCCCATGCCTGTGCACGTGTGCACACATATGAACATAGTTGCATACATGCAACAAAGGATATGGGGAGAACTCAGATTTCAGCGTACTCTTCTTGACCCTCTATAATGCACTAACATTCACAAATAATAACTGAACAGAGAAAAACATAAGACTGTAAGCAGTAGGCCTTGAAAGTGCCACTGTAAGGGCTCACCTACTATTAAAAGTATTCTGCTACCCTTGAAAGTACACTTCTCTCTATTATTCATAAGTGTCACATTATTATTCGTAAATGTCTTGGAATGACAGCAGCTGTCTACCTTGAAAAGTTTAGAGCCCAAGTGCCCATAGCACTCTGGTCAGCCCATGCTAAATTAGTGACATTGGGCCACATGACAAATTCTAGGCTTGGTGATCGGTGGCTTGACTTCCAGGCCCCAAACAACCTCAAAACTGAAACAGCTCTACTGCAGGGCTAGAGTTAGTGCATTGTAATCCCTGGATCCGTTTAATGAATAGGGGAGAGAGGTGACTTGGGATCCCAGGGGTGTCATATGGCAACTGTCTGGGCCATTGCTATTGTCAAGCAATTCTAGGAAGTCACTGATGGTACAATAAAACTAGGGTATGCCAGAGTGACCGAGGAAGAATCAAGGACCTGATTGCCCGCTGAAGAATTGGTAAATGTCACTTTTCTGGTAGTGACAAAAATCCTTGAACGAGCTCAGGACGCTCTGCATGGGTACTTCTTGAGTGACTTGTGGGATAAGAAAAGCAGTGGGGTTCCCCTGTGGTGAATGGTAGATGCACAGACTCACTTGTGACTCCTTCGGTCATGATGTCGGTCATCTTGCAACAGGAGGAAAGCATTCTCATGCTGAGCTGATCCACCACCAGCACCTGAAAAAACAAGAGACAGGTCTCAGCGGGTAGAAAGCAAAACTAAAAACACAAAGAATGAGCACCCTCTGCAATCATGATAAAGAGACACTGTATGCATTACCTCAAGCACAAGGAAATGCAGTTAAACTTACCTGTAAAGCTTTTTAGTATCTTCATTTGCATTTTTTGGGAAATATTTCTACACGGAAATGCTCTAGGTAGTTCTGAGTGGAGAGGTGGTAGTGATGGAGTCTGGAAAGGGTCTAAATCTCAATGGAGTGCAAGATGGTTCAAGACCAGAGAGGTGATGGAAGTGTGCATAGCGTAACAGTCACACTGGAACATAGCAGGGGAGACTTTGGGATTAGTACGGTACGGAGGTAAGGTGCCATGATCTACTAGAAAGTACCCAAGCAATGTAGCGGAAAAAACATATCTTTTTACCCCATCCTTCTCTAACAATTACCAGCAATAGGTAGTCATTCTAGAATGTTGCTTTGTTTCATGCCTGCCTGGGTTTTGTGACCTAGTGTGATATTATTCACCAAATGGACCCTTTAGAGACAAAGATGAAGAAGAATGCAGATTCTCAAAGCTTTGATGGACAGAGAATCATGATTTTCTTAAAGACAAGGAGGCCAGCATTATTCATTACCTTTTATTTAGTTACTACTACATTCAAGCATCAATACTTTAAAGTTTCAAAACCAGAACACTGCATGACTCATAATGAAGAACAGCAGACCCAGTCCATAAAACCCCTCAACATTCCAACTTCGTTCTCTTTAGCGCTGCTCTCTATTCATCCTGCTTGCTGACTTCACTGCTTCATCCAAAGCCGCTATTCAATTATCTGGCAAATTAAAATTATTTATACAAACTGTAAAATGATTCCGTACTAAGTACATTGAATTACTCATAACTCATCAAAAACAGAATTGTAAACCAAAACATGTTTACATATCTTGAACCAATTTGCAACTGACTAAACATTCCTAATATCCCCCCCCCCCCTTAATTTACAGATTAAGGTAGGGTGGGATACTGTTAGCATCCTGGTCTTTAATACAAATCACGATTCTCTACACACCAAAACTTTAAGAATCGGCATTTTATGAAAGACAGGAAACTGGCATTATGATTGTTAAAAGCTCCTCAAAGCAAATTGTGAAACATGCACTGAGACGTCAAATGGAAAGCAAACAAATCCACATCTATTGGACCCATATTTAACTCTATTTTCCAAAAGATATCCTTTCTTAATTTCCACTCACTGTAATCCCTAAGATAATGTGAGTTCCAATCTGATACCACATTGTCCTTGTCATCCTGACACAATTCCCAAAACTTCTTCTCAACCTCCCTTTGCCTCTTTGACCTGCTTCCTTCCAATTGGTTTATGTAAGTCACTGTTGTTGTATGGTCCATCCTTAACAAAACTAAACAACCCTGTAAAAGGTCTTTGAAACTGCAAAAGGCACACTGAGGTGCTGTAATTTCTAAATAATGTATGTGTTCTTCCTTTTCCGCAAAACTCCATCTACCTCCAATCTCTTGTCCCAAACATATCGCACCCCATCCTAAGGGGCTTGCTTCTGTTTCTAATATAAAATACGAAACTGTTCAAAAAGCTGCCTGACCATTCCAAGCTTCCACATTTTTCAACCACCAGGTTAGCTCCTCTTTTACTTCTTCCGTAACTTTGACCTTGTCCCCATACCAAAGGCCTCTCAATAGACCTGAGATCTTCCAACCCTGAAGTGCCCTGTAAGTCCTGGGACAACAGCCTGAATTGATGAGGATAATAGGCCTACCCCACCAGCTCTTTCTCCAAGTGACACCTTCTATCTCTCTCTCATATAACTCACTTCACTCTTTATTCAGTTAATTTTCCTCTCTTTTAACTGAAGTTGAACTCTTTCTGTATCTATTATGAAACTCCATCCTGTGTGATGGCAGTAGAATTGACTTCTCTTGATTTACAATTAAATCTAACCTTTCCAACAAACTCCTCACCGTGGTTACATTTATCCCCAAAATGTCCTCTTCTTGATTCAAACTAAGTAAAGGAAATCACCTTTCTCACACTCTGTTCTCTTAGCAACACATCTACTGGCTTCAATACTTTCATAAAACACCTAGGGGGCAAAAAAAGACCAAATGGGAGACATTGGAATTAAAAAACCTGACCATCCCTTCTGAGCTGAAGCTAGAGCTGACTCTCCACATCCAGTGGAATAAAAGAAGCATCCATCAAATCTAATTTTACCATCCAATCCATCTCCTGAAAAATATTTCTCACCCTTAATGGTCTCCAACCCGTCTCTTTTTTCATGACTAGAAACAACGTACTCACACATCTCCTCTCCCTTTCATCCACTTTCACTATAGCACCTTTCTCCAACATCTGTTGTATTTCTTTCTTTACAATATCTCTTTGATCTTTTTGGAAAAATAACTCTCCTTGTTATTTCTCCAAAACTGGAACCTCCTCGGCTTGGCGCTTCCCTCTCTGCTACCATATCGGCTCGTCTGTTCCTCCAACACTGCCTCGTCAGCGAACATGGTGCCATCAAAGAGCTCGACCCGAGGGGCCCGCGGAGCAAGCCACCAGTGGGTGAGTGTAGCCGCGAGCACGGTTGCTAGTGCGGGGGGAGAAGCTTCAAGGGCGGCTCCAGAAAACTGCCAGACGGAGAGAGTTGCTGATACGGCGGAGAGTGCGGATGCTGTAGCCGCGACTACTCTTAAATTGAATATGAGACTGGGGAAGCCTGTAATGCAGTTTGTGCAGTCGAGCAACCTAACAGATCTTGCGGAGATTGCTACAAAGTCTCCAGACGGGAATCAGTTGGTTGAAACTATTACTAACGCTATCTTCAATAGGCAACAAAGTTGCAGCTTGTCTGCATCTCAGAGCCACACGGAGGTAATTCAGCCTCAACTGCAGCTCTCTCATGAAGAAGTACAGATTTCAGAAAAGGAAGGCAATATGGATAGGTTAACTACTGAGACGGAGGAGCTGAAAGCAGGTAATGAGAGCGAGTCTGGGCTGACGGAAAATCAGGGCTCCGGGAGGGATAGCGAAATTCACACGAATGGTGGGAATGGTGAAAACCTCGACAATGTTCTGGAAGCGTGCACTGCTAATATTGGCATAGAGGACTCAAAGGGTTTTGGACACTGTGATAAAGACACCAGTGGCCTAAACACTCCAGAGGGGGCTCAGGATGAGGGTCAGCATTCCAGAGGTTCACCAAGGGATCAACGACCTCAACGGGAGGCAAAAAAGAAGGCTTTGGTATTAGTGACCCCATCAAAAAAGACTACTAAGGGTAAAATAATGAAGGCTACAAGGAAGATAATCACCAACAATATAGGGTCTGGGAAAAGGAAGACAACACAGGCTAAAGATCCATCAGACAACAGTCCTATGAGGAAATGGGTCCAGGCTAAAGGCAGAATAAAGACAGTGATTGCTAGGCTTTCGGATGTGGACTTGATTGATGGTGGGATCGAAGGGGGGTCTAACAAAACTCTGGCAGCCAAAGACCCAGTTCATGCAACATCTCAATCAGATCCAAAGGCGGCAAAATCACCTGATGGGCCTCGAGAAATTAGCCACGTCGACCCATTCCCAGTATCCCCAGCATCAGGTCCTCTCCCGTCTTCATGTGCACTACCTCCTTCATCTACACTACCTCCAATATCTCCTCTCCCATATTTGCTCCACTCAGCAGAAGAGCCTCAGAGTAAAGGGGCTCAAGGCAACGAAGGTGTAATACTTTCAATGATACCGCAAGCCCTGAAGGATCCGAGAGAGGAAACAAGAGAGCTATTTGCCCAAGTCAGGGCAGACAATCATAATATCCAAGTAGCTTTGAAGGATGTAACGGAGAAAGTCGGGGCAGTGACGGAAGGGCTAATGGAGCTACAACAGCGGGTTTCATGCCCAGAAGAGACTGCTTCCAGAACTGCAAGTTCGGTCTTGCAACACAAAGATCAAATTAAGAACATGCAACTCAAGCTAGAGGACATTGAAAATAGACAGAGGAGACAGAACCTAAAGCTATTTGGAATACCTGAAGGGCAGGAGGGAGCGGATCCTAAAGCTTTCATAGTCCATATTTTGCAAAAAGCTTTCCCGGATCTTGGCGACTGAGACTGGGATTGCCAGATCCAGCAGGCCCATAGACTCCCAATTGTACAACGTCAGCAGAATCCTCGCCATCCCTGACTGTTCTTGCTCTATTTCGGCAATTTTCTGCTGCGACAAGCAGTCGCATTAAAAGCTGGTCCTAGATCGCCAATAGCTGTTGACTCTTGTTCTATATTTTTTCGTTCAGATTTCTGTAAAACTACCATGGATAGAAGATGGCAATTGAGACAGCTAATTGATCCACTAAAAGAATTGGGGGCTCAAGTCTTCTTGCAGGAACCTGCTCGTTTAAAGATTATGAGAGGGGGCCAAACTCACTTTTTATTTTCTAAATTGGTGGTGAAGGAAATGATGTATAAATGGCAGAATGAAGGGGCTGCTTAGATCTGGAGTATATGTTTCCAGTAAATCTCTCCCTCTTCTCTTTTATCTTCATATTCATTCATACTCACTCATACTCACTCATACTTAATCCTTTTTTTTCTCTCCTTCTGATATAAAGCGGGGAGGTCTTGTCTTGGGTGGCAAACGTGGGTACTGGATTCTAGTTGGCTGCCAATCCATCGGCAGTTGGGGGAAAAAAGGATGATTCCAACCCCTAGAAGTAGGGTGGGAAGCTGTGGGGCGGGGGCTTATGTGCTGGGTGGGTTCACGGATGGGGGAAAAAAAGCAAAAAAAATAACAACATGAGGGTAATACGAAATAAAGTGACAAAAAACGAGACGACTTCAGATCTAACTAACAGGGAAGGAAGTAAAATAATCAGTAAGAAGTAAAATGGAATGGGTGAGATGTTTAGCCTGGAACGTGGCATGCTTGAACAGTAGGAACAAGAGGCGGCTAGTCTTTGAAAAACTTAAGATGTACAACTCACAAATCGCTATGCTCTCAGAAACGCATATTTCTCATAAAGAGTGAGACTTATTGAAACAACTAGGGTACGATGTAGCTGTTACCTCGGATTTGAACGCTTCAATACGAGGAGTCGCAATTTTAAAACATAAGCGATTTAGAGCTGATGTTAGCAAAATAGCTTCAGATAAAGGGGGCAGTTGGGCCACAGCACAAATAGGGTTAGGAGGCTGTAAATATACCTTTTGTGTAGTATATGGCCCGAACACGGGTGACTCTTCAGTTATAGATCGGGTAAACATAGAGTTACTGAGCTGGGAAGGGAAACCGGTGGTAATGGGGGATTTTAATTGTATTATGAACTATGAGATCGATACTACTAGGCGGTGGGCTGTCCAGAGGATGCGGAAGACACGGGCCGCAATCGAATTATTGGAGCAGGAGGAAAAGCCCCTGACTCATGGAATACTACACAGATAGTTTTTTTTTTTTAAACAAGCCAGCGGATGAATGTGGGCCATACCGACCAATATCACTTATAAACACCAATACAAAAATATTTGCTAAAATTCTGGCGACTCGCCTTGCCTCGATAATGTCTGGCTTGGTGTCCCCTGAGCAACATGGGTTTGTCTCAGGAAGGGATACTACAGCCCATGTAAATATGGCCGTGACAGCATTTGATGTTGCCAGGACTAAGTTAACCCCACTCGGTATGATATTACTAGACGCTGAAAAGGCTTTTGACCGAGTGGGGTGGGACTTTCTCTGGGCTACATTATTAGCATTCAGATTTAAAGGTCAGTTTCTACAATGGGTATAAGCTTTATATGACCATCCTAGTGCTAAAATCACATATGCTGGGATGCAATCTCCCATCTTTCCAATCTCTCATGGCACTCGTCAAGGGTGCCCCTTATCTCCTCTATTATTTGCACTGTCCATGGAGCCATTTCTTTTGGCTTTGCAAAATCAACCTTGAATAACCCCTTTTAAATATGGGACAAACTCTCTCAAAATCACTGCATATGCAGATGATATTGCAGTATACTTAACAGATGTCGGAGAAGCAATGAAGGGGATAGTCGAGCAGGCAAAGAGATTCTGGGCTATCTCGGGCAACAGACTAAATACCAATAAAACTCAAGTGTTGCTGAATTATAACCCTCCGGCTTTAGTACAGGGAGTCTGTAGTGTTGCTACTTATTTAGGGATTAGAATCTCTGCTAAAATAGTTAAAATAGTTGCCTTAAATTACGAGGCATTGCTGAAAGAAACAGCCAAATCGCTTAAAAAATGGCACAACGTACCTATGGGAATCAGCGGGTGAATACATTTAACAAAAATTAAGATTTTGCCCAAATTCCTTTACTTGTTCCAGTCCATGCCTCTATGAGTGAATAATTCTTTCTTTAAGCGTCTAGATGGATTCTGAATAGCTTCATTTGGGGCTATAAAAAAGCACGTCCATCAATCGATCTTTTAAAGCTCCCATTTAATCAGGGGGGATTGGACTTTCCAGATTTCAAATTATACTTTTGGTCAGCTTTTCTGGGTCGTCTTTGTAGTTTAATAAATTCAAGGAATGACTTTTTTTTCACAAATTTATGTTGGAGGAACATTATAACATGTTTCTTTTCACAACTAACAATCCAAACTACTATAAGCGGGTCAAATTCAAGCCTGGGCGTGATATTGTAACCATCTGGCATGCTATCTAGACTAAATGCAACACTTTGTGTTATCATGCCAAACTTCCCGTATGGGATAACCCAAGCCTTCCAGAAATTGTTCACGATGTGGCGGGGAGGCAATGGTCTAGCTTCTGGGGGATTTGTATGATCATAGTGGGTTTATGACATTTGAAAGATTGAAGATCTTATATATACTTCCAGAAAGCATGTGGTTTAAGTACTTTCAGATTCTAGATCATTTTATACGCTGCCTGAATCTCATAAATGTTTTGCATTCTGATATATGGAATTGCTTCTATGCTGTAAATGATAAATCACTGATTAGTACTGGGTATTACATCTTCAATACTTACAAAGAGGATGATTGTGTCAGATTAGCTGAACGCTGGAGTCAGAGAATGGGGATTTCTATCACGGCTAACACCATCTCGCTAGCTCTCAGCAGTATCAGCAGGTCTGAACATTCATCCAACTTAAGGCTTCAGCAGTATAAACAATATGTCCACTATATTATACACCTGAAAGGATAGCAAATGGTCTTCTAACAACCCTGCTAGCAACCTGAAAAAGTTCCCAAAATGCGACTTACTGGCAGCTGATCTAAAACACATGTTTTTCTCCTGTCCTGAGCTAACAGTGTTTTGGCGGAGGATCACTAAAATTCTGTCCCAGAAACTTGGGAGACCGATATTATTTACAGTATTAGATGTAATGATGGGGGGTAGAATGAGAACTCTAGCCAGAAAGACCTATTCACCATCTTATTGGCATGTGCTAGACTGACAAGAGCTCAAGTCTGGATCTCGCGGGGACCACCTGTGGCTTTGGAGTGGTGGGGGTTAGTTAAAGAATCTTTTGATATAGAATATGCACTGGCTAAAATGAGGGGGATCCGTTCACTATGTAAATTAAAAAAAATCTGGGGATCGTTGTTCTAAAATTTATGGAGCCTTATTGTATAGCCAAAATTACTTCGGGCTACAATCCTATCTATATATCTGAATGTTTTTCTTTTAAATGGGTTTGATTTTGTTACCGTCAATGCTATTCATTTATTTGTCTATTGTCATTTCCTCATGTTGTTAAGTAAAAAAAAAAAATTTCAAAAGAGATAGTAAATAAATAAAAGGTAATGCATAATGCTAGCCTCCTGCCTTGCCATAAAATCAAATGCATCTGTGTTTAGAATGTAAATAAGGTCATAAATTCTGTTGTGAAAGCTGCTGACGTTGTCAAGTAGGAGAAGACATAATCGAAGACATCTCCTCATACATATGGCGATGCTCAGATATGCTACTGTGTGAAATCTAATTAGAAATTACAGATGTCAAGCAGTTCAAACCTGGCAACAGACTTGGTAAAGGAGGCCAAGCTCTTGGGCAACCTCTTGTTGGAGTTAATTTGGACTTCTGGAATTTTGGCACACCTAGAGGATGTGAGAGTTTATGAGGGAAGGAGATTATGGATGGGTAAATATCTAAGCGCATTTTAACACATTTCTTAGAAGTCACACATCTTGTGAGCATTTTTTCATCAATCATTTTTCAAAAACATTTTTTTGTATCTAAGCCTTACTTCTTTTCGGTAATGCAAAAAAGGGAAAAAAATGATAATAACACAAGGTTATTTTATTTTTCCCTGCTGAGATAATTTTGCGGAGCGGGCGGACTAGGCTGCTAACAGAGCAGGAGGAGGAGCAGCTGGGGCACTTTCTAAGTGAGCGTGAAGGTTTGGCCAGTTGTCTTGGGCCACCCCACAGACATGCGCACTTAGCATGTTCTCCATCCTGCTGTATTGCACAGCCTGGGTGAAGAACAGGCACAGGCTCGTAGTCTCCGTCTAAGTGCCGTACCACGTCCTTCAGACCAATCATAACAGTGCGGTCATAGTGACATCAGTGCTGTGATTGGCTGAGGGGAGCCTGTGTGGTTCCTCTTTCCGTTCCTGGACTTTTTGGGAAGAGGAGGAGAGGCGATAGAGGACAGATGCAGGCATGATGAGGTAAGTGTTGTTGTTTTTTTTACAGCCATAGTTGGCTCCGACCTCATCCCCATTCATAGGACATAGGATTCCTCATCTAAGTTATACAAACTAAAAAAAAAAAAAAAAAAAAAAAAAAGTTCATCTTTGCTGTGTTGAATTGATAATCACTTCTTTTGTGTCAGGATCCGTCCACTTTCACATAGAAGACTGCCCGAGGGAAGGCAGGGTGGCTGTCCATCATGGTGGGGAATATAGTTCTTTCTCATATTGTCTCAGAATCAGTTTGGGGCTTGGGCTCATTGGCCTGGCATCTTCACTGATGTTTGTTGGTGCTTTACAGGCCGGATACATAGACCAGCTCTTGCCCTGCTGGACTGCACGATGTCAGCATGCTCAGCCTGCTACCTTGCGGCTCCAGGACACCTGCTTCGTGCCCATAGATGGACACGAGTGTGCGGGTGCCTGGATGGTGCTTGCCATGCCCCTATTGATCCTAAAAATGCACCACGCTCTACAACAGGCCACTGAGGGAGGAGGAAAGGGATTATACTTACTTAGATTGCATGCATTCCCTAGGAAACACTACACCAACACATTCAGATTTTTTCACTTCTGTTTTAAGAAGCTTGTAAAATGTTCTTTACTTACCCCTAACTCCAAAAGTGGAGTATATTACATGGGGAGAATATTTGTTTCTTCCCGCATTAGGGTATGTCAGGGCTACCCTGCATACATGTAACCAGGGTAATGCAAATGTACATACTTAAAGGTTTTTTTTCTAATCTTTTAAGCAAAAGCAAACACTGGCTCTGTCATGTGTGAATTCTGTGTCCAGGTTCTTCTTTTCCTGTCTGTGAGACCATTCACATTTTCCAGGTCTAATCTCTGGTAAAAAACTGTACTAACGCGCCTTCGTTTTAAGCATTAAATTAATGGTAAATATAACTCTTCACTTTATGCACCAAAACGTCTTCAAACAACTGTATTAAAATATAGCTTCAACTTGATGCCACATGTGGGATTTTTTTCTGATGTTTAGATCCCTCTAATGCCTAACTGCTTTAAGCAAGTTTCTATATTTTTTTTCAATTATTTTACCACGCATACATTGGTCATTTGGCATCTGATGCTTCAGACATATGCATACATGAAAAGTGACAAAAGAAAAATTGTTACATAAACAAAGGCTGTGTTTACCATACAATTCTATCTTTGCTTTAGTGTAGGATTACAGTGATGTAATGTAGAATGTGGAATGTAGTCGATGTAATGGAAAGTAGCAGATGTAATAGTCAGTTGATCTTTTGCATGTGTACAAAGGAGTCGTGGGATTTCTACACTCCAAGACATTTGGACATAAAATTTGAAGAAATTTACAAGCAAATCCAAAGGATTATTCACTATAATAATATTTTTTTCAACAATTTTAGCATGGGTGGGATGCTGTGGGTGATGGGGCCGAGAACATGGACCAGGTCACGGTGAGTGGAGCAAAAAGAGGAACAAATACATTTGATTACTTCACGGTTCAGACATCTGATCATGTAAACAGGGCTTCCAAGAGGATGGGCCTTTATTACGAAGTTGCAGAGTTCAGAATTATTAGATTTGATATAAAACGTGGCAATGAATATTCTTGGATAAGTGGGAGCAGGAGAATTATGCACAAGCGTAGAATTTGAGAATTTCACATTTAGAGCCTACTGTATTGTAGATGCTTGTGACTCTCCTTCTCCTTGTGAAGAAGCTGATCCTCTTTATGGTTATCAGTTCACATAGACGACCCCTCTCAAAGCCAGGACTTCTTTCAACCAAGCCAGACTTTTAGTCAGAAAGGCTTTCCATGGTTCCCAATACTTGGTTCTGGGAATATTGATATGATAATACTCATAATTGGTCAGATGTCTATCTATCTAACACAGTGGAAGTTTACATTTGAATCTCAATAAATTGGCAGCTACTCTGCTCAACATTGGATCTGGGAGCAATGCAAGGGGCATGGCATTCAATCAGCTGCTAATCTTTACAGTCTTTCTTGCACAACATCTTGTAGTCTGTAATTTTAGCAGGGTTTTAGAAATTAGGGCCAGATGCATGTACAACTGGTCGCGGTTGCTGCTAGTGTTTTTGCCATAAATTTGATAATTTGTGAACCGACCTATATGCTAATAGGTCTAGTTGTAATTTACTAATTATCAGTGGGTTGCAATTCAACCTACCTGATGAATATTCATGAAATTGGTTGCAAATTGCGACCCACTATGAATCAAAGCCATTACTGGGATGGTGGCCAGCTAGGGCTGGCAAACCACCATGCCTGTAACTACTTTTTAATAAAGCATTTTTTATGCAGGCCAGTTTCCTTAAACAAAGTGGAACTGTGTTTAAAAGAGAAACATTTCTTTGCTATTTTTTTAATTTTATTTAAGAAGATGCAGTGGTTCCATGGATCACTACATGCTCTTAAACAACCTTTTTTATGTTCAAAAAGGTGAAGAGGTTTCAAGAGGACCCCTTCCCATTTTCGAATGGGTTACCACTGCACGTTTGTAGTCGATAAAGTAATAATGTTTTGCAACCAGAATTTGGTCAGTATTTGGAAGAGAAGGCCTAAACACACCCCTTCCCAATGCCGAATCAGTATTTTGTCGCAAACCCAAATTGCAATTCAGTAACATGTTACTGAATTGCAATTTGGTTCTCAGACATCCCAAAAAGCTTTTTTTTGTGGTGACAAACGGGTCAATTCTGTGAACTAGCCCATTTGCAAATGCAAAAAAGCTTAGTGCATCTGCTCCTTAGTGGCATGCACAATCTCGTTGCCTGTTATTTATCGGAATCTATTGTTTTCAGCTGGGGCAGCTGGATGTTATTTGCTGGGTGACACTTCTTCTTGTGTTGCATATTGTGTTAGGATGATCTTAGAACAGCTCTTAACACTTTTCAGATTTCGTATGGGCACAGGGATGCAATTATCTTACTCACCATCCTACTTAGCTCCACTTTATCCATTAAGTGGCTTTATAATTGCATGCACAGTGTTAGAGGTGTTGTTGATATGCAGGTAGAAATTGACACAATCCTATTAGGGCTCTTCTTTATTTGTCTACTTTGCTCAAATAGGGCAACGACCGAGTTAGAGAAGTTATGGGAAGCAGTTTTACTAGTTTGCAGACAATTTGTGCTGAGGAGGTAAACAGGTAGGGTTGACATGAACTTCACTAGCTATTTCTGTGTAATGACTTTATTACACTCAGCTCTGTCTGCACTGTGGGAGTTCGGACACCCTCCCCAGTTACAAATGACAATCCTTACCTTTCCGTTCATAATAGGACCTATTCAAATAAATTCTTACTGACTCAGGGGGTTATATAGAGTTTGGTAGTACGTGGAGTACGCTGTCTGCCAACCCCTTGGTCCGCGTGCCCGAATTAGATAGGCGGACTGTCAGTTTTCTGTTGACAGAGCCTCCGTCAACTCAGTCGTGGAATACTTCCTCCAATGGCTCAACAGAGTATGAGCGGTCAGAGGAAGCACATAACACCACCTGCCTTATTTAAGGTGGATGGCATTGAGTTTGTTTTCTGTCTTTCACAGCCAGGTAAAAACTTGTAATTCTATTTCAAAGTGACAATGGTGTTCAGTTCACTTTGAATATCATGTCTGATTTCTTTTTTTAACGTAAGTGTGATGTTACACATTTATTTTATTTTATTTATTTATTTACTGCATTTCTAGAGCGCACTATCACCTGGCGCTAGTAACTCGGCCTGACAAACCTCCGTTAGACCTTACTGTACCTAAGTCTTAGGAAATAGCCATGTTTTTGAGTTCCTTCTAAATGAAAGAAGGATTTGTCTCAGCTCAAGAGGTGAAGTATTCCAGAGCTTTGCAGCGGCAACGACTCCATCGTGGCCTTAAAGTAACAGCATGGTGGAGAGATTCAATAGGGGATTAGTAGTGGAGTATATTCAGAGTGCCTATAGGAGTAGAAAGGTTGTGGCAGTAGTTAAAGAGGAATTGTTGTGTGTTTATATATCAACTTCTCATGTAGGAACAGGGAATACTTTTTTGAGCTGAGGAGAACTATTATTGAGGAAAAAGGATTGTCTAGGTTTCATGACAATGTAGGCTTGTAAGAGGTGTGTGCCAATAGTGTCAGTGCGGCCTCTTTGTGGAGTATCAGGATGTGGTGGTCCTTTGCAAGAGGAAGAGATGGCACGCTCAAGGCCAAGGGACGAGCATTTGATTTAAGGCATGGCAATAGAAACAACAAGCCGTGCATCAAGTAGAAGGATTGTTGATGCAGACAACAGGTCTGAGTGCTTCTTTATCCCACACTATGGGGTTTATTCACTCATATTTAATTTGTGTGACTTTTTCCTTAAGTGTCTATGCTGCACTGGTTTATTTATAATCAATACTGTTGTCTTTCTGCTGTCATCACTGAATCATTTCACTTGGTCTTTTGTTTTTCTTTATATGACTTCTACACTTTTCCTTGGTGAGAGGAAGATGTATTGTAACTGACCTATGTTCTTTGATGTCACAACAGTCCAACTCTTGAATGTTCCAGTGTTCCTAGCTTGCCAGTTGATGTGTGGAGGGCTAACTAGCTGGACCCTCTCCTGTACCCCAGTAAAGCTACTACTTCAGTTAGAATAATTCTGCATTGAATCATCATTTCATTACCTCACTGAAAGCCCACTTGGCAGAGTATGATGATTTTTGAGGGACATCTACTCTGCCGCCTCTGTTTGCGGGCTGCAGGTTCCTTGGCTACAGCAGCAGGTGAGGGAACTGAGAAGGACTGATGGACTCCAGGATGCTATATACACTTTAGTCACAGGTACAAGCTTTGGAGCTAAGCTTCCCCACAATGACATTGCAACACATATGCCTATAAGCGAGGATCAGTGGAGATGTGCATGCTTCTGCCTTGCTCCTCATACATGTCCTCCATGCTCCTTGGCATTACTTGGTTTATTTAGAAAGAAAAGCCCTCTCAAGCACTTTCATCATTATGGTTTCCATGTCACTGTAATGTACATAAAACATGTGTATGGCTTGCACACATCTCACTCAAACCTTTATTCATGGAGGCAAGTCCAGTGATAAATAGTTACAATATGTTTTCTTATAGATGCTGTGGGCTTCTTTCTTCTCCGAAAGCGACCACCTCAACACAACCTTGATCCAAATGCACCCCACTCTATGCCGGGATCAACAAGTGTCTACTACGCAAGCTCCAGACAATGCAGAATACTGCCGCCAGACTCGTCCTCGGCATCCCTCGACACGAACACATCAGTCAACACCTACAGAACCTCCACTGGCTTCCCGTCGAGAAGAGAGTCACTTTAAAGACACTCACCCATGCCTACAAATATCTCCACATCACCGGACCCCAATACCTCAACAAGAGAATCTCCTTTCACGTACCCAAAAGAAACCTCTGTTCCTCCAACCTCGCCCTCGCTGAAACCCCGCGCATCTGCAGAGGCAGAACAGGAGGAAGAGCCTTCTCCTACATCACGGCCAAGACATGGAACGAGCTCCCAATCGACAACAGACGCGCCCGGTCCCTGAACGTCTTCAGGAAGACGCTCAAGACCTAGCTCTTTGATTGAACGGAGCTGCTTACCCCCCCCCAGCCCTCCAACCTTCCCCCCTCCCAGGCGCCCTGAGACCCTCATGGGTGAGTAGTGTGTTTATAATGCCCTGATTGATTGATTGATATGTTACAGCCGCATAGACCAGGTGCAAATAAATGTTGGGATAGATTGGGATCTATGTAGTACTACGAGTAGTTGTGTTATTGTTTTTTGGATCAAAACTCCATTAATTTCCAGTTTTCTACGTTGTTCAGAAAATTCTCAACACAAATAATTTTCAAAAAAGAACAATTTTGTGGACGTTTATTTAGGTGTACTATGCCCTAACAAGGTTTAGGACAAATATATTGTTCCATGTCGTGATTCTTGACAAGACTGAATGGGACAAACGTCCTAAACATAGGGATCAGGAAGAATGTTAACGTGTCAAAAATGATAGGGCATATGAGAGTTCAAAGTAGCTAATTATAAGCAAAGTTTGATTTTTGTGGGATCCCAACAATGGTTGACAAAAGACCTCATAGGATTCAAGAATATCAGTCAGTAATCATTCATGACAGTGGGGCGACAAGGCCAATAAAGAAGCAATTCATATTGATATTATGAACAAATGCTACAACATAAATAAAACAGGTGAGAGCGCAGAGCTCGGCATTTCACTCATTACAAATGGTGTAAAAATCAGCACTAAAAAACAGAAAGGCTAAAGCCTGAACACATGTAATATCCAATCTGGTCAGGACCAAAGTAGCTCCTGAAATACTGTATCTTAACGGAGAGAGCTTATAGCAGGGTCCTATGTTTTTAACCTGTTGAAAACTACCAAATTCAATCTTTTGATCCCCTGGATGGAAATAACGTGAGTGGGTTTCTCATCAAGACAAACAGGTCTATGACATTTGATGCAGCAGCTTATTAAAACCATGGTGGGCAAAGAAAGTGGATTTCTAATTAATATCGACTAGAGTCTCAATATGACATTTTAGAGGATTCTCAGATACAAGACCAGCCCCAGGACAGCCAAAAAATTAACCATAAAAGGTTTAGATTATTCTTATTTTACACTGCACAGTTCTCTTGGATACACCCTGGAAAGTCCAGTTGACTCACCAGTAATCCCACAAAGTTCTCTGGTGGCGCAAACCTTAAGATAGCTATATCTGTGTGATCGGCACTCCGTCGGTGCTCTCCATCAGGGTTACACATTGATCAGGTCTCCAAAACCATCTCTCTCACGAAACACAGCCTCAAATAATCTACCCTGAGCCAATCGGCACTCAACCACAACTACAAACAATCAAGTAAATAACGCAGTGGCAAACTTCGTGGCTTTCCGGGTTACACAATTCTTATAGCAAAATAGACCAGGTTCTACCTCCAAGGGAGAATTAATGCTCAAGGGTAGTACTTATCGCCACAGTATGAGGACAGCACAACCCGGAGAAAGGCCTTCCTTCAGACACAGCAAGCAGGCCCTATTCCTGATTCAACATGCAATAGGCAGTAACTGCCAGTCTCCCGTCAACTCAGAGCAATCACATCTACTTTCATAACAGCAATGCCTCTAAATTCCTATTCCAGGGAGTGCATATTCCAAAAGAGACGGTCCAACGGCCTGAAAAAGATTCTGTTGGCGGAATATCTCGCTATATTTCAAAGACACTTGCCAAGTCATCTCGGAGTCATAGTGTGTATATATGTATCTACCACAATGAGATTATTCAGACATGTAGAGAATCATCAGTGTCATCAATCAGAATTTTATCAAAAATATAGATTTTTTATTGTAGTCATCATATAATAATAGGGTCATTCGCCATAGGACCTCCGGCTAATGAACTCTGAAAGCCCACCCTATTTAGAGCGCCCTTTTGATTTTCAATTTCCCTCAACAGGAACGCCATACGAGGCATGACAGAGCCAGGGAGAAAGCAACAAAAGGACAAAATGCACAGGAAAAAAAATAATCTGTAAGCCAAAGATATGTCCTTTTGTTTCTCCGAAACAACTTGCTCCAGTGGGTTTGTTTATAAAAAAAAAATATTAACCCCTCAAGTGCTGCTGTCGGCCGTTGCGAGCACTACCTTCGTAGTGCTGCGCACGTCCAACTGTCGACGCAGCCCTGCTTGTTTTGTGTAAGTTCCGCCCTACTGCGAAATCGCGGTAGCAGCAAACGGGTTAAAAATATCACACTGGCCGCCATGATGTCATAGCCATCTGCATGGAATTACATTTTTGCTTAAAGTGCTTTCAGCAAAAAGGCCCCTTTGGACTAATGCAGGGCTGAAATGGTCCTCAAGTTCGAGCAAGGAGCAGGTGAAGATGTATTGCAAGAGTATGAGAGACACAGGGCCTGATAAAATAACTGCTAGCGCTTTGTTTAGGTTAAACCCACTAAACATTGTACAAAAATAGTATAATTTGATCGGGTTTTGTGAGCCGAATTACAACCAACTATTTATTGTTGGCAGTAAGGAAGAGAAGTAGTATACACATTGAAGAAAATTAGGGGAAACATTTTTGTGCCCTTATGTTTTATACAGCGATATAACAATCAGGCCCAAAACCTCAGTGAGAACACTGAACCAATGTTGTTTGTCCATGGAAGATTTAGCGCCTGCTTTAGAGCCAAAGTCTAAGTACCCACCTGAATGAGCATCGTAGAAGAAAACATCTAATTCACGACTTGAGAAAACACCAAAAAGGTAGACCTGATACACAATCTGGATCAATCGATAGACAAAGTTTAAGGAAGATGAAGTCTCCTCCAATACATACAGGCTCAGATTTAATAACGCTTGGCGTCTGGTTTGCTTTATGAAAGTGTTGAGATGGGATCTACTATCTATCGCATATCTGGCTTTGTGCTAGACAGTATAAGTAACGCAAAGTTGTGCTAAGCACTGCCTTGCATTACTTTGCATGAATAGAGCGTTCCATGGGTGGTGCATGGGGGTGATGTGTGGGCATTCCCATTCAAGACCCCCCACAGGTTTTGACACAAATCTCAATTTGTGTCAATATTGTATGCTTCATCGAGGCAGGCAAAACGAGGAGACATCTTTTAATTTGTACTCGTTTTTATATCTCACCTAGCGAAAGCAGCGCATGCGCTGCTTCACCTTGGCGAGCCTATTGTTGTGGGTTTGGTGCGCAAAGGGAGACCATGTGCGCGTATGGACAGGCGATGTGCACGCGCATGGCGTCTCCTCTCTGCCTCGTAAGCTCCCACCGCACGCACATTGAATTGTTCTTTTTAAACCGAGGGCTATGCTTGGTCTTCAGCTGAAATTCGTTCGAAAAAGAGAAGGCTAATACCCGACCTGGCACATAACAACCACTCTGACAGACACCAGTGACCTCATATCGCAGCTAGTCACTCAGTAAAGCTAATGTACGACTGAATAAATGAGTGAAAAAGCTCATCATCACCGGTCTCACTGACCACAGCCGCGTGCCTGCGCCATTTTCGATCCTAACAAGCACGTCATTAGACCAGCTCCCTCCACGGCGACGGTGGCGTGTTTACACACTGTTCATTAATCATGTCCATCTCACAGCTGCACTGATACCATTGTATGAGTGGCAGAGGTTTGGCATGAAATTAGATTGCGTCCCTCCGCTGACTCATAAATCATCCCTGAAACATGCAATTAGCAGCTACTTGTACACATTAATTATCTGTGTGAAAAGGAGCTACCTGAACCTCCAGGACTGTTGACTGGGATCTTCCCTCCTGGCCCACCGTCTCTACTTCAATCTCGATGTTTGCTAGCATCTGTCACAGTGTGTAAGCGTACGCATCTATTTTGTTCCAGGTTGCCATGTGTGCACTTATCTGCCTGATGGAAACATTGGTTCAACATTAGATGCTTCCTCAAATAAACAGCACCTGCAAAAGTGCATTGTTTTCGTAAAGTCTACAATGCCTGCCGGGAAAAGCAGAGGAAGGATGGGGAAATGGGCGAGGGTTGCGTGTGTGTTTTGAATACAGGAAGCAGCATTTTAAATATTAATAGCAAAACTTCAACACATTTTGAACACAGTCGATATTTTATCTAAACAAATTGCAAATGTATTACGCAGTTTCAAAATTAATTTGTCTCCTCAGAATTTAAAAAAAATGTGATTTCCATTATACATTTCGAAAGGCCAGACCTGTACAATCACAGTTTTCAAATCACACCACAAACATTTGATTGAAGTCTCTTGGAATTCTTTCATAAATGGTCATCTGCCGGATTCTTTTATGCCGTTTGAGGCAATTAAAGAACATATGAAATTGATAAATAGGAAATATATATCTAGAGCTAGGTCTTGCTAATAAATTGATCAGCTTCAAGAAATCTTTTTGGCCACAGGGATCAACAGCTACATGGAGTCAGGAAACGTATTCAAGAAGAGTAGTCTTCTTGTCACGATATAATAGACATTTGCATCTTTCATTGAAAAACGCAAAAAATCTGGACAAGCACAAACTGAGGCACCTCAAGTTTGTGGTCCTCTCACCTTTGATTAAGTTAAAGCCATTTGCATTGCTAATGGTATTGTAGTCTAGCTTTACATTATTTAGTGTATATTTGTGATATGTGCATATATTTACTCTCCCCTCGCCCCTTTTGTTTGCCTCACGCTATTATAATCGTCACTGTAC
This sequence comes from Lissotriton helveticus, assembly GCF_964261635.1. Lineage (NCBI taxonomy): Eukaryota > Metazoa > Chordata > Amphibia > Caudata > Salamandridae > Lissotriton > Lissotriton helveticus. The sequence continues at coordinate 204,991,195 of NC_136065.1, forward strand.
GAAATTAACACATATGCTATTCTTCTATTCATTCACCTCCCAAATCTGAAATCCTGCTCTTTGTCTACTAACGCTATGCTTTAAACTACTACACAGCTACCAAAACAATTCTAACTACATACAACAACAACATATCACAAATAAAGGCGAGGCCTATTGCATTTTCAATGCTTGTTCCTTCTTTGCATGGGCGTTGCATTGTACAGCTCACATACAAAGTGGGAAAAGTCTTAAATCACAGGTTTTGTACTGGAAGGTGTCTGTGTTGGTGCATGACTGCCAAAAGGGCACCAGTGCAGGGAATAAGGAGAACAGAGTCACATTTTAGTAGATATGGCGCTGCTCTGATCTTTCCCTTTCATGCACCACAGTGCTGGAACTTTAGTTAATGTGCTGTGTTATGTGACTTCTTAGTAAATCAGGCTCACAGTGTGAGCAGGGAGATTCAACACAGAGTTTTATAGGTAGCTGGGGATTCAATGCACACAGCCTAGGCATGCAGTAGATAGAGCTGTAACCAGGTCTCGCAGATAGGAATCCAGCACTCATCCTGAGCCTTCACAAAAGAGGAATCTAACTTAGCGTCTAAGAGAGCAGACAGGGCTGTAGCACATGGTCTATATACAGATCAACAGATGCTCTGGACGGAAACAATTAGCATACATGTGTGCAAGCAACCCGCGTGTACAGCTGAAAGAGGGATATATTTAAAGCTGCTTTACATGGATGCGAAGATGTCACAGATAGGAAGTGAAGTTATCAAGACTGGGAGTACAGCTGCTGTATATATAGGGGAAAAAAACTGTCAGGGATAGGATGAGAGGCTGTCTTAGCTGAGATATACTATGTTGATTCACATGAGTCCTCGCTTTCATTTCTATTGAGATTCAAGGTACGATTTGTTGGGAGTGATCCTGCCATAGGCAGGGGTGAAGATACTATAGATTTGGTTTGAGGATGCCATGGTTTGGGTGGCAGCTACTAAGGATGGGAGTGAAGATAATTTTTTTAGGGCGAACCTATTATATGTGTGTTTATGAGCATGCATGTGCTTGTATGAATGCGTGTGCGTGCAGGCGCATGTATGAGAGAGAGAAATAAATGCATGAGGGGATAGAAGAGGAGGAGAAAACAGGGATGATGTTCGTCAAGGTTGGCTGCTTTTAGAGCGCGTATATAGTTCTTGGATCACTTGAAAGTATTGAGGGACAATAATAGGCCGGCGGAGACAGCATTATTCAACTGGAAAGAGGGAGTGTGTTCTCTGGGTTATATGCAAGCAATCGGAGCGCTTATCAGTATGGCCAGAGTCAGAATTAATTGTAATATAGAATAGGGCCAATTTCTTACTTTCCACATGCAGAGCAAAGCAACATCAGTCTTATCTGACCTCGGTTGCTACTAATTCAAGTGTGGTTCAAACTTTAAATGCAAGCAGTGTGACGTCATAGTTTGACGTTGACATTGTTAAGGGGACATCAGTCACTGAAGCTACGAGCTGCAACAGACATTTATTGAATAGAGTGCGACAATGAATGAAAAGGATGGTACATACAGTTTAGCTTCTATTAATGGGTATATGTATTCTTACCTTCCACTCTCCCTTCTTCTTCACCTTCCGTATGACGTCATGCATGATTTCTGCAAAGGAACATAAAACACATCAGCTCTCCAGGAAATGTCAACAAGCATCACTCGCCTGATAAAACATATGCTATATTCCATTGGAGATGTTCTTGAAAATAACTCCAAAGAGCAGTTTACGTGATCTAGCATATGACTGTAGCCGCTAATGATAGCGGCACATGATTTTTTCGGAGTTCCTCGGTCTAACGTGTGATATCTTGCATAGGAGATGCCCTGTCCCTGGCGGCGGTTCCTCGTGTGAAGAGAGCTCGCATCGGTGGCCGCTCTTTTAAACTACTAGCGCCTCAGTTGTGGAATAAACTGCCGGTGTCCCTGCGCAGCATTCCTAATTTGTTGGCCTTTAGGAAAGGGCTCAAAACCTGGCTTTTTACCTCTTAGTTCCGGCCCCTATTAGGTTTTCTTTTTCTCTGGTTTCTCTCTTATTTACTTTCCCTGTTGTGTTATGTGATTAGTGTGCAATTCAAAGCGTCGGGACACTCCTTCGAGTAGCCGCACGCTATATAAAACCCCTGTATAACATAACATAACATAACATAACATAATACAGCCATTCCACACAGCGCCTTTCGATCCAGTATGCTACCAGGAGCAGTTCATCGTCGTTCTCCGACATCTGAAATACCCAAGCTCTACCTCCCCATCCTTCAATATTTCTGACATGTTCAGAACCTGGTACCAAAGTTAATGCGTCCTCTTATTATTTATTTATTTATTTATTAATAACATTTATAGAGCGCGAACAAATGCCCATGGGCGTCTCGGTGCTAGATCCCGATGAATCAATAACTCTACATATAAGAGTGTTCAGCATTTTCTATTTTATGAGGTAGCCCACAAATAACAATTCTCACTGCAGACATGTTAAAAAACGTCTGCATACCACTTTCCTTACTTTTAAATTCAGTCATGACTGAAGTACCAAGTATGAAGCTTAAAATTGCCTGCTGCCCTGTCATGTTATGAGGTTTTGGAGTAGATAAGGAGCTGTTTCTAGTTGAATAGCCAGATCTTCAGTTTCTTATGGAATTCGAGAAGGGATGGGGAGGTCCCGATGTGGTGTGGAAGGTCATTCCAGGATTTGGCGGCGATGTAGGAAAAGGAGAGTCCTCCTGACTAGCTCCTGCAGATGTTTGGTATTTGCGTGAGGTGGAGTGAGACTGAGAGAAGCTGCCTGGTGGGTTGGTGGTGGTTGAGGTAGGCAGGTCCGATGTTGTGGAGGGTTTTGTATGCGTGAGTGAGTAGTATGAATTGGCATGTATTCTGGATTGGTAGCCATAGTAGCTTTCTGAGGTGGGGCGCAGTGTCTGTGTTGGGAGGGATGCTGAGGATGAGTCTGGTGGCGGCGGTCTGGGTGGTCTGGAGTCTTTGTACGCTAAAATGCCCGTCTCCAAAATACAATTCGATAACTAGCAAAACACTAAAGTAAAATGTCTGAGGAGAAGTAGAAGGGAAAGAAGAAATGTTGCCCAACATAAATAAGACACTGAATGTGTTTCTGGGATTAAAAACAGCTATGGACTACATGGTGATTAAGCAGCAGGAGACATAATTATAGAGTGGCTGGTGATAACACTGAGTCAGGTAATGCCAGCTGCCACCAGATGGCAAATATTCTGGTGCAGCCTCAATATTTGTCCAAGAACAAAGTGTTCTGTTTGAATGAGGTCCTCATGCACCAGGCAGAGAGTGCTGCATGACATTTGGAACCTGGGCACAAAAAAATCTTCTAATAGGTCTGATTCTTCATTACCTGGACAGTGGTCTATTATTAGTTTCTGTTCTGCCCTGTCATCTTCTGGGCACCAGTCCACACTAAGCAAGAGTTTACACGTCTTGAAATAAAGCTTCAGGTGTGAGCTATGGTGCGTTCTCACTGGCAAGGGGCATAGAGGGCCTTTCCTCTAGATCCCACTATTTGTTGGAAGGCCCTTGCAGTTTAATGATGATACTGCTGCTCTTTTTAAAGGCCCAGGACTCTGGGTGCATGATCAACCTTGGCTAGACAGGACACAGTAGCTTCCCAGGTAACTGTGCTTAAGCAGCCAAGACTTAACTCATTGAAGGTGGTGTGAAGGTCTGTACCAGATACTGTGGAACAAATCATGATCAGTACAGGTCAATCTCAGGGGCGGCTCCTCTGCTAAAGCAGAGGAGCATCTCCCCACTGCTCTCAGAGCAGAGGAAAAAGGAAGAATAAAATGATAATAACATCTTTATTATCATTTTATTTTGCGGGCGGGGCTGGTGTCACAGGAGGAGGAGTGGTGGGCACTGTCTAAGTGTGCATGACAGTTTGGCCGGCCGCCGTGGGCTGGCCAAACATTCATGCGCATTTTGCATGTTCTCCACACAGCCTGGGTGGAGAACATGCAGGGTCCCACTCCCACTCCCTCTCTGAGTGCCGAACCACTTTGCTCAGACCATTCACAACACTGCATTGCAGCATTGCGATTGGCTCAGGGGAGCCTGTGTGTTTACTGCTTGCGGGACTCACCAGGGAGAGAAGCAATGACGGAGGAGAGGCGGCGGCCGTGAAAAGAAAAGTTTTTTTTAGTTTTTTTCAACCCCCCCTCCCTACCGGCCGCCACTGGTCAATCTCCATTAAGATGCACTCTTTTGAAAATCAAGAAGTTTATTATACCGTTTAGATTAATAAAACAGTACAATCAATAACCTCTAATGGTAACCTTTAAAGAGAACTAGAGGTCTCAAACTTATAAAGTTCCGAAGTTATAACCCCAACGTGTTCTACATATAGCCATCTATTGTAAAGAATGGCACAATGTTAGCATGCAGACTGATTCTGCCAAGCCTGAGAAAACCTCGTATAGTATGAAGTGCTCAGTTTGGACTTCTCACAGAATAATGTGTCACTGTTACCAGGAAAATAATTAATACAAACTTACTTTAAAATGTGGCACAAAGTGAGATACAGTTCCTTTAAATTTAAGATCAGATCAAACTATGTACCTTTGAATGTAGAAACAGTTAGAAAACAGTTCTGTTTAAGGTTTTTTCTATTGCCGAGTTTACCCAGGGCTTTACTGGTATCCATGAATCCCTTTCCATAACTATCAAAGTCAGGATTTTGCTCCAAGGATGCTTACAAATTCAGACACCTTATGGTTAAGGCTGGGAGCAGCGGAACACTAAAATAGCCCATACCTTGGTATCTGCCAAGGATTCCTGGTACCTTGGAAGTACCTAGAGTCCTCGCTCTTCAAATTTAGGCAGGCACATAGCAAGGGTGACATGGTCCCAAATACAAGCAAGCAGAGTGTGCCCAGTGACTCCTAGTAGATAGCTTGAGATAGCCATATTTATGTTCTGTGGGCTCACACTTTATTGGCCCCAGTGTCACTGTCTTGCTAGACTAATCCTCCCTGCTGTTTTAAAGAATAAGGTTGGGTAAACTGAACCATATCCTTGAATCTACTGGTAGTGGTAAATATTTGCACTGTTATTATATGTTGATGGTATAGAACCATCATCAGACAAGAGCCAATATTCACAGGTACCATGCGTTGTACAAGGACTGCTCGTTTCTGGACCACCACAGAGCCTGGTGAAGGTGAACAGCTGATACGCATACCCCTTCGACACTCCTGGGAAAGGCCAAGGACTGGATGAGAATAACCCTTCGACACTACTGATGAAGGTCAAGGGCTGGATGAGAATAACCCTTCTACACTTCTGGAGAAGGTTGAGGACTGGGTGAGATTAACCCTTCGACACTACTGATGAAGGTCAAGGGCTGGATGAGAATAACCCTTCTACACTCCTGGAGAAGGTCAAGAACTGGATGAGCATACCCCTTCGACAACATGACAGTACAAAGGGAGGATTCAAGGAATCTGGTTCAATGACAGGCTATGAGTAGATGGAGGGTAGAGGTCAGAAATGGCCTAGGCAACCATCCTTTGACAGGGGAATTACTAAGAACACAAAATCTAACAAAGGCTCCTTGAGAAAAGTAGTCTTTGGTGAATGCAGAGTTAGTATGCCCACCTGGCAAGCTATTACACTGGCAGCTCACATGTACTTGCCATACAATGTGCTCAGCCCGTCAGATCTGCCCCGTGGCTGCTCTGGTCTCTTTTCATCCCTGGAAGGTTGGACTGCTGTACCTCAGGTGAGTCAGTCTGTCATATGTTGGTTAATGGATGAAAACAGGCAGGTCAAACAGATCAAGGTCCTGGAAAAGAACTGCACCTGACTTGATCCTAGCTGGAGGGTGATGGGCACTCTTTGGTCAAAGCAGGTTTGATGGGTGAGTCATCTTCACTGTACAGAGTGGAGGGGTCCTGTACTCATGTGCTTTTAACAAGATGGGCCCTGGTTCCGCTATCAAAAAAATTGGAGCCTAGTTCGAATTTCCAATGCCATATTCACCCAGGGCAGAAAGGATTTTGATAGGTTCTCTCCCAACAGGAATAGATCTTTAAAAAAACACATAAAGACAAACACGAGAAACACAATTCCTTTTTTCAGCACAGAAGTTTCTTCAGTTTCAACTTGCTGGGCAAGCATCACTCGAGCATGATCCCAGTTATGTGCTGCAGCCTCTATGCACATATTCTGGTGGTGGAACTGCTGGGGAATGCATTCTATTTACAGACTGGGTGCGAAGACGAAGGCCCTCAAGGCAATGAAAACAGTGATACCTCCAGCTACACAAAAGACAAAGGGCCATATGTATCAAGACACCAATTAGCGATTCTGTAATAGCGATTTTTAAGAAATCGCTATTTCAGAATTGCTAATTGGTATGTATCAAGAAAATCGCAATATTTTTGCGATTTCTTGATATTCCTTAATTGCGAATTCGCAAATCGCGAATTCGCAATTAGGGAATACTTTCCCATTCATTTCTATGGGCCTCCTGGCCCATAGGAAGGAATGGGAATTTATTCTCAATTTGCGATTTGCAATTTGCTAATCGCAAATTGAGAATAATTTCAAGGGTGCAGGGGTGTCCAAAGGACACCCTGTTGCACCCCTGAAATAAGTATGGGTGCACATGTGGTGCACATACATGCCCTAAGGGCATGTATGTGCATCACATGGCACTTTGAAAAATGCTGAAATGTGCATTTTTCAAGGAAATCGCAACTTACCACCAACTAGAAGTTGGTGGTAATTTGTGATTCCTTAAGGGCATATTGGAATTTTTTATTGCTTAATACATTGCATTTAAGGAATCACAAAATTTGCGATTCCTTAAATGCAATCGCAAAATAAGGAATGGCAAATTTTGCGATTCCTTATTTTGCACCCAAATTCTTTCATACATACCATTTTGCGAAAATGAGTTCGCAAACGCCGAAATTCTGCGAATTTCGGCGTTTGCGAACCCATTTGGCCCAAACACTCCAAATGAAGTCGAGCAGAGCTACTTTCTAGAGGCATTTTACAGGGGTACTTTTGTGTCCCTTCTAACCTACAGCAGCTTAGGGCTTTACCGGGGATTAGTTAGAGATGGGGCTTGTGACTGTAGTGGTCAGTTGTAGTTAGAGAGTACAGGGTATAAAGCCAGTCTACCAAACTTGTAGGAAGAGGTACACAAGGTGAAAAAGCTGTGCCCTACAGTTCAGGACTTTCACTTTTACAGAACAGAAGGGAAATTATATAACTTCAAAAGTTGGCGTAGGTTCTTCTCTTGTTATCAACTGGAATACTGAGCCAATTGTTGCTCTTGCCTTTTTTGTGAATGCACAGAGCTGGGTTGCACTTGTTGTTAAGTTTGAATTAAAGAAGTAGTTTAATAAATACATCATGTAAGTCACAATAGGATCCTTTGGACTAACTTTGGTCACAGGCTGCCATCACTTTGGACCTTCTAGACACAGGAACCAATAATCTGACAGCCCTCATTAAACAAACTTTTATATATAGTTTGTGCATATTTGCACATTGGTCTCTAAAATATAAACTACCACTCTCATGCGGCTGTCAAGCCACAGGTCCTTATTTCTTCAATTTTCCAAAAACAGATCTATCACCCCCTGTGAGTTTTCAACATACACCCCTTCTGTTTGTAGAGTTCCTCAAAATCCTTTTGTTGTTTCTTTGTAGTGCTCTTATATACACGGAGATCTCCCAAATACACCTATTACTCCATATCCTCAAAAGAATGGTCTTCTGAGAGGGTCTAAAACTCAAAAACACATCCTATTGGAAGAAGCCCAAAAGCCACAGATTCTTCTTTTCTGTGGGTCATCGTTTATAAGAGTCCAGGCATGTTATATTTGGACATTGTACATGCTTTGGAGCTCTCATATACTGTTATATACTGTTAGATGTAACCCGTTCATTTTAGGCATGCCCTTTCTCTTTACATTTTGCATATATCTCTTCACCGCTCTCCCACCTCTTTCCCATCAAAGCCATTTAATGGTAATAATTTCAACCTCACTGAATGAAGGTGCCAGGGCATGCTGGGTACGCCCCTGACTTTTAACTGCCTTTTAAAATATAGAGTTTAAGATTAAAGACCAGTATACTTAATTGGTTTAGCTAGTGAATCTTTGTACGGTGGCTAAGCACAGAACCGATTACATCCACTGCAAATGGACTAGTTGCAGATGCTGTACCCCTCTCCTGTTCATTAACTAATGGGAAACATGTTGAGCTGAGGACCAGCCTTCAGTGCGTACCACCTGACCTGACCTCTTAGCAGTGATACTAGACCACATCTGTTTATGGAATGGAAAACCTGTGTGCAGGTCTCTCATTACAAGGGAGCATTCTCTATGGTAAATTTTCCACCTGCAGCTTCCAGGTCAATGCAGACACCTGCCTAAGAGAGAATTACTTTGTCCATTTGGGGAAAAGGTTTTATGGAAAATATGACATAAGTAAAATACCATGCTTGTTCACCTGAAACGAATATAACAATGCTACAATTAGTCAGGTCATAATTGGCCTAACTCCTTAAGCTCAATATATCAGTGAACAGGAAGATTGTCTATAGTAAATAGAGTCACAATACAAAGGTAATTTAAGGATCTTTGTGGGTTGCAAAGTGTACTCTGCTATACACACATGCAACTTTTATATCCGTATGTTTTGTCAACTTAGTTGTAGCAGTTTACATTTTATGGATTTGATGATGTCTGGTAGTGTTCTGAAGTAAGTGTTGAAGAGTAGAGGTGTGATGATTATGCTTGGTGTTGCGCCAGATTCGGTGTTGGATGGAGATAATGTAAAGGGGGGGAAAAGTAAGAAAAGTTCCAGTCTAGGATGGTTCTCTGGATCCCAGGTTCTCCTATCCAAAAAGGTAGTGGTGGTGGATTGTGCCAAAAGCTGCAGAGAGGTCCATTAAAAGAGGTGCAACAATGCTAGTTCTATTCACTGTAGTCTTCATGTTATGCCGAACTGAGAGCAGGCTAGATTCAGTACCTCTCATAGGCAGAGCCAAGTGTTACGGTCTCTAAATATATTGTGTCACTAAATATATTGTTTCCCAAGATGTTGAAGATCTGGAGAAGAGAGCTCTTTCAAGCAGTTTTCCTGAGAACAATTCATTGGACATGATACAATAAATTGCTGGGTTTCTTGGATTTAGGTTCTTCTTCTTGATAAGCGGTCCGATGTAAGAGTTTTTGAGGTCAGGTGGCTGAAGTTAGATAATTGTTCACAATGGTTTTTAATGGAATGGCACCATCCATTGGGAGTAGGATGTCCTGGAAGATTTGGGATGGAATGGGGTCCAAAGTAGAGCCTGCCAGGGTACTTGCCTTCACCAGTCACTTGAAATTGACAGAGAGATGATTGAAGGTGGCTAGACTCTGATGTATACTTGTGACTTAGTCTTAATAATCATTAATAATCATGGTTTGTGTAGAATGGAAGTTGTTTATCTTGCTTATTGGGTGTTGTCTCAAGTTCTATACTTCTGAAACAATGTGGTCTGCGACGGTGTAACAACAAGAGGTTTGAGAGTGAGGCCTCATGCTGATGGTGCTGTGTTTATTTGGGTGAGGTTGACAATAACTAAAATGAGATGGAGGTTTACTCCAAAGAATATAGAACATCCCTCTTACTGTAAAGCATTCAGGGGGGGGTGAGGGAATTACACACAATATGTGTCCATCTGAGTGTATAGATTAAGAGATACGTTTGAGAAACTGTGACCCTTCACACTCATCATCGGAGGTGATTGTGAGGGAGATTCGGGCAGTTGAACAAGGAGTTTAAGTCATCCAGGAATCACAGGTTGGTACGGCCTACACTGATGTCAGAGTTTGCATCTAGGAAGACATCTGTTGATGCTTTGCTGTTCATCAGAGTTCTGTACATACACAGAAATGACCTAGAGAAGGTAGGTAATGGTGAGCAGTAGGCGAGAATTCAGTTGCACTCAGCACTAAGGAAGTCTTGAAAACCTGCTGTCTGTAAGGAGTCCTTGAAGGTGTGTGCCTGTCCCCTTCGTATCTTCCTTCTGCAACTGTGTGTGTGGGGTGTCCACACCCAGGAGGAATAGCTTTGATGAGGACAGAGTGTGCATCATTTCCTAACCAGGTTTTCAGAATGTACAGTAGGGATGCTTTTAAGTCTGATATCAGGTTGTAGATATTCAAGCGATGCTTGTGCAAAGATTATGCATTGATAACGGCACACTAGTTTGTACTCTAATTACTCTCTTTTTTGCCATTTCTTTTAGACTTTACCTTGTGTTTCTATTCATTTAAATAATACATGTATCTGAGTCCTAACATAAGAACAAAGGCAGAGATCAAGTGTAGTCTTTGGTATTGCAGCAAACAATGAAATGCATCGCCTGCATCGGTCTAACTGTCTTTTTTGCTTACATGCACGAAATATCTGTTTAGATGTGCGGTGTAAGATACGCAACTGCTGTCCTGCAAGCGCTCCAGTGGTAAGCCCCTTGTTACTGTTTGACAGTGCCCCAGGTGCTGCTATCCTCGTTTTTTTCATTTATTCCTCAGACCCTCAAACCAAATCTTCACATTAGTGTGTGCACTGTTGTATGCAAAACCCAAACCCTGAGAAGCATATGTGACACATTGCATAAAATATTCAAAACGGGTAAATGCAGGTGATGGATTCTGGGGGGCTCTCACTTTATGAATACTGACATTCCAGCAGGCAAAATAGGGTACCTCTGGTGGATTGATGCATTTCACTTAGAATCTTCCTGACCTAAAAGAGGGAACTCCCAGTAAGTTTTGTCTGTATTCTTTTATGTATTCATTTTGGCTTTAACCCGATATGCTGCTTTCAAGAGGAAGAATGTAATGTAATTTATTGGACAAAATGCAGAACAATGCCATACATTCACGCCAGTACAGAGATCTGGGCCTAAATCCATCGTTTTGTTGCTCGCCATGCTATTCCAGTTTGAACCCAGCCATATGCAAATCAGTCTTGACCCTGTGCCCGATGGGAACAGGCCAGCCCGAACTGCCAAGCCAGGTCCTCCCTGGACTGGAAACAAGCCTCCTAGGACCGATTTCGGGCTTTCAGCCCTCATCAGTCAGGATAGCTTGACTCCAGTGGCATGGAGAGCATGGGACCCACGTCTGGGCACACCCGTCCCACTCGGGTGACAAATGCAACAAGCATTTGCAATGCAATAGGTCTCGCATTAGGAAAGTTTGAGCTATTGGTTTTGTAAATGACAATAATTTTATTTATGTGTTGGTTTTGAAAATAGCTAAATTAATAGCTTTGTCATATACAATGCCAATAGTTATAACTTTCGCAAATGTGACACCTATACCATTTGTAATGCAACATGTTTTGTATTTAAGTGACTTAGATGTATTGATATTACAAATAACAATGGCTTTTAATTTTTTTAAATAATTAATACTTAAATAAAAGTGATCTTTTTAATTAAAAAAAAAAAGTGATCTTTTTGTGACATTTGTAATAAAGCTTGAAACACATTATGAGACCAAGACCAAACAAACATATTACACACTCAACTAATGACGACAGAGGTAAAAGAGTCATGCAATACCCGCATACCCAAGGATAGGTGACAGCTGAGACTGTGCAAATTCGAACTAACAACAGGTTGAGAAAGAACAGGTGTGCAGGGGGTAACACCGATGGTCACAAGGGGGAGGATTGTCCACAAAGTCTTTACTTGTCTGAATTCATGGCAATGTAGTAAGACGTGAAATGTCAACACTCGTGCTGATATATTTCCCTTTCTCTCAACTACTCTTACAACACGTAATCCCCGTTATTCCGTGGCTTATTTAATTAACGTGTATACATGTTGACGTTTTAGACGAGTGTTTTTGGGTACTTGGTTTATATAGAACTCAATCCTGGCTAGGGATGAGACCTTTTAACATAAAAATCGCGCATAGGCGGAGAGTGCCCATCTAGACAAAGTGAAAATCTAAAAGCGGACAACAGATACCGCTAGAGAAGCGTAAACAAAGACCTTCCCTGCCCCCTCCACTCCTTCTTTCCATATGGCAGCGCTCCGAATTAGAATAGACCCGAGGGAGTAGACGTCTCACTTCCCCCTAGGCAATGCGATCTCTGGAACGGTAATGTCCCAGAGCCCTGGGGCACGCAGTGTTCCTGCAGCCTACAGCAACCTTCAGACCCTGCAATGACCACACTGGGGAGGACGGGGTCTCATTCTGAAACAGTACACGCATCCTCCTCTCCAGTCAACCCCCTTCCCACGCCATCACCAATCCGATCCGGATCTTGAACAGGATGTAAACACCATACACCCTTAATGCCCGACACCCGAGAACAAGCAGAGCACCTTACTCTCCAGCTTTCAAAAGCACTTCTGACTCGAGTCTGGGATATGACTAAAAGCCCCTAAATAAAACAAGGTATTACCCGTGAAAGGAAACCCGTGGACCTACCTGTGGGCTTTATGTCTGCAGTCCGGATTAGAACGGAAGCCAGGCAACTTGTTTTGGGACGGGGGCGGGGCCGCAAACAGGAAGCGGACGGGAGCCCCGCGCTTCTGTAATCAGCCGGAAGATTTGCCTGTGAACTAGCGGAGCTCCCGTGGTCGTGGAGAGCCCCGCCTGTTGTGAAGACTGAACCGCAGGCTGCCGAGGGAGACAGGGACACAGGGACACACGAAAAGACCCTGGTAAGTGTGGGGGGAGGGGGTGCGCGCGTGTATGTGCGTGTGTGTGTGCGTGTGTCTGTCTGCGTGTGTGTGTCTGTCTGCGTGTGTCTGTCTATGTGTGCGCGCGCCTGTATGTGTGTGCATGCAGAGGGGTGGGGGCAGGCTGTGTCTGTGTGCCATTAATGCATGCGAGCAGAGCGACGCGAAAGCAGGGGCTGGGAGTTCATCTGCGCAGGCGCGGCTCAGACGCTCGCTCCCGAGGTGAAATCCGACCTCGTCAAAGCGCGCGTCTGGTAGCTGTCCACTCTCCTAAATACGGGCAGCATAAGTTGGCGAGCTGATGCATTCATGCTTCGCATGAATGCAACATCAGCTCGCCCTAAAAACGACAGTTGATGGACAGAATGAAGAACAATGTCATACATTCACCCCAGTACAGGGATCTGGGCCTAAATCCATCGTTTTTTGCTCACCATGCCATTCCAGTTTGAACCCAGCCATTTGCAAATCAGTCTTGACCCTGTGCCCCATGGGAACAGTCCAGCCCGAACTGCCAAGCCAGGTCCTCCCTGGACTGGAAACAAGCATCCTAGGACCGTTGTCGGTCTTTCAGCCTTCATCAGCCGGGATAGCTTGATTCCAGTGGCATGGAGAGCACGGGACTCACGTCTGAGCATGCCTGTCCCACTCGGGGTGACAAATGCAAAAACAACGGTTGATGGACAAAATGCAGAACAATGTCATACATTCACACCAGTACAGGGATCTGTGCCTAAATCCATCGTTATTTTGCTCACCATGCCATTCCAGTTTGAACCCAGCCATTTGCAAATCAGTCTTAACCCTGTCCCCATGGGAACAGTCCAGCCCGAACTGCAAAGCCAGGTCCTCCCTGGCCTTGGCAGTTCGGGCTAGACTATTTCCATGAGGCATAGGGTCAAGACTGATTTGCATATGGCCATGTCTGAACTGGGGTGGCGTGGTGCGCAAAATAATGATGGATTAAACTCAGATCGGTGACTGGGGTGAATGTTTTGCCACTGTGCAACATTCCGTCCATCATCTTGTGTGTTATGCTGTTCAAGAGGAAGAACACATGGAACACCAAGAAGTGATGTAACCGAAGTTAGGATGCAAATGGAGTAGTCCAACTGTAGACAAGGTGGTCCTCAAGTGGTTCTCCTCATTCCTACACAACCGCTCCCAGCGAATCAAAATCAGAAGCTTTGAATCCGACCTTCTACCAGTCATGAGGGGAATCCCCCAAGGATCAGTACTCTCCCCTCTCCTCTTCAACATGTACATGGAACCCCTTGCCACCCTATTCAGAAAAGCTAACATCCCCTTTCACCTTTATGCTGATGATACCCAAATCTACCTGGAAATCTCCTCTGCTAAAGACATCCAAAGACTCAATGAAACACTGAGGGAAGTGCAACGTTGGCTGTCAAGCAACCACTTAAAACTGAACCCGGACAAAACCGAACTACTCCTCATCTCGAACAAAGAAGAGAACCCACAAATGGTCGAGTGGCTAAAAGAGATCGATACGCTCAACGGGAACCTCACCTTGGCTGACTCTTTTAAATCATTAGGCAGCACGCTAGACTCAAAACTGGACATGACCAAACACATTAAGATTTTGGCTAAGATCGCCTTCCTTAACCTGAAGCTACTAAACAAAATGAAAACTTTCATTCCTCCCAAAGATCTCAAACAAGCCACTCAAGCATTGGTACTGTCAAGACTGGACTATGGAAAGGCAGTCCTCTCGAGAATAGCAAAAACACACCTTGCTTCGCTGAAAACAACTCTCAAAGCGGCTGCCAGAATGGTCACTGGAATAAAGACATTTGACCATATCTCTCCTGCACTCAAAGAACTCAAATGGCTACCAATAGAAATGCGGACGAACTTCAGAATGGCCTGCCTCACCCACAAAGCCCTCCACACAGGCAAACCCGAATATCTGGCGTCCAAACTCAAAAAAGCAGGTTAGAAAATGAACCTCAGAAGCTCTAATACCTTACTTCTTATCCCGCTTAAACCACGAAAACAAAAAACCGCGGCCAGATCCTTTGCCGGAAATGCGCCCAAAATATGGAACTCTATCCCCCCCACATCAGAACTATGCCCTCTTTTGCTAAATTCAAAAGTCAGCTCAAAATCCTTTTCCTCGATCGATCCCTAATGATTAGATAGGAACAGTCGTAGTGCTGAAATTGACACTGAACCTCTCTCGGCTGGGGGCTAACAACTCCTTGTAACGGAACTCTTCAACATCTTCTTTACTATGTCTCTCATCCGGATTGTCTCACTTTATTGCAATATGTTCTGCACTTTTTTGCTTGCTTTATTGTAATATGCTCTGCTCTCGTTTGTGGGCTAACAAATCCTTGTAACGGAACTCTTCAACATCTTCTTTAATATGACTCTCATCCGGATTGTCTCACTTTATTGCAATATGTTCTGCTCTGTTTTTCTCGCTTTATTGTAATATGTTCTGCTCTCGTTTGTTCTGTTCTGTAACTGTTGTGAAGCGCTCCGATACCCTCCGGTCAGGCTAGCACTATACAAAACTTCGTAAATAAATAAATAGTACATGACTTTGTCCTCAAAGAACTTAAGCTCTGTTTAGGCAGATCTAAAAAGGCATCTTGTGTGCAAACAAGGTGAACATTGAGCCCATGCTCTTTTGATTAATTTATAATCATTCTTTTTATGCATGATCTCAATGTAATTACTTTTGAATCATTCTTGTCCCAGGAAGCATCACTAACTCACTGATCATTTCGTTTGCATTAGTCAGTCATATGATTATCCTGAAACGGAATTGCCTACGCAGTACCTGTAGGACTCTGCCTATGCTGTGGTCAGTGTCTACCCAAAGAGAAGGTACCCTCTAAGGAAAAAGATCTTTCTTTAACTGTCTACTGTAGACAAAATTGACAAAATAAAAGCTGCATATAAGGGTTAAGGAATAATCAAGGAATGTATTTATTTATTATTTTTTTCATTGTGAGGTTCCATGCCGTTGGCTGGTAGTTTGTGGCAAGCAGTGGAGAGTTACGAACAACCGTTCGAGGAATGCATGGTACTGTAATGCACAGCAGGGTACATAGCTATTGTTTCTCAGGTTGTGTATCATATCAAAATAGCATGCTACTACTATGCAGGGTTACCAGTAAGAGTGGCCATGCCATTTGCAAACTGTGTGATAAGCTTTAGTGCACAGACATGTTTACACTGTTCTACATACGCAAGGGGTACTTGAAGATCTTTTGGTAGCACATTTCACATTCGTACTCTCTCTGCACCTCCAAAGTGCTATGGTGTGATTATCATAATCTGCCTGAGTGACCATGTTGGTCGCTATATTTAGTAACATTTGCTGATGTCTGGAAAGGCAGCAGGATATTTTCCCTTACACAGGTTTGTGTATCTGGAAGAACAAGCGCTGCTCTCTCCCTCTCCCTCACTCCCTCGCATTGAGGAGTTCATTCCTTTGGACCTTGAGTACTTGTGTACCGCGTAGCAGAACTTAGCTCTCCCTTGGGCTAGGGTGCTTCTTAAGAGTAAATTGGGGTGCATGCAGGATCCCCAGATTGCCTTACTGTACAGGAGTATCATGGTTTTGGTTGTTTATTTTTAGGACTGATATGTTACTTTGCCACGTGTTGAGGCTTGGTGGGAAGTCTTTTTCTGGGGCATAGAGGATCAGATCATCTGAGTATGGCCGCTGCTAACCCTTGCACCTTCCAGTAATCCACAAGTCGGTGAGTCTTCAATGGTGTCTGCCGTGTCAGTCAGGCATGGAATTAACAGGGTTGAGCTAAGGGACTATTGCTGTCTCTCTCCTTGTTCTTGTACACTCAGACAGAATGCAGTGTGAGAAAGGTCAAGAAGATGAACTCATTCAAACATTAGGAATGGATGTAATGTTTACTTTAGTGTTTGGATAAAATAATTAAATCTCATGAGACTAACTGGTTAATGCACATTATGCATGCAAGGGCATTCAAATCAAAGTCGCACATGGAGTTGACACATTTACAAAAGGCTCACAAGGTACCAGCTCTCACTTATGTCCATACAGTTTCCATGATCTTGCAGTGCGCAGTGCTAGTGCAGTGCATGGGGCTGTGGCACATATCCTGTTTCATGCTACCCACAAACTATTTTCTGCTCATACTAAGTCTTGCTTGAGAATACACTATGCCAACCCTATAGCAATGATGTATCCTACATATTTGTGTTCTATTAGTAGTGCACACCATTATGGTGACTGTCAGCTAAACCTTATTTCCTCCGGACATGGTGGAACCTGCTGTAGTCTGTAAGACCTTCAACAATGGGCAACAAGGAATAGGTAAATCCCTAGACTGTCTCATTCTAGAGGGGCTAGAGCAGCTGACGGACAACTAGATTTGCAGCCAATGGGCTGTTAAAGGTTTACTGGAAGGGTGGACTGCTCTACAGTGATGCAAGGATTTGGCTCTCAATACAATTGCTGCCTAGAAGTATGTCAATTTCATTCAAAGAGCCTCTGGGGGTTTGCACAATAATTAG
This sequence comes from Lissotriton helveticus, assembly GCF_964261635.1. NCBI lineage: Eukaryota > Metazoa > Chordata > Amphibia > Caudata > Salamandridae > Lissotriton > Lissotriton helveticus. The sequence continues at coordinate 205,008,491 of NC_136065.1, forward strand.
CAGGATACTTATGTATGTTTAAAATTGAGCTCTGACTGTCACACACTTTTGGACAGGGAAAAACACTGCAAGACATGGTAGCGTGTCAACTCAACAAAAGGGATGAAAAGAAAAAGATGGTGATGTCCATGGTATGGGACCAGTATCTGCAGCAGGCATAATCTTTGACAAAGTAAGAATATTAATGTCAATGTGCTTGATACTTCCATGGTTTCAGAGAACAAATGCATCCTCATTGCGATGAATGATGCTATCAGATACCCTTAGATAAGACCAGTCAGTGAATAATGGGCCATGCTGTAACAAAAACTTTAAATGGCCGATAATTGGATGAAGTTCACCTTCAAACTAGTGTCAACCTTACAGCTGTTACACAAGACCTATGGAGGAAATTACCTGGTGGAACTAAAGGGGCTGTACCGGCTTCCATTTACGTGATGGCTGATGGCTTCAACTAGACTTTAAACCAAGAAGAGAATGCTGATGGAGCAGGTCCAGAGGAAAAGTTATATGCTCCATCCATGCCTAATTTGTGCATAAAAGACGTAACCAATGCTATGATCCAGGCTTGCTCCTTCGAACCTTTACTACGCCACAGGTTGAAATGAGCCCTATATTTGAATAAAGAGGTTTTAAAGACAACCCAAGAGCCCTCTCAATAAGGTAAGAGAGAAAGTGGTTAAAAGTATGATTTAATTTTAATATTTTGAAACAAAAAATATTAGTTTATACATGAAGCATCTGTTATATGTATGTATTTTTTCCGTTAGAACTGATTAGTGTATATTTTAAGTGATGAAGGGCATGATGTAAAAAAGACTTTGCATGTGCAACGCGAACAAACATTGGCAATTCTAATAGGTCCGGCTTGTGAATGAAAGCGCCTTTTGTGTCATTGTTGGTGGGTTAAGGCAGTCAAAACATCATTAGGCATGCACACTGTCCCTCACAACTTATACCAGGCAAATTAATAGAATAGAAATAGAAAAAAGAAACCATGCTGCCGTCTAAATACAGGGGCCATATCCTTGCAATAACAAAACTAAACATAGCAATGAGAGTCCGTCTTGTAGAGGTATAGTGCACAAGTTTAATGTTGTTTTAGCCGCTTCGCAGCGGTGGACACTCCCACGTAGTGTGGAAAAAATTACGCGTGCGCAGTTTGGACGGCCACTGGCCGTCCTCCGCACATGCCCTCTGTGACGTCGGACAGTCGAAGACCATCCGACGCATGGAAAAGGTTAAAGTTCCAGGTTAGTTGCTATGTTTATAACCAATGTGCTGGCCATCTTTAAATGGTAAAATAATAATACACTATGGACAACAGCATTCCAGAATGATCACCTGGTTTAGAGGAGGTGGACACAAGCGATGGAGCACGCTGCAGATGAAATGAGTGGCAAACAAGCGATCCGTTAGCACTGCCTATAAAACTGTAGTGTCCTCTTAAAAAAATAATAATAAGGGAAGCAAAGAAATGAAAGGGGAACTGAATAGGGCTCATTACATCGCGATGTATAACATCGCGTACTTTTACAACGAGGTTGTTACAACGACCGCGTTGTTAGTACGCAATGCATTTACATCGCAAGTCATTACAACAACTTGCTCTAGGGGGCGCGCTGGACTACGGAATAGTATTAATTACTATTCCTACTCCAGTTTACGCAGCAGTAGGGAAGGTGTTGGAATTAATTTCCAATACCTGGGTGTCCCCTAGTTCAAGTCGTTGTAATGACTTACAATGTAAATGCATTGCATACTAACAATACTGTTGTTGTAAGGACCGGGTTGTAATAGTAGCGCGGTGTAATGGCAGTTTTGTAAACGCTGTTTCCCAGGGAAACTATTTAAGTAAAAAATGTAAAACAACCAGCCCTGACACTAAAGTGCACTCATTTTAAGGTGGATGTGCATATGTGATTAGTATATGCTGCCATTCAGAGGGCATGATAGCAAATGACTGATGGGAACAGAACCATTACACCATGCAGTACTCTGTCATGGGTGGAAACTGAGTGTAAATGACACTTTGACAGACCAATTGCAGAAGAAGCCTGACCAAAAGCCCTGGGGTTTCTCAGAAGGGGTAATCAACACAGAACTCCTTCCCTACAAAAGTCATCTGTGAGATTTCATGCAGCAACATGCCTATCTAGGAGCTTTAAAGCACAATAATAACCCTCCACCCTAAAATACCTATTAACTTTAGCATATGCTTTTCACATCATGCCTTTATCATAACTTTTCATTGTAAACAATCAGAATGACACTTGTATGACTGGCTTGTCACCATAACCAACTCAGTCATACTTGTAGATCATATGCTTTCCCAGAAGGCATTCATTAGGTTTACTGTAATAAAATTACAAATATGTACAAAGTTACAGGTGTCAAAAGTCTAATAAGGCATATCACAGTGCAAATCTCCTATCCCCATAATTGGTTTGGGTGGGTCACCAACACTAACACTATAGCCTACTACGGAGAGAATCTGTGTGCTATAATACATGTCTACAGACTTTAGCAGAGTGTAATAGCAATCCATCCTTAAAGGTATATTGCATTCAACACATGCTTTTCACAATAAGTAGGTCAGGCCTACTGGCTTTGTCATAATGTTTTAAACTAAACAGATTAAACTAATGGAATCTCGCATGACTTTTGAAATGAACCGATAAGGCCCATAACCTTTACCATTGGCTTTACAGAGCGACCTACTAAACTGAGTAGAAGCGTTTCCATAAGGCAACCAACAGGCACACAGTCATTAAAATAGAAAGGTATACTAAATCACTACATTTCATAGCATTTTAAATAGCAGGTGCTATTATTACGTGAATCTATTGGACTGAATTAGTGACCTTGAAAGAATGACTATGCTGGTGTGTTAAAAGGGCATACAACGCATACAGCACAAACTTGTGCAAGTAATGCATTACATTACTACTGGGTAGTATCTGGTGGTAAAGATGAGAACATGATAATCACCCTAATACAGTGCAAAATAAAAGTAAAATCTCTTTGTATTTGTTATCCGTAATTATTGGTACCATTGCTGAATCGACACAAATACTTCTTGATAGCTCAACGCTGAGGTGTGCAATCCTTTACAGTAGATGCTGTAATAATCTCTACCTAACCGCAGATCAAACAACTGTGCAGACTCCTACATGTACAAGCTGTGACAGCTCTTCCTTGCACTTGGCCAGACAAATTCCACCAATCACTCCTTCGAAGAGCAATGCAACGACCTCATATTGCAACGACAGCAACACTCTCAGCAGGTTGTTTCATTCATCTGAGAGAGCACAAGTTTGAAAAAAATGTATAAGTACGCCATATTTACAAGCACGTAGTTAGTTTAAACATGTTTTGCACACGAGTGTTTTATATCCAGGAGTGAAATATACAGAGTGGTTTATATTCAGTAGTGAAATGTATAGAATGCTAAGTAGAGTAACTATAATTATAACGGTGTGAGATTAATGTAGAAATGTTGGAATATATGTGAAAACCTCATGTTCTCATGTTAAAAGAATCATGTCCGAATTAAATGTAACTTTGAAAATCCAGTATTATGTGTAGGCCTTAGGGCAATTCACAGCAAACCTGAACGTGCTGCTAAATTAATGTGAGATAAGGTTGACATGGTTCTTCCAAAATGTACTATTGAACTTAGGGTTAAAAGTATATGCTTTATAGATGTGTTATTTTAGAAACGTATGCTAGTTAAGAATGTTTGCTGTTTAAATCAAGTTAACGTTTTAAGAGTGCAGGGACCTGCTGCATGTAAATCAAGTAGGCCAGAGCCGATAATGTCATGTAGTTTAAATTGTCATGTGCTCGTTAGGGAAGAGGTCGAGAGGTGTCCAGCACAGAGCTTTGAGAGTGTTTTATGACTAAAGATATGGTGGAGTCTGGAATTTGAGGCCCACTGCAGGATGAGCTGTATGCAGGTGCGAGGGTCCTAATCAGCTCGAATGAAAGGGGCTTTGTTCAGTGGCGCCTTGCGCAGGCCTGTAGGAGTTTCCAGGAATTTCAGGGGGTATCAGCGCACTGAAGAAGAAGCCTGGGAACCAAGGTCAACTATAACGAGGGTCTTCAAGAGTACCATCATGGAGTTTACCGCGCAAAGATGTACCACGTGAGGGGCGTCCCAAGGGGCGTTCCTATCAGAAATGTGATTTGGTATTAGGGAAAGAGACCCGGGAGGAGAGCAGAGCAGATGATTTTGGGAGCCTAAGGAAGCGGATGGGTAGGCAGATAGGCTGATCAGGAGAGACCCATTATCAGAGAAGAGACAAAGAGAAGTGCGTGATCTTCTTAGGAAGTCACCACGGCTGACACCTAGAGGGTTAAGATCTTGCTAAGTAGGGATGTCATTTAAAATAGTGTAGGGACAGACTAACCTTAAATTTCTTTTCTGTAATGACTTTGAGATTGCAACTTATATCTATTTTGACAACCCTTATGGTTTTTGAGCTTGTACTTATTATCTTGTTCTTCAGACTTAGATTATTCAAGAAGTTCATGTTCATAGTGATACCGATTTACCTTTTGAATCTCATTTTGAGAAGTTTGTATCTTCAGTTATCTTTGACTTTATATTAAAACTTTAAAACTTAAATTTGGTCAGTGGTCATTTAGAGTGGTGTAAGTTCTTAAATTGATTGACTTATTGCGAGGGTACCTTTTACTCAAAGACAGGTACCAACGATTCAGTCGACATAGTTTGGGATTTGGTAAGATAATTAGTAACCAGTAATCCCGCGTTAGCAGTTGGTAGCAGAGTGAGGATGGTTATCTTCTTGAGGAAGGTAATCTAGAGAGGTTAGTTTACCCCAAGGCCCGAGACGCCGAGAGACGAGCAGCGGAAGAATCGTGTGCCGAAAGGTGCAGACGGTGCGAGAAAAGCAGCAGTATCGGAGAGTGAGTATAAAAAGGGTCATGCGTGAACAGATTGCGGTGTTTTGTGTTGTATTTGTATTGTAATGTCTTGCGGAGTTGAATGCCTGTAGTGTGAATGAGAGAAGGTTGTGAGCGCGCGCAACCTGGTAAGCTGGTAACCTGGTAAACGGGTGAACTGGTGAAATCTTAAGTTCAGGCCAGAGCTTAAGTGGTTTTGGGTGTATCGAACATCCAGGGTAGTTGTCGACCATAGTACGGAGGTCACGAGGTACCATTGACCGCCGTGGATCCAAGATAGGGGGAGTGTAAGAGTGAGTGTATGAGTAACGGACGCTGGTCGAAAGTTACTGCGTGTGAGTAACCTATCGGAGAAGGCGATTGTCTGGAAGTAAACGGAAAGACATTTCGCCAAGTTAAGGTGACAACTACAGAAAGACTGTGGGCGTACAGTCAAGAAAGGTGATCGCTTGGACGGAAGTAATCATTTTTCAGAGTATGAATGGGATGCGTGCATGACCGAGGAGACGAGCTGAGAAAGGAGGGGAACTGCTGCGAAGGGGGACGGGTGACGTCGGCTAGAGCCGCGCTCTGATTGAGCGGTTGGTGTGACGTTAGCTAGAGCCGCGCTCTGGTTGGGCGGCTAGAGTGACGTCGGAGGAAAGTCGCGTACGGATAGGCCAGTTAGTGAGAACGGCGCTGAGATTGGTGGAGTGTCATCAGGAAGTAAACAAACGCGGAGAAAAGAGAAATCATGAAGTGTTTTAAGTGTTTGAAAGGGATTTTTAAACGTAAACGAAGTGAACATTATTACGGGGAAGAGGCTCCCCCAGAGGGTACGCCAGCTCATTATATGGCAACGAATGTTGGGCTGCATACCATATTATGGATTGGGGCTTGGAATAAGCTTACGGGAGGAAATGAGGAAATGCAGTTCCCGAGGTACGGGACGTTTAAATTAGAGGTGTTACATCGGCTAAAAGCAACCATGTCCTCATTGAAACCCTCGCCCAGACCAACACAGTTTGAGGCTCTTAATGCATGGATTAAGGCTGCACACGACCGAAATTTGAACAGGCGTCAACAAAGACTGACGCGATCGGTAAGGGCAGTGCGAGATTCCAAATGGGATGAGGAGGAAAAGCGTTGGAGAGTACAGACTATTGAGGTGGAGAAAATGTATCCGATGAGGGAGGTGTCAGGAGGAGGAAACCTCATGGAAGAAGACGAGGAAAGCGAGTCGGAGGACAATCTGATAAACAGATTGTTAATGGATACACCACCTCCGAGAGTGGGGTTAATAGAAGATAGAGGGCTCGCAAGGGAAGATGGAAATGACATAGAGGGATATACACCACTCCCTATATCGGAATGGACACCTATCAAAGGCGGAGAAACACCTCCAAACAACACTGTACAGAGTGTAGTGGGAAGGTTTGTGGTGCAGAAAACGCCAACCACAGAAAGGGTTGAGTCTGTGGGATTGCCAGACGCTCTTCAAGTGCCTGTTACCATAGGACCCATAGTTTCGATCTATAATTCTGAGAGAGATAGAGGGGAACAACAAAGGCAATTGGATAGGGAAAGGATTGAGATGGAAAGGAGGAATAATGTGACAAATGCATGGAAACAATTGCCAGGTTCGGTAACATGGAACACCCCATTAGACACAACTGTCGGTCCCAATTCAGAACAGGGAGGTCCGAGAGGACCAATGGATCTAAGGGGACCACGGCCAAGATCTTTTTCAGAGTTAAGAGCTGATTTGAGGGAATGGGACGGGTCCGTAGTATCTCCAAGTAACAGGACAAGAACAGAACCAGAGTGGGAAAGCAGGGGTAACGGGACTGTATCTCATTGTGGGGCCAGCGAAAGCAGTCAGGGCCGGGAAGGCCAAAGTCAAGAGAATAGAGGGGATGCATGTCCTACAAATCAGAGAGAACAGCCGGAACAAAATACTAGGATTGTAGAATGTGAGGAAATGTCCCGTCTCTGGGGGAAAGGAGGAGATGAGGCGGTACGGGCTTTTCAGAATAGGTTTAGGTGCCTTCATCATACACTTGGGGAAGACGTTCAACATTGGAGAAAGGAGAACAGCGATAGGTCCCGCCACGCCTCGAATAATCAGGAATCACAGGGAAGTAGGGAAGAAAGAGGGAGTAATGGAACATCTTACCCTGCATCCCGTGAAACTAGCCAGGATGGGGAGAGAGAGGCTAGGAGGCATGAAGGAGTGTTTCACCACCCACCCCGAGAAGATGGAAAGGCATGGGACTTAGAGAGATGGGAACAGGGGAGGACTCCCTATAATTCACCAATACCTAAACGTAGATCTCGGAGCTGGGATGGGAGAGATGCGGATGGAGGAGCTAAATTGAGTGTCTTGAAAGCTGAAATTAAGGCAAAAAGGCTTGATGTTACTAGTTTAAAATCAGATGTTGATGAGATAATAGATGGAACATTGCCTTTGGAAAGGATAGAATTGTATGAACAGGATGAGTTATTGTTCATGGCAAAGGATATTACTAGGAAAGCTAGAGCGTTTCATGAGAAATTGACTGATTTGGCAGACAGGTATGCCGTGGATTTGTCTAGGACAAGGGCATTACAGAGTAACCACAGATTACAGTACGCAGACCAAGATCTAGATGAGAAGAGAACTACTGGATTAAAAACACACATAAGAGAGCTAGTAGCTGGGATACGAGTGTGGAGAGATCTGGATAAATGGGAAGAAAGGTGGTCGAAAAAGGGCACGGTTAGGCGAAGTACAAATGTGATGACCCCTGAGGGAAGGGTAATGCAGATGGAGGCATTCCCTTTGCGAGAAATATCAAATGGAAATTATGTACATGTGCCCTGGAGTAGAGGAGACTTAGCCGCATTTACCAACTCATTTCCGAAGTTGCGGGACAATCCAGTAGAGTGGTATAAGCAGGTAGAGAGGTTTGTTAAAATTTCGAAGGTATTGTGGATTGATTTGAACACGTTGTTTGACATCGTGGTCCCATCTGATCTGTGGACCCCTTGTAAGACTAGTGTCGAATGGCCAAATGCTGAACCATTGAGGGATGCTCGGACTAATGGACCGTCTGAGATTGTCATGCGAAAGTATGAAAGGGTAATAGCATGGCTGAAAGATAAGGTACCACCACAGGACATAGATTGGGTAAAAATAGACCGAACAAGGCAGGAACCCAAGGAGACAGTTCACGAGTTTTATGAAAGATTATTGAAAACATTCAAGCAATACAGTGGACTAGATGTAATGGATCCCAAAGATATAGGGCAGTTTGTGTCAAAGTTTGTCTTGGGGTTGAGACCTGATATTTGTTTGATGATACAGCAACATTTAATCTGTTGGCAGAACAAACCACTAGATGAGATTTTACGATATGCGAGGTACTGCAGTGACGAGATAGATTCTAAAGCCAAGAATCTAAAGGAGAAATTGATGGTGGTGCAAATGCAGTCCGCTGGGAAGGGTGGCCAGCAGAAGCAGGGGATGGGACGAAAACCAAATGGTCAGAGCAAAGATAATGAAGAAGGGCAGAGACCTAGGATAGACTTTGCCACTTTAAAGAAAACGACAAAGTGTCATCAGTGTCACCAGGTGGGGCATTGGCGACGCGAGTGTCCCTTTAACCCTGAAAATGGAGAGCTAGAAGTAGAAGAGCAGGTCCAAGAAGACCCAGTGCAAAAGGTGACAGTTCCGAGCAGTAAGGTGGCCAAAGGGGGGACTTCGGCTCCACGGGCCCAATTCCCACAGCCACCGAAGATAGCAGCTGGAGGAAAGGTCTTTAAACAAATGCCTCTGTTTATCGAGGAAGAAAAATGTTATTACATTGATCCATTGACAGGACAACGGGTGAGCAGTGAAGAGGACTGTACCCTCGGGGCAGTTCTAGAAGTGGATCAGAGAGGGCCATTTGTTGAGGCAGAAGTGGCAGGGTGTCCCACTACGTTCTTAGTGGACACTGGGGCTACTCGTTCGACTTTGAGATCAGCGGTAGTTCCAGACTTGCCAATGTCAGGGGAAACAATTCAAGTGGTAGGAGTCGCAAATAAAAGAATGACTAGTCCCTTGACAGAACCAGTGTCTGTGAAAATTGGAAACCACATGAACGAACATCAGTTTGTGGTTTGTGACTCGAGTCCGGTATGTCTGTTAGGAAGGGATTTGTTGTGCAAATTGAACTGCACCATATACTGCACCCCGCAAGGAGTGGAGGTACAGACTACCGACGAAGATGCTACTTTTAAGGTGGCCAATTCCAAATCTTGTGTAGAACTATATCCTACTCTGACAATAGAAGATCTTCCCCAAGACCTACGAGATGCAGTGGCGTCAGAGGTATGGGATTTCACAGGAGAAGAAATAGGATTGATTAAGGGGGTAGAACCGGTAAAAATTCTGGTAAAACCAAATGTTGAGTTTCCAAGAACGCCTCAATACAAATTGTCCCAGGAAACGATTGCGGGAATAAAACCTGTGATCGAGTCAATGATACAGCAGGGAATACTGAAAGAAATCGTGGGTAGTCCTTGTAACTCCCCGATTATGGGTTTGCAGAAACCTAGCGGGAAGTTTAGGATAGTTCAGGATTTACGAAAAATTAACAACATAGTCGTTTCATGTTGTCCCGTGGTACCGAATCCATCAGTGATATTGTTTCAAATACCATGTCAAGCAGAATGGTTCACAGTGATAGATCTTTGTCAGGCTTTCTTTTCAATCCCATTGGATGAAGAGAGCAGGTATCTTTTTGCTTTTAAAATGGAAGATCGCGTTTTAACATGGTGTCGAATCCCACAAGGATTCACAGATAGCCCATCCATCTTTAATCAGTTGCTGAAGAAGAATCTTGAGAATCTAGTACTGCCACAGAACTCGGTTCTGGTACAGTACATAGATGACCTACTTGTTGCGTCAGAAACAGAGGAAGCTTGTAAAGTAGATTCAATTGCCTTACTGAATCATTTAGCTGAAAATGGACATAAGGTATCTCCGAGCAAGTTGCAGTATTGTTTGACAGAAGTACAGTATCTAGGGCACAGGTTAGAAAAAGGGAAACGTAAGGTGTCCCCGGAGAGGATTGAGGCGATAATGAAAATGAATGCGCCTACAACACAGAGAGAAGTTAGAATGTTCCTAGGAATGGTGGGTTACTGCCGACAGTGGATAGTTAACTTTTCACTGAAAGCAAAGCCCTTACAGAAACTGACGCACAAGGAGGTGAGTGATCCGGTACCATGGGATGAAGAATGTCTGGTGGCGTTTTTACAGCTGAGAGACGATTTATGTCGTGCTCCGGCTCTGGGAATGCCCGATTACGAAAAGTCATTTTCACTCTATTGCTGTGAGAGAGAGGGATGTGCTTTGTCAGTCTTGGCACAGACGCACGGAAATGCCCGTAGACCAGTTGCATATTTTTCGGCTACATTAGATCCAGTAGCCGCAGCGTTGCCCGGATGTCTCAAATCCGTTGCTGCAACGGGTGTCAGCATTGAAAGGAGCGAGAGTATTGTGATGGGACATCCAGTAGTGGTGTATGTACCACATTCAGTTGAATTGTTAATGACCAGGACGAAGACGCAGCATCTGACCAATAGCAGGCTCACGCGTTACGAGCAAGTTATACTTGCCGCAGAAAACGTGACTCTCAGGAGATGCTCTGTCTTGAATCCTGCTACTTTGATGCCATTACCTACGGTAATAGAAGGCGAAGGATGTGAAGACCACGATTGCCTTGATGTGACTGAACTATGCACGAAACCCAGACCAGATATTGTGGATGAGCCATTGTCAGACCCCGATGAAATTTACTTTGTTGATGGCTCATGTTTAAGAGACGATACTGGTCGGTTGAGAGCAGCTTATGCTGTTTGTACCATTACTGGAGTTGTGGAAGCCGCTTGCCTGGAAGGAGTACATTCCGCACAGGTAGCAGAAATTATTGCCCTAACTCGTGCCTGCATAGCAGGAAACGGAAAGAGAGTCACCATATACACTGACAGCCAATATGGTTTCGGTGTGGTTCATGATTTCGGGCAGTTGTGGTCTCAGAGGGGTTACATGACCTCCTCTGGTTCGCCCATTCGAAATGGAGAATTTGTGCGATTGTTGTTAGAAGCATTGCAAGGTCCAGTTGATATCGCAATAGTTAAATGTGTAGCTCATACTAAGAATACAGATTTTGTGTCACAAGGTAATAGATATGCAGATGAAGTCGCACGCTATTGTGCGGAACAAAATTATTCTTTCTCAAAGGTGGAAATAGAAGGTGCAGAAGAAAAGACTGAATTAAGTATGATGTTAGAAACTGTAGACACTTGGGAGGATTTAAGAATAATGCAGGAGAACGCACCTGAAACAGAGAAAAAGGCATGGGAAATAGCAGGTTGCGTGCGAAGTGAAATGGATTTTTGGGTTTCAGCAGATGGGAGAGCTGTGTTACCTGAAGAATTAGCTAATCCCATGGCGAGAGAAATACATGGTCCAGTACATCTAGGAAGGGATGCTATGATGAGAGTTTTTAGGCAGACTTGGTATTGCCCGAAATTCAGAATAGCAGCAGAATCAGTATGTAAGCGATGTGTTACTTGCCAACAGCTGAACGTAGGCAAACGAACACCAGTCACACTGAGTCACATTGGGAGGTCGGGGGGGCCTTTCAATAGAATGCAACTAGATTTCATCGAAATGCCAAGAGTCAATCGCCTTCGGTATGTGTTGGTGATTGTATGCGTATTTTCCAGATGGGTTGAAGCGTACCCTACACGTAGGTGCGATACACTCACAGTGGCTAAATTGTTGCTCAGGGAGTTGATACCGCGCTTCGGGGTGCCTGCCTCTTTGGAATCTGACAGAGGAAAACATTTTAACAGCGAAATAGTGAAGATGTTGTGCTCCACACTGAATATCGATCAAAAGCTGCATTGTAGTTATCGACCAGAAGCTTCAGGAATTGTGGAACAAGTGAATGGCACTTTGAAGAATAGATTGGCTAAAGTAGTGGCATCCACATCCTTGAGTTGGCCAGATGCTCTTCCTTTAGTGCTCATGAGCATGCGCAGCACACCTGATAGGAGGACAGGTCTCTCTCCCCACGAGATCCTGATGGGGAGGGCCATGAGACTTCCTACAGTTCCAACTACTGCTCTATTGAATATTACAGATGATCTGATCTTGGATTATTGTAAAGGACTGTCTGACGCCATCCATTCTGTGTCCCTTCAGGTGCATGCAGTTGAAGTTCCAACAGCGAGGAACCTGTGTCATGACCTGAACCCAGGGGACTGGGTCTTAGTTAAAAAACACGTCCGGAAGAACTGCCTAGATGTTCGCTGGCGTGGGCCCTTTCAGGTAATCCTGATAACGAACACCGCGGTGAAGTGCGGGGGGCTGCCAAATTGGATCCATGCATCCCATACTCGAAGAGTTCCAGCACCTCTAGAAGGAACAGCTCCCATCCCAGACGAAAGCCCGGAAGTGGAAGAAGAGTCGCAAGAAGGGATTGAGGCAGCTGAGGAGGTGTCGGAAGAAGTTGGGAACGCATCGGATTCAGAAGAAGAGCGAAGGCAGGACGGCAGTGAGACAGAAGACGCAGCTGAAGGAGAGAGCAGAAGTGAATACGACTCAGACTCAGATCCGTATCAGAGCGACCAAGAACCAAATGAGAGGACAAGAAATAGGAGAATAAGGCTTGGAGCTGCCACTTGGCCAGCAAGGAGAAGAAGGCTAAGTTTGAGGTCGGCCCAAGAAGAAACGCTTACTCCTATATCTGAAGACTCAGATCCAGAAGAAGATATCCAGGATCAAGCCGAGGAGGGTCTTAGAAGATCAAGAAGGGTGCGAGTGCCTAGCAGAAGATACTCTACTCCCGACTGGACCTACCTCGTTGCAGATGTCTGGGAGACACAGAACAGGGAGGATCAGGGAAGTGGAACTGATCAGAACTGACCCGATCATCACAGTGCAAATAAGGTTTCTACTGCCAGGAGCGGAGACCGAAAGGTTGCTGACACTCAACATCGTTCATCCTGCTCTCCTGAGTGGAATAAGAAAATTGATTTTAGAGACAGTTGAGTTTCCAGTTTGCTGTTCACGATATCCAATATTGGAGGGAACTCTTCTTCGTTTGGAAATACTTGAGCGAGTAGTAGAAATGCTAGGAGCGCTTATTGTTGTGGATTAATACCATATTGTGAATGTCTTCAAAGGGGCGCAGAACTGGAAAGGTGAAGAAAGTGATCTTGATTAGAACGGACCCCTTTGTAATTGTGGATGTAGAACTGATAGTACCAGGAGTGGAAATTGAAAAAACGCTAACTCTCAATTTTGTCCGTCCACTTGTCTTGAGCGAAATAAGGAGAATAATCCTAGAAAAAGTTGACTTTCCATGTTGTGGTACGAACTGCCCAGAACCTGAGGGAATGATACTTCGGATGGACATTTATGAAGACGTAGTGTCACTCCTTGAGTCATACATAACTTCAGACGAAAATAAGACTGTTGAAAAGAAATTGTAAAAACTTGTTGCAAGATAACCTAGCGCCGAGTGGAAGAAGAAAAGTGATAGGGGTTTCATTTTAGTGGATGGAGAAGGGCTAGGGTTGTCTATTTTCTACTGGACTTTGAACTGTTTTGCGGAAACAAATTGTCAAGCTTCCAAGTGTTCAAAGAAAGACATTGCAAGAGAGAAAGACTTTGTTTGAAAAGAAGAGGAAGTGAATGCTGGAAGAAAGTCAAAAACTACACTGTTTGAGAACATGGAGGCTGGCAACCCGAACCGCAGGGCAAAATGTATAGCTGTTACACTTTTAGGAGTAGTGGTTTCTCTTATAATTTTAGTGGTAACTGTTTCATTCCTAGCGGGACACGAAGGGGATGAAACCGCAGTTAAGGAGGATAAGGGAGTATCAACACCGAAAACTACCATTATTAAAGAGAAGGGAAACATCAATGAGAAAGACAAAGCATTGTTAGATGCAGAAATAAAAAGGCTTCACACCGACGAGTCACAGGGAAATTACAAGTCAAATGCTTATGCTAAATTGCTTTATGAATATGTTGATGCCATGGAAGTGAAGGATTGTTACGTTTGTATGCAATTACCAGCTTCAGTGGAGGAGGGTATCAGATACCATCATCTTCCGTTGACATATGGAATAACGTGCAGTTTATTGTTGAGCATGTTTTATGGACGAGAAGGATTCGAGTATTATTTCTCGAATTTCGACTCGACATTGCCAGAGGTTCCGAATTTCAAGCATTTGAACAAATGGGACTACTACAAAAGCGAAGACAGATTACACAAATGGTTTATTCCATGGAAAACGTTAGATACTTCACATGCTCGAAGGAACAATCTGACTTGTCAAATATCAGAAGTTGAGAAAAAGTTTATAGCACAGGTAGATACTAGATACAGGAGGCAGAAGATTTTGAAAGCATCAGGACAATGGGAAACAGATTGGACCAAGGAGGAAAGGGCACATCAAAGAAAAGGTAGTATTGGTCCAATTGCTTTGGATAAGGATAAACGGGGAAAACTGTGCATTCACAGGAGTTACTCATATTATGAAAACTTTTATGTAGGTCAAGTCCATTGTGAACATGCCTTTCAATTGGAGTATTACTCTAAGAACTTTTTGAAAGGGATGCAAGCAATACCAAATGTATATTTTGTATGTGGAAGAAGTGCCTATGTGAAGTTACCAGATAATTGGTACGGATCATGCTATCTGGCTGTTGTCTTTCCTAAAATATATCATGTTGAGAATTTAGACACGCCTAAGAAGGAAATATCAACTAGATGGAAACGAGGGCTGGGTGCAGCAGAAGTAGTTGGAGATGTACTAGGTGCTGCATTCCCTTTCTTAGGATTAATAATGAATGACATTAAGATCAGGAGGTTAGCTACAGTCGTAGATAGGCTATCTGCCAGTACTGCAAGATCCTTGATGCTGATAGAAGGGGAGATGCAATCGATTAGGGCAATGGTTCTTCAGAACCGACTTGCTTTAGATGTTCTGTTAGCAAAAGAGGGAGGAGTCTGTAAGGCCTTGAAGGTCCAGGAATGCTGTACTTACATTCCAGACAATTCAAAACCTCTAGAGAAGTATATACAAAATATCACTGCCATACACTACGAAATTGAGGACCTAGCAAAGGTAAATGTGTGGGAAAAAGTAGGCCATGGAATGGGTAAAGTTGGAAGTTGGTTTGCCAACTTAGGAAAGGGTATCGTTTGGTACATATTGAAACCCATCATCATAATTGTGATTTGTGTAATCACTTTGTGGGGATTGGTGCGTTTGTATCAATGTTATAGAGCAAATAGGTTGCAGAGAACTATGAGGAAACAGGAAGAAGAGTTGACAGCGATGCAGGACACTCAATATAAGAGTCTGAAAGCATTAGAGAGTATGAAAAGAGGTGGAACTGCCCTGTCTTCACTTTAAAAGGTTCTACATTTTTAGTGTCTTGGTGATGATGACCCCTGAAGGTCATCAAAGGGGGGACTGAGAGAGCACAAGTTTGAAAAAAATGTATAAGTACGCCATATTTACAAGCACGTAGTTAGTTTAAACATGTTTTGCACACGAGTGTTTTATATCCAGGAGTGAAATATACAGAGTGGTTTATATTCAGTAGTGAAATGTATAGAATGCTAAGTAGAGTAACTATAATTATAACGGTGTGAGATTAATGTAGAAATGTTGGAATATATGTGAAAACCTCATGTTCTCATGTTAAAAGAATCATGTCCGAATTAAATGTAACTTTGAAAATCCAGTATTATGTGTAGGCCTTAGGGCAATTCACAGCAAACCTGAACGTGCTGCTAAATTAATGTGAGATAAGGTTGACATGGTTCTTCCAAAATGTACTATTGAACTTAGGGTTAAAAGTATATGCTTTATAGATGTGTTATTTTAGAAACGTATGCTAGTTAAGAATGTTTGCTGTTTAAATCAAGTTAACGTTTTAAGAGTGCAGGGACCTGCTGCATGTAAATCAAGTAGGCCAGAGCCGATAATGTCATGTAGTTTAAATTGTCATGTGCTCGTTAGGGAAGAGGTCGAGAGGTGTCCAGCACAGAGCTTTGAGAGTGTTTTATGACTAAAGATATGGTGGAGTCTGGAATTTGAGGCCCACTGCAGGATGAGCTGTATGCAGGTGCGAGGGTCCTAATCAGCTCGAATGAAAGGGGCTTTGTTCAGTGGCGCCTTGCGCAGGCCTGTAGGAGTTTCCAGGAATTTCAGGGGGTATCAGCGCACTGAAGAAGAAGCCTGGGAACCAAGGTCAACTATAACGAGGGTCTTCAAGAGTACCATCATGGAGTTTACCGCGCAAAGATGTACCACGTGAGGGGGGTCCCAAGGGGCGTTCCTATCAGAAATGTGATTTGGTATTAGGGAAAGAGACCCGGGAGGAGAGCAGAGCAGATGATTTTGGGAGCCTAAGGAAGCGGATGGGTAGGCAGATAGGCTGATCAGGAGAGACCCATTATCAGAGAAGAGACAAAGAGAAGTGCGTGATCTTCTTAGGAAGTCACCACGGCTGACACCTAGAGGGTTAAGATCTTGCTAAGTAGGGATGTCATTTAAAATAGTGTAGGGACAGACTAACCTTAAATTTCTTTTCTGTAATGACTTTGAGATTGCAACTTATATCTATTTTGACAACCCTTATGGTTTTTGAGCTTGTACTTATTATCTTGTTCTTCAGACTTAGATTATTCAAGAAGTTCATGTTCATAGTGATACCGATTTACCTTTTGAATCTCATTTTGAGAAGTTTGTATCTTCAGTTATCTTTGACTTTATATTAAAACTTTAAAACTTAAATTTGGTCAGTGGTCATTTAGAGTGGTGTAAGTTCCTAAATTGATTGACTTATTGCGAGATTACCTTTTACTCAAAGACAGGTACCAACGATTCAGTCGACATAGTTTGGGATTTGGTAAGATAATTAGTAACCAGTAATCCCGCGTTAGCACATCCACTGAGGTTGTCTTGGAAGGAGATACAACTACACCCTCCTGCCCACTCGGTGGGCTTCTTCTACTACTTTTTCCCTGTGCTTCTACATAGAGTATAGTTTGGCAACCCTTCTAGGGTGCCTGCATAAAACCGACCCCCAGCTCCAGTTCAGAAGGGCAATTACAACATGTACTTTACCCAGGAATATTAACAGTCTACGTTATTCAGATACATCGTACTACCCGGTGAGTTTAAATGAACATAACAAATTACCATAATTTCGAATAACATAATGCAGCACAAAATACTATTGAATCACAAGACATGGCTTGGCGACATGGCCGAGTCGGCGATGCGGCGAGCGCAAGATACGTGTTTTTCCTTTGTTATTATTTAAGTTTCCCTCATAGTCGTCGACTCCACCCACCCTGTCCCACCCACCCTACCGCTCATACATGCACAGGCCCCGCCTGGTTATCAGCCCTTAATGTACCTCAGTGTAATTGTTAGCACCCCATCAACCCCCTGCCCTCCTTCCATCTTCCTCACACGTCCTGCTCTCACACTGCAACGACCCCCACCCCCACAACAAGCACCAAATGTTGTTTTCGCCCAGGGTGCTATCCCGGTCAATCCGATTTAGGGCAGGCTCTGCCTACACTACAACCATGACCACAGAGCACATACATGACACTCTTGCACATTAACAGCCACCCTGAAGCACACACAGACCATAGCCTCTTGTCTAAATCCAACAGCCTTCCAGTGGCCTCTACCATACCATGATTTGATGGCAATTTCTTCACCTCTTTATGGCCTCATTCATATGGATCACAGAATTCGCTTAAAAATAGAGTGGAGGAGAAAGAGAGGGTTTGTTTCATCATACACCTCTGACCTGACCTACGAATACATTTCAAACATATTGTAGTCTTCATTCAAGCATTCAGCCATCCCAACACCTCTTTAATTGTAGCAGTTGATACACAATCTCCCCAAAACCCTCTGGTTACAAACCAGCTTTTTCAAAGGGATTCCTTAACATGATTCTCCACGGACAGGCCATAGCCAATAACATTCTGATTGTGGGAGACTGCAATCTGTGTGCTGACAGTCAAGATTCAAAATCTGCTACTGTCATGATGAGAATATCGTCCCTCTGTTCAACTATCGACTTCAATCAAGGGCGGCTGGTGTTAATGGGCAAAGTGTGTGTCGACCTACTACCCTGAGGGGAAACGCAACAAGAAGAAAAGAAACACCGAGCTACTGAAAGAAATAGCTAAATGGCTGCTTACTGCTCGGTAGTAAAATGGACTAATAATCCATTTGAGCAGAGGAGCATCGTCCCAGAGCTGAAAAATAAAACGGTAATAGAGTTAATTTATTACCGTTTTATGTTTCAGCAATCCGTCCTGAACTACGGGTCACTACAGGGCGGGGCCAATGCTGCCGAGTGGCAGCAGCAGAGAGCTATGAACTTTAAAATGCGCAAGTCTCTTTGGAGGGCCGTCTTGTGCTGGCTAGCCAGCCAGACATGCGCATTTTAAAGTTCTCTATCCTAGCTGTCTTAGACAGCTGGGTTAGAGAAAGCGCAGGCCTTCAGTGCTCTTAGGAGCATTGGGAGAGAGCCCCCTATCCAATCCTGGTGCTGCTTTCATTCTGTAAGAGCAACGCCAGGATTAGGTCGTCCAGTTTCCTGCATCATGAGCTTCCATGAGGAGAGAAGACACCTGATGAAGAAGGGCATTGCCCTGCAAGACAAGGTAAGTTTATTTTAATTATGCATTTATTTTATTTCTCCTCACCACCCTTGGTACAAGCAAGCCGCCACTGCTAAGATTCTGTGTGGTTTTTAGGTTTCGCCTGACGTCCACTGCACAGCAGTGTTCACGCAGGCGAAATCTTTTGTTTAGCAGTACGGGGCTTTGTCCCGCCTGTCTCTTCCATTGGCTAGCTCCATAAATGGAGGCTAGCCATTGGAAGAGAGATCTGTCCGTTATTCTCCGAGCAGATTTGTGGGCGTTCCGGAGAATTTTTCTCATCCCGCCCCTTTTTGAACGTCATGCGGCGGTGGGCGGTTGTTTATTTTTTTTTTCTTCAAAGGTTTTTTTTTGTCATTCCTCCAGGCCGACCGCCGCCGGAAGAAGTCCAGGTGAGTGCTTTTTTTTTTTTTGTTGCCTTCTGCCTTTTGATTGTGCCCGTTCCTGCCCCCCTCTCGCTGTCCGTGTGCCCATTCCCGCCCCCCCTCCCGCTGTCCGTGTCTCCGGCCCCACTTGTAAATGCTTGTCTTCCGTTGCGGCCTGCGCCACTGTACTTCTCTCTCCCGGCCGCAACCATTACAGCCTTTCTAGGAGTCTTTTATCAACAGACTGTTTTGCAGCCGTTCATTCAGGCTTCGTTTGTCACTGTCGCTTGGTGGAGTTCTTAATGAAGCCAGCATGAATTGAGAACAACTTGTGCACACATTTCACATTTTTTATTTATTCTAAACAGCCTGTACCACAACCACCAAATAAAAATTCTAGAAAGGGTTAAATAAATAAAAGTAATCTTCCGCTGGTGAAGAAAATTCCGTTTAACTCGAACCCAACGCCATTTTGGAATGGGATTGTCACTATTATTAGGCAACGAGTAGTCCCCCGTCTATGTCCAAAAGTCTGTTTTCTCTTAGGTTGATCTTAGAAGTGGGCTAAGTTGAAGACGAACTTCGCGGCCACCGGTTCTGGTCAGTATCTATACACCCTACCCTAACCCGTGTGCCGGTCTCTGCCCCTGCCAACAACTTCATTGGTGCTCCGAATCCGCCGCATCCTTGGCGATCCTCCTCTCACCCTGGTATTTTTTTATTTAATGCGATTTTCTATAGCGCGAACTTTACCCGAAGGTGTCAGAGCGCTTTACGTAACATGATATAAGATATACATAAGATGGTATGAACCTGCGCAGACTCGACTTGTAGTGTCTGTGGCTTCCAGAGAGTGTCTGTTAAGCTGAGTGGACGCCATTTTTTTTTTTTTAACACTGTTTGTTTGTCTGGTGAGCCAGTGAGACAAATGATTTACTGCAGTGCCAGCAGCTTGATTTAATGGTTGCAGATTGCTGTCTAGACTCATGGACGTCGTGTGCAGTGCGTGTATGTGAACGCGGCAGTTCACCAGCCAGGTAAGGATAACAATTGATAGCTGCCGGGCCAAGGCCCATTTGTTAACTTGTATTTTGTCCAGTTAGGGTCACATGGACTGATGCCACGATGCATCTTTGAAAGACCTGTAAACGGGAGGGGAGGTTGTCACAGACCTGAAGTGTAGGGGGCATATTGTCCCAGTACTATGAAAGTATGGGACTCTGTGCAGCGTGGCGCCATGCTGTTCAGGGGCCCGTCAATGCATTTAAATAAATCATATTTCACTGTTTGCCTCCCTCCCTGACATGCATCCGTGTATAACCCCTGCAATGGTTTCTTTGGTTACAGGTTGAGAATTCTATACACACACAGGGAACCACGTGGATGTAAGAAGTCGGCTTGGTTCCTTCCTGCTAACTTACATGATCCTAAATGCCAGTAAGGTTGATGCCCATCCGCAACTTTGTTTGCACATGCCAGGCTTTGTATATATGTCGTTTAAAAGGATGTATTGTTTATTTAGGCCACGGTTGTTCATTGTTATCCCGAGTCTTTAATGTTATGTGGAAGAAAGGACGGGTTTTCAGTGCCTTCAGACCTGACAAATATGATCATGTGTGTTTGTGCCCGTTGTACCTGCCAGTGCCTCTGCAGGAGACCTCACCGTCCGTATCAGGGCTGGCCTGGCACACACCAGGCCTTCACTGCACTGTCGGTGGATGGTGTGGGTTATGATTTTAACAGGGGTCAGAAGTGGAATTCGTTTTTCCACAGAAGTTTGTTTAATGCATCGACACTCCTTTCAATTGGAGTGATGGTTGCAAAAGACAGCAATGATGGCACAAGAGGAGTAAAGACAAAGTGGGGTTGCTGCTGTCTGGGTTAGATGCTACCGAAGTACCCACAATTAAAATTACACAGTGTAAGAATATTAAAATAGTGAAGAACTCATCAGCAGGCAGCAGAAACAAAACTGCTGTGGTTTGACGACAGGCCTTGTGCACACGAGAGCACGTGGCACCAGCATTAGAGGCATGGCTCAGTGGTGCGGGGTGATGATGCATTGCACCCACGTGGGGTGGGGGAAGGGAGAGGGCAGGCGAGGAGACTGTACCGCATATGAGTGTGCCAGACACAGCCCCAGCCCTCCATCCCTCGGGTGTGAATAGATCAATCTTTGAATAGACAATTCAGAGAATGAATGAAGGAATGAACCCCGTCGATCCAAGCGAAGCGCCTCTTGGGCCGTCCGTGCATGCCACGGCACCCCACCACTCCCCTCCATTGTTTGCGCCCCCAGTGCTCTTGCGTTTGCTCTGATTCACATAGCGCCTCATGCACCAGTCTAGCGCCTCCTGCCCACGGTGTGAGGAGCGCACTTTCAGAGTCATGCCTCCTTTTACCACAGAGGCCCCGGTACCAGCCTAGACCCCCCAAGGAAGGTTGTGGCAGTGTGCGGTGTTCACCTGCCTCGCAGTGTGACGCTGTGACACGTTTTAAAATGAACCCCTCAAGGGTGGACTTTCTCATACTCTTGTCACACTATACTAATCACTCTCTACTCTCTACAACTATAATAACTCTATAATACTCACTCTACTACTCCCATCACCAGCACTCCCTACTACTGTACTACTCATTCTGTAATACTTACTCTCTACTACTCTACCATCAAATAACTATAATACTCACTCTCTACTACTAACCCTACTACAACTCTTCACTACTCACAATTAAAAACATTAAGGGCCAGATGTAGGAAGGCTATTACCGGTCGGTAACGGCCGAAATCGGCCGTTACCGACCGGTAATAGCCTTTTCAGATGTAGGTGGTATATTTACCGATTATTTACCGATTCGGTATTTACCGAATCATCATTTACCGATTCGGTATTTACCGAATCGGTAAATGAGATGTAGGAAGCACTTTAAGAGTGCTTTTGTGCTTTAAGGATTAGTTATTTACCACCAACTATTAGTTGGTGGTAAATAAGGAATTTCTCTGTAAATGCAAATCTGTGCATTTACACCTGTGCCATGTGACAGACATACATGCCCTTAGGGCATGTATGTGTGGCACATGTGCACACAAGCACTATTCAGGGGTGCAACAGGGTGTCAAAGTGACACCCTGCCACCCTTGATTCTTTCCCTATTTTACCGAATCGGTAATTACCGATTTGGTAATTACCGAATCTTAACAATTCGGTAATTTCTACCAAACGATTACCTACATAGGATTTACTGATTCTAAAATACCGAATCGGTAAAATTCGGTATTTTAGAATCGGTAAATCCTATTTACCTACATCTAGCCCTAAGTTATTGTCATTATCAATTACATGCCTTTTACTCACTAGATTTCTACAACAACATATACAAGAAAATTTGTCATGAGCAATGAAAAAGCTCTAACCTTTACAAAAGCGAAACCGTTGCATTGTAAATGCTTGTTAATTGGGTGCGTGGGTTCAGAATTTAGGTGTGGCCTCCTGCCAGCCGTGGTCGGTAGTAGGAGTTCCTGCAGGGCGGTGACGTGGGGAGGGGGAGGGGCATACATTACGTTACCGCCCTGCAGGAACTCCTACTACCGACCGTGGCTGCCTGCTGCAAGTGTGCATGGCCAGGCGGAGATCTTCTTTGCCCTGAATGCAGAATCTACAGGAGTTATGTCACGGTGGAGGGAGTGTCTGAAATACAAAGACATACACATAGGGCTGCTTTTGGGCGCTTAAACAATGGCCCCTGGGAGGCACTTACTGATGTTCATTCATTTAAATGGCTGGTGGCTGGTCTCCAGGGAGTTCTCCCATTTTGTATGGTCTCCAGGGAGTTCTCCCATTTTGTTAAAGATTTTAAAATTGAGGTGAACCCTGTTAGTGACCATAACCCCCTAATTTTGAGTTTTGATCTAGCGCCTGTGGATGAAATGCGCCAAGAACAGCCAATAGAATATAATCAAAACAAGGGTGTTACCGTAAGGTGGGATAAGCTAAATGTAAAGCAGTTAGAGATAGACATTTTTAAGGATAATTTAGATTCTATAGAAGCTTGTTTGACACCTATAGTTGACCCAATTAATACAGTAAAAAGCTTTGAGACCCTAATGAGAAATGTTGCCTTACGTCTTGTTAAGACGAGGGTTAGTAACCGCCATCAAGGCCCTAAATGGTTTGACGCTGAGTGCTCATCTGCTCAAACTTATTTAACAAAGGCTCTTCATCAAGATCCACGTGATAAGGATTTGGTCAGACTGGCAAGGAAGAAATATACTGATGCCATTCAAAAAAGGAAGAAAGATTTAAGAATAAAGGCTTGGGATGACCTAGATAAAGCCGTGGCTCTAAAAGACAATAGGCTCTTTTGGGAAATAATTAATAGACCCTTTTTAAAATCAGGGGAAGACAACACAATCAGGACACACATCCCTGAAAAATCCTGGGTGGAGCACTACAATAAAATATTTAATCCCAAAGACATAGTCCATACTGTTACCTTAGGAGATGATGAATATGATGGCTCCAATATTGAATCAGTAAAAATATTTAGTGATTCATTAACAATTAAAGAAGTGGAGTCAGCTCTTACTAAGGGGGCGGCGTTAAAAGCCCCTGGGCCGGATGCCATCCCTTTAGATTTGTTCAAACATAATCCTAATGTCTGGTGTCCACTGCTTCTGAATGTCTTTAAGGCGGTA
The DNA here is from genome assembly GCF_964261635.1 of Lissotriton helveticus. Taxonomy (NCBI): domain Eukaryota; kingdom Metazoa; phylum Chordata; class Amphibia; order Caudata; family Salamandridae; genus Lissotriton; species Lissotriton helveticus. Next base: position 205,032,214 of record NC_136065.1, read on the forward strand.
GTGTTGGGGTGTGTACCGTCTTCATGGACTGAGGCGGTTGTGGTGCCTATTTTTAAAAAAGGAGACAAGTCGAACCCAGGATGTTATAGGCCAATATCTCTGATAGATGCCTCCTGTAAATTAATGGGTAGAGTGATATTGGCACGCTTGGAAACCTGGGCAGAATCATCAGGGATTATTGTGGAGTCACAGTATGGGTTTAGAAGAGGGAAGGGCACTACTGAGCAGTGTCTGAATTTAGCACTGATTATGGGCAAGTACATGGGTGCCAAGAGAAGTTCAATCTGTTTGGCATTCATGGACTTGTCTAGTGCTTTCGACACTGTATGTAGAGAGAAATTGTGGTCCATGATGGAGGAAATGGGGTTTGAGGAGTCGTTGGTAATCTTGCTCCGTAGGTTGCATGCTGCTACAACGGTTAGGGTTAGATATGGTCCTGGAGGTGAAAAAACCAGGCATATCTTCTCTACTGAAGGAGTTCGCCAGGGTTGTATTTTAGCTCCCTTTTTATTTTTGGTTTACACAAACGGTTTAGAAAGTTTTTTGATTAAAACTGGTGCTGACTTTCCTAAGATCAATGGCAAAAAGGTCCCAATGTTGTCATATGCTGATGATACTGTGCTAATGACCCTTACTCCCAATAGCATGCAGACTTGTCTGAATGCTTTTGATTCATTTATGGGAAATTTAGATCTTGGGGTCAATTTTAGCAAATCCTTCACCATGATGTGTGGGCAAAAGAAGAATATGAAAACCCGCAACTTCAAGGTGAGGGATTTTGGCATAGACAAAGTTGATAATTTCAGTTATCTGGGTAACCTCTTTAATAAAAAACTGAACTGGGAACCGTTGCTGCTAAATCGGGCTCAGAAGGTTTCACAGTTAAATGAGGCCCTTTTTCGTTTTGCCAGTAAACTGGGACAACGACGCATTGCCGATATGATATCCCTGTACCAGGCTAAATGTGTCTCTGTTATAACATATGGTGCTGGTGTTTGGGGGTCACAGAATTGTAAAAAAATACAGATTGTGGAGAACAAATTTTTAAAACGCCTATTATGCGTTCCTTCGGGAACACCAAATTCCTTTTGTCATAATGAGGCTGGAATTGAGTTTGTTTGTGATACTATCCACATTGCACCCTTAGTATTATGGTCTAAAGTTTGGCAATCTGAAGATCTGAAATTGACGAAAGATATTCTCACAGATTGTCTTAAACTTGAGCATTTTGATGAAATCCCTTGGCTTCGATATGTGAGAGACACCTTTGATAAAATCGGGCTAGATATCATGTTTAAAAACCACGATATCTTGAAAAAGGACTCTAAGACTATCATTAAAAGAGCATATAGCCAAAAATTGGGATCTTTGGGTGGTAATGAACAGGTACTACGTGTCCAGGGAAAATTAGTGCGCCCTTTCTATTTAACATATATCCTGAAAATGCAAGGGCGCTTTTATTTAACTAGGTTTCGACTTGGAACCTTACATTTTCTTTTTGCTTTCCCAGAGCAGGGGGGTTGGAAGGCGACTCTACCCTGTTGTCCCTGTAATAACAAAGTGTCACAGAATACACTGCATTTAATTTTATTTTGTACCTTGTACAAAGATCCAAGAAATTCTTTTATTAAACCACTATTACTGTCCCTTGGATCGCCTTATTATAAAGAAGGCTATGAATATTTGTTATCACTATCCACGGAAAAAATCTGTAATGCTGTATTAAGCTTCATTAGAGTGGCACTTGCCATTAGAAACCGTTATTGATTTGTCTTATGTAAAATCAGAATTGTGTAACAATATATTATGATGTTTTTTCTTCTTTTTGGGAGTGTATTATGATTTTATGTTGTTATATTTTAACTTGCATACTTTTATGATTTCCTTTGAGAAATCGAAATAAAGTTATTTGAACGAACGAACGGCTGGGCAGCCCGATAGGAACAATAATACAAGTAGGTGGCAACGGATATCTTGTCATCAGGAGAGGGCGGGCTGTAGGAGGAGTTGAGCTGCTCTTCCAGAAAACTTCGGTACCAGCACGTGTGTTTTCACCTCTTTTGGAATGAAAGAGTTATGGAGCTGCTGCTTCACAGTGCCCCAGTGCCTCCCTCTTTTTATTTTTTTCTGGGCACACAAGACTAGAGGAATTAAAATTCACTGTGGTAAACGCAAGGAGACAGGCTGACACACACTGGTCGTTTTACGGTCCACTTGTTTAATGTGCCCATGAACAGAAAAGCATTCCAGCTGACAGCATCCAGGTCAGCAGCAAAATCATCAGAACAGTTCCTCATTGCCAACCTGGAAAAAATAGCAGTTAGAAAAACATCCAGTCCAGCAAGGAAGCAAGACACAGGCAGGCATTGGAGTATCTTGCTTTGGTGCAGCAGGTGTATTATTTATTTATTTTATTTATGCAATTTTATATAGTGCGGACTTTACCCGAAGGTGTCAGAGCGCTTCACAAAAGGAACAGAACTGATACATGAGAACATTACAAGTGAGCAAATTACAAAAGCAAACGTTACATTAAATGAGGCAAAAGTGACAATCGTGAGCCAACAAAATACAAGAAGTAGCAAACGGTGCATTACAGGAGGAAAAAGTGACGTGTGCAGGTTACAAAAGCATACAAAGTACACATAGAGGTATAATACTGCAATATATGGAGGACACTCAAGCACAAGAACAAACGTTACGTAGGCACTGGTGGCACTTGTGCAGGTAGCGAAAACGAACAAAATGTAAGAGGTAGAAAACAGTGTGTTACAATAGAAAAGTGACGTGTGCATGTTACAAACGAGAACCAACCACAGGTAGAAGGATAATACTGCAATAACTGGCAGAACACACTGGGAAGGCACTTCCATAGTCATGTAAAGTAGATTTTTCTAAAATATAAGGACTTCCTTCAGATAATAGAGAGGGCATGAATTACATTTGGAAGTGTCTCAGAAGCCTGGAGAGCCCACTGAACTCTGAGTATTGCTGTGTTTTATAGCTGAAACAGAAGTCAGGGGAACCACTTCCAAACTTGCACTAGTGCTATACTGGCTACACTACTAGTGTCAGGCTACTTTTGTTCACCTGGTCTAAGTAAACTGCAGCAACCAGTGTCACCGTTGACACCTTGGTCTCTTCCCCTGCAGCGTCCAGTGGCCATTAAAGCTGCAGTGCGATTGGCGGCTTTGGCCACACACTTTCTACAGGAGGCAGGACGAGCCTATCCTGGTGGCAGAGGACTTCAAAGACTCTTATGTGGTGCACTTATTGAAGTGCATGAACCTGGCATTCCGGTAACGACACCTATGCATATACTGGAGATGGAGAGGCAAGCAGAGGAGGCAGAAGGAGCAATGTGTCGGGGAGCATGAGCCTCTCAAATGATCCTTCTGTGAGGGCCTCTGTGCAGTGTGCACCTCTTGTTCAAACGTTCTTAATCTATGTGTGAGTACTTTTTATTATTATTATTATTATTAAATTAAATTTACAGGGCGCACAGCTACCCGGAGGTTTCCCGGCGCACAGGACAGAAAGCAGGCGGAAAAGAACAATCTAGTTACTGATTGAAAAGCCAGGTCTTAAGGCCTTTGCGGATGTTTTTGTGGCAAATTTCGTGGCGAAGTGGGGAAGGAAGAGAGTTCCACAATGCTGGGGCCAAGTACAAGAAAGAGCGTCCACCAATGCGTGAGAGTCTGAATCTAGGGACTATGAAGTTGGCTTGGGACGTAGAACGTAGTAGACGTGAAGGAAGATAAGCCTGGGGTAACGAGCACAGATAGTGTGGAGCAATGCCCAGCTTAATCTTATGCATATAAGATAAGGTACTGCACATGCTACATAGGCATGGACCTTGATCAACAGCTCCAAATACTACTTGTCTGCTTGCTTTATTCCACAGGTGCAGAGGGAGGTTGAAGCGGGCCTCTAAGCAGGGATAAGACGAGAGACGCAGAAGCATATGAACATGACTGGCTCCTAAGAAAGAAAGTGTAGTGTGTAAAGTGTAACAAGAGTGTGAGGATAGCACATGGATGGCCCTTAGAAAGTAAGACTGTAGGGCAATCATGTCAGAAGTGTGAGATTGATTGACAGGTTTGTGGCAAGAGTGTATTTTCATGGCACAGATGGCAAAGGAGCTCTTATACAGCGTAGGGGACAAAGTTGTCTGAAGTGTGTGTGCATGTGTTACATGCATACCAAGAGAGTGTTTTGATGGCACATGTGTAGTAGACGTGTGTGTGTGTGTGGGGGGGGGGACACATGAGAACCAGGATTCTTTGCAGGGTTCAAAGGCAGAAGGAGGGCGTGCGTATATCACAAGTAGGAAGTATTAAAGGGAGAAGAAGCTACTGTAGTTGTCTGTGCACTCCTTTTTATCATCCCTTCAGATTCTCTTGTAGGTGCCTCTGCCTCACCTACCTCACCTGCTCTCATGAGATCCCTATTTGGGTGTCCGTGCCTCCATCACTGAATCCCCCACCCTACACAATCCCCCACCCCCCACACACCTTTTTATGTTTGGGCTTGCTTGCTGCGCTTGCTCGTGAAATATACTTGGATATAATATTTCTGTCCCACCAATTTTATAATCCACCACTAGCTTCAATATGAGGGTAGTGGCACAGTGGGTCATACGCTCAACCTCATATTCGCCCATAACTAAAAAAACACCAACCCTGCCAATGCTCCTGGAAACCTGTTAGACCATTACTTCTTTCTTGCCAACCTGGAGTATAAACCATCACACATAATAGTCATATTAACATCCGTCTCCTCGATTCTGTCCATATAAGTCAGAAGCTTAATCAAGGAGGAATTTAAGACAACAATAGTTAAAATCAACATCTCCAATTCAACAGATCCTGAATCCTTGCAAGTTAATACCCATCAAAACGTATCCTCTGCCTTTGCAATGTTAGCTTCAGTCAAAAGCAGAAAACTCAAGATGGGTATCACAGCACATTACAAGTGCTTCAACATAGCAGAGTTTAAGTGTGCTAATTGCAAGCTGGAATGAAAGTGGTGTACGTCTCAAACCACTGGCAACAAAGGCCAGTAAACAATAATTAGGAAAGGTTACAACAAGTCATCAAAAAAGAAAACAAGACTTACTGTGCACAGTGCATCTTTTAGGCCCCCAATGAAAATCTTTTGATCTGACACAAATTTTAAAACCCAGAGGCTCTGAGACGAGACCCTTGTGCAAGTCAACAGTACTTTGAAGAACATTGGGGCATATGCATCAAGGTATTTTGCGATTGCAAACAGTGCGATTTGGAAAAAGCGGCCGTTTGCGATTGCAAAATGGCCTTTTGCAATGCATGAAAGTTTTTCGGATTCGCAATTTAGGTAATTGCAATTTAGGAATTGCAAGACCATTCCTACCTATGGGCCTTGAGGCCCATAGGAAAGAATTGAGTCGCAAATGCAAATAGTGATTCCTTAATTGCGTTTGCGATTCTTAAAGAATCGCTATTAGAGAATCGCTATTTGCAGCCTGTTTTGATGCATTGCATTTTGCGCTTACTAAATAACGATTTCTTAAATATCGCTATTTGGTCTTCGCAAAATGCAACTTTAATGCATGTGCCCCATTGTGATTTTTTAAGCAAACAAATCCTGTATGCCATCTCCAACTCAGAAGCCATTCTGTAGACTTTCGGATCCTGTCACAGCTGTTTCAAGAGGTTTTCACCTCATTCTAGCCCATGAAGACTGATGTGTTATTGAGACAGGACAAAAAGATAGAAGTATCCATTGCTCCTATGGACCTCTGATCATCAGAATGCTTCAAATAATTTGCAGTGGATAAAAAATGCAAATAACTCTTATCTAATTTGCTGTTGTTCCAGGCACTCTGAAACATGCTGCTATCACCTGCCTCCTAATGAAAGCTCTGCATGCAGCCTCAAAGACTTTGGCTAACTACTGGGCCATCTTTATCCTACACTTCACTGTCACAGGCAGACGGTGAAGCAGCAATAAGTGGAACTGAGTCATTTTCTCTACAACCACCAGTCAGTATTTACAGCAATAATGGGAAATGGAACATCCTTCGTACGCATCAGGAAGAAGTTCCTTCTTTTCAGGAGTGAGGATAGAAAAGCACAGCTCTTATATTCCTTAACCTATACGGTGCTTATGACACTATCAAGCATGCTATGGCTGCAAAAATCTAACCGTACACGCTCTCACATAGATACAGCCATTCCTCATCGCCTGCAGTCAAAAACTCAGGGAAGAGTATGTTGAATCATATATACTCACTCTTGCTTGTAGCCACAAAGCTCTGCCCTCTTGTGTTTGCTATTCAATGTCTGTGTATGTCCCTTAGCACAGCTATTAGGCGAGCCACACACAAACTTTCGAATGCACACAGATGATACCCATTTACAACTAGACAACACAGCTGACAAATCATCTTACATTACCTCGCGCTTGAACCAAGTTCCCTTCTGGATGGAGAGCCTTCTCTCCATGAACATGGCCAAAACTGCAATACTACACATAAGAGCAATTGGGCACAACTCATTACCTTCAATTAGCTCACAAGTCTTTGAACATCTACCTCCCCCTATCACCCTCCCAAAAATGAAGTATTCTAACTCATATCTTCCTTCACAACTCAGGTCAACGCAGAAGCTGAGGGTCCAAATCTACAGCTCTCCCAACTCCGCACAATTCTACCACTGCTCCACACCGAACACCAGGTGCACCTGACAAGAGTTTGGCCGTGGCATTTCTGTACTACTGTAACATTGTTAAAAATAATCTCCGCAAGACATCCATTACCGCACTTCAAAAGCTAGAGACCTTGGGGCCAGATGTACTAATATCTGGTCGCAAAACAGTGGGCTCAAATTGTGATCAGTATAGTTGAGGGTATGCGAACATTAGCCCGCGTTAGTTATGCCGACGGACATTTCACCACCTGCACTGCAGCACTTAATAAAACAGCTCTGCAGCTGTAGGTGGCAAAATACCTGTGGGCAAAGTGGGGAGGAGTTGAACATGGCCCTTCTTAGGGGATTTCCTAAAACGTCTTGCTTTTTCTTCTCTTGGTTTTCGTTGATTTTCTTTTCCTGGCCTTATGGCTCTGGGTGCCTTCCCACTGTATTACAATGTGGAGGTGTGCACACCCTTCCTGCCCATGCTAGGAGGTGGTGCTTCCTTGATTGGTTTGGGGATTGTACCTGTGAGTGCCCTGTAAAAAGGTACACCACATACCCATGGCAGGTACTGCTCTGGCTAATGGTGGGACGCAGCACTGATTGTGCCACCCAGCAGAATAGCCTTTCAAACATAAATCAAGCCTGCCATTGCAGGCATGTGTGTGCTCAGTTGCGCCTGCATGCTAGTTGCGTGCGGTGTCTGATTCACAGTTTGCGACCCTCGGAGTTGGGGGTGTACCTGTAGTAGTGCCTCATTCTTACTTGCACGCACTGCTGAACTTGCACCTGTGTGTGTGAACGGAATTATCTGGTGAGACCCGTATAAACGGGAACCAGACATTGTGCCTCACTCTTCTTTGTATGTGACCAGAACTGTCTGGGGCAACTCAGATCAACATGCACCAGATGTTGTCCCTTATTTCCAGGGAGGTGTAGAACTTGCAACTATTCATTGTGTGTGACCGGAACTGTCTGGTGCAACTCACAATAACATGCACCAGACATTATGCCCCATTCCCAGGGAGGTGCACAGGAGCGGATTTGTGTTCCATTGTGCTCTGATTGCCTGGGTGCTACTTTGATTGATGTGTGTCTGACGGGGTGCCCCCTTCTTCTGAGAGGCTCTCCTACTACATCCCCAATTCCTCGATTGTTCCTTTTGTGCCCTCAGTATGGCGGACCAACTGCCCTCTCCGCACCTGGCCCAACGACTTTGTGTTGCCAGGTAGTATTGCCCGGAACAGGACTTGTTGGTGAGAATAATTGACTGGGATGATGAACGCTTCCAAGAGCTATCGGATGTGGGTCAAGAGACAGTGTGACCCCACCCCACACCCTGTGCTTAGCAGAACTGGGCTGGTGCCAGAAGGCAATTGTGGAACCCTTTGAGTGAACGACTATCGTACTGAGCCTGCTACTTTCTCCCACATATTCTGGGTGAGCATCCCGAGCAGTAGCCAAACCCCATTTGTTGACTGTTGCCTAATTAGCCCTGGTACCAATCACCACCTTCTTGCCTGGGAGTCGGACCCTGACTAAGTGTGATTCTGGCCACGATCGGCCTAACATGGCGGCTACTCATGACATATTTATTTATGTATTTATTGAATTTATATGGCGCACAGCTTCCCAGAGGTTTCCCGGCGCATACGGACAATGCAAGATAAGAGGCAAGGGCCAACGGGAGATAGAAGTTTTACTGATTAAAAAGCCAGATTTTCAACTGTCTACGAAATTTGAGATACTGCTTTTCAAGGCGTAAATGAATAGGAAGGGAGTTCCACAGGGAGGGAGCCAGGAAGGCAAAAGAGCGTCCTCCCATGCTGGCTCGTTTGATTCTCGGCACCTGAAATTTTAATTGATTCGAAGATCGAAGTAAGCATGAAGGGCAATAGTGTTGGACAACGGCACTTAGATAGTGGGGAGCAGAGCCCATGTTTATTCTGTACATATAACAGAGGGCTTTAAATTTGGCGCGATTATCAATTCTCAGCCAGGGAAGTTCACGAAGTACACCAGATGTGGGAGCCATTCTAGGAAGTTTGCAGAGCAGTCTTGCAGCTGAGTTTTGAATTACTTGAAGCTTGCGGATCACTTCCTTGCCAGCACCCAGATAGAGTATGTTACCGTAGTCCAATCTGGATACTACCAAGGCCTGGATGACAGTTTTTTGAGTGGCAGAGGGAAGCATCCAGAGAATTTTCCTAAACCACTTTAGAATAGCAAACCAAGTTGAAGCAACTTTGATCACTTGCTGCTTCATTGACAGTTGGTCGTCAATGATGACGCCAAGGTTGCGTGCCAATTGAGATGAGAGGGGAAGGTCACCCATCTGCAGAGGCCAATGTTGGGGGCCCCAAAGGGTTTTATTGTTCCCGAAGATGAGGAGTTCCGTTTTCCCCCCATTTAACTTGAGTTTATTTGCGTGCATCCAGTCGGCTATCTTTTTTAACCCAGATTGAAGAGAGGGTGACTTAGAGGTTTCCTTGGAGGAAAGCGAGAAGATAAGCTGGGTGTCATCAGCGTAGGAATAAATAGTTAAGCCGGCTTGCTCTGCTATAGTGGCCAGAGGGCTGATATAGATGTTGAAGAGCAATGGGCTAAAAATGGAGCCCTGGGGGACCTCATATGGAGACACCTTAGTCAGGGAGTGGGCAGTTGGAGAAAAGACCTGAAAGGTCCTATTTGATAGAAAGCTGGACAGCCACTTGAGTGCCTTACCGCCGATGCCCTTAGCCTGGAGAATTTTTAGGAGGGAGGGGTGAAAAACAGTATCGAACGCGCACTTAGATCCAATATAATAAGTGCCACTGTCTCTCCTTTGTCGACATATTACCTCGAATTCAACAGCGAGATGCCACTCATTTTCCTGACAACTGTCTGTTGTTTCAAAATCCGGCCACAACTTGAATGGGTGCGGGGAAACCTCGTCAGACCCCCTTCCAACCCCGTGAAGGGAAATGGTGAGATCTAGGGTCCTTTTTAAGAACTATTGGGAGTCTGGCCCTTCCTTCCCTATTAATCTCTGTCATTCTCGGGACACTCAGGTATTGAAAAGGGTCCCAGGATACCCGACCCCAACATGGCCGACAGTGGTGACCTTTTTCCTCCCTTGCTGATCTTTTACTTTTACTTACAAAACCCTGCCAGGACTGTGCCTGGCCTCAAGAGGACGTCTGGAATTTTCTCGGACAATGGCTCCCCTCCACCCACACTATTCTGACATTCCCTTTAGTACACTTGAACCCTACCCGGAAGTGGAGTTCGAGCATTTAGTCCGACGCCCAGTGGTGCTGCTCTGTTCAGCTAATTGAGGAGATCGGCCTTGGTTCATCCCCTGACCGTCACCTGCCCATCCGGACACTGGACACAGTTTCTCCCCTTCTCCCTGTCTCGCCCTCCCCCCCTGCGTATTTCTGCCGTTCTGCCTTTTCCTTGTCTCCTTTCTTTCCATTTTTCTGACAGATGCCCGTTGGAGCTTCCTAGAGAGCTATAGAGGAGACTGGCCTTGGATTATCTCCCTGGCCGTCACCTACCCACTCGTTCTTTGGGCTGACTTTCCCTTTATCTCATTTCCGTCTTCCCCCTCGTCCTCTCCATTCCCACCCCACCTCTCCCATTTCCCTCTCTATTTGTCTCTCCAGACATTGGACACAGTTCTTCCTCGTCTCCCTGCTATGGCTCCTTCCTCCCCTCCTTTCCTATAAATTCTCTCCACTTTGTTGTTTGTTTACTGTACCTTACTACGCTATTGTAACTGATGTCATTTGTAATTCAATGTTCTTCTGTTATAGCGCTCTGATGCCTCAGGGTCTAGCCAGCTTTATAATCCTTTTGATGTACCTTCTAATGCAATGTTCCCCTGGTTATGCGCTCTGATACCTCCGGGTCTAGATCTCGCTATATAACCTACGCAAATCAAATAAACTTAAAACAGTTTTTTTCTGCACGCTGAGACCTGAGCAACATGGCTGATGACCGGTGGAACTGCTTGACAGCTAATGAGGAGATTAGCCCTGGTTTTCCCCCTTGACCGTCACCTACCCAGCCGGACATTGGGCATTGTTCCTCCTCGTCTCCCCGCTATTACACCTTCCTCCTCTCCCTCCTACGAATTATTGGAACATTGTTTTTGTGTACTGTACCTTAGTATGCTCTTGTATCTGATGTAAATTGTAACGCAACGATCCTAAATGTAAAGCGCTCTGATACCCTCTTGGGTCAAGTTCGCGCTAAAACTTTATAAATAAATAAATAGTATCAGGGAGAAGGTTTCTTCATTTCCAGCCCATTGGGTGAAGGGTAGTTGGGGTTAGCTGAAGGGTGGAGATGGTCTACATGTGCATTATCAACTGACCTGCCGGATATCAGTTGCACTGCATTACGGTGCTGTGTGCGTGTGTGGGAGTGCACTCCATAATGACCAGGCGCAGGAGCAGTTTGTGCACATCCATTTTCATCACATCAATAAGAAATACCAAGGGAACACCGCAAAGAGGTGCGGCCTCTCGGGTCCACCTTTGGTTCTTTGTCGTTGCTGATATCTGTGGCACCATGTATCAGTGCTGAGTGAGTGTGTGGGAGGGACTACCTTGTTATTTATTACACTGCATGTCTGTGTTGCTTTACAGGTTGATTCCTTGCCAAAAGATTACTGCTTTTGACATTAGTTTTTACCCATGCGGCCTTGACCCGTGGTGCTGTTTAAAAGTGTTGTAATTATCTGTGTGTACACATTTGTGATATAGTTGGGAACTGGAGTGCACCATATAACTGTGTGGTATTGAATTATAATAATTGCCAGAGTGGGCCTCGTTCTCACAACATATTGCAACGCATAAGGGTGGGTAGGGGTAAGATTTTGCACCGCATAAGGGTTCTGGTGGTAAAGTAGAATTTTTCCCAAGTGTGCATATTACTGCTGTCACTTTAACAAGGTTGGGTCTAGTATTGCTAGTAATATTTCCAAACGTGATTTTATGCCCAGAAATACATGATGTTCATGTTGTGTTAATTAATGTCTGTGTTGAATACAAACTTTATTTACATACACCACGTGTGAAGTCTTGTTTGTGATGCTCAGTGTATTTATTGTGTGAGCGTGTTGCGCCAATGCTTTACACATTGCCTCTGTGATGAGCCCGACTGCCCAGTCCCAAGCTAACCAAGGGTGAGCACAGGTTATACAGTGTGTGTAATCACCTGTCCCTGATGGGAGTGGTAAGTTCTGCCTGGCTAAGGGCCTCACCTCAGCCAACCAGAACGATCCAGTTCCAGCAGGTGGGCATTGGGGGCACCCACATAAAAAAAACTGCAAGCACTGCAGGACAAACACTAGCATCCAGAGTGTGTGGGGTTTGTCCCACCGTGAAATGGCAGCAAATCCTTTTTGCAGCCAGTAAAGATTTTTAAGGAACTAACCTCTGTAATAATAGGTTGTTTCTTATAAATTTAAATCATAGTGGGTCACTATCGAGCCTACTTCATGAATATTAATGAGGCAGGTCACAAATTTCGACTCACTGCCATTGATGGCGATCACAGGGATGGCGACTTACCCAGGTCAGCAGACCACCATGTCTGTGATTATTGTCAGGTAAATCAAAGCTTTATTTAAAATATAGTCTGTTTTCCTAAAATTAAACAGGGCTGTGTTTGGGAAAAATATTTTTTTTTATTTAGGATTACACAGTGGTTTAGTGGTTGGGGGTAAAATGGTTTTACTTCCTGCCCTCTTCTGTGGTGGGAGGGAAAGTAAACGTGTATGACAGCATGTTAGAACTGGTAAGAGCATTTAAAGATTTGAACTTTTCGTATGCAGCAAAATTCTGCCACTGCCAAGAGCAGGGGCCTATTGCGTATATGACTGTGGTGAGGAAGAAGTGGACTCAGAGAAATAAAGATTACCTTAAACTACTGTGTCACTTATTTAATATAATTTCCTGTCCCTTGTACAACATGGGCACAAAGCGAACAAGATGTGCACACACCACATGCGCCAAAACGCACAAAATCCTCTCACAGAATCTTGAAAAAAAACCTGCAAGGGATAACAATTCAATAATTGTGCACATAGTAAAGACGTGCCGCACAGTTTATGAATTCTTCTCTCTACCCATATGTAAAAACGGGAGGCCTCATTCATAAAAAGTGACGCTTCGCTGCGTAAAAACAGTGATGTGTCACTTTTCATTGCAACCTCCTTGCGACATGCTGGATGCGTCATGTTTACAGTATTTCAAAAAATGGGAAACCCAATAGACCCTTGTAGGTATAGGCAATGAAAAACAAATGTGAAAGAAATCTACAAGGGATTTACTTCAAAATTCTAACTCAACTAAGTGGCATGATTCAAATCGTAGAGTCAGTCCTAGGATCAAACTCAAATGTGTCCACAGGACAACCACAACCAATGTTAAAAGGAAATCATAAAAGGCACACGGAAAATCCTTGTTTGTAATGAAAAAACTGTATTTTAGATTTTAATATGATAAAAGACAAATTGATGGGGATATATAAACAGAGAATAAATCAAATGCAAAAAGTCATGAACAGATGTTAGGATCAATTAAATAAAACAGTTCATAACAAACATCAGCTCCTAAAGTGGGAAAAAGCAACTGAACACACAAGTGAATAAGTTACTCAAAGACAAATAAATTTCATAAGGAGATGATGTAGCGGTATACGTTTCGGTCTTGACTGCATACGTCTATAAGACTATCCTCAGGACATTTGTTTTATTGCAGAAAAAGCCCCTTTATTATGTATGGTCGATAGTATTGAGACCAAAGAATCCAAATTGCTTTGTGGGTCCGTCAATTAGTCAAACAACTGTCGAACATCTGAAGTGATCACACGAATCACAATAATAGATGGTAACCTGGATAGATGATGACTACGTGATAGTACACCAATTTCTAACGAGCGACATGAAGTGTGGTCCGAACAGATTAGGAACCTATTTGTTACAGTATGACTCCTCATGTCGCAAGGAGTCACAGATACGTCAGTATTTCTGATGTATCTGTAGGTGCAAAAATGACGCATTGTAGGAGTGTGTCACGGAAGTGACGCAACTCCATCAATGGGTCATTTCACATGAGCAAGTCCCATTACAAATGTGCCTGCGTCAGTCTTACGCCTGCTGTGAAGGAGGCATAAGATATCGATGCTTTTGCGTTCTAGAAGTGAGGCAGTATTTTACTGCCTCACTTCTACTAGGCTTACTGTAGTATGAGCTTGTAGGAATAAATTATGAAATCCGAGGTATTGTAGTATAAGGCAGGTTTTATTCCAAGAGTAAGATAACCCACGACCAGCAATGAAGAGGAACAGGCTCGTAATGATAATGACATAAGAAACAAGGCATTCTAAGAATATGCATAAGAACACTCATGTAACATTCCTTAAAGCAAACAGGTAGAATAAATACAATACATACTACACATCCTCCCTTTAATAAATAAACTTAAGCTAAAGATAAATGCAGTTACATATGTAAAAAGAAACTAATTCAAGACTATGTAAAAAGAAACTAATTCAAAACATAATCATGAAATCTCACAGGAACTGATCTGATTCTGCGACCAACACCCCTACCATCCCCCGCCCCAATGGTATTTGAAACAGGTTGTAAAGCAGGGAGAGCGGTAGCATTTTTTGAATCTCCATGAGCTAACAATGAAGAATGAGGAATGACATTTGCATGGCGATTGCCTAGAACAGATGGAACAGATGGAATCACCAAAGTTTCACCAACACCAAACCAATCAGAACTCGAATTATCAGATAAACTCAAATCCTGCTTGTTTGAGGAAATGATCCTTGCTTGCTGGTCAGAAATCTTAATGAGGGCATTCCTGTTCCACCAACCTCTTTCAAATAAAAGAGCTGCAGTTCGATAAACTTTTAGCACTTTCACAGGAGCAGAAAATTTGGATTGACCCTTGGTGACTTTTACAGGTTTCTTAATGATAACCCAATCACCCTCAACAAGAGGCTTTTCTGCAACATGCATATGTTTGTCGTAATAATCTTTGTAACACTCTTGTTTCATTTTAACACGTTCACGAATCTTAGCTAAATCAACATTGACAAGAGAACTCTTCATTAACCAAGAAGGATTCAACTTAGAAGTTGGAATCCTACCCCGAAGTAAAACAAAAGGAGAAACTCCTGTGGTACTGTGCGGGGTACAATTATAGTTCCAGATTTTCTCGCAAAGAAATTCCGAAATATCTAGTTTATTAGCACAAGCTGTTTGAACAGCTTCTTTCAACAAACGGTTTGCTCTCTCCACAAGACCATTTGATGCAGGACTGTAAAGAGGAACCAACGTATGCTTAACATCCAATTTGTTTAAAAACGCTCCCACCTCCTGTGAAACAAAATGTGAACCATTGTCAGAAACTATGTCATGAGGAATACCATCAATGACAAATAAACGCTTTAAAAATGAGATAACAGCAGCAGAATCAGGATTCTTAACAAAAGAAAAGTAAATCCATTTTGAAAAATAATCAATGGCCACAATTAAGAATTTATACTCAGAATTAAAAACAGAAAATGGACCCGAAAAATCCAGGGCAATTTTCTGACAAGGGGCTTCAGGCCACTCTACTGGTACAAGTGGTGCATTGGACAACTTCCAGTGTTTATCTGAGCATAAGCACTGTGGACACTGGTTAACGAACAATTTTACTTGATTGTCTATTCCTGGCCACCAATAAGTGGTCTTAATTTTATTGGTGGTGCCAGAAATACCTGGATGACTCTCATGTGCCACTGAAATAATAGATTGTCTGATGCCAGCAGGTGGGACAAACTTGTCTTGTCTGAATAAAATGTCACCTGAAACAGACAACTCTGATGCAACTTGTGCATAATGTTTCTCCTCCATGGACATGCTTCTATCCATGGGCCAACCTTTAATCAAAAATCTCTTAACATTTAGTAGGCAAGAATCATTTTCCATGCCATGTAACCAATCTTGTTTAGTTATCTTACTACCTTGAAGAGCATCATCAATTGCAAAAACCCACTCCAGATCAGAATTTACTGACTCCTGTGTGGGTAACGGAATGCGTGATAAACAATCCGCCCGGATGTTTTTACCACCTGGCACATATTTAATTTCAAAATTGAATTCTTGGCAACAATCTAACCAACCGAGAAGAGGCTCTATTAGAGGAACTTTCACCAAGCATATAAATTAAAGGCTTATGGTCTGTGTACAAAAGAAATCTAGTTCCCCAAATATACATTCTAAATTTTTCCACAGACCACGAGCAAGCCAAAGCTTCCTGTTCAATAGTACTATAATTGAGTTCACCCGGGGTTAAAGATCGTGAAGCAAATGCAATGGTGCATTCTTCATTCTTAATCATTTGACTAAGGACAGCACCTAGTCCCCGAGAACTAGCATCCACCATAATGATGCTCTGAACACCATGGGAAAAAGGTTTGATAGCGGGAGCAGATAGAATCATATTTTTGATGGAGTCAAAAGCAGCTTGAGACTCAACGGACCAAACATACTTGGCATGTTTTTTCAAAAGATCCCTAAGTGGTTGGACAATTAGTGCATAGCCCTTGACAAAACGAGCATAATATTCACTCAATCCCAAAAATGCCCTCAAGGAGTCTTTGTCTAAAGGACAAGGAGCATTTTTAATAGCTTCTAACAAAGAAGATTTAGGTTTAATTCCCTCTTTTGACAGATTGTGGCCTAAATAATCAACCTCATTTGCTAAAAATTTGCACTTCTTTTTGTTGACAGTAAGACCATGATTTTGCAAAGATTTTAAAACATATTCCATCAAAATATAATGCTGATCCAGTGATTCAGAATGAACCAAAATATCATCTTGGAACGCCTGAATTCCCGGACAATTATTGAAAATAGTATCCATTAACCTTTGAAAGATACTAGCCGCTGAAGCGAGTCCGAAAGGTAGCCTTTTATACATATACACTCCAAAAGGTGTCACAAAGGTCGTAAGAGGTTGAGACTCTTTAGATAATGGAATTTGATGATATGCTGAGCGCAAATCAATAGTAGAAAAATATTTACTACTACCAATGTTGGCCAGCATATCATGAATTTTCGGCAAAGGATGCACATCAATTACAATATTGCGATTAAGAACCCTAAGGTCTGCACATAAACGAATTTCGCCAGAAGGCTTTCGTGCTACGACGGCAGCAGAAACCCATTCTGAAGAATCAACCGGACAAATAATGTCCTGAGCTATAAGAGATTCAATGTGCTTCCTCAAATCTTGTTTAACAGATAGAGGCACAGGACGTACCTTCTGGACAACAGGACAGACTGTATCTTTTAATTTAATATTATGCTCAAAATTTTTAACCAAACCAATCCTGTCTTCAAAAACATCTTTGTATTTTTCTAAAACATTGCAGAGAATAGGATCACTACAATAATCAAGGATGGCCAGAATTGGTAGATCTCCCAAGGCAACAGGTTCAGGATGACCAGGCTTTAAAATAATACCGAGCCTAGCTTGATCCTGCCAACCCAAAATATCCCTGCCATTCAGTGCAACATAAATTTTAGTATACATTACCCTCCCTTTAAAATCAATGTTATCAGGGAAATAACCACGCATGGTTATATCAAAACCCCCAAAGGCTTTGGGATTAACATCTGTAGCAAGTAATTTTGTGTTGTTCCAAGAACACTGAAATGTACTTTCATCTAAAATGGTAATGGGAGATCCTGAATCCGCCATAACTTGTATAGTATGCACACCAATAGAAATTTCACAAAGAGGACCTTTGACACTGAAGTCACAGAGAGCATTAATCTGAATGAAGGATATAGAAGAAACATTTAGCGCATCACAAATTTCTTCTTCAGAATATACCATATTAACTTTAGTTTTATCTCTAGGTAAACGACATAACGCAGCAAAATGGCCTACACGTTTACAATTTGAACACCTTTTACCCTGGACACTTAGGGTTGTTTCCTACGTGAAATTTTGAACCGCACCTGTAACAAAATACATTGGACTTTTGTTCATAAACTTTTTTACCACTAATGCGGTTAGAAACAAGATTTACATTACTATTATCACCAGATGCTTGTGAAACATTACAAACAGTAGAAGAAGCATGTTCAGCTAAAATTTTCGAGGAAACCACAGAACACTCGATGCTTTTCGCAATTACAATGACTTCATCCAATGTTGGATTTTTACATGTCAAAATCCGCTCCTGGATCTTTTTGTTGAAACAATTAAAAACTAACTGATCACGCAGAGCAGTTTCAAGATATGTACCAAATTCGCATTTTGAGGCAAGAACACGCAAAGTTGCCAAATAGTCTTCTATGGACTCTTCTTGCAATTGTTTCCTTTTAAAGAAAACATGCCTCTCAACCATGACTGATGGATCATCCTTAAATTGTTTGCCAAGGCGCGTTAATACTTCAGTATAAACATTCCAAGTGTCATCATCAGTTGGAGCTTGAACAACAGATAAATTATCAAATAATTGTTGACCTGCATCTCCTAAATGGTTAAAAAGAATAGCTCTTTTTCTTGACGCAGAATAATCCAAAGCGTCTATAGCCTCCAAATAATTTGTGAATACACGTAACCATTTGTGCCATGGTGTTGGAGGCTTACCAGGAGCAATTAAAAACGAAGGAGGTGCTACAATTCCATTGTTGTTACTCGAAGTTGCCATTTATAAGAAAAAAAATATATAATAAATTCTTACTTGTCAGCCAAGAGCGTTCACTAAAACCGGTTTCTGTAATTTTCGTTTACACAATTTTCTTGTTTAGTAAAAAAAAAAAATCCGACTAGAAATGTCCACAGTCGCGTAGAACTGACAAGAAATGTCACGTAAATATTCAGATTGAGAAAATGGCCGTCAACGTGACTAGCGTGATGACACTTCACGTAGAATGCGTTGGTTGGTAAGCAATGCGCGTTGCTATGGAGCACAAGCAGTGACGTACTCACAATTGACTCGTTGCGCGAGCACAGGCTGCACGAGTACAAGGCAAGCCGGCTTGGTTCGCGAGCGAAGAACCCAGCTCGCGTTTAAAATAACGGTGATCAGAGTCAGACCGTTGAGGAACGCCTCAAGGTAATGTGAAAAAAACTTGTTAAACTCAGTTTTTTTTGTAGTCGGGAGCCTCGTTAAGCTAAGACGATCACTTGAATATGGAAATCCACGGTGATTCAATTGGCTCCGTCTCAGCGGTTTAAAAGTCGAAAGACGATCTGCTCACGTCGGTGGGTCTGAAATTGACAAGCTTCAGAAAAAAAAACGTCGCCAATAAATGTAGTATAAGCTTGTAGGAATAAATGATGAAATTCGAGGTATTGTAGTATAAGGTAGGTTTTATTCCAAGAGTAAGATAACCCACGACCAGCAATGAAGAGGAACAGGCTCGTAATGATAATGACATAAGAAACAAGGCATTCTAAGAACATGCATAAGAACACTCATGTAACATTCCTTAAAGCAAACAGGTAGAATAAATACAATACATACTACACTTACTTGCGTCAGAACACCCACCCTGCATACATTATACCTGGCGCAGGTATAATGTGGCGCAGGGATTTACAGAGTGACGCATCTACCTAGATGCGTCACTTTGTAAGTAGGATGCAACGTGGTGCATTTTTTACCCTGCTGGTGCGTCACAATAGCAGAAGCTTATGAAGGTAGTATGACGATTTTCTGCAAGCATTTCTACTCAATTCGTTTTCTGAAGCTAGAATGGGCTCTCGGGGTTCACCGCCTTTCGCGCCAACTGCGGCGCTTTAACCGAGTTGATTCATCTCATGCCCCTCACTGCTCCTTTTCAGCAGCACCCAGGTGAGAGCTGATAACATTGCCGAGGCTCTGCTGCAGTGCCTGCACTGGAGGGGAGGGGGAAGTGACGTCTGCCCACGCAGGGCCGTCACGCACGACGACGCCCACGCCGTCTGCTGTCAGACTGCCGCTCGGCGCAGGCCCCGCCCTCTGCAGTGGCCGCGGCGGCGGCAGCTGGATGCTCTGCTGCCTGGGGGACCGAGCGGCGCAGACAGCGATGCAGTCTTCAACGGAGGGGGAGGAGGCCGGCCATTATCCGATTAACTGCCGGTGGAGGTTGCTGGGGAAATAATCTCTGTGCCACCTGCCGCAGGTCTGAGGTGGAGAGGCGTCCAAGAGTCGGAGCCCGCTCCTCTCCCGTGTTCGTTGCGCCCTGGTGTAATAATTGCGCTCAGCTCCATATGAGTGCTGGGTAACGGATATACACACAGAGACACACACAGAACAGATAACAATATTTAAGGTCGAAATTGAGGGCTTGCTCATTCATTTAAATTCAGATATTATATACCGGCCCACTTACATTAAAATAGGGATATATTAATGTATTATTAGAATTGCCATCTTATCCCTTTTCAACCGTCACCATCGAAAAATAAGCAGAATCACCTAAAGCCTATACTTTTAACCCATAACCATTCAAACAGCAAAAATAAATAGAAAGTGATTGAGAGTGTCCCCTAGAGCTGCGTCAACGATCCCCGACTAATAATTAAGAGAAATAAAGACAGACAAGTCATGTTACGAATGAATATATACGATTTTGTTTAAAGTCATTTTTAGCATCATGTCTCTGGGTATTTTTAGTCTTAAAACAATAACAAATGGCCGGGATTTGTTTCTTGGAAAGGTGGCAAAGTATGAGATGTTTGCCTTGTTATTTGCAAACGTATGCGCATGCCAACAACTTAGGGCAAGCCCTTGTAGTCTGCCCTTTTGCAATCTGACTATAGCATATAGACGCCCTACTTGGCTGAAAACACGTTACGGTACAAGAGTGCCGAGGGCCCAGGACTTCACAGTAGCCCCACCCTTTGCCTTAGCCTCTCTCAGCTGCTTTAGTCAATCGGATGCTTTAAAAATGTTTTAAAAATTCTTCTTCATTGCTGCCTACCACTGTTATGTATACTATTTCACTTTTAAGGTTTAGATTTGAGTTCTTTCCCTACTCGTGGCCTTAAAAGATAATTTAGAAGACACTTTGGTTCTGAGCCCCTTGCCCGCCTTCTCAAAGAAGTAGACTTGCTCTTTTGTCTGAGAACATTTCAGAGTATGACTATGCCATGCAGGCGTGTACACCATCCAGCAGAAAATAGGGCAACGGCCACCATTTATGAGGCCACTCTGATGTGTGTTCGATACCCAGCTGTCATCACATTGATAAAAGCACACTCAAGCAGAGCAGCACCTGGTAGTCCATCCTCTGGTAATGCCACACCACACATGCCAGTCTGCAGGCACTGCCACAAAAACTGCATACCAGTATCCTACATTATTCCACACTCAGTCTGCCACCTATCAATAGGACAAGCTAACTGCAGATGAATTTGACCAAACCTAGGTCCACTGTGACCATAAAAAATGGAGGCCCAAAATGTCTCCAAGTGAAAAGCAACCACACTTACAGGAGGCCTCTGGTGAAGTGACAGCAAGCACACCTAAAGTCTCCTTCGACCACATTTCCCCCACTGTGAACCAACTAGGGCCTCTTCGAAAAGGAAAGAAAGCCCAGACATGGAAACAACAATGTGAAGCACCTATTCTCACGTGCGGTCTATTTTTATTTTTTTATATTATGTTCTTTGTATGGTGCTAAACCACGAGAGACATCAGATTGCTTTATGTGTCATAGAAATGAAGTAAAACACAATCAGCGGAAGCATTCAAGATACAGTTTCATGCAAAGCAGGACAAAACAAAACCCATGGTGCGTAATAGGATAAAGGTATGCATGCCAAAAGTGATGAAAGTAAGAATTCTGAAATAACAGAGGGTATACAAATAATACCAAGTTAATAAGGAAAGAAAACTTGAATAGTTCAGGGTAATAGTGTGTAGGTAAAATACACTGAATTATCAAACAGGGCGTAATATAACATCAAGCTGATCAGGAAAGAGTTATAAGAACTGTCCCATAGATTAGAGTACATTTATATCTGTTACAGACAATTCATTGTCAAACTCTGGAATGCCTGAGGACATACATATAACATCAAGCTGATACGTAAGCTGTTAGATTAACTGTCCAGTAGTTGAGAGTAGCGGAGTATGTGTTAAAGACAATTATCAAACTCTCAAATACCAGAGGATACCCATGGAACATCACGCTGATTCAAAAGGCTTCATGAGAACTGTAGAGTCATCCAGCTTATCGGTGTATATTTTAGAGAAAATGAATTAACAAACTTTGGAATGCCAGACGGCATCCATATAACATCAAACTGATCTGGAAGATGTTATAAAAACTGTCTAGTAATTCAGGGAATCAGTACATATGTTACAGATACGGAATTTAGAAACTGGAAACCCAGAGGGCATTCATATAATGTAAAGCGGATGAGGTTATAAGAGCCATACAGTAGTACAGATTAGCACTGTATATGTTCAAGACAATGAGTTATCGGAGTCCGGAATCCCAGAGGGCATCCATAGAACATCTAGCTGATCCAGCAGAAGTTGTAAGAATTGTTCAGTAGTTCACGGTACTAGTGCAAAAGTTAAAGACAATGAATTATCAAATTGTGGAATCCCACAGGGCATCCATAAAACTTTAAACTGATCCAGCAGTAAGCATTTAAAATGAACTGCATTTACCATAATGCTAAGGGGTGAACTGTGCTGGGGGGTTAACTGTGCTGGGAGGTGAAGCAGTGGGCTCCCATCCCCATTCTGTTTGAAAAGGCGCCATTGAGCTGACGAGCCTTTGGAGATGCACCTGTGCGCCTGTGAGAGGTACTGAGACCTGAAAGGATTGTGGCAGCTTGCTCAGCAACCCCAAATACATTTCATTTTTTATCTCTACTGATGAAGGATAATATCCAGAAACATGTGTCTATAGATTGTCAGCACTAGTCTGCACCAACTTTGGTGAAACACTTCAGCAAAAAGTCAAGTAAGCATTTAAAATGAACTGCATTTACCATAATGTTATGGGGTGAACTGTGCTGGGAGGTGAAGCAGTGCGCTCCCATCCACATTCTGATCCAGCAGGCGTTATATGAACAGTTCAATAGTTCAGGATACCAGTGTATATGCTAAAGACAATGAATTATCATACTCTGAAATTCAACGGGGGCATCCATATAACTTCAAGCTGATGAGGATAACTTTACAAGAGCAGTACAGTAGTGCAGATGACCACTGTATATGTTAAAGACAATGAATTGTTGGAGTACGGGATCCCAGATGCCATCCATATAACACCGAACTGATCAGAACAGAGTTGCAAGAACAGTGCAGTAGTAGAAATTACCTGTGCGTATGTTAAAGACAATGAAGTATCAAAGTCCGGAGTCGCACAGGCCATTCACATACACCAATTCTAGAAATGGCAATTGCTTGGACTGCTAGGTGTACACTTTAGGGGAAAAAAGGCTGATGTTTTGAATCAGTTTCAGCTGGTACTATGTGCTCTTGACCCTAGCTTTGACAGGCGGGAAGCACTCCTGGAAGGCAAGTGAATACCCACATAGTCTCTAGTACAAATGAATCATACTCAGTGCTCCTTTGGAGTCATATATAACAGCATCAGGCCACTCACTGGAGGCAGAATGTGCAATCAGAACATCCTCACCACAAATTTAACAAGCACATCAAGGCCAACAAAGAAAACCATACATCCCCAAGCAGCTTTTTGGTAAGCAGCCTGCGGGCACAAGACCTAAGGACACAAACATAGTAAAAGGTGCATTAACCAAACAATGTAAAGAAACAAGCACTCATTCAGCCTCACAGATAGGTAAATTACTGCCACACAACAACAGTACAGAAACAGCCCCATGCTTCTTTAGAGCAAACAACCACTACCCACATAGATTCATACCTAATAAAACAAGACTCCTACATGAGCACATTGACTCTACATGTGACCGCCACTCCCAAAAAAGCACAAACTCCCACTTGGCAGGTTAAGATCAAAGGAAAATGTTGTATAAATATCAAAACACCACACTAGTACACCCAACCAATACCAAGCCCTCAATCTCAGCCTTTCACGCTGGAGGAAGCCTTTTTGCTGCTTTACAAGGCTCTTCCTGCAAGCATACAGTATTGCATTCATTCACAATTGTTTTTTGTAGTTTATTTAACCAGTTTGTCTTGACAACTCCGGATGACTTTAGGTCAGAAGGGGCAAAACAATATTCATATATTGGGATGGTGCTAAGATGTCAGGGTTATATAACATTTTGGATAATGAAAAAGTATTTCCTGTAAAAATGGTAGTTTTGCACACGCCATGCTGACCTTGAAGTTTCCATCTTTTTTCTATAGTGAAATTCATTATAAAAGACCACTGAAATTGGGCGTGAGCCACACTCTTTCCTGAGCCTTTAAGGATGCTTCCTGGTTTTCTACTCATTTGCTGCAAATTTGAGACCTAATCTATTTTCCTATATTTGTTCATTTTTTTATTTTTACTAAGAATCTTTGTGGCAATTGATTTCTATATTGTTTGACTGATTCAGTGAGATTGCTGATGCTTTTCAATTTTTTCCATTTCTGTATTGCTCTTAAATATGAATAAGGTTTCCAGAGTTTACTCTGAATCACTGATCTCAAATTCTGTTTTTGAGTAAGTCCTCTCTCATTGACTGTAATTTGAAATTCTGTTTGAATCTTGTCTCAAGAGATATATTAGCTCATAGCTATTAAGGTCCACTCAGTCCCGACCTTGGTAGTTAGATTCCACTACAATGCAGATAATCTAAGAGATAGCGCCATTACATTCTTCATCAAACAAGTTTTTTATTCATTAATTTAGCTAAAAATCCACAGATATTTACAATTATTCACATAACAAGAGGTGACACAAAGATCAGCCAAGCCATTTCCATGAAATCCCAATTAAAGCATGACCATACACATTCACTGTAAATGGATAGGTTCCATCAATCGCAGAATAAACTTCTTATGCCAACGACTGCAACAACCTGCCTCGCCAAATACACATAATTTGAATTAAAACTGAACTTCATGCAACTTTGAGCAATTTATGTTTCAAGCTGAGTATTATGGTTACATGAAACGTTAAGGCACGCACAGGAACCATAGGATGACATATACTTATTAATGTTAATACTGTTAAATATTCCATCAGACAACATATTATGTTTGAAATTAGATATCCAAAGCTTGCAGCCTTCATATCAAGAAAAAGTTTCACATCTGAACAATGTCAAGAGTTTCATGGGGAATTCATAGCCAGATTACTACCATGTATCTAAATTCTCCATTTGAAATGTTACTTGTGAAAAAAGTGGCCAGGTTAACTTTCATGTAATTTGTTTGGATCACAAGAATGTATCTGCCAGCTTGTTTTCACCAAATCTTCAAATGCTTCACAAATTCAGGGGCATATAAGACAATTTAGTACTTGAGAGTACATTTTCTGCTGTAATGCATATTTATTGAATTAGAAGGTGGTTTATCTTAATAAGTACTAGAAAATATGTCATAAGGGAAATGCATGAATGAAAGGATTACATAGGTTTCAGTTCAATGTTGTCCATAATGAATAACAGTACTTTCAACCAATCTGACTGCCACATTCCCATGGCTAAGCGGAACTATTCCCACACTGTGTTCGTTTTTAGTTCGAGTCTAACGGCAGCGTGCATGTGCTGCTCACTCTGCGAGGCATGCTGTAGTCAAGTATGCTGTGGAAGCATCGCCTACTCTCATCCCATATTTTATTTGGGCTGTTGTCATTGTCCTTGGTAAATGCTGGCTTCCGATTGATAATGAGGCTTGTTAGTCCCTCCTTGTTACCACCCTGTCTCTATTTGTTACCTCCCATGAGGACTGGATCTTTTATTTGTGGCGTTACATGGTCTCCTTCATAAGTCGGTAAGCACTATTTTTTTTATTTGCAGCGTGGTCCGCTTTTACTTTAGCGGCGCACTTGTTTATTTAATGAATTTGCTGCACAGGCTGAAAGGGAGCATTTCTACTCACTAATCTAACAAGCATTTGTAATGCAATAGGTCTCGAATTTACGCAAATGTGATTTATTGACATTGCAAATAACAATGCATTTTATTTTTGTTTATGTTTTTAAAACAAAAATAAAAGGCATTGCCTTTTACAATGCCAATAGCTTAAACTCGCGTAAATGCAAGACTGATTGCATTGCAAAGGCTTGTTATGACTGCCAGAGGTTTAACTACCCACCGCCTACTATTCCACCTCTTTCCTAATTCATACCTCATTGAACTCTGCATGTTCCAGTATTACAGAAAGTCTATTGACCACTTGGCATATCAATTCTGCAGGCTATTCTAGATTGAAAGTTTTCATCCTACTAATGGTAGCGTCACCGAGTATGTTGCGTCAGGGTAACCTCTAATGACCCAAGCTGTGGCAAACTCTAAGAGGTGAGGCAATACCACAACAGACCAGTTGGGCCTCTGAGCTTGGAACATTGGAGGCTACAACTTGCTCGCTAAGTGCCAATTAACAAGAACAATATGCCAACTTCATCCGCTATACCAGGTACGTTCCCTTCCCACAGCCACAAAACCCATTGCCATCAGACAACAAAACCATATTCATCTATATTTCCACTGTACTACAAGCTACTAATGGTTTCTTCTGAACCAACCACAAGCTTCTAATGGTTTCTTCTGAACCATAACAAATGCTCTGCACACGTCCACACCCCATTCCACGGGACAATGCAAAACCAAATGTTTTTCACAATGCAACCTGTAGCACATTTTAGACCTACATCTCATATAAATACTCATGCTCCACCAACAACCTTTACCAACATTTCACGAACTACCTCTCAATGGTTCTTACTGGGAAAATGTCCTATTTATACATGCCCACGCATATAAATCAGAATGGAAAAAGTGGAATGGGACCATCAGACTGACACCACTTGTCCCCAATAAGTCAACGCTGCTGCCAAGCAATTCAATACCAGAAGAAACGTGTTGCAACCCTGGGGTACGATCACAATTAAAACATATACTAACAAATATTAAATAGTTAGCACAGTATGCCCACATGTGATTGTATATCAGAACATGGAACCTTCATATTGTAGCAAAAAATATCAACAACCGTGATCTTGAAAATATAAGTATATATCGATAAGTATAGATTTACTATTACTTTTTCCACATCTGTATTCTTTGAAGGCATATTTCTAATCGGGGTAAGCATGTGGAATTTAATGAAGTAAATTTATCCTTAGCCGTCTACCCCCTTCTCCCCCCGTCCCCCAACTCACAGGTGAGGAGCGATGAATGAATCACCACGTGAGGCTGCTCATCCTGTCACAAGAATGAGTCTGGTGAATGAATGAGTATGAGACCCTGCCTGACCTCCTCCTAATGAGAATTGATGGGTAAATATGTACAAGAGACTAAACTCCATCCTTTCTCCCCAGAATGCAGATTGTGGTTGAATGAACATGTATGATTGACAACCGGCCTCGCCTAGTATGCCTCAATCACTGAATGGCCAAGTGAGACTTTAGCCCATCCTCTCTCTACAGACCGAGGCTGGTGATTGGATGGACATGGGGGCCTGAACATCCAACCCTCTTTCCGTTGAACTCAACTGTTTGTCATTTCTCTGAGCAAACCTTTCCAACAGAGGCACTGGGTTGGAATTGCAGACCACTGATGCAGTTCTGAAGTCTTACAGTTGTGACAACGCCTTCTCGCTGCTGCTGTTGACTACAGGCCAGACATAAATCAAGCCAGGCCTCCCCTGCACAGGCCCACCCTCACCCAGGCTCCGAGAAATCCATGTGCCAGGCAATGAGTCACTAGTGAATACTTCTAGATGAATAACATGACTGTGAAAATCCAGCTGCAGTTCCAGCCCATAGACAGAGGCCTCTGTTAAGCCTTTAGTTCCAAGGAACAAACTGTTCTGTTAATGCATTCTCTCGAGAAATATGCTTTAATTACCTAAGTGCAGTCTGCCAGGACCCCAGAACCGTAGTGATCAGAAAATTAAATTGGCTGGAAATACTATCATATATTGATTTGAGGTGGGGCTTAATTCATAGGGACAAATGTATTGTTATTTAGGGTGGGCGCGTGTAGAACACTAAACGGCACTCTGAGATGCAATAGCAGTGCAAACAAAAGAGCAGATCAAGTTTCCAGTACAAAATATATTTGGTATTGAAAAGTACACTATAGGACGGGGCAAAATTACTTTAGCACCTTTTAGCGCTGACCCACAATCGATGCAAACGTGCTGAATTGGAATCTGCTGATTTTTATGCAAAGCGCAATAGAATAACCTGCTTGTGTGTGAAATCCTAGTACCAAGTGAAACCAGGCAGAACTAAGGTGGAAACAGAATATTTGGTTATATCCCCATGTATAAGATGCCCAATTGCAGCCACATTACACAATTTACGTGGCTTATATTTGAATGGTTGCCTTTGTGTTGGGTTCTCACTCAAGGTAGCCCGGAGTTGTGTTTGTACTATAGCTCAAAGCATAGCATCATTCAAAAATCACGTTTTTCTGCAAGTGCAGATGATGACATAATGGGTATATGACCCTTATTAAATATAATTCAGCGCTATTTACTCTGATTTTCATGGTCCTGCACATTTCACACAGCACTGCGCTGTGTGAATGTTAGTAAATGTGGGCCATAATGTTGTATATAAGTGCTGTAATAACAGGTGTAACTTTTTCTGCTCCTAATGATGCTTGTTTCAGCAGCTGAGCAGCATTTAGATTTGCACCTCAGAATCTACAGGACAGGCATTGGTTATGGAAGAGGGTGCATTACACCACTGAGCTGTCTTACACTGGCCCTGTAGAGAAGCCAAGTAGTTTTACTTAATATCTGAGAGAGGAGGGTACTCCCGCCTTTATTTTCCTGTCCTCAAATATCCACTCAATTGGGGATTCATGGTTGAGGAGGTCATTTTAGTCACTTCCACTTCAGTCACAGTTCCACTCGTAAACTAGAACTCAGGCGCAAGGTGTGCTTTTACCCGATTTTAAATTCTGAGAAGCGTGCACATTGGGCTTCCTTTTAAAGTTTTTGCCCGAGCAGATATCCGCAGGTAATATTTGAGAAGATTTTGTGGCCAATTCACTGCTCCATATCAGTTGATAAGTAGGGGTGGATGGTATACTGTGCTCCTCCGGCAAAGTTTGCGCGGTCCGCTTGGAGCGTGGAGTTTCAGAAAAACTCCACCAACCGCAGCATGGCATCATTTGTCTCGTGCACAGCTCTCCAACTCTAAGGTGGTGAAGGAGAAAATCAAGCGCTAGACCCCCTCCCGGGGAGATTTCTCAAAGAACGCGGAAGCAGCAGGTCACTACAGCTCGCATTGAGAAAGCTGCAGCTCAAGTAGAAAATCTACTTGAGCTGCAGAAAGAAGTAGGGTCCACTGGTGTGCCATGTGTTGTAGTGTGTTCTGATTTTACAGTGAGACAAGCTCCTGGTGCGAAAAATCAGCACGAGCAGCACGCAATACTGTAACACCGCTGCTCATGGACTCACGGAACTCCGCAGAATCTTGTGTAGTTTTTGCATAACTCAGCGGTACAACGCAGTGTGAAACTCCACAAGTTCCGCCTACCCCTATTGATAAGATGTGTTTCCCAATAGGGATCTCAGCATCAGTTGCAAAAAACACAACAACTAGTATTCATCAGGCCTCTTCCTTCAACCTGCTTTCCAAACACGATATAAGATGTACACAATTCTTAATTTGTTATAGGATGACTTTGAGTGCCCAAAGCTCTTCTTAGAATACCGCGGCCAGCACTCGAATACCGAGCCTGCTTAGTCTTGAATCAAGCTAATGGCTCGTCCATCCACTATTAGACACTTCCAGCCCCTTTATATCACTGGTGCATGTTTCTCTTTTCTCCCTTGTTACAGTTTTAGCATCTTTCTCTTTTTCCTCCTCCTTCTTTCCCTTTCTATTTTTCCCCTTCCTTGCTTGCGGTTCATGTCTAATGAGGGAAAATGTGGGCCAGTCTGGAAAAATGAGTGCCGGTGGTCCTCACCGACATCCACCGGCAAAAATTGAGCACTGCATACACAAATCCTTAGGGAAGTTTCCATTACTTTGACACTTGTTTCCATATGTGATTACCATCAAGTATGCCCTATAAAATGTTTTTCAATCTAAGATGCATTGTGTCTAGATCTGAATTAATTAATAAGCACATTTGGTGCAAAATTGTGTTATTTAATTTGGCTCATTCGAGACATAAAAAAAAAACTTTTATTCATGGTAGACCAGTTTGTATAAAATAAAATCTGTGCTAGAGCAAGCCTACTTCAAGCCAAGCTTAAGAGCTGCCCTGTTAATGATCCTTACTCTCTGAAAATGTCCCCAAAATAATGTACTCGGACATGACACTGAGGCAAAAGACAAGGGGTCCGAGAAGTGTGCTATATCATCTGTGTGGCAGAGATGCCAGGCATTCACACAGTGACAGAATAAGTGTAGCCCAGAATGGGAACCAGTCTTACAGCTTTATGGTAAATACATCCATTTGCAAAACCCTGCTGCAGCATCTCCATCTTCAACCTCAACTGCCTCAACTGCCTCCTTCTGAACCCCCCAAACCCATGCAATCCATCAAAAATCCAGCGCTTGGTGATTCATTGTGTAGGTAGCCATTTTAGGTACTATTGGCCTCATTCTGAATGTCTTTGTATCCATGAACTCAAGTGCAAAACAGTGGTTGCACCTGATTTCAAATTCCAGAGAGCGCACATACTGTGCTTTAACCCAGGGATGTTCTGCTAATGTCTGCCGGTATCACCTGGAGGTGTTGCGGCAACCAAACACTTATATTGACTGCACTGTCCATTATTGCCCATTTCTAAAAGAAAAAATTGGAATCAGATCCAAAAATTGCCTGTGGTAATCCTGTTACCATACAGTAACTTTCCCTCCCCTTGAAGCCCGAGACCTGGGGTAAGACTGTTGTGATTGAGCTATGTGGAAGAAGAATTGCTTGATTGAAGACAGAACATTAGATTTATCTCCCAGGAGGAGTGCCTCAGATTCCAGCTCACTGGTAGGGCTTGTAGAAGCTAATGTTAGACTTATTTGGCTCAATGGCCCGTGGTTACCCCCTTTTAGCTCTTCAGGCATCATCTGTCATCACCTCCCACTACAAAAACTACAGCGGTCCTGGAGATACTCCAGTTTGATCCCTCTTTCCCCAATCTCTACTGTAAAAGGAACATGGCTTCCACCTTTGCTTCTAGGCGTGTGGGCACCCACTCCATTGGAATTTTGTAAAGGCATGCATGGAATTCAGAGTTAGAAGGCCATAACACCGTCTCACCTTAAGTTGGTGTTCCAGTGTACTATTCTTCACCAAGTTACTACCACCAGCGTGCTAGGTTGAAGGGTAGTGGGACTCCAGTGCACCGTGTCCCCTCGTATGAACACTGGACGTCCTTTCTACAACCCCGTGAAGAATTGTTTCTGACCAGGTGGGCACATCATTCTGTCGCTGGGGCAGACTGCATGCAGACTGTGCTGGATTATGCAATGTTTACTGGAATGCTCAAAGCCCCATTAACTTGCCAGCACCTGAAACTAAAATCTGGGCAGCATAAACAATTTGATTCAGTCTCCTTGAAAGTGTACCAGCGTAAACTCCTAAGCATTGAACTGCTGCACTTAGAGATAGAGACTTCTGGTTACTGATTGCCTGATCCTTTCGCAAGGAACACTGCTGTCTGTCGTCTTCAGATGTCACAAGGGTGGGCTTCAGAAACGCCTTCCGTTGGATAAATGTGTCTATTGACCCCCTGGGAAATCTTTTGATATGGTGTAAGGGCTATATCAATTTATATTAGTACATTTTATTGTTAACTTCTACAAATTATTGTGAATCAGAACGTTTCTTTGCAGTGAGGGAACTGTTAAAAAGTTATTGGATCATCTATAAAACCAATAAGAAAATTATTGACAAGCCAATAATTTTACACTACAAAATTCATTGATGATTCTCTTTATGTTTAAAATGCATACCTTTTAGGCTAACACAATTACGATATGGTGAAAGTGAGGAGCCATTCATACATTTCAAAATATATAATTGACCACATGATGAAATAATCACTTAGGATCCAGTAAGATAGTGATAAAAACATTTAAATGCTACATCAAGGAACGTAGCCTGAGACCCACCCAACTGTGGACCACTAACAGTCATGCTGAGGCAAATCCCTTATCTGCAGGTGCAGACCCCACTCTTTGCCTCAGAGTTGGTTTGATCCGGGGTCTGAGCTTAGTCAAAATCTTGGCACAAGCACAATATGCACAACTGGGATTCAAACTTAAACCACAAACACAACATTCTCTCCTGCTGTCCACAACCTCGGCACGGTTAGAGGTCCAGGGTCACACTATGCAACCTGTTTGTCCTTGTTCACATCTGTCTCTGCATATGAAGGCACGTGTGTAAGATTATGTCTAGGTATAGGCTTTGTACTTTGGACATTTTAAAGCCAGAATTAATGAGGCTATCATTATTTTACTCCTAAAAATCACCCCAAAACCTCATTGCATGAAGAGAATTCTGCTTCTTGCAGAATATATGATACCTCGTGA
This sequence comes from Lissotriton helveticus, assembly GCF_964261635.1. NCBI lineage: Eukaryota > Metazoa > Chordata > Amphibia > Caudata > Salamandridae > Lissotriton > Lissotriton helveticus. The sequence goes on from NC_136065.1 coordinate 205,064,551, forward strand.
AGTATCTGGTAAAATCCTCATTCTCAGTTGATCACCAACATCTAAGGCTTTAACGCTGCTGATTCTGAGAGCATCTTTGAGGTCCAGAGGGATATTCCAATTTATATCTCAGTTAATTAATTTTTCTAAGTTTAAAGCGCTCAATCAAAGAAGAATTTACCATCTCTACAGCTGGATTTTCCCTTTAACTGGACCACTGGGCTAGCACCCATGTATTTGGACTGAGACTTATTTTTCATTATAAGACTTTGACCCAGTGCCAGGGTTATTAGGGCAACAAGTGCAGTGGCACCGGTGCTCAGGTAATTGGGTGGGAGTTGATTGGACCCCAAATGACAGCTGTTTGCAATACAAAAGCAGGAATTGAGGAGCCAATTTCCCGCACTTGCATTAGGGCCGGTGGCACTTTTGCTTCGCCATGACCTACCGCAAGCATGAAAGAGGAGAAAGAAGGAAAAGAACGCTAGGAAGACAGGGACAATGGGAGAAAGTAGGGATGACAAAACCAGCAAGAGTGAGGAAAAAGTAAAGGGAGAGCAGAGTGGTGGTAGAAAAAGGCATGGGGGGAATCGAGACTAAACCGCTTTGGTTTTCAGTAACCCAGGCATTCGGCGGAGCAGCAGGGTCCTAAGAATAACTGTTTGCCTCTACATTCGTCTTTTTTCACAAATTAGGCACAGGATAATGTTTCATTCCTAGTCCAGTAAACCCATAAGAATAGGAATTCTCTTCACAAATGGCAAGTGGCACTTTGTCACCTATATTTTTCAGGGATATGGTGATGGCAAAGCAATGAATAGCAAGGTGATATTAAATGACCACAAAGTTACTTAATAAATTGATTCTGCCTCTATTCCAGATCTCTCTGGCTATGTACCTAAATTGAACCCGGTCGAGACTGAGGGGAGAGTGATGGGCAGTTTGGGAGATACAGCATTGTGTGTAACCTCTAGTGTGACCCTGGCACAACCAAGGTTTTTAAAAACAACAGTAGCAGGAATAGGATATTGACACAGAAGCAGAGTGTCCAGTGGTACACCAGGAACAGACAGCTACTAAACAGATACCCAACAATGGCTAGAGGCAGTCAGTAGAGCAGAAGGGATATTTATTATAAGTGTTATATTCCCATTTACCTTTCTTACTAAATGAAATAATGTTGTTGGCATGAAAATATAAGACCCAAGTCAAACAAGCAATTACAAAGTCGATATGTCTTGCCTATGCAAGAGCTGTTGGCTTTGCCAATGTGTTATAGCCATGTTGTATCCCAGCGTGGCTGCTGTTCAGGATATCGCTAACAGTTAGGGACGGAGAGGAGAGTGACATGGAGTAGAGTGGAGTAGAGTGGAATGGAGTGACTTATAGTGGAGTAGGGTGGCATAGAATATCATAGAGTTGAGTGGCATAAATTGGAGTGGCATGGAATAGAGAGCTGCAGATTGTATTAGTGTAGAGTGGAATAGTGTAGAGTAGTTAGGAGCATTGTATAGTGTTGTATACTGGAATGGAGTAGAGTGTTGCACAGTGGAGTAGTATAGAGTGGAGTAGAATAGAGTGGAGTAGACTGGCTTAGAGTGTCCTCGAGTATTTTGTCATAGAGTGGAGTGCAGTATAGTGTTGTATACTGGAATGGAGTTGAGTGTTGTATAGTGGAGTAGAATAGAGTGTCATAGAGTGTCCTCGAGTGTAGTGTTGTAGGGTAGGGTCGAGTAGAGTGGTGTGGAGTGGCACAAAGTGGAGTGGTGTATGAAGTGGCGTAGAGTGGAGTGCCATAGAGTGGGGTGGTGTAGAGTGAAGTGTTGTAGAGTGTTGTAGGGTGGAGGGTTGTAGAGTTTTGTAGAATGTTGTAGAGTGGCTTAGAGTGGACTAAAGTGTCACAGAGTGGAGTGCCGTAGAATAAAGAGGAGTGGCATAGAGTAGTGTATCGTACAGTGGAGTGTCATTGAGTGGAGTAAAGTGTCATAGAGTGGAGTATCAAAGTGTTGTGGAGTAGAGTGTTGTAGAGTGGAGGGGTGGAGAGTGAAACGGTGTAGAGTGGAGGGGCATAGAGTGACATGGAGTAGAGCATCGTGGACTGAAGGGGCATAGAGTGGTGTACATTGGAGTAAAGTGTTGTAGAGTGGAGTGGAGTAGAGTGAAGTGCCATATTGTGGAATTGTGTGGAGCATGCTATGCAGGGTGTGATAGTGCACTGCCATTACAGCAAACACAATTTTTTATTGAAATTACCATCACCTTTGTACAGATATATTGTTTTACTGCTAAAACTATACAACACACAAATGACAATGTGTGAAAATCGGCATCACCTATTGTATTGATTTGTTTTGAGCCTTAAACCCCCAACTTTTTGCCTTACTCCTCCCCTTTTTGCTGAATTTGTTTTTGTAGGCTTTACGACTCTGGGCACTTTACCACTGCTAACTAGAGCTAAAGTGCATATGCTCTCTCCATTAAACATAGTAGCATTGGCATATGCACAATTGACATATGCACTTCATGTGCCCAGGGCCTGTAAGTTTAATGCTACTAGTGGGTCTGCAGCACTGATTGTACCACATATCAAGTAGCCCTTTAAACATGTCTCAGTCTTGTCACTGCAGAGCCTGTATGTGTAGTTACACTGCCATGTCGACTTGGCATTTAAACCCCTTGCCAAGCCTTAATCCCGCAATTTTACTACAAATAATCTACCACTAATGTACACCATAGGTAGCCTATAAGGCAGGGTGCTATATACTTAAAAGGTAGGACATGTACTTTTAAGTGTTACATATCCTGGTAGTAAAAAACTGTCACATTTGTTTTTTACTACTGTGAGACCTACCCCTCTCAGAAGACATTGAGGATTCCTTATTACATTTAATAAGCGGTAATTCCTAATTAAGAGGAGGTAGATCTGACATGCCTAGTACCTATGGAATGGTAATAATAAATCCTCTTTAAGGGCAAAGTCAGATTTATTGTTACTAGTTTGAAAATGCCACCTTTAGAAAGTTAGGCATGGGCGCTGCCCGCGAGGCTTTCATCGGCATTGTACGGACTGGTCTGCTGACAGGGAGCCACGCGACATTACAAAAGGGAGGCACATACAACATCCTTGCAGCTGCCTCTGGAACCTTTGGCGGGGGGCCCAGCGGGGTTTGGAGGACTCGGAGCAGATCACATCGCGGGGTGCAGGCTCGGGTGGCGTTGTGGTCTGTACTGTACCTTGGCCTCGGCGGCCCGCAGAGGCGTGGAGTGCGTAGCGGATCTTACCGCTCGACGGGTGCCCTGGGTGTGGAGCTGGGGGCGCCCCTGACGGCGTCGGACTACCTAGAAGAGAGCGGAAGGCGCCCACGTGCCACAGATATAGACGAGGGAAACGTAAGGGACCTGTAACTCAGGGGTGAAGCTGCTGGAGAGATCAAGCACGTCGGGTAGTATACTTTGAGGACTGCACACTCCGCCTCCATGAGACCTAAAGGGAACGTAAACATCCAAACCAACAAGCTGGACAAGTATGCGGTTCCTCTGGGACAGGGCCAGGCAGGAAGCGTGACCGAGGACCAAGCTGGCCAAAAGGAGCCGTCCCTGACCTCCATAATGGCAGCGATCCAGTCATTGGGCACCAACCTGGAGACGAAAATGGACAAAATCTCCATAGAAGTGAACCTACTCCGTACCGACCTTGGCAAGACTACAGAGAGATCCAAATCCAACAAATCTGAGATAAAGGCACTTCAAACTTCCTCGAAAACGTTGGAAAAACGGGTTAGCAAACTGGTACTCCAACACTGCCAAATGGCCCTTAGGCTCGAGGAACAGGAAGGGAAGGCCCATCGGAGTAATATTCGAGTGGTGGGAGTACTGGAAGGAACGGAGGGGCCCAGCGTTGAGCTGTTTCTGGAGGACCACACAGCCAGGAGGAGGACCACACAGCCAGGAAGAAGACCTGCTATGCTGCTGAAAGGACTGAAACTCTGCTGGATTGCTGCTTTGTTGACTTGCTACTTGGAAGAGGTGTGGCGCCACGGCCAGGGCGACTGACGCTGGAATCTGGGGACCACGGTTCGATCCCCGGCTCCGGCGGCAGGTTAGCCCAGCACCATGTAACTCTGGGCAATAGCTCGCTTAATCTTCCCGACGGCCCCCAGCGCCTAGAGACCCTTACGGGTGATTGTGCGCTTTACAAATGTGGACTTTACTTTACTTTACTACTTTGCTGGACTCCTGCCTTGCTGTGCTGCCTTACTGACTGCTGTTCTCCTACGTGGGTGAGAAGGACTGGACCTGTATCACTTGAACCCAGTGTAACTCCAAGGGGTTGCTGGCTTGCCTCCTGATCTGAACTCTCAGGGGTACAAAAGACGTCCAACCCTTCTGCTGCTGCATCTGGACTCTGCCAACTGTGAGTCTGTCCAGCAAAGTGGGGCCATCTCAGTCCAGGACCCTTGGAAGTAATGCCTAGGGAGGTTGTTTCAACCAAACCCACACATCCTCACTGAAACTGGCGCACTGGTGCTGTTGCGTGGAACAGAACTGATGCCTCCCATTCGAAACCAGTGCATGGACTCTGTTCTGTGGATCATAACCGGCGCATTGCACTCGGAAGAAGTACTTCGCACTCTAAATCAACACATCCGATGATGCAGGAGCAGTAGCAGGGCATCGCATTCGGAACCAGCACATCTCACTCAGAACCGATGCATCACCAGCATTGTGTGGAGAAGATAGTCCACTGTGTGGTTCTACACCAACGCATCGCTTCAGCCACACCCCATACCTTCTTCAACGACGCAGCCCGGATCAAGATACTTTTGTTCAGTGGACCTAACTGGGTCCCTGTATCCAGCCTGCACTCCATCGAGGTCGACCTGAACGTTTGACTTTGACCTGGTCCAGCATGACTAGATATTTCAAATAAGCGCCTATTGCTTCTAAGCGCTATTTTGCAGTTTATTCTTTAGAAATTCATGTCTCACTCTCTACTTATTGGATTTTTGTTTTGTTTTGGTCTTGTTGTATTTATCAAATTAAGCTCTACATTTCTAACCTGGTGTGGAGTTTTTATGTGATGTTTTCTATGTGTTACTGTTGGAACTATTACACAAATATTTTACACATTGCCTCTTAAGTTAAGCCTGAATGCTCTGCCAAGCTACCAGAGGGTGAGCACAGGATAATTTAAGGTGTGTTTGTGAGTTACAATGACTAGGATCGTGGTTCATGCTTGGACAGGATGCATGCCTCTGCCAGTCAACATTGCCTCTTATGTTAAGCCTGAATGTTCTCTGCCAAGCAACCAGAGGGTGAGCACAGTATAATTTAGGGTGTGTTTGTGAGTTACAATGACTAGGATCGTGGTTTGTGCTTGGACAGGATGCATGCCTCTGTCAGCCAGAAACCAAATTTCTAACAGATATTTACATTTTGTTGTGCTAAAAATAAATAGCATCTAAGCCATTTTGCATTCCCAAACCGAGCAAGATTGTCACATAAATCCACTCACTTTGCAGTGGAGAAAGAAAAGTAAACACCAAACTCCCAGGGAGACAGAGCCTAACATTTAAGACTTTGTTGTTGAATGCACAGCAAAAGTGACAAGATAAAAATAATTTTTCACGGCTTGTTATTGCTCATTCACTTCTGAACTCGAGGATTGTTATTTTGTGCATGTTTTGGCACCTCCCACTCCCCTACTTCCAGTGCCTATAGCATCAGCACGACATTGAGGAAGAGCATTGATTAAGTTATGCTATTAGCTATTAGCAAAGAGCACTGACCAAACAGACAAAGAATTGTTCCTCAGAGGCATCTGATAGAGACATAGATTAGTAGAATCAGTCAAGAAGAACGATGGGAGGCAGGAAATCTTTTTAAAGAAATACAACAATTTGATGCTGTGAACTAGCTACCATACAGGAGACAACTGAAACCCCACGTAGTTCAGATCACAAACTTTATTCGGATAAACAATGTATCCATAAAAGTGCAACAATGATTACAAGAGAAAATGTAGCAATATATAATAGCAAGAATTACAGTTGTATAAACACAATACCATGAGACTTTAAGGTGGCAAATTAAAACAAAAAATCATCATAAATATGTCGCAAATATATAAACCAATCCATTTGTTAATTAGGAACTGTCTGTACGTTGTTAAAACTCAATCCATAAGCATTGACTTGCGTGCCCTGGTAGCAATTCTCAGGAATGTGCTTAGGCGGTAGACCAACTCTTCATTTTCTAAGGCAAGCATATGTGAATAGGCAGAAGCCAGGCTAATAGGCCTACTCCTAGTAAAGAATGGGAGAAGAAGCCACTTAATATAGTCCATGTAAAATTTGCAGAAAAACAAGAAATGCTGGGTTGATTGACCACTCAACCCGTCACATGGGCAGGGTAATAAGGAAAACCCATGTACTTTCCTGGAGGGCCTCACAAAAAAGAAAAAAGAGTCCCCAGAAAGTGAGCACTCATGAAAGAGTATCCGGAGCCAGTCATAGAGGTGGTAACAGGCTATGCTCCACGGGAGGGACAAAGACATGCTGGACAGGCGAAAACCAACAAAATCCAGCAAATATAAAGCAAGCAAATGTGAGTTACAATCCACAAGGCCAATGGTAAGTAACGGGCAGAATACATTTCCAAGGAATATTTCAGAATGTCCCCGAGAAGTCTTTCATAACAAGACAGCACAGCTGTCTGGTACGCTTCGACCTAAAACGCTTTCATAGTAAAAGAGGTGTACTTGGATCATGAGGCACAAGGATTAAACGTGTAGCCCTCCAGATTCCTGGGCCCCTACTATGATGATTTAATAAGGTTGGTGCCCTTCTGTAAGTTGTATGCGTATGTAAATGTGTTGGTATTTATAAAATGTAACACTAAGAAAAGAGAAGCAGAGACTTGTACACAGCAATAAGAGGACATTGGAACTATGTTGGCGGTGAAGCAGGAAATATTTGAGGTCCTGAATAGAAACTGTAAGGAAGGAGATGATCATTTCTCCTGACAGCCAGTTCGGTTTAGAGCTGGGAAGAAACCCCTTATCAATGATTGAAAAAAATCATTACTTGCATAGCACTTCATCAAGTAAGTCTGAAAGTGCTGCAAAGTAGGTATTGCTATCAATCAATGGTACGTTGATCAACCTCTAAATGAGGAAAAGCCTCTAGGACTGCATACATATCCGTGATATAGCAAGCCATCCAATCACTGTCCCAGACGTGAATAGCATCAGGACCAAAATTGATGCAGGTCTCTCGGCAAGATCTCTAGTCGATGATGGCACTTTTTGTTTTATGCATCATGAGGTTTTTTTGTATGACTCTCTCATCCAATTACCAAAAGGCCACATGTCCGATACTGCTGAGAATATGGCATTGCAATTTGATTAGGAATGCTCGGATTACTTTTGGGTCAATTGAGACTCACTCCGATTGTTTTGATTCAGCTAGTCTTTGGGACATTCCTGTCTAGTCTCCGTATCATTCACTGTGTGATTTATGGGATACCCTTGAGATTTATAAGGGACAAGATGAATCATTATGACACAAGTTGTAGTGTGTATCAAGTTCTGGTGGAACACCACCAGTATGCATCCCTTTTTGTTTTTGGGCGATTCCACCTTCTTTGCCTTCAGTTAACAAGCATATGAGTTTCATTCTGTCTTACTTTTTGTACACTAGCAATTTTTGTGGTATGACGGTGCTCATGTATATAATATGTATGGAATTATTGTTTGTTAAAAGCCAAATTGTTTTCTGTTTTTTACAGTGGCCCCCGAAGAAGGGATTACCTATAATCCCGAAATGCATTGGGCAAGGTTGTGATCCTTTCAATTTTGCTTAGCAATGTTTCTGATTGTTTTCATATATTTACTTGTACATTCCATTCCAATGATGATTCAAGTTATGTTTATGGATATTGAATAAATGATAATTGTTTCTGCACAAACATAAGTAAAAACCAAAATTGGTAATGAATTTGACTGATTAGTTTATGATTCATATGTTTAATCAAATGGTTTGAACTATTAATACATTAGTTTAGCTGTGCACCCGGCATACTGGTGGTGTTCCACCAGAACTTGATACTCGTTACCAGGCTGGCTGCCTTACAACTGGGTCGCACGCATCATTGTTAAGCTAAAATCATTTTGACAACAGATTTAGATTACACAAGGGTGTGCACAGACAGATCAATTTGTACAAGTTGTAGTGTGTCGCACAGTTTTTTCATCCCCCAAATCATATGAGCTTGTGTTGGGTTTTTGATTACTGAAATATTAAGGGGAGCCTATAGACATTCCAACATAACAGGGAAGCCACAGATTTAAATCTTGGTGATGCAGGTTAAGTTGTATATTCTTCTGAGGTCAACACTATTACTACCAACTAGTTGGGTAATTACAAGCCCTGTTATGTGATGCCTGTAAGATTATTTGGCTTGTTAACATTCTTGTATAAGCCTTCAGTATAGTTTTCAATCATATGTTCTTTCATGGCTGCTATCATATATTCTGGTTCTGTTCTATACATTCTGGTAAATCCTCCTTCGTATCATACACCATGGAAATCTGTCATTTAGCCATGTTGAGAACATTATGAACTATAATTGGCTTATCATTATGATGAAATATTTTGAAAACTGGTGCTCAGACATTAGAATTCTGAACCCTATATTTCTTTAGATTAGCATACACATAATTATCACATCATCTTTTTCAGTTTTAAGCAAGTCATTAGCAACGTGTTCAGAAAAAGTTGCATTTTGTTCAAAGAGATCATCAGAGGATAATTACAATGTCCCCCCCCCCCAAAAAAGCTAAATCTGATATAAGAAAATGAGTGAGCCAGCAGGCTCTAACAATGTCAGTTCAAACTATCCTGAGTAATTACTGTCACACATGGAAGTTTATGTGTCGTTATGGAAACAGACTAAACCATCTGAGTAAAGAGTTAGGCTCAAGGTAGTAAAACACGTTCCACTCTTAATTACCACAACTGAGTATGCACAGCACTTCATAACACCAACCACCTCAATGGAGCACAGATGCACAGTTCATGCCATGCTACGCTCACTCACTCTGGCCAAGGCTGGTCGGTTGAAACTGCCCCAAGACTCCATGAGCAAAGCATACAACAGTATGCCTGGGATCTGCAGCAAAGAGCACTGACAGAGAAAACAAGTGACAAATGCACTCTGCACATAAAAGGCTACTCTTTAAATAATGTATGGAGTGAGCAACATCAGCCCATTTAGATAAAGAATTCACGCTTTGTAATTGACAAAATATTACTGACTCTTCTCAAATACGATTACTCTCCATTGTCCAACCTCTGACTGTAAATTCAGCAATGGTGTAGCACATTTCACTAAGTGTCAATCTTGACTTTCATTGAAAGCCTCTTTCACGTTACCTCACACAAACATGTGCACCCATCTAGGCATATCGGGAAATTGCTGTGCCTATGGTGTACCTAGGCAACTTAACTAGGCAGTAGGTGTGCACACCCAGTTAAATAGATGCAGGTAATGCCCCCCTTTATCTGGGATATGTTCAGGCTTTTTGTACGTACTGTGCCCCTGTAGGCTTGACACACTTTGAACAAGTGGTGAGTGTTTCAGATAGTGTTACATCACTTACTGTGGTCTACTACTACTGGCATCTGTATTGTCACTACCTGCAACCAATTGCACACACTCACACGCCCACATTGCTCTGGAGTCTTTTCTCTGTCAGAGGTGGGCTGATTCCTTTCCAAGCTGCACTGTCTTCACTCCATAATAAATGTGGTCCCAGAAATTGGCCTTTCTAAATGTTAATGTCTCCACCTTTGGTAACATGAAAGACCCGACATAGGGCTTGATTAAGATCTTGGCAGATGGAATACTCTGTCACAAATGTGACGGATATCTCGTCCGCAGTGCTTAATTTATAAAAAATTAAGTGCCAGTCAGGGCCGGTCCTAGCCATGGGCGGTATGGGCAGCTGCCCAGGGCCTCGGGCTCAGGGGGGCCCCGCCGCCGGCCCCGCAGTTGCGGGAATAATACATGATTGATGATGGCCTGATTGGCCTGGGGAAAAGCGCTGCGCTGCGCACTGCTTCCGTCTGGTCCGTCCAATACAATATTATCGAGAGAGCAGTGTTTCTGACTCAGGGGGGCCCCGCCGCCGGCATTCTGTGTGGTGGTGTCTGCGCAATTTGGCGCCTGCATGCACCCCCCACCGCCTAGCTTGGTTGGTGGTGGTGCGTGCGTGCCCTGTGGTGGTGACGTGACGCCGGTGTCGCCCTTCTTCTCTTCCTCAGGTGACAGTGGCAGTGGGTCCCAGGGCCGTCAATCTGGTAGCGCGCGAAAGCGCTACCAATGACGGCCCTGGACATGTTTTTTTTGGCCAGCCCCTGCGCACTCAGCATGCGCACACGCCTGCAGTGCCATACGTGACCTGCCACAGTCAGTCACACTCACGTCAGTCACCACCTGCCTGCACTTACTAACTCGGGCGGCGGTCCGCGGGCCGCGTGGGCAGGGCAGGGCTGCAGGCCAGGCAGGAGTCGGACGTCTTCGCGGGGCCCGTCCTCCTCCCTCGTTGAGTCCGTGTGTTGACTCAGACTGTCTACGAACGACGAACGTTAAGGTAAGAGAGCTGCTTCAGTATCATTTAAAAACAATTATTTATATTATTTGAAAATGAAATCTGGAATTGCTGCGGGAAAGGCCAGAATGCAGGAGACAGGAAGTAGAGTGAAGAGATGGAGAAACCATTGACGAAGACAGGTCGTGGGCTGTGGGTGACGTGTCGATAATTAAATAAAAGAGCTTGCCTTCCACCAATATGAGCTTGAAATCCAGGGTCGGTCGCAGGTCGCCAGTAGCGTTGGGAAGTTGTGAAGGCTGCATATGTATATCTACAATTACCTTCTCCACGTATAGCAATTATAGTTTTAAATTAGCTAGTATATACATTTATGCAACTGCAAATACTGCTGACAACATTTGTCTCAGAACTCAAGCCAATTTAACAAGCATCACAATATAGGTTAATGTAATTTGTCCTAGTTTTGGATATGGAATAAGTATTTGTAAATATATATGTCTGCAACCTTTAAAAAGTCTGCACATATCTTTGGACAAAACACGTGTTTGCATTGGCTTCACTATAGGGACTACGAAAAAGGCTGTAATGAAGCATTTTACAGTGTGAAAGAAGATTAAAGACATTTTAGATGTTTAATCCAGAAAACGGTTTGTGGACTATCGCTAATGCTTGGTGGACCGTTACTAATTTGGATGTGTGGTTGGTAACTTCTTGTCTTCTATTGTGTTTGGGAGATATGGATCTTTGGCTAGTAAATTGATTTTTCACTGCACGAAGCCAGAGTGGGCACTCTTCCTATTCTGCTGACAAGGACATTTCTGTCTATCGAGCAGTGTGGAGTCCCTAAGCACAATGGGAAAATTGAAGAAGGGGCAATTGAAGCTCACGTTTGAAGCGAAGAACGTGACACGCTCCACACAAGATGACCCAAGTGACTCGGACCTAGATCCTACAGCTCAGAACTCGCCACAACTTGCAGCGTCCCTGCAGGCCATGCAGCAGAGTCTGGTCTCCATAGACAGCAAGATGGACTCATTAAATCAATGTATGGACTTCATGTCAGCCAAACTGGATAAGCAGGCCTCCATGATTACAGAGGCAGAGAGGCGTCTCTCTACAGTGGTGGATGATGTGCAGGCCACGACTAGTAAATGCTTGGAAATGGAAAAGCTTCTCCACATTATCCAGGCTGAGAAACTTTCCCGGTCAAACATCTCAGTCAGCATCTGTTCCACGTATACCTCCATGCTTTCGGTGTTGGTGGACTCCGGTATACCAACTATACGTATGTTACTGCACCACGAGCGTGTTTCCAATCCTTGTTTTTGGCCTGGATAATGTGATATCCACATTAGTTTGCTTCACTGATGCCAAATAACTAAGATCAAAAGTCCTGCAAAGTCACTTTCTGTGATGTCACTTGGAGGGGCCTCGCATCTTCCCTTTCGCCCGGGGCTTCAGAAGGCCTAGGACCGGCACTGGCCTTCTCGGAAGGCCACCACAGCCTGCATCACGCATTGCCCCTGCAAGTGCTGCCAATGATAGTACAAACATAACACCAAATCATGCTACAAGTGTAACAATTCAGGCTATTTCAGGCCAAACAAAGCTATAATAATGGTTTGAGATGCTGGAATTATTCATTTTCAATGCCATTTGACTTAATAAACACAGTTGTTGTATACATCTCAAACAGCACCACTATGTGGTGGATTGTCAGTAGATCCGGTGCTGAAAATTAATTGCTGGTGCCTAGCACTGGAAACCACCAGCTCAAATTAAGCACTGCCCATCCACTGTATTACAATTGCCAATAGGATATAATGCCCTTGTAATATGGCGGACAGGATATCCGTCACGTTTGTGGTGGAGCATCCAACCCGCCAATATTTAAATCAGGCACCTAGTCTAGAGAAGGGGAGACCTTCCTTCAAAGCTGCAAATTGAAATGGATGGGAGTTCCCCTCAAAGACAGAATATTGGCTATTTTAGTGCTCCAACTATTGCAACACAGAACATGATGGAATGTGGGAGGCAGTGACAATAGGAATGGAAGAGGCATTAGAGAAATCAGGAGTGTGAGGGAAGTCTTCTCTGTTTCTCTACCCCATGCCAGCATGTCCCTCTGTCTTCTCGCAGAGGAGCTGAAGAAGGTCTTTCCCAGCCGCATCTTCCATTCCAAGGCCCTCTGTTGTTGTGGTAACCCCGCCACCTGCCTCCTCTTTGGCAAGATGCTAATTGTAGGTTCTGTGTATTTTTATCATTTCATTGTACTGCTTTTGACACGTTGATTCCATGTTACAATCTCAAGCTTTCAGCTGACTCACAGTGGCGCACCCGCCCTTCACGGCTTAGTGCATTGTCTTTTCTGCCACCACCATAGAAATTAAATGTGTCTCACACAGAACGGTGGGACTCGACACAGACCTCACTCAAGACAACTGGCCGATGCAGCTTCAGCAGGAGAATGGAGGGGGAGGGGCCAGAGTACAGGGCTTTACCTGAATCAGTAGATGATCTGTGCTCGACCTGACCTGGTCAGAGCCGGTCGCTCCTCCCGCTGCCACTGCCTTCCTGAGCTAAGTACTGACCCAGCATTTTGTGCCTGCATTGATTTAATCGTGTCTTCGTGCCCCCGTATATGTAGTGGTGTTTGAGCCTTCATATTGTGCATATTGTGCCTGTAGTGATTTTAATAGTGCCTCCGTGCCCCTGTATTTATTTACTGTGCCTCCTGCCTCCATTTGTTTGGGTTTCGATTCTTCCTCCATTCCTGACGCTGCTCCGGCCCCACCCCCGCTCCCTCCAGCTTCACCGATCCCCTCCCCACTCGCCACCCCGCTCCCGCCTCCCAGCTGCCCCTCCCTCCCACTGGAACCAAAAGAAGAAGTCCGCAGAACGGGGAGCTGTGGCTCGACCTGACCTGGTCAGAGCCGGTCGCTCCTCCCGCTGCCACTGCCTTCCTGAGCTAAGTACTGACCCAGCATTTTGTGCCTGCATTGATTTAATCGTGTCTTCGTGCCCCTGTATATGTAGTGGTGTTTGAGCCTTCATATTGTGCATATTGTGCCTGTAGTGATTTTAATAGTGCCTCCGTGCCCCTATATTTATTTACTGTGCCTCCTGCCTCCATTTGTTTGGGTTTCGATTCTTCCTCCAATTCTGACGCTGCTCCGGCCCCACTCCCGCTCCCTCCAGCTTCACCGATCCCCTCCCCACTCGCCACCCTGCTCCCGCCTCCCAGCTGCCCCTCCCTCGCTCCGCCCCCTTTCACTATCCACTTATGACAGATGCACTTTCGCGCAGCTTTCACGCGCAGCGGACGCGCCCCATGCGCGCCAAAGGCGCGCCAAAGGTAAGCCCATCTACGCCCGTCCGCGCCTGGACCACGCCCAGCGCCAGACACCCTGGCCCCCGCAAAATCCCTACCAACTGCCTAACATACGACGCTGCAACCCACAATGCTCTCAACATCGGCCGCCTCCCTGTCTGCCACCAAGCCGCCCCAGGACTCACCCATGGACCCTTCACCTGCCGCTCCTGCAAATTCTGCTGCAACAAGACCCACACTACACCCACAAACGCCAAACAGAGCTCCGACAACAACCACCTGAAGTGCATCCTGCTCAACACCCGCTTGATCCACAGACACGCCATTGAACTGTGGAACCTACTAGACACCACAACGCCGGACGTCGCCTTTCTTACAAAAACCTGGATGAACGCATCATCAGCACCCGACATCGTAATAGCCATCCCGGACGGCTACAAGATCATCCGAAAGGACCGCACCAACCAATCAGGAGGAGGCATCGCCATCGTCCACAAGAACACCATCCGCATCACGACCGGTTCCGACGCCCCGCTCTCAGCCGCTGAACACCTTCACTTTCAGATACACACTGACCCTAAGACCACACTCAGAGGCACCCTCATCTACAGACCACCAGGACCCAGCACACAATTCAGCGAAGACATCGCTGACTTTATCAGCCCACACGCCTTCCCCTCCGAGGACTACATTCTCTTAGGGGACCTCAACTTCCACCTGGAAAAGAACAACGACAGCAACACCTCCACCCTTCTGGACAACCTCGCCAATCTCGGACTCAAACAACTGGTTAACACCCCCACCCACTCCGCTGGACACACGCTCGACCCAATCTTCTCCTCCAGCAAGCACGTCTCCTTCAATCACGCCACAGGACTCCACTGGACGGACCACAGCTGCGTCCACTTCAACTTCAGAAAGACCACGACTCACCACCACACACAACAAGTACCCCGCAGAAACTGGAACAAAATTACCACCGACCAGCTCACCACATCGCTAAACCAAAACCCTCCCGCCAAAGCATCGGACCCAAATCAAGCAGCCATCAATCTCGCACAATGGATCACCAATTGCGCTGACGAATTAGCACCCATGAAAAACCACCACAACAAGCCAGGTAGCAAAAAAAGCCCCCTGGTTCAATGACTACCTTAAAAACTCCAAAAAGAACTGCCGCACCATCGAGAAAACCTGGCGAAAAAACCCAACCACAGACAACATGACCGCCCTCAAGGACGCCACCCGCAAACACCACCAGCTGATCCGATCCACCAAAAAATCAGCATTCATGGATCGTCTCGACAACAACGCCCACAACAGCAAGGAACTTTTCAGCATTGTCAAAGAGCTCACCAATCCCTGCGCCGGCACCAACGACATCACTCCCTCTCAAGACCTCTGCGACTCTCTAGCCTCGTTCTTCCACAGCAAAATCGCTGACATACATAATAGCTTCGACGACCAGTCCACCCCCCCCCCACCACCGAATTGAAGCTCCCCACCACCACGCTTTGCGCCTGGAACCTGATCAGTACCGAAGACACCATCCGCTTGATGAACTCCATCCACTCCGGATCACCAACCGACCCATGCCCCCACCACATTTTCACAAGGCCGACTCCATCATCACACCCCATCTCCGAGATATCATCAACTGCTCCCTCAAAACCGCTACCTTCCCGGAAAACTGGAAACATGCCAAACTCAGTGCCCTCCTAAAGAAACCTACAGCAGACCCCACTTAGCTCAAGAACTACCGCCCCATCTCGCTCCTCCCCTTCCCCGCCAAAGTCATAGAGAAGACCGTCAACAGTCACCTTGCCGCCTTCCTCGAGTCTAACGACTGCCTCGACCCCTCACAGTCCGGCTTCCGAGCCAAACACAGCACCGAGACCGCCCTCATCGCAGCCACAGACGACATCCGAACACTACTCGACAACGGGGAAACAGCAGCCCTCATCCTCCTGGACCTCTCCGCAGCGTTTGACACGGTCTGCCATAGCACCCTGGTACAACGCCTCAGCAACGCTGGGATACAAGGAAGAGCATTGGATTGGATCATCTCGTTCCTCGCCGGAAGAACACAGAGAGTCCGCCTCCCCCCTTTCAGATCAGAGGCTACCGAAGTCATCTGCGGCGTACCACAAGATCATCACTCAGCCCCACCCTCTTCAACGTCTAAATGAGCCCCCTCGCAGCCATCGCACGCCAACAGAACCTCAACATCATCTCCTACGCTGACGACACACAGCTGATCCTCTCCCTCACCAAAGACCCAAACACCGCCAAAACCAACCTACACGAAGGGATGAAAGAAGTAGCCGAGTGGATGAAGAACAGCCGCCTAAAACTGAACTCAGACAAGACGGAAGTCCTCATCCTAGGATCATCCCCTTCCGCATGGGACGACTCTCGGTGCCACCAACCCTGGGCAGCGCACCCAAACCAACAGACCATGCTCGCAACCTGGGATTCATTCTAGACTCCTCCCTCTCGATGACCAGACAAGTCAACGCCATCTCATCATCTTGCTTTAACATCTTACGTATGCTCAGAAAGATATTCCGATGGATCCCCACCGAAACAAGAAAGACGGTCACCCAAGCACTTATCACAAGCCAATTGGACTACAGAAACACCCTCTACGCCGGAACTACAGCCAAACTACAGAAAAAACTCCAACGCATTCAGAACGCCTCCGCCCGTCTCATCCTAGACATACCCTGCCACGATAACACATCCGGTCACCTGAGAGACCTTCACTGGCTCCCTGTTAACAAGAGAATAACGTTCCATCTCCTCACCCACGCACACAAAGCCCTCTATGACCTAGGTCCCAAATACCTCAACTCACGCCTGACCTTCTACATCCCCACACGCCAACTTCGATCGTCTAATCAAGCCCTCGCCGCAATCCCACGCATCCGAAGAGCCACCATGGGTGAAAGATCATTCTCCTACCTAGCGGCCAAAACCTGGAACTCTCTCCCCACCCACCTCCGCCTCACACAAAACCATCTCTCCTTCTGAAAACAACTCAAAACTTGGCTATTCGATAAGTAGCCAACGCCCCCCCCACACCCCCACCCCTCCTCAAGCGCCTTGAGACCCTCTGGGTGAGTAGTGCGCTATACAAATTTTCTGACTTGACTTGACTTGTTCATGGGGCGAGGTAGCCAGACCCATTGAGCACACATGGAGCATGATGAGATGATGCTCCACATCAACAGAGGTCCAGTACCGACCCTAACTAGGCGCATCCATAACTTCCACTATGCGACTTACTGTGCCACGCGATCCAGTGCAGATGGGAAACAGGGTGGAGTGCTTATCGCCCTATAGGGGTGTGATTTGTTTGGTTCAGGGCAGGATGCTAGTTATTTCATGATAGGGTGAAGCAAAGATTTGATTGAAAAAAAGGTGTGGCTTGCCAAATGGAGGAGGCAGAACAATTCGAGCTGTAAAACAACTAGCATTGTCGAAGCCAATAGGTCTATTCAACAGTTATTGGCTTACCAATGTCTTTTAGCCATGTTGTACATCAGCTGGGCTGCTGTTCAGTCTGGTTAAAAGTTAATGGCATAGAGGAGAGTGGTGTGATGTGGCATAGAGCAGAGAGCGGAGAAGAGTGGAGTAGGGTGGAGTGTCATTGAGTAGAATGTAATTGAGTAGAGTGTCTGGAGTAGAGTGTCATGGAGTAAAGTGTTGTGGAGTGAGGTAGAGTGGAGTAGAGTTGTGAAGTGGAGTAGAGTTATAGAGTGGTGTGGTGTGGAATAGAGTGGAGTGGAGTTGCGTGGCCTAGAGTGAAATGTTATATAGTGGCAAACACTGGAGTAGAAGGCCGTGGAGTGGAGTAGAGTGTCATAGAGCAGAGTGGCATGGTGGAGTAGAGTGGAGCAAAGTAAAGTGTCATAGAAAGAAGAGGGGCACATTTGAGGAGAGTGCAATAGTGTCATAGAGTGGAGTGGCGTAGGGTGGAATGGCCTAGCATAGAGTGGAGTAAAGTGTCATAGTATGGACAAGAGGGGAGTAAATTGGAATGGAGTGTCGTAGAGTGGAGTATCATAGAGTGGAGTTTGGTGGGCAAGTGTGAAGTGGCATACAATGGCGTAAAGAGGAGTGTGGTGGAGTGGAGTGGAGTGTTGTGTCAGGGAGTTGAGTGTCAGAGTTTCATAAAGTAGAGTGGCTTAGAGTGGAACACAGTTTTGTAGAGTGGAGTGGTGTAGTGTGGAGTATGCATTATGTGGTAGCACACTGGCATTACAGACAACACATTTTTAATTGAAGTGACAATTACATTTGCACATATAGTTTTACTGACAAAAATATACGGCATGCAAACGATAATGTGTGAAAATAGCATCAGCTAGTATGCTGATTTGTTTTGATGGTATTAAAATATTTGTTTCCACCATACTTCTGAATTACAAAACTTTTTGCTTCATTTGTCCTTTCATAATTATGATATATTTTGAAATATTTGTACAGTTTATTTGCAGACATTAAAATGTTGTTGTGTGCTAGAAAAAAAAGTTTTTCACCGTACCCGACAAGATTGTTACATAAATCCTCTCACTTTGACATCAGAGAAAGAAAAGTTATATTATGTTATGTTAAACACATTTATATAGCGCATGGCTGCCCCAGCAACGGGGCGTCCCAGCGCGAGCAGACAGGTAGCCAGAGAAAACAAGCATTTGCAATGCAATAGGTCTTGCATTAGGAAAGTTTGAGCTATTGGTATTGTAAATGGCAAAGTTTTTATTTATGTTTCTTTTTTTTTTAAATAGCTAAATTAATAGCTTCGTCATTTACAATGCCAATAGTTATAACTTTCGCAAATGTGATACCTATAGCATTTGTAATGCAATATGTTTTGTATTTACAAACCGCGAGAGGACAAAAAAATCCGGACCACCGCCTCCTCCCAGGCCTTCAAAAGTGACCTCAAAGTTCTCCTCCTCCAGAGACACCTCCAAAAGTAATTCACGTCCTCTTGCTATTTGTGAGGAAGACTTCCCACTACTGATAATTTCTACTTTCCATGACCATGAAAGTGCCTTCCCAGTGTATGCCTGTGATTGGAGGGTCTGCCTTTTTGCAGTATTTTCCATGTACTGGTGTTCAGTGCCCTTTCATTTCCTCTTGTGCACTTTTGACTACCTCATGTATTTTGGTTGCTCACAATTTTTACTCAAGTATTTTGTTTGCTCACAATTGTCACTATTACCTTATGTAAGTAACGTATGTTTTTGCAACCTGTTCTTTTGTAATGTTTCTCATTATGTTTCATTTCTGTTCCTAATGTGAAGCGCTCTGACGCCTCCGGGTAAAGTCCGCGCTATATAAAAATGCTTAAATACATAAATAAATAAATACCGCCTTCGGGTAAAGTCCGCGCTATATAAAAATGCATAAATACATAAATAAATAAATACCGCCTTCGGGTAAAGTCTGCGCTATATAAAAATGCATAATTAAATAAATAAATAAATACCGCAAAACATCCTCGTTACTCTGCCGGCCTGCGACCAGGAAGTCAGGCAGGCCGGCGCGACAACAGGAAACAGGAAGTAGGAGGGCGGGAGCCTACCCCTCCTCCCACGGAAGAGCCGCGATTGGAGCCGTGTTTGGAGCACCGGAGCAGGCAGGAGCCTACCCTGCGCCCCGGTGCTGAAGGAGGGAAGAAGAGTCCTGCTGCCGGGCCCTGCAGCTGAGAGCCGCCGCACAAAGGAAGCCGGTGAGTGGGTTGCTGGGGGGGAGGGGGCAGCGCATGTGTGTGCTCGCGCGTGCGGGGGGGGCGGGCTGTGTATGTGTCTTGGAGTGCGTGTGTGTGACTGTGGGGGAGGGGGTCACCGGCGAGGGTCACAGGGCACAGGTGTCAGAGCTGAGGGCACAGGTGAGGGTAGAGGGCAGAGAGGTGAGAGCTGAGGGCAGAGGTAAGAGCTGAGGGCACAGGAGTCAGAAGCGAGGGCCTAGGAAGAGCTGAGGGCACAGGGCAGGGTAAGAGCTGAGGACACAGGGGTAAGAGTTGAGGACACAGGGGTAAGAGCTGAGGGCACAGGGGTAAGAGCTGAGGGCACGGGTAAGAGCTGAGGGCACGGGTAAGAGCTGAGGGCACAGGGGTAAGAGCTGAGGGCACAGGGGTAAGAGCTGAATGCACAAGGGTAAGAGCTGAAGGCACAGGAGTCAGTGAGGGCACAGGTGAGGGCAGCGTGGGGAGGGCTGGAGGCCTGGGTTGAGGTCAGAGGGCACAGGTGCCAGAAGTGAGGGCCTAGGAAGAGCTGAGGGCAGAGGGGTAAGAGCTGAGGGCAGAGGGGTAAGAGCTGAGAGTACTGGGGTAAGAAGTGAGTGAGGGCCCGGGGTGAGATCAGATGGCAGAGGATTCAGAGCTGAGGGCACCTGCGAGGGCAGAGAGCAACGTGGCAAGGGACGAATGCCCTGCTTGAGGTCAGAGGGCAGTATGGGGCAAGAGTTGATGACCTAGGGATAAGAGCGCTATGTCGGAGCCGGGCACCGGTCAGAGCTGAGGGCACAAGAGGGGGTGGAGCAGATGGACGCGGGGCTCAGAATACAGCCCTTCTGGCAAACGCACTGGTTAAACTTGGGAAACAGCAAGTGGAAATGCGCGGGTGCTGGGGTGAGAGCAGTGGTGGTGAGGGTGGGCGTCACTGTGGTTTCTTCTTGCTCCAAGTTCTTGCCCCGTGGTTGGGGTGTGCTCTCCAGACCATAGCTTCTCTCCCACAGTGCTTCTACCGCACCCTCACACACACACACACCTGCCCACCAGCGGACTCCTCCCACCACCCTCCCCCTAGCCCCACCTAACAAAGCAACTGGGTCACAAGCAGGGAACAGTGCGCACAACGAGGGTTTTGCTTTTCCCCTGCTTATGCCTGCGTATTTTGGCTCCAGGGGGCCCTAATCTTTTATGTAAACCCACAATACCAGACGGCAGCCTGACAAGAATTTAATACACCAAGAAGTCCGGAAAATATCGACAGTTGCAGTACCGGAAAAAAACATGCAATAAGAACAACTGCTCTGAAAACCAAAGCGACACACCCATCTCATGCAGTCTGCCCTTTCTGGAATACCAGGTTCCAAAGGACAATTTGCAGTATTCCTACTGCCTACCCTAGATGACAATGACCACGTCCGCGAAGTATCATCTTTAGAATGCTACCCGTGTAAGACTTCACCGATTTAGGAAGCCAGGCCTCCCTACCCACTGCAGCATGTCTCTTAGTGCCCCTACTACTACTTAGTAACCTCCACCTGACTAAAAGTTGCTAAGTGGCACCACGGCACGTGTGATACTTCTTACATGTTGTTCCTTTTTGGACAAAAGACAGTACTTCGCAACGTGGTATTCTTCAAGCCACACTTTCAATTTTAAAAGCAAAACCAACAAGTCCTATACATCAACATGTTGTATGTAGTCCAAACAGGCAGGAGTGGTTGAATTACTGCATCATCCATGCCACGCCGCTGCGACCACTTGGCATGCCACTTCTTTCACCCAAACACACTAGTACCCCATGACCTCAGCAAGCCTCTTTCTGCATCCCATGCTGAAGACTCACCATTTCCTTCTCCCTCCCGTGCTTCATACGCATTGACCTCTCCTTCCACAGTGGGTGACCCCCCTCCCCGGGGCTCACCTGGACTGTCAGAGTCTTTCTGGGCCAGCACAGGGTGGCGGAGGAGGCCTCTCTGCGGGGCTCGGTGAGCCGGAGGAGCACGGAGCCTCTGATAAAAGCGATGGCCGGTGGCACGCGAAGGGCGCCCACACTACAGACACAGCACCAGAGGGCACGCGACGCCATGACTGCTCCCACAGTACACCGCACCGGAAGAGCAAGCCAAGGAGGGTAGACTGGCCGCGGAAACAATAGAGGGGAGGCATGTACAAACAGGAGATAGAGCGTCTCCCAGACTAGAGCAACTACAGAGCGGTGAAATAGAGTCGCCTCAACGGCTAGAGCGTCTCCAGCAAAACAGAGCTGGTGGGATAGAGCGACTCCAATGTCACTCACAACTGTCGTCCGCTCAGGGGACAGGGGACAGGGGACTCAGGGGCTGCCGGATCTCGCGAGTGCGGGTGCCGCGGGACGGGAGCAGCAGGCTCGGAGCGCTCTGCACAGGCCTCTGCAGCAGGGGACATGGAGCAGCAGCAGGAACGGGAGACCGAGGCCGCGCCCGCGGGGAGCCCGGTGGCAGTGATCTCGGAGGTGGCAGAGAGCCCACGCTCTCCCAGGGCCGGGCTGACGCGGATCTGTGACTTGCTGAAGAAAAAAAAAAATGGAAGTCAGGCACTTTTGCCTGAGACGGGGGCGGGGCCTGCAATCCGGCAGGAAGTCCCGCCCGCCGCCACAGCCGCCGAGGAAGAAGTGGAGCGATGAGACACTGAACACGCCGAAAGAGCCCGGTAAGTGGTGGGGGTGGGGGTGGGGGTCGCGCGTGTGTCTGTGTCTGTGCGTGTGTGTGTGTGTGTGCGTGTGTCTGTGCGCGTGGGCTTGCGTGTGTTTTTGCGTGTGTGTATGCAGTGTGTGTGCCTGTATATGCCTAGCCCACGAGGCTCCCCAGGGGCACTGCCTCGAAAGCGAAACTGACGAAGCGCGCTCCCGCGGTGAAAACTGCAAACGAAAAGCGCGTGTCAGATTGGTGTCCTCAAAACTACAGACGGGTAGCATTAGGTCTGAAGCAGACACCTCAATGCTCACGCATTGAGAGTACGTCTGCTCGACCTAAAAAGGGCTAGATGGAAGAAAAAAGCCAGGTTTTCATCAATTTCCTAAATGCCCAATGATCTTGTGTGCTCCGGGCAGCAAGTGGAATGGAGTTCCACAGGGCAGGGGCCAGAGCCTTGAAGGAGCGCCCCCTGCCCTACACCTGCGCACAAGAGGAGTGCAAGTCAGATGCAAGTCACCGAAGCGCAGAGCTCGCTATGGAACATATGAAGTGCAGAGCCCCTGCAGAATTAGGGGACCCTGGCCATGTAAGATCTTATGTATGGTGCAGAGAGATTTAAACTAGACTCTGTTCCATTAGCAGCCAATGAAGATGGCAGAGCAGATTGGAGGTGTGACAGTACTTTGGAAGGGCAAAAAGGATGCATGCCCCCGCATTCGGTGCCCACTGGATTCTTTTAATTACAGTTTTATTCACGCCAAGAAGGAGCCCATTACAGTAGTATAGGCGTGACTGAACTACAGATTGAACAAGCATTTGGCTGATAGATGCATCAAAGAACCCCAGAATGGGTTTTAGGCCGCGTAAGAGGCCAAAACATGTACCTGCCACTTTTTAGCGTGAAGCTCAAATGAGAGGGCATTATCCATCAGGACCCATAAGTTCTTGACTGCAATTTTCGGTTGGGGAGGGGTACCCAGAGCCGTGGGCCACCATTGGTAGTTTCATTTATGGGTGTCACGGCATACAAAGAGCACCTCAGTCTTGGAGGAGTTAAGTTGTAAATAGTTGTCCGCCATCAAATCCGAAATGGCCAGGACATCTTCACGGAATTTCAGTTGGTCTTGATCAGGATTGTTGGAAAAGGTAAATACCAGCTGGGTATCATTGGTGTAAGATACCATATTAATGTTCCGTGCTTTGGCCAGGAGGGCCAGTGGGCGGACATACACGTTGAACAACATGGGGCTCAAATCAGAGCCCTGGGGGACACCACATCTGCGGGGGTAGATGCCGGACAAGCAGGGAGGGCCATAGACCTGAAAGGAGCACTTAGATAGAAAAGACGCAAACCAGGCCAGGGTCTTGCCTTTGACCCCGATCTCCTCTAGCCGTTAAAGCAGAATCTTATGGGAGACAGTGTCAAAAGCCGCACCGAGATCAAGTAAAATCAGCTGCTCTGTGACCGCCAAAAGAGCAGAATCCATACTATGTCTGGGCCGGAAACACTGAGCTCCCTCAGAAGCTCTGTCTTTGAACACACAGCAAATGTGACATGGTAAGAACAAAATTTAAAGACCTGTTTACAGAAAGCAGGGACTCGTGGAAGAATACAAGGAGCAATGGTGGACAAGGCTTGCGCCACAGGAGCAACGCAGACTGTTGGATAGCCTAAAACAAATAAAGCTGACAAATAGAAAGCCAGAAAATGTGAGTTAGAAACCACAAAGTCAAATATAAGCAATTGTGCGGAGTGCATTCTCAGGGAAGCATTAAATATGGTGCGCCAAGTGCAAACAGGGACACTGCACCTTATTACTGATAATGTGCTCCCCTAAGGCAATCACTCAATCTTTCACCATGCAGTTGGCATCTGCCTGCACTTCAAATGAGAGACAAAGATCCCTTTGCAGGAAGATGCAGTGATTGACTCCACCAACCTGAAGGGGTGCTGTCTGGAGAGTCATGCATTAGACCCCAAGTAACACAGACAGAGGTCTGCCTTCACGGTGTGCATCATGAAGGACTTGTTGTCTCTGTGCCTGCGTCCTTAACACAGTGCAGTAGCGGAGGCAAAGGGTTTTCGTCATTTGTATGGACAACGTCCCCTGCAAATGATAGTGCCGGTGCTGTATTACAGATTGGGCTGCATTAGTGTCTTCAGCCCATTCTTTAATACTACAGTGCCATGGGGAAGAAAATACTGGCACACATGCCTGTTGTGCCCACGGGGCCCTATACATAATATCACTCATGGTAAAACTGAGATTTGGAGAGAGGGTAAGCTGTTACCCATGTTTTGTCTTGCAGACTTTGTAGCCTGATGGCTTGAATGATCAAACAGAGAAAAAACGTGTTTTTTATGAATAAACACTAAAAGAAAGATCTTAAAAATTGCTTATCAGGAAGTTCAGTCAGCATACGAGGAATGCTGAAGATCAGCTAACTCAATGGAACCAAGCAAAAGACTGTTGGAAGACATCATGTGACACCCAATAAGATGAAGGGATTTATGGAAACGAGCAAGGAAACTGCTGTGGCGGTGGAAATGCAAAGATTCTTGAAGATGGAAACACTGAAAAATCTCAACGGAACCTATTGGGAAAAATGATATAAAATGAACTTAATTTGATTTTGAAGTGTGTATTTTACTCAAATGCATATGTTTGTCTTTAGATTAAAAAGTATCAACATTGTTGGGAACTCCTGAAGAAGGGTGCCACAGCCTGAAATGCTTACCATGACACAGCTAACAATGGAAAGTGATATGTTTGTTAACCAAATTAAGTGATATATATAATAAACACACTGATTGAACAAAAAGAACCAATCATGGAATGTAATACATACCTTTATAAGAACAAAGTATTAAGTAGACATTTTTTGACTTGGTGGGCACTCGACATGGATTTGGAGGACCTGGGATAAGGTGGTCAAATCTTGTGTATTTTTGGTACTTCTGATTAAGACAGTCACAGCTGTCATATGGTGAGCACCCCTGGCATAAAGTAGCACCCTTTGGCAAAAGGTGTGCACCTCCTGAATAAGGTAGGAATCCCTACTCTATGGTGGACACCCCTGAGACATGGTGGTCCCACATACTTCTACTGATCATTCTTGGCATACTTATAATCACTGATATAATGTGGCCTTACTTGGTGTCTGGCAGCTGTACTCCGCCGAAGGTGAGAATGCTTGGCATAGGATTGTCATCTGGCAGGGACTCCTGGCATCGTTTGGACATACTTGACAGTAAGTGTGAAAACGTAACAAATAGTGGATATCTTTGGCATGTCGTGGTTACACGTGGACATGTGTGGCAATATCTGTTACCTCTGCAATACAAGATGTAAGTACCTAATGAGCAGGACAAGCTGACTATTGAGACCCAAACTAGGGAAACTATTGAAAAGAGTGTTTTAACTAAATAAGGAAGCCGTATTTTGGGACAAGAAATATGTACATTCAGGAAAAAAGAAATTCCATATAAGGGGCAGTGGTGGGAGATTTCTTTATTTATCAAAGTTACAAAAAACAACAACAAAAACTATTCACAGGGATTTATTTTTCAAAAACTGCTAACTGGTGGCGTGGCCAGCAGCCGAGGAAGATGGCGGCGTAGTCCCGGAGCAGCGCTAGAGACCTAAATCTTCCCCTGACATCCGTTACAATTCGTGCACCGCCGAGACCACAGTGGACGCCTGCGGCTGTGCGAGCGGTCTGGCGGTCTGGTGGTCGGCGACGGTGCTTTTTGAGGCCTCGGGTGTCCCTAAGACGACGTCAACAGACCGACAGTGATCGGCCGAGATCACCCCAAGATGGCAGCGGCCTGGCGGTGTTGAGCGGCGGCTCACCGAAGTTAGGGAGAGACGTCCGGTTCTGCGGATTGCGGGCCCATCTTCTGTGGCAGTGGACCCCAGCGCTGCAGCTTACGTGGGGCATAGCCTCTGGGACAACTTGGAGCGGAGCCTGGCAGCGAGTGACGTCTGCCGCGGGGGGGGGGGGCTCGGAAGTCTCCCGGTGGCGCTGCGACAGGCGTGTGGAGGTGGCCTTTGCGAGGGGAGCGGAGGCGCTTTCAGAGATCCGGGGGGCGCATCAAGCACCCGGGCCCACAGGACTGTCACCAGTGCTGGAATCCTTGACATTGCTGCCTGGGTGGGAACGAGAGTGCTGCCCTTTGACAATAAGGAGTGCTGTGGTGAGTGGCGGTGACGGCGCTGGGGACCCCACATGGTGAAGTGAGCATTGACCCGCGACGGTGGTCCGCATGAGAGGCAGGTGTGGCAAAGAGCTGGCCGGAGGCTGGGGACTGTGTAGACTCCTGGCAGAAGGAGGGGCTCTCTCTGGTGCATAGACTGGGACCTTTTCAGTCGGGCCACGGCCCGTTGGATGTAGGGAGGAGCCTTGGAACCTAGGGCCTACCGATGACCCTTGCGCTTGCGCATCGGGCACAGCCACGCTGGGCCTGGTTGAGGTGCCAAATACAGGATAGGGGAGCTTGTAGGGCCGGAGTATCGCTTGCAGCGTTCCCGTGGGGGCACGGGGCCAGTGAATTGGCGTCTCGCGCATTCCACCTGGTACCAGGGGGCACGGAATTGGAGTCTGCTGCTTCAGGAGGGGATTTCCTGGCCAGTTGGGGTCCTGGTGCCTCCGGATAGCAGGGCCCAGAATGGGTCGGAATAGAGTACCAGGTCAGTCCAATCAGATAGAGAAGTATACAGTGGCGATGACCCAAGACCGGGATGCGTCAAGTAGCGGCCGTGATGAAGACCAGGACAACGGGGGCCTAGACCCGTCTCTGAAGGACATAATGAGGGCCATTAATGACTTTCGGGGCACCATGGAGCCAAAACTTGATTCAGTGACAGAGGAGGTGAACCTCCTGCGGGTGGACTTCCGCAAAATGTCTGAAAAATTTGTGGCGGCAGAAACTGGCATAGGCGGGCTACAGGTGAAGACGAAGCAATTGGAGGAACAGGTGGCCATGTTCACCAAGAACCAAGCTGATGTGTATGCCCGCCTGGAGGACCAGGACGGCCCTGCTTGGTGGAATAAGATTCGCATAGTTGGTGTACCGGAGGGAATAGAAGGGCCCTCGACGGACTTCTTTGTGGAAGACCTCATCTTGAATCACTTGAAGCCGAAGCGCCTCTCGAACTTCTTTTCAGTTGAGCGGGCGCACAGGGCCCTGGGTGGTAAGCCAAAGCCGGGAGCGCCCCCACGCACGATCATTGCCCGCATCCTTAATTATAGGGATAGAGACGCCATATTGCAGGCGGGCCGAGTCCATGGGGATCTCTACCGGGACAACGCCATCATCCGTTATTTTATGGACTTCCCGCTCCAGGTTCAGTGCCAGCGGCACTCCTTTGATGGAATAAAGAGGGCGCTTCGGGATAAAGGGGTGAAATATATGATGCTGTTCCCTGCACGGCTCAAGGTCCTGGATGGAGACAAGACCTACTTTTTCGACACACCAGCGGGCGCCGCCGATTGGATGAAAGGATGGCATAAAGTGGGCTGGAGGGGAAAGCGGCAGGAAACACAGGTGGAACGAGGTGGCCGGGGGGCCAGTCCGTATGCAGAGAGTACCCCCAGAGACGATGAATGGCAGCAGGCGGAGTGACTATGGTATGGTAGGGGATTGCTAAATTACAGATGTAACAAAACAGAGCCACCCAATATTCCCCCGGGGACTGGGTATCGTTAATAACAAACGCAAAATGCCCCCAAAGGACACACTCATATAACACTTCAGATATTTTTTTGTGTCACTTACATGAACACTTATTTGAAATAATCATAGGGACTAAATGACAATCACAATTTATCAAAAATAGTCAATTTTAATCTGTATACTCTCTGTAGCATTTTACACAAATTAATCAACGTCTGGCAACAAAAACTACCAATCTAGTCATGTCACATTTGGTGGTAGTAAGCAGAACACTTTTTGCATCAAATATGGACATACAATTTCCCCATATAAGTGTGAATAAAACACAATATGTTGTTAAGTTAGAATAAAAAAACACATTGAGTATTTATGCAAAAATAGTGTTAGGCGTCGACGTTTCGGTCCCCCGCTGGTCTAGTAGATCCTTGGGACCATCTTCAGGACAGAACAGTTGCACAAAAACATGTGTATTACAAATCAGACCTAATCATCATGTGGAGAAACAAGCCAGACTGGACATGTTATGCTACATTACACTGCAGCTTTTAAGTGGCGAAAACTAGCGGCGCTTAGTCCCGAGACACCCGATTCAAGTTCTGGGTATTCCTCGGAGTGGCACAAGGGTGGGAGTAAGGCATTGCTCCATGAAGCGGCTATTACACCGCGGAGAACACCCTTTGTTTTGCCAGCTCATGAGGCACGCTAGAAGTGTCTAATCAAGACCACATCCGGTCAGATTTTTCAAGGCTTCCCCTAGGGCCCACTCAAGCCCGGCAGCCTAACTAGGTAGCCGATTTTTGCTACTCAGTTATAGGACTATAGGCATATACTCTTTAGATTATAAAATTGAGTTTATTTCCTTGTAGGGACCATCAGAGGTCCTGATGAGTAAGTAGTAGGGGACTACTTACGAAACATGTCGACCAGGTAGCAAGCAACTTGCTCTTCCTACACAAAACCCCCTTTTTAACGTTCCCAGCCAGAGAACCTAATAAATTCTATTTTTCTACTAGCCAGGGAATTTTTAATTTTTTGCAATCACTTAAATAGGTCCCTACACTTCACTGATATCACTTACACTGCACCACACATAGCCTATCGTCACAACTACCAGTGCTCCCACGTAGTCCGTAGGTCGTAGCACGCCCCGCCCCGTAGAGGGACGGGAAGACCCCGATGATGAAACATGACACTAAGGGGCTTCTTAGTGTGTGAGGGGTATTTTAAAAGCACATAGTGCCCTCATCTTGTCATCACAAGAAAGGGCCATACCTTAACATTAGACCCACCATCACCGACATTAAGTTTACTCACTTGGACACATTGATAGAATCCCGTTGTTTATATAGATCAGTAAGGAGGGTGATTCTATCATTACCTCTACACTTCCTCGATTGTTGTTTTGGAGTATTCTTTAGGCTGTCCACTGCCTGTCTGATGCAATGTGACCAATGGATTGACATGTCAATGAGAATGAGCACTGTTAATAGAAAGATTTATAAAAAAGAAAAAAAACTGCCAAACTGATGTTTGAAGTAAAAAATAGTTTATAGACAATTTTGGAATAACTGTTATTTCATGGAAAATGTGTTTCTTTCACAAACTGGCAGGATCAGTTGAGTAAAAATATGCCAGTTAAAAATCAAAAGCTAGTGTGTCAGTTAAGATGTGTGTGTTTTCAGAAATCAACAAACTGGTGTTAGAGGAGAATTTGTTTGCTTGCCAAAAAATAAAAACTATTTTTTAAGGAAATATTAAATTGACAAGCTAGTTGGGAGCAATTGTTTTTCCAATGTGCTTGGCGTCATAGGGCACTTGCTGCTGTAGCTGCTAAAACATGAACATGATTCACCTGCAGGCTTTTCCTCGTCTACATTGATAGCTATGAAGGGCAATATTTTCACCCCTACTCTCTGGCCTCTTAACCTGTTCGGTCAGTTAACCTCAGGGAGAAGTCGGCTATTTGAGCCTAAGATGTGTCTAACCCTAGGGGCTACGGTTGTCAGATCTTTGAAACTTAATTATTCAAATAATCTGATTTCTATTACAGGACTGATCGTATACTAACAAGGGAAATGATAAACAGGAAAAGACTTGTGCTACAGCAGTGAATGGTTGTGTCGCACACATTTTATTTCATGAGAGGCCATGTAATATTACATATATGGACTATTTCAACTGGCTGAAAAACTTGTGGTTATATGTGAATTGCTTGTAAATATGCACTTCTTGCCATAATATGGTTAGAAATATTTGGAGGTGAATAGCCTCTAAACCCTCCTGGGATGGGTCACGTCTACACACCATAATGTGAATGAAATACTGGAATATTTCATGACTGCCTCTTCATAACTACCTCGGATACCCCGTAACTTTGAGGTACATTTTTGTAGCATACTTTGCTTCCATTTTGTTTTTTACCCCATAAGGTTTCTAAGTTGACTTACTCGGTGCAATGCAGCCTGTTATCTGCTCCGTTTCATGTTTAGAGTTCACCAGCCTCTACTGCCCAAATGAATAATACTCGGTTTATGGACATCGGTAGCATGAAACGCTGAGGGGCCTAGGAGGCATATAAGCTCTGGGCCCATAGGTCACATACATCAGCAGCAAGCACTTAACTCGGTGAGCCTCATGCTGGACAGAAGTTTACTTGAGACCAGCCCTTGTGCAGCCCAAAGGGTCCCCAGAATTCTGGCCATTGGACAGAACGGGAGGTCCCTTGGCCCCCAAGTCCTTTGCAGGACAGCAGACCCAGTTTAACATCAGGCACTACAGTGCCATAGCTGTATCTCACGTGTCGGGTTCAACGCTCCATCCTTTGCACAATGCAGGGTTGTCCTGTATTCGTGTGTGAATATCACACACACGGTCCACATTCCGTCTCTTGCTTAAATGTTTGGTTCTCTTTGTACCAACAAGCAGATCTTTGTCCTTCGAGCCCCGACAATTAGACTCTGAGGTCTCCCAACTTGAACCCAGGAGGAGGGCCGAACAGCAGCCCGTGGTAGGGGTGTCAGAGGTCACTGTGGGGGGTTCTGGGGCCGCACATTCAGCTCCAAGGGAAGGTGGTACCTTCGGTCGAGTCAGTGACTTAAAGTGCGCTGGATACAGTTTCTAACAAGCATTTACAATGCAACGGTTTCGCCTTTGTAAAAGTTAGAGCTATTGGCATTGTAAATGACAAATTTTGTATTTATGTGTTGGTTTTGAAAACAGATAAATAAATGGCATTGTCATTTACAATGCCAATAGCTTAATCTCTCACAAATGCGAGACCTATTGCATTTGCACACACACACACATACACACACGCGCAGGAGGCAAGCATGACTGACAACATGGGCGCGCAGGAGGCAAGCATGACTGACAACATGGGCACGCAGGAGGCAAGCAGGACTGACAACATGGGCGCGTAGGAGGCAAGCATGACTGACAACATGGGCGTAGCCGTGGCTCATGACGAGCTGACTTCGTCATGAGCACCGGGGCACTGTACGCGCCCGCCCCACAACACAGCGGGGGGAACAGCCCCGCACCGAAGGTGTTAAGAAGTGCTTGTCTGATATGACAATAAGGGAGAGTAGTGCTGTAGCAAATTGTCACTACTGGCTGTTCACGTGATATTATGCAATATAGCATTTGTGTAGCTCTCATTACCCCTCTTGTGGCATTGTAGCATTCAAAGTGTCCCGAGTGGGTGCAGGCAGAACTCTGGATCTGTATTTCTTGTTATAGAAGGTCTTGTGTTGGAAGAGTTGGGTGTGGTGCGTGGGGTCTCGACACATGGTCATTTATAGTATTGCAACCCTGTGAGAAGATTAGCAGCTCATCCTGCACAGCACACAAGAGCTTGACAGCACCTGACATCAGTGTATGTATAATAAATTGTAAAAATTAATATAAATTGCAAAAAATACATAATTGTGATCCACCCTGGTACCTCTCTGTGACGAAACTCTCTGCCAAGCATGATTCTTCGCACTATCACCCCTCACTTCCACACACCTACTTCAACCTCTTTTGTCATACCCCAGTAGCACATAGACTCTTGGTGAAATACTACCATTTCAGAAAAGACCACTCCATCCGCAGCACTCTTTGCTCTCATTCCAGTTTACGCTTCCTATCTTTGTATGCCCATACTGTGCAGTACACATAACCAACCTAACATAATAAGATCGCAGTGAAAAGTGAAACATCACTTAAAGACAACATGTACACTCCCTTCCGTACTTTTTCTCTCAAAAAGAGAGCTCCTGTACCTACTTCGTCTCCTGCGGTCGGTTCACCAGATTGCCGTCTGCCACACCTGCTTCCAGTTCTTGCTGTGTGTAAGGCCCAGGTTCACTACTCACGGCCTCTGGTGGCTCGTACGTAGCACAAGTCGAACCAAGACCATATCCAGTGGGCAGGTCATCTCCAAAACAATCTTTCCATGGAATTGTCCCAAATACCTTTAGGGGTGCGCACGCCTTTATTGTTTCGAACTTGGTGTTCCAATCAATTTTTTAATACAGATGGCACAACTTTTCCATCTTGGTTTGTCCACACTCTTTTTCTGTTGTCGGTACACGTTTCAAGTAAAGATCTGCTGTGCTCTCTTAAGACCTTTTTGTTGTGACTCCTCTTTTCTTTTGAGGTGAACAAACTGTGTTATACACCCAACTATTAGATTTAGGTGAATTGTGTATTTTTATCACCTTTTCAATGGTGACAAATGATCTTACTCTCACCTTTTCTTGTGAATTTGATATCCATGCACCTGCTCAGTTATGGTGAATTGAGTCGTTCAAAAGCCACTATGGATATGATCAATTCTGTTGTCCACTGATCTTCTGAAATGAGGCAAATCCTGTCATACGCACCTTTCTGAGGACTGCTAATTCTGTTGCCAAGACACCCTAATGATTTTTGCAAAATCTATAGTCCAAAAATGTTTGCGACTATGGTGAATCCTGGCATCGACACACCTTTTCATTTGTGGCCAGTCGTTCTGGTCACCAATATTTTTGCTTAGTCCAGTTCAGCAACACATCCTGCTTCCAGTCACTCCTGCCCACTGCACACATTTCGGCTTATTGCAATTCCACAGTTACTTTGTTGGTTACAGACCTCACTTGACACCATTTCACTTGCAATGAATCCTAGTACCCACACACCCTCAATAACTTCAACCCTACACACATTTTTGTTTGCAATTAATCCTACCTTCTGCTAATCTTTCCGCATTCCACAGTTCCAAACGTTTTCGCTTGTGAAAAATCCTACTTGTTGCAGACCTTTATGCTCGAGGTGAGTCCTACTTTCTCGACAAACCCACTCTTGAAATATATCTTCTCCGTGACTCTCGTCACTTGCAGCAAATCCTACCATTTGTGGTAAATCCGACAGTCCTCGGATGTTACAGCTTCGCTTCGATCCCACAGATGTTTTTCATGCCATAAATCCTGCATTCCGCGTATCTCTCAGCTGCGTACAATTGTGTTCTGTCACACTCGCATGCACTTTTCCCTTCGAGCAGAGTGCCCCCGCGTCCTGCCGCTTAATTTGTAAAATATGAAGTACAGGTGCTCAAATGTTTGTTGGAGGGCACACCTACTTTTTTCGGCTCCACCCATTTCCTCCACTGGCCCCACCCCCTCCACTGGCTCCACCCACATCCTCAACTGGCACGGCTAAATGTCAGATGTAATACTCGATTGATCTGAATTTCAGCAAGGGATGATCATGCATCATCATCACCCACAGTAGGAGGTTCTAATTTCCTGTCTGTGCCATCCAGAGCAGCAAGACAGGATTATGTCACTGGCCCAGGATGCCGGCGTGACGCGTCGTGTCTGTGAACTTATTATGTAGGCGAAACATCATTCTGAAAAGGAAACCTGATCAGTAGACTGACTGATCCAGTCAGATAATACATTCCTTCCCATCCCAAGGCTTTCCATTCAGTTATTCAATTGTTCATAGGCACAGGCCAGAGGCAGCAGATTGCATTAATGTGCACCAGCAGTGATAGGCAATTTAGGATTTGCATTTCAACAGATCGGACAGAGCCAGAGGGATATTTCTTTTTGTAGCAGTCGGTTGGTGAAAATGTCTTTTAATGCACTTTTGAATTGTTGCAAATTGTGCTGCACAATTGCCATTACTGCCTCAAATCGATGTAATTTGGCCCCACGATTTAGCCGCTGCCTGCTTAGGTCTCGTGACACCTGAACTGCGGTCTGTGGCCGAGAAGTGAGCATGTACTGGAGTATGGCCTGCAGCTTGTCAAAAGAGGCTATGAGCTCCACTGCAAAGACAGACATGTAGCCACAGAATGCATTCTCCTGGATCTTCATACAGAAAGAAACTCAAAGGAACAACAGTTGCTGTTGCACCAGTACTGTTTCTGTGCTGCATGCATAAACATAGATATTCCATCCATGCTAAGTCGCATGCTTGCAAACTTTTTTTTGCAAGAAGTGGTTTTAGAACGGACTGCGTCGTCGTGCATGCAAAAGGTTTCAACTTTAAAGCCTGAGCCACTGCCAGTGAGCCTGAGGATTCAATCTGTAATATGCAGTACTTGGAATATGGCCAGTCAGGAGGGCTGGGCCTGGGTATTATAGGATGCTATTCAGAATCCCCAATGCATGCGTCAATCCCCAATGCAATGCACACGTCATTTTTTCCTCCTGTAATGCACCGTTTGCTAGCTCTAGTATTTTGTTGGTTCACGATTGTCACTTTTGTAATGCACCGTTTGCTAGCTCTAGTATTTTGTTGGTTCACGATTGTCACTTTTGTAATGCACCGTTTGCTACCTCTAGTATTTTGTTGGTTCACGATTGTCACTTTTGTAATGCACCGTTTGCTAGCTCTAGTATTTTGTTGGTTCACGATTGTCACTTTTGTAATGCACCGTTTGCTAGCTCTAGTATTTTGTTGGTTCACGATTGTCACTTTTGTAATGCACCGTTTGCTAGCTCTAGTATTTTGTTGGTTCACGATTGTCACTTTTGTAATGCACCGTTTGCTAGCTCTAGTATTTTGTTGGTTCACGATTGTCACTTTTGTAATGCACCGTTTGCTAGCTCTAGTATTTTGTTGGTTCACGATTGTCACTTTTGTAATGCACCGTTTGCTAGCTCTAGTATTTTGTTGGTTCACGATTGTCACTTTTGTAATGCACCGTTTGCTAGCTCTAGTATTTTGTTGGTTCACGATTGTCACTTTTGTAATGCACCGTTTGCTACCTCTTGTATTTTGTTGGCTCACGATTGTCATTATTGCTTCATTTAATGTAACGTTTGCTTTTGTATTTTGTTCACTTGTAATGTTCTCATGTATCAGTTCTGTTCCTATTTTGAAGCGCTCTGACACCTTCGGGTAAAGTGTGCGCTATATAAAAACGCACAAATAAAATAAAATAAAATAAATTTAAGTTTTTCAGACTGGCCTCTGTGCACTGTTGCCCTCACAAACAATTGTAAAATCTTCTCAAATTAACTACTAGCATTCGTACTAATAAACTCAAAATCATGTAAAATAACAATCACTAAACAATACATTATTCAATCATCAAAGAATGTCCTTGTAACATATACACTAAGGGCAAACTAAAGTAGCTTGGAGGCTGCTGAGTGGGGGCTCGGTGGTTTGCTCTCCCTGCAGTCCTGGGCATTGTCTGCTAGATTCTCTACCCTGAGCCCAAAAGGACTATGGTGTTGTACCTTGACGATAACTGTAAGTGAGACCCTCAGCGATGCTTTGAAAGTGGTAAAATTGTTGGGGATACTGACTTGGAGGTGTGGACAGACAGAGAGCACCCAGTTGCAGTACTCCCTTTGAATCCCTGAAGGCAAGAACATTTATGATGGCTATTCTCCTAATAAATATCTCAATGGTAAGTAAAACCTTTTTGCATGGCTGCTTTCAACAAGGTTCAGAAGGCTTTGAATGTTTGCAACACTAAGTAAATTAATATGAAAATACCATTTTGATGGTTTGCTATGAACGCCGTTGAAAAAATTGAAACAGGCTTACATTTGTTTTGATGACAACATTTTCAGCCACAGATCTTGTGTCATGCTAATTTATTAAGTGTGCATCAGCAAATAATTTTTGGCTCTGTCAGACGAACACTTCATTTTAACCAGACTGAAAAAATGCCAAGTTAAAACTTAATAATAAGGTTTTCAACATAAAAAAGGCAGACTAGCATTATAATGCCATATGCTTCTGAAATAAATTAATTAATTTGTGCGCGGGGGTGCACCATGTTTGGAAAAGTCAATGCAGAGTCTCAGAGAGCCATGGGCTGGCCTGGGCGGGCAGGGCTTTTTAACTTACTTCCAATTCTTATTCTGGCTGGTCTATGCCTGCCCAGGCTCAGGCTGCGCTGTCCTGACCCTGCCCTCAGGCTCAACCACGTCGTCCTCGGGCGGGGTGGGGCTGAACGAACGACGATGGCTCGTGCTGCGCTGCTGCAGTGGTTATGCTGGGCCCTGGGGTGTGGCAATGTGAAATAAATCTGCCTACGCTGCCTGAATCTCCCCTGATTTGGGGGCTCACTCGCAGATCAGGGCAGGCTAAGGCTAAGTCACAGTGACTGAGAAGGGTCACAGTCCCAAGTTGCACTGTTAAGCACTGGTCCGTGACTCACTCGGGAGATTGGAGACAGAGATGTGAAAAACACGCTGGGGCTGCACCGTACAGTACAGGGTAAATTAAATATATATATATCTATCATCGTGCAATTTGTGACATGCCTGTAGACCCGGCCCTAATAATTAAGTGCCGGTGCTAAGCACCGGCACAAATTAAGCACTGCAGGCGTTCCCTTCGCACACTTCTGCACTTGTGGAGAACGCTGATGTCTGAGCACCTTTCACTTCTGGAAAATCTTACCGCCAACACGACGTTCTGCTCGCAGCAAATGTTGATTTCTTGGCGTCTCTCTTGCAAGAAAGGTTAATGTCTGCACACCTCTCTGCTTGCTTCAAATTATGCTGTCTGCACGCTTTCCACGTGCGTGAAATCCTTCTCTAGCCCCATCTGACCACTCTTGTGGAGTCTCGCTCCGCACACCTTTCCTCTCCCGGAGATTGCTACTGTCCACGCAAGAAACGCACCCTTCCGCTGGATGAGATTCTTACATTCACGCACCTTTCGTCAGGCGGAGATTCCTATCCTTCCTCACACCTTGTTTCTTCCTGTCCTAGACCTTGCTTCTTCCCGTCCTCACACCTTGCTTCTTGCCGCATCCTGTCCTCACACCTTGCTTCTTGCCGCGCACACCTTCCTTCCCGCGTGCAGTCCTCCTGCCTCCCAAGGATGCGCCTCTCCAGCTGGCATCGGCGGCCGCCTCGGCTGGGCGTGCGCTGGGTGATGGCGCAGGGTACACACACGCGCCAGCAGGGCCGGTGTTAATGACCGACCTAAGATATTGAATTTTAACGAGAGAAGCAAGTGTCGAAAGTTAGTTAACAAAAGGTTCGGCCGCGAAACCGAAACCACGGTTGTAGCGCAGGGAGACGCCGTCGCCGTGCTCGTGCACGTTGGCTGTCCCTGCGCTAGCTGTGAGGAGAAGACACGCCGGAAGATACGCAGAGCCCAGGTATGGGATGTGTGTGTGTGAGAGCGGCGGCGGCGGCAGGGGGGGGGGGGTATTTCTATGTGTGTGTGACTGTGTGTATGCACGGCAGTGGGGGGGTGGGGGGGTCTGTATGTGTGTATGTGAGTGCATGTGTGTGCCTGCTTCCAAGGAGCCATGGGAGACAGGAAGCGCGCGCGACCTGATCCCAGTTCGGAAGGTTGCTCGTGCACATCACTTGTCTCCTGTCTCCCTTGACTCATTGAAAGGCGAAATGATCACAATAGGTTTCGCTGCGACGATCGCTTCGCGATCGATTGCAGGGCGAAACCTAAAAAGGATGCTACTGTGATGTATATGGTTACTACAGCTATTTCCAATGGGGCGATGCCAATATTGAATCATCGTATCGGAGAGGAAATAATATTTATTTGGAACAAGATTGGTTGAGGAGCCAAATAGCCAAGAGCAGAGGTCTATGGGGGCGGGTCCATGCCAGGTTTCCGGTATCTTCACATAAGACAGATTTGCATAAAACGAGACTCAACAGAACTAATTTATATTGTCTGTGATTATCCTGATATTAATCCCGCCCCTATAGACCTAGGCTGGACACCCATGGCCTAGGGTTTTATTAGTACTCTCATCCAAGGACTTCAGTGATTTGCCCAAATACTGACAAGTGCAAGAAAAAGAAAGTTGATGGTACTCGTGTCTTTGTTTGTGTATGATTGTTATAAGGAGAGACATTTCTTTAAATGATTTTAGATGATTGGGGGTTTTGGTGGAAATGCAAAACCTCAACAATAACAATTTAAATGTGTCATTTTGGGTAAGAAACTTCGCGATCCCAATTGCTCTAATATACAGCCAACAGCAACACATCTCTGATGACATCCCAAAGGGGATATGAAGTAGAATATAGAAATATGCACACACAGGATTTTACTCACAAACAGGAATATTAGCCCACAATAATGGAAAAAAATAAACAAGAACACACACACTCCGAAAATAGACTGTCATGGAACTCGACACATCTACAGATAAATAGACACAAAGAAGAGACGATCTAACATGATTAAGCACACGGTAGAACAGATGTGTAGAAAGGCACATGCATAAATACTATCGTGATGTAGCAAAAGTATCATGCACACAGGTGCACACAGAGGTATGTAAGCGCACACAAAAACAGATGAGCTAAAACATGTAATTCCACCGGGCGATAGATGATAGCTATGTAAGTTAATAGGCCTACACGTGCACTGGCAAATAGACACACAAACACATGAAGAATAAGCATACAGAGACATAAAAGAATATTACGCATATGTAGAGGAAAAGTCACAAGTAGAAGAATTAATCCATGCACAACTAAAAAGGCAGAAGCTAAAACAACTGAATAAACATTGAGGGATAGGAGGGTACATTATATAGAGGAATAAGACACGTATACACAGGACAGAGAGCAACAGGCAGGAACGTAGACTATAGGCAGAAGAAAGTAGCAGACAAACAGACTCACATACAGTATGCAGAGAAAAGGCATACACAAAGGTATAACGATGCAGCACAAAAGCATAACATTGCAGTAAATCCAAAAAGCAATAGAAGCATACAAAGATAGGGATGTCGACCCTCGTACACACCTACACACCCATTTATAATGCAATAGAAACAAATACGCACTGAAACTAATTTTCATATACACACACAGCCTTTTTCTGCATTGGCAGAGTACCTAGCTGGTTGGGTTTCTGCTAGTAAGTGACAGTCAGGTTACATTGATCCGAGGTGCCTCGAGGGTGGGTTTTCACTCAGTTTCACATTTGCCCAAGGTTCACTGAAGATGAATTTCCACAGGTGAATTGTGCACCTAGCTTCCTATTGACTTGAGGGATTTGGGAATTATGTTTTATTTTTGAATGGGGTATTCAAGCCCCTATAGACCCAAGGTGCTTTAAGGAAATGTGTTTCTGCTGGTGAATAGGTCACTCATGTGCCTTCCTCTTCACTCGAGGTGGTTGAAGATGGGTTTCCAGTGGTGAAGGGCGCACTCAAGCCCCTGTTGGCCCCTGGTGCTTTGAGGATGGGTTTCCACTGGTGAGTGGTGCATTCCAGTCCCATGGTCCCATTGATCCAAGGTACATAGAGAGCTGGCTTCTACTGGTGAATGGTGCACTCAGATCCCATTGACCTGAGGTGTCTTGTGGATTGGTTATCGCTGGTGGGTGGATCACTCAGTCCTCTATAGACATGACGTTCCTCTGGGGTGTATTTCCGTTGGTGATTGGTGCACTCAGCTCCTATGGTCCCATTGAGGTGAGGTGCTTTGGAGAGGGGTTTTTGCTGATAATTAGCACGCTCCGGTCCCATTGACATGCAGTGCCAGGAGAGTGGGTTTCTACTGGTGAGCGGTGCACTGAGATCCCATTGACCTGAGGTGTCTTGTGGATTGGTTATTGCTGGTAGATGGCTCACTTAGGCCTCTATTGACGTAACATTCCTCTGGGGTGTATTTCCATTGGTGATTGGTGCACTCTGCTCCTATGGTCCCATTGAGGTGAGGTGCTTTGGAGAGGGGTTTTCGCTGATAATTGGCACGCTCCGGTCCCATTGACACGTGGTGCCAGGAGAGTGGGTTCCCGTTGGTGAGTAGCCCAGGTTTCCTGCTCCTTTTCTTGTCCTGGCTTCGAGGTGGTGGTGGACGCCCCTCCTGTGGTGAAAGATTTTTGATTTTCTGTGGCAGGTTGTGAGCCTTTTGTAGTTCTCTTCTGGAATCCTCTCAGTGAAGGGGACTAGTCAGTATACACAGGAATGCTTGAATCTGCTTTGGCTTCTTTGGGGTGGGGTGTCAGGTGGGCTTTCAGATAAAGGGCTGAGGCAGAGATCAAAATGGCCTTTTGGAGCAGTAACACTGGCTATTGCTCTATCCATTCCTCATGCCTCCTCACTCAAATCTTCTTTGGAAAAGGAAATCCCGCCCAAAACTCTATAACAACCTTCCTTATTCCTTTTCCCAGAATGCCTTACGATCTCCTGAAGGCAAGCTTTATCAAGATAGGCATGTCGAACGATGCAGCTCTTCCTAATTGCAAACCACAAAGTAGTAGGGGGTGATGGCTTACCCATTTTGGCTATGTATGGGCAGGCTAATACCTGGTGGAAATTAGAAGCCAAAGAGAGCCAAAGCAGACAGGCCTAGGGTCCCGGATGCATTGACAGTGTGCGCTCAAGCCCAGCTCTGTCGCCCAAGTGTTACCTTGACTCTACCAATAATGAGAAGAAAAGCCAACTCATTCTTGTCTCCCCCTACACAAGGCTAAGTTAAGTTATGAGCTTTTATCTTTCTTTCTGGGAATTGCCTCACCTGTGGTGTCAGAAAACTACTGGTTTCCTAAATTCACCAGACTCTTTTTATGTAAGCTCCTCGTAGGTAAGGTTGAAGCACAAGCAAAGGCAGGGCAGGCAGGGATGTTAGAGTGCCCAGGTGATTCATGGCTCTATGCATACTCATAGTTCAGAGATGGGACTGCCCAGCAGGTTCACAATCAGCAAGGGGTGACCCCAGGGCCAATATCCCTCAAATCGATGCACAGCCACAGATCAGTGACCACATACTCAAGTACACAGGCGAACTCACGCACAGAACAATAGTGCAGAGCAACAGACGCACATAAAGTAATCCACACACAAAATCAGACACAACTGCACAGAAGAACATACAAACGCCAAGTAAAAGATGCAATGTACAACACCCAGAAGAAGACACTGATGCCCACAGGAAGAGGAAATACTGGCAAAGGTGTGCGAAGTTGAAATGTTCTATTTTGTAAGTGTGTCAACTTTGTGGATACAATTTCCACAAAAAGATTTGAGATGGATTTTCCTGCAAACGTTGTTTGTCTGGGAGACTACTTGTAGTAAAAAAGTAAGCTTTGCCGGATTGATCATTCTATTCGTACTTTTTTGATATTTCCAACCACTTTTTGTTTCAACTTGGTAAAGCTTCCAAAGGTGTGACATTGTACAAAAATGACGGAAGTTTGAAGTCCAGTGCTGCACAACTCAATTGCAGGCCTGACAGATGTCAAGAGTGTAAAGACATCAGATATGATTTGTAGGGAGGACATCATCTACTGCATTAAAGGTATCAATTTCCATGCAATGGGTGGTTGGAAGCCAGAATTGTAGTCATGTAGAAAAGTGTTCATGTTGACATACTCCAGGAGTTGGGGGAAGACAACTATCTCAATGTTTTTTTCTAAGAATGGCAGGTGAGAGATGTGGTGACAGATATCAAGGTCATCTTGGTCCATGGTTGGCTTCGTCAACAGTGGGAACATTCTCATGTCCTGATCGCAGCCAGGAAGATTAATTGGCGGAGGAAGGAGTTGACTATGTTGACCATGTCAAGGAGGGGGGATGAACACCTTAAAAAGATTTGATGATGTGAGAGAGTGGAATGGATGCTTCCCACTTGTTGGTGGAGCAATGGGGGGAGAGAATGTGTTGGTAGCTTTTGTGCCATTGATGTAGCATCAAATTTTGTTGATCTTGTTGACAAAGAATTCAGCTTACTAATGATGGAAGTTCCTGGGAGACCGATGTTGGAAAGCGTGATGGCTTTGAAGAGAGCATTTCCTTCTTCTAAAAGCCTTAGCTGTTGGTAGCAATGTAGAAGGGGGCTTTTATTGAAGTGATAGGGGCTCTGCATATAAAGAGTAGTGTTTCAAAACGGGTGAGGTCATCAGGATCTAGGTACATCTCCATTTATTTTCCTACTGGCTGTGAGTGATATGTTTGTGGTCAGAGGTCTCTTGAGTTTGTAAGGGTGCTAAGCGTTTGGGTTGGGAGGATTGTGTTTAGTCACATTCACATGATTGTAAATAGGACCAGAAGGGCCTCAAGATTTACCATGATGAAGGGATAAATGAATGACTAGTGATAAGGTCAGGAATAATTCACAAGTCTTATATGGCATCACTGACTGGAATTTCATTGCCTCATGCTAACTGGGGAAGTTTCTGTTTGTA
Source organism: Lissotriton helveticus (assembly GCF_964261635.1). Classification (NCBI taxonomy): domain Eukaryota; kingdom Metazoa; phylum Chordata; class Amphibia; order Caudata; family Salamandridae; genus Lissotriton; species Lissotriton helveticus. Next base: position 205,107,190 of record NC_136065.1, read on the forward strand.
TGAACAGTTGCTAGTCTGAGAGCATAGTAATGTCTTTTTCTTTGAAAGAACACATGAGCACATAAAGGACACATTTACTAAGGATATGCTGCCTTGGTTGGATCCAAAAGTCCTTGTATTCATTTACCCAATTAACCAAGGTTCTTTTCATTGGCCTACCCATATTATTTTATTCAAACTGTAATCCTATTACAACGGAGGTAATTTTATTCAACTTTATTTCCGAATTATGGCCTTCGTTTTTGATTGGAATATCTCCAACACCTTATTTGTATATAAAAAAAATAGCTTGCTTGCAGTTTTCATTTTCAGTTATCACAAGCTCTTCAGGTTGCTGTGTTGCTAAAGTGTGTTTCAACATATAAAACTCTGTAACATCTCCTTCCGTATTTTGACTTACACTATGTGTGACCTTGCTTGCTTGTCAACTTGATTATTTGAATTATTTTATCTGTGTTGTCTATAAAGCACACCAGGAGCCTATGTTCTGCTTCAAAGCACCAACTAGGGGATGGGACTGACAGTGGGGTTAAAGCAGATACTACAGGTACTGCGAAGGTATAAGTTAAATATGGGTTAGAAGGCAGAAAGTGTATTTTCCGACATTTTCCGAGCTTTCCAAAGTCCACACTGTGATGGAGAAATTGTGGGCGTGATGGACTGTAGGGATAAGTCTTGCGAGTGGAAGGGCCTCTTGCCAATACAAGTCTATCATCAATGCGAGGTGATAACCTGTCCTGTTGCCCGCGGGAAGGCTTTATTTAGGCATGCCAGTGCCTCATCTTATTAGAACGAAAAGGGGCGACACAGGGACATGGGCCGGACACTTATTATCTAAAAGGTGGTTCCTATGGGGAAAGTGTAGCCTTAGACTTCCACGGCAATAGCAACATAAAAATCTTATACAGATTTCTCACTTATGTGATAAGTGCATTTATTTTGTCAAATGATATGCTTAAATGACACAGCATTCAGATGTTTACTTTTTTTACAAAAAATACGGTGCTCCTGCACAATGACGGCACAGTGTACGTGAGTTAAGTGACTAAGTAGTGTGCATGTGTTATATACAAAAATATATACATGTGACTGATTGTGATAATATGTTGTTGCAAATAGCACGTTTGTCTTCGCTATGACACACCCAAAGCCAATGGAAATAGAGTTGCGGGGTTCCTAAGTCAGGGTATTTCCTCGAACACCATTACCACCGACATCCTTTCTGGCTCATCCACCAGGTAAACCATATTGTCCCCAACAGGAAAGGACTCCACTTGTCTCCAAGGCACTAGGAGAAAACTACCAGGGCACATGCCACATTGGATTTTGGTATTCCTGTGACAACCCCCCCCCCACTCCCTTCTTTCATGGTAATCAAGAAAATGGACGAACCCAGTAACCCCCTGTGTGCTTGGGTGTTGGTTATAGTAAAGGTAAATGGCTAACAGGGGAATCATTGAAATGGAAAAATATTTTAAAAACGTACAGAATGAGTTGTTTGTCCAGTTAGTGACAAATAGAATCAAACTGATATTCACATTGGTCTGAATATTTAGAAATAAATCAGATCTGAAAAATCAGACATGTACAATGATTAGCTTATAAAAAAAAAAATCCATTCTCAATACATGAAGACCAGGGGTACAAAACTAACAATATCCAAACATACATCAACAATGTATCTTCACAGTCCAGTAAAGCAAAGAGCTTCACAATCCCGTGTATTAATGTAAGTAGTATTGTGAAATATAAAGGTGGACTTGACGTTTAGGTCTCAAATCTTATTATTCCGAGAGACCTTCTTCAGGACCAAAATGATATGGGAGGAAATGCAACAAGTGACCGCACAAGACATCGAGCAGTATGGTACGACTTACATGGATAAATATTTCAATCAGTTAATGCAAGGAAAACTCTCAATATTGAATATATAGTGAGCGTCTTCATAATCCAGAGTATGAGCACAAAATCTTGACACTAGGGAGCGAATCACAAAGTGAGGGCCTCTTTCGCAACATGGTAGAGGGCACCTGCCACCACAAGTTTTCCCCCAATAAGGCTCACTCCATGAATGCAGGTGCCAGTTCTGGGAGAAAATGTTGGGCGACCAGGCGGACACCTTTACAATAGGCAGCACAGTAGCATTTAAACGGCAGACATGCTGTTTATGCTTTAGCAGTCATCTAACTCTTAAACAGGGGTGTAGCTTACATTGGTGCAGCAGGTGCATTACAACAGTAGACCAGAGGCCTCTGGGGCTCAATGAACCCTGATTATTGCTGTATTTTATCATTCAGAAAGCAACCGGAGCACAGTGGCCTAATGTGAAATGATTTGCCCCCAATGCAGAATGTGATAAGGGGTTCCCAAATCTGCATTTTCTCACAAACAGTTATAGGTTTTGGGATGACTGCCCTCTTCTGACGGTTTGCCCCCTCCCCCCCCCCCCCCCCCCCCCCCCCAAGTATTGGGGAGAGCCCCCTGTGCCACAGAGGCCTGTGTTACAACGCTGCCGGAGCAGTGTCATCCTAAGAATTTTTGGGGGCCTAGGCAAGACATATTTTGAGGCCATGGTATTTCAAGACTGCATGGTTCCAAACACTATTGAACTATATGTTAAACTTTTAGAAACTGGGTCATTCAAAAGCAACTGTGTCTTGGGCACAGCTAAAACATTTCTTAAGAAGACACTTGGGAGGGAGAGAGAAAGAGTCAGAGGCAGAGGGGGGCAGAGAGAAGGGAGAGGTGGAAGTAGAGGAAAAGACAGTGGTGGAGAAAAATCCCCCTCCTAGATGGCCCCTTGGAAGATGGGGGACCTAGCCAATTGCCCACATGATATACAGGCTATGCTGCTGCTCTCAAAGAGACACTTACAAAGATCAGACGCAAATGCAATACAGAAACTGAACCACACAAAGGACTGCCACACATACTACAGGTACATAGAGACACAAGATTTAGAGACAAACGCAAATGAGAAGCCAAGGAAATAACAGAAATACATAGCAACATACTAGACAGATAAATAAACACACTGCTAGAAACATACACAACAGCAGAATATATACACACAAAATGAAAATGCCATACAACAGAAGGGACTCACGTAGAACAGAAAGAAACAAGCACACAGAGACATTGTGTTGTGTTACCAGCATTTTAGCCCATCCCTCTGCAATGAACCCACGTGGCCTCAAAGGGCCTGTGAGTTGCGTCGCTTCATTTTCTGACTCCTCTGGGGTGTGTGAGCCTATGTATATCATATATATTACCCTAGGGTTACAACATTGGTGTTAATTCTGTTACAGTGCAAACTCCCAAGGTGGGCAGCATTTGCCCAGGTGTTAAGTTCACAAGTTGCATGTTCCACGCTATTGGCTCACGTTTTTGACTGGGGAAAAAGAGGTGGGAATATTTTTGACAAATAGCTAAATTTTTTCATTGTGTCCTCTAAATGCACATGAAAGTTCCAGAATGAGCAAATCAGAGCCCACCTCTGATTTCCATTTCGCAAAAATCGTGATTTTGAGGTTATTACGGAACCAGGGCGCATATTATCAAGAACGGCATCAAAATTATCGCTGCCTTAGCGGCAGGAAACTGCCGCTAAAGCGGCGATAATGGGCTTGATAATATGCCCTTGAGATTTCCAAAAAGAGCCCAGGTTCACACCATAACATGGGCTTCTATTGGAATTCTCAAGGGCACATAATCAAGCCTATGCTAATGTTAACGCCGTTCTTGATAATATGCCCCCAGATTCTCAGCAAGTTCGACCTGCCAGAATTAACATCAAGCAAACAGAGCGGGTTTCGATTTGCCAATGGCACATGTGGAATTAGCTCATGGGAAGAAACCATCAGACTTGAAACTTTGCACCAGAAACGGAATTAACACCATGGGGCATATTAATAAGCGGCAGCGATAATTATCGCTGGCCACGCTTAGCGGGAAAATAGTTACCGCCGGCTATTGCAGAAAATTATTGCCATGCTAGCGCTGTATTAACAACGTATAGCGAAATTGTGATAATTTCCCAGCGATAGCGGTGTTTTCCATGGAACAATGATAAGTATAGCTAAGTCTGCATTTTAGCATACGTTCGTTTTTGGAGAAAACAGTGCTATTCTCCAAAAACTAACGTCTGCTAAAATGAGTGGGCAGCCTTGTAAGTATCGCGATGTGCACATTAGCGATATTTACAAGGTTGTACTGCCCAGTGACGCCCACTTTGCATCTCATTAGAGATGCAAAGGGAGGCGTCTGGTAAAAGGGTGCTAACATGCGCTAATGCATGTTATCACCCTCTTGTAAATAGGGCGATATATTTATCTCCGCTTTTTTGGCTTTAAAAGCCAAAAAAGCGGAGATATGGCCTTTGTAAAGATGCCCCAAAGATTGTAATCAAGGCCTAACTGTGGATTGCTGTGTGGCTTTAAAGGACTCGAGAACGAGCCCTCGGAAACAGACAGCCACAACAGGGATTAGGGGTACTATAGGGTTACCCACAATCGAGAACTAGAAATATGGCGTTGCACTCGTGCATAACACAGGAACACGGTAACAGGCACACAGCAAAGTAACAGACAGACATTCATTATGCACACAAGTATTGTGTAGACACAGAAGAGACAAAAGAAAAAGCATCCATAAAATTAAAAGGACGGACAAGAGAAAATAAAATTATTCAGTAAAGAAACAGACCCAAGTACGACTTGATACACATCAGATGTATTGAAACACACAGGACTCGATACACACTTCTGTTATGAATAAACGCACGGCTATCAGCACACACAGAGCTGAGCATACAACAGAGAAATAGACAGACACATAATTGGATACATACACAACCAACGAGTAGTGACTACACATAGAGCAGAATAAACACTAATAAAAGTACACCCAGGCGCAGATTAGTCCCTCACGTAAGAGAGGACATGGACACAGGCAAATGTGTAGAACATGTAAAGCGCTCCAATACCTTCGGGTCGAGTTCGCGCTATATAAAATATGCAAAAAAAAACAAACACATCACATGTATTGATTCGCACAAGATTGAACACGCAACAATTACCAGACAACACATGACATATATAAACAGACATAACCATTACAGAAGCCCCTGTACTCTAGGTATATACACTTACAAGGGGCGGGTAAATAGACAGCCCCAGAAACAACCCTCCGTGAACACCCCCACAATCACAGGCATGCATACACGTGGACAAGAAAAGGTGCAGAGCTGACTACTAACTAGTGAAGCGCTCTATTTGAAAGCCAGATGACGTGACATGGCATGCAGTGGAATAAGACCACACTCAAAGAATAAAACACAAATCCAAAAAGAATAAAAAGAGGAATAGACAGGCTGAGAAAAGGCACTAACAATAACAGTCAAGCGCACACACAACAACAAAGCAACACACCGTCGTGCACACCTAACAGTCGACGCAAACACATCACAGACAAGAGTGGGAATCAGAGCGGGAGTGGGGGTGTGACACGCACGCACGTAGGATGCGCGCGCCGTCGCCTACGGAGCAGTTGGTGCAGCGCGTGCCTCCGCTCCTCCCCGAGGCAGGTGACTATGAACAAAGCGCCATATATATCTGCGCAGATGATGAGGGCGCGTCACACCACCCTCTCCGTGCACACAACCTACGGGAGAGAGCCAATGGGAAGCGTTCTCGCTGCTGGGGCAGGGGCTCGCGCTCAGGCTGTCCTAGGAGCCCCAGGTCTGTTGAGGGAGGGGATGGCACCTATAATTGCTAACTCCGAACAGCTCTTCTTGCTGGGGGGATGGGGGGGGTGTGACAGGGGAGACATAGCTGTTCTATGAGCCCTGGTCTCCTGAGTGTGTGTGTGGGGGGGGGGGGGGAGTCACAGCTGTCCGTGGAGCCGGGTCTGCCGATGAGTGGCTGCTGTCACTCACGTCAGCCTCGTGGGCACGGTCCCAGTGGGGGCGGGGCTGGCGCAGATGCCTCATGAGTTTTGGCCTGTTGGAGCACGCGCTTGGAACTGCTTCGTCTCTGTGCTGCCTCTAAACATCAATCCACAAACACCTCCCACCACAGTGTACTACTCAGAAATGTAGCTGCCATTGGTGCAGCAGGTGCAGTGGCACCGGGACCCGAAGACATGGGGTTCCGACTGAACCCAGGTGACTGCTGTAATGTATAATCCAAACAGCAGGAGGGGGGATTGGGGGGGGGGAGGGGGGTGTAGGTATTTCCTTCCTTGCAGTAGGACCCATAGCACACTGGCTAACTTACTGGTACAAGGGGGTAGATGTACTACTTCTGGCGCATCTCTGCTAATCAGCAGGGATGCGCCAGAAGAGTTGCAACGCATCTGCCCACCCGTGCGCCACCACTGATGCACCGCATTTACAATGCGGCGCACCGTGGCGCACGGATGGGCGGATGCGTGTTGCATCCCCCCGGCGGAAAGGCGGCGCATTGCTGGAGTCGCAAGCGCGACTCAGCTCCAGCAAGGCACGGGTGCCCCTATTCCCAACATGCTGTGTCAATCCTTACGCCCACATGTGGCGCAGGGCTTTACAACATAACGCATCTCCCAGATGTGTCACGTTGTAAATACCCCGCAGCATGGCGCTGGCTTTGCGCCGGCGGTGCATCACAAAAGTGACGCAACGGCGGCGCAAATGTGCCATACGGGGCTTGTAAATCTGCCCCTACGAGTGCAGAGACAGCCGCCAGAGCAGAGGTGTTACACAAATCACGCCCCTCCTCCTTGCAGAATGTGATGAGGGACCCCAGAATCCCCCATATCTCACAGATATTCATTGACCTTGGGCTGAATGGGGGGGGTTCCCTAAAGAGTTGGAGACCCCCAGCTCCATTGGGTCTGTGAGACGCCCTGCGCCCAGGGGTGTCACTGTACCATTTAAAGCCAGTTCCTGCAAATTAGATGTGAAAAGCACAGTCCTGGCTGTGTTTAGGTTCTAGATGGGGAGAGGCGAGGGATTAGGCCTCGGCTAGACAAGCCATGCGCTGTTTCGAAGAGACATGTTGTTTACAATCTATTGGCTTTAGTCCGCCTATAGGCTCATTTGCTCGCTCCATCATCCCTCTCATATCCTTTGTCCTCTTTGTAAATGGCATGCATTCGTCGTGTCTCTTCTTGTGTTTAGCCCTCCCAGAGCATGGACCAAGAACTTGTGTCCATCTGCTGTACCCATTTTAGGAGCTTCTTTTTTCTTTGTGTTTGAGCCCTCTAAACGAATGCTTGTGCTTTCACTCGCTGCATCCTCTGTCTCCTGTTGCCTCTTTCCCCCTCCCACCCTACCAACCCCAGCCAAATCACCCTCACAACTGAATGCTGCTTTATTCTGGGTTCATACCTGCTCATGTTTGTGAGCGTTTCATACTGTACACTTTTGTGAGTACTTCACACCACGGTTCTCACGTGTAGTAAAATCACAATATCTCACACACATAACTTGTTTATTAGCATCTCAAACTAATTTTCTATATTAATGAGCCTCTCGCACCCCACGCTTCTGTTTCTAAACCTTCTCTACACAAGGTTTTCTATGTTTGTGAGTGAGCAGAACACACTGTACCAAACATTACATATAAAATTCTTCGTGTGTTTGTAAGTCTTCCACATACTTTGCCGTGCTTATGAGCATCTCATGCACTACTCTTTTGCTTTGTGACCTCGTGCGGAGTACCCATTTGTAAGCTTTTCTCACACACTTCACTTACTCTGTTTGCATTACCTGACACGGCCTCTCATGTCAGTGTTCATCTCAAACACCACACTTCTGAACATCAGCCCCACGCATCTAGTACTGTATATCACACTATGGGGCATATGTACAAGCCCATATCGCCACTACAACATCACTTTTACCGACGTGGTGGCGATAGGGGCTGTGCCTTATGTACAAGGCAGCGTTAATCCACTTAACGTGGCCTAAAGCTGCCTTGTGCATAAGGCCCCCTTTCACGTTATGGTTAGCCTGAAAGGGGTGGGTGTTGTGGTGAGGGTTCCACCGCAACACCCATTCATTTTGACGCTGCCCCCTATGTACAAGGGTGGCGTACTTAGGAGGCAGCGCCAGAATTAAGACCAGGGAAAACCTGGTCTTAAGTTGGTGAAACGAGGAGAAATGCATTTTTTCTCCTTGTTTTGGATTTTTTTCCATGTGTGCTGCCTTGTGCAGCACACATGGAGAAAGCAAAATGCCATGGTTTGTTTATGCACATTTCAGCGCCATGAAGCCCTCGGGTGTACGTGCGCTTTAAAAATGGCTGTTAACATAACATAACATGCACAGGAAGCTGTCCATTCCTGTACATAAACAAACCTTTTAAAAAAAGTCATTGTGTTACTTTCATGTGTGCTGCATGAAACAGCACACATGAAAGTGACAGAATGGCATTTTAGGATTATTTATGTGTAAGAAGGGACACCTTCCTGCCCATAAACAATCCTCCCCTGCACGCAGACACCCTTGCACTGTGGTGCAAGGGTGCCTGCGTTGGCACTAAGTTGCTAAACTAAGCGCCATTGCAGGGGGAAACGTAAAGCTGCACCACATTCTTGTAAATATGGTCCAGCCAGTGGCGGCTGGTGACATTTGAAAGTGGTGAGGCGGAAACTGATAATAATACTGCACCGTAGCGAGCGAGCCCGAACCCCCTAAGGTGGGTTCGGGGGGATTTCCCCCCGAGAAAATTTTGAAAAAATAGTGGAAAATGGTGCATTTTCAAGCAAATTTGAGAAAGCAGGAAGGTTAATAAAGCAATTGTGAAAGTGCAGGTATTACATTATTAAAGAGCTGTCATATAACATAGGTAGCTGTTTATTCAGTATAACCACAGAAGTGTGTCCCGGTGCTCAGCATAGAAGAACAGGTGAGGTGAGAAGTGGCTGAGCCCACATAAGTGTACCGCTCTAAAGCTTAAAAAGATGTGTCTTCAGGGCCTTCTTGAAGGGTGCTTCCTCAGTTATTAATCTCACATATTCAGGCAGATGGTTCCACAATACTTGCTGCTCTGACCACAAAGGAGGACCCTCCCCTTCGATGTTTTCCGAAATGGGGGATGGTTAACAGGCCAGCACTACTAGGTATACGCAATCCTCGCTGAAAAGGCCTCTAGTTGAGCAATGCTTCTGTTGCTTGCTGGCACAGCCTAAGATTGCTCTCATGCACCAGAAATGTGAGCAACCAGGCCCACCTCAACCCTGGAGCACACCAAATTTACCAATGAGGGCAAATCACTCCCCGTGGCGAAAAAGAATAATACAATGAATGTGTAACACAACTAGTGCTCAAGTAAAGGCTAGCGCTCCAATACCACCGGGTCGAGTACTCGCTATAAAACTGAAAAAAAGAAACCTTGAACCTGCCATGCACGACCGTGCACAACCGCTCTACACTCTGGCACGGACGGAGTGCACACCTGCCTGTTGGCAGTCACCTCCACTACAGGTGCTCCCCTTGTACGACTTTGACCAGACTCCCCGGATCCTCCGTCCTGGCCTGACTATGGAACCACAGGCCCCTTGGAGACCTCGCCCCTCCCTCACGCAAGGAAGTACAGCACTGCCTGCAATCCCACCTCCTGCCTCGCTGCACAAACGTGACTGCACTATAGACATACTGTACCCTACGAGGGCTGACAGACTGCAATAACGCCCCTCCCAAATAAATATATATGTACGAAAGCTATCTGATAAGCCGCACGCTTGGACTCTTTTGTGTGGTATTTATCAACCGGCAGGCTCCGCAGCGCTGGGGGTGCTAAGACCGTGCAATAATATTTACAGTGCTGACGTGTCACGTGAAACATAATAGACACAGAGACTGCGTGCAAGATGTTTGCGCACAGACCCTGCTTGCGAGTTACACTCATCGGGGATTGCGTGCTTGTAGGTGGGTGCACGGCACACCCGGGGCCTCGCTGAAAAGGCCTCGGCAATGCTTCTGTTGTTGCTTGCTGGCACAGCCTAAGATTGCTCCCATGCACCGCCACCACCAATTACAGCACGACGCCTGCACACACACGCCTGCATATGAGGTCTTTGAACTTCTTAGTAGACACAGTGAAGGAGGTCTGCTAGGACCATTGATAACGTAACGTAAACGTACATATAGGGGGTGCTAAGACCGTGCAATAATATGTTGACGTGGAACATAATAGACACAGAGACTGCGTGCAAGATGTTTGCGCACAGACCCTGCCTGCGAGGAACACTCGTCGGGGACCGGGCTTGCTTGCTTGTAGTGGGTGCACGGCACAGCCACCCGGGGCCTCGCTGAAAAGGCCTCAGCAATGATTCTGTTGTGCCCTATGACCATTGATAACGTAACGTAAACGTACATATAAACTCAATGGATTGGTCATAACTTACGTGGGGGGACGCGGTCCGGTCGTGCTACTCGATGTCACACCACTGCTGCACACAAAGCAAAGCAGGCTGCTTAAGCAGGTCCAGGCAGGCGGTCCGAGTCCGACCTAGGCACGCACACATACACACACGCAGTACTGGTCACGACGAGTCCGGCAACAACAATGAGTAGTCACTCAGTCACGCGCCCACTGACTCTCTATGACTCATCATGATCCTCGACTACTTCCACTTTCACTTACTGGTGTTGTGGCATGATTCCAGCACGCGCAGTGACGTCGTACAAATGGCCAATCACCGACGACAATGGCTCAGAGCAGCCAACACCCTCGCGCGGCACCATCCTGCTGCAGCAGCCAATCCTGGAGCAGCGTTAGCAGCGCCACTGCGCCAGGATTGGCTAAGAGCAGACTGCTATCTGCCCATTTTGAGACCGGGGCCTCGGGTCCATGCCTATGTCCAGTAGTAGTAGGGGGGGGGAGGTCTAAACTGTGCGCATGCGCGGGCCAGTCGAAATCTGGACTACTCCGGCATTTTACATGCGCAGTCAGTCTCAGTCACCCCTCTGCCTGTGCGCTGCCTGCCTGTCACTCTCTGCCGCAGCCCCGCCCCCCACGGCCCACTTCCTTATGGATGCCCGATCCTGTCGGGCTTCTCCCGGGGCCTTAGTGCGCTCGTCTCAGATTCATTTTTTAATTTTAAATAGTTATTTATTCTTCATCATGTTGGTAGTGCGGTCGTCCAGGCTAGTGGGGCAACGCCCCAACGCCCCCAATGGACGCACCGCCACTGGGTCCAGCCTTGCGTTTCTGAAGCAGCCACGGCTGGTGGTAGGTGTAACTGCAGGGCGGCGACTTAGGGAGAGGGAGGGGCAGGGTGGGGGGTTGTAACGTATGGATTACGGACATTAACAGGTAAGTAAACATATAAATAAATAAAATGAATTTCGTTGCGCGCACTGCATCGCATTTGGTGATGCAGTGCACACAACGAAATTTGTTTTATTTATTTATATATTTACTTACCTGTTAAAGTCCGTAATCCATACATTACAACCCCCCACCCTGCCCCTTCCCCTCCCTACGTCACCGCCCTGCAGTTACACCTACCACCGGCCGTGGCTGTTCTGAAGTGGCTGAGAGAGGCGTTAAGCCAGGAAGGCTGACACCTCTATCTGCCACTTCATTATACATATGGCTCTGTGTTCATTGTTTGTGTACATTTTCTGCTCCACATTGTGCTTCTTGCTTGTGTACCTATATCTCACACACACACACATCTTAGCATCTGGCACACTGCAAGCTTTTCGCATTTGCAAGCATCTCGCACACGCAGTGTGTGTCTTGTTTTGTACCACACATACAAGGCTTCTTTTATGCATATCTCGCAACTTCCCTTTTCATGCCTGTGTGCATCTTAGGGACTCGGTTTGCAAGCCTGGGATAAAATTACCTTCTGTTGTGTATCGCTGCACAGGTGAAGCAATACCAAAACAACATTTTATGGACTACAAACAATTCAAATGGGCCAAAATAGCATTTTGCCACAGTAAAGGCAGCAACAAGAAGAAAACGTATCTCGTTTCCATTTAAACACTAGATAAGATGTGTTAAAGCGTTCTAATGCCTTGCTGGGAAATGTATATATGCACTTGTGATACAATGCATAGTTTTGTCTTAGTGCATGTCTTCACATCCACACCAGTGCACTACAGAGACATAATGTGCTGCTACCTGTTAAGTATGATCTATTTTGTGGACACATTTTGCTCGCAAACGATTCTCGCCACTGGAAATGTTCTCAGAGTTTCAGGCAGGCAGCCTGACTGAATCAGGTCAATGCTTCTTGCTCGCATTAGAAAGACAACTCTAGGCCATAGGCGCTGCATTTCAGCAAAAAATTTTTTTATTTCAACCATCATTCAACTTCGAGGGCCCCTGACAGATGTGTAACACTCATAAAATACTGTTTCAGTGCGCCTGCATCTACAGTAGTCTTTAGATCAAAGGCCCCAGCCATCTTTCCACATAAGGCGCAGGCTCGGGGTTGAGCAATACATATAAACACCCAGAGAAATGTGGACTGAGACTTGTGTCTTTACAGGTGCCTTAACGAACAGAAAAAAAAACAAGGGGGCACATCCAGAAAACGAGGATAAATCACGGCTTCCCTGCTTAAGCCGTGTGCTCTTGGGCTACGTGGCCAAAAGACATTAACATTAACAAAGCCAATAGCTCTCCCATCAGTGAGACCTAGTATTGGCTTTGCCAATGCGCTTTAATTATAAGAATAGTAGCATATTGTTATTACTTGCTGCCCTCCCTCCCACCCCCTAACACATTCAGCTTGTATTTTTCTGGGTATCACGAATACACGTCATCAGAATAAAAAAGGCCGGTGAAAGGCTGAGTCAGCCTGCTGGGATTCGAACCCGTGAACTGCATGCTGTATCTAGGTAGCGATGAAAGAAGCACAGAAGAGCAGAAGAATACATGACTTTTTTCAGATCCAGGCTCTCTGGAGCGGTGGATGTAGGTCATCGGTGCCATTTGAAGCCCTGGTTTCAGGGCGGATAATGCTCTCCACGCCCACATAATCCGGTGGAAGGAGCTGGTCCGATTAAAGACATTATTCCACTTGGGCCTGAGCGAGGGTACACGCAGCTGAGACGGGGTGGGGGCAAAGGGGGTTGTAAAGACCGCCTGAGAGTGCGTCACAGAGCCAGGCTCGTGCCTCTGAAACTGACGCGTGCTGGGCGCGAGCACTGTCACACAACAACACCTTCCGGTTAATCAGATCCGTCTGAACCTGGCATCATCCTGGATTCTAAGTATTCGATGCAATACAGTTTTATTTTAATGCAACTACGAGAAAAAAATTCACTGTGAAGAAGTGCCTGGTTTTGGATAATCGTGCTTCTGCAAGGCTGGTAGCTCTGGGTCGAAGTCAGTCACATGCAGCGTTCGGGGAGTGTGCAGGTTTCGAGACAGCTTGCAACCCCTGAAAGAGGGTACGATTGAGGCGCAGCCAGTCCTGTGTCCGGCTGGAAATCTGGACAGTACGCGACAGTTCCCTTCTGAATGGCTTCTAGGGCTGGGGCCGAGCCAGTCATATGTCCAAGTCACGGAGCTCTGAAGATATTGACTGGCTGATGGTTGGTAAGGTTAGGGCAAAGTCGGCCAATATAATCTTAAAATTGTGTGATAGGCAACTGCCTCTGCAGGACAGGGAGGGCCCGAGGAAGTATCTATCACTCGTCCCCCTTGGGAACGCTACCGATTCTGTGACAGGCTGCCGGCTGGTAGGGCTGGGGTAGAGTCCTTCACATGGCAGGCTCACCAGGCTGTGGTGGTAACTCCTGCGCTCCCTACAGGTAAGCCAGGTAGACTGCGCTGTCTGGCACCACCGTGAATGCAGGGGTCTAGGTCTGTGCAGGGAGCCCTACGTATGCAGGTTTGTATATGCAGGCGGAGGAAGGGTGGGGGGGGGGGGGGCAGACTCGGGAGTACAGGGCTAATGGAGCAGCAGATGGTCCACTCTGTCAGCCTCCCATCCCCCGGCCTCACCGCGGGCAGAGGCGGCCAACCTGCTTTTAAAATGGGGGGTTTGTGACGACCTCAAGGGAGTGTCGGTGGTCATCTGCAATGCGATTGACCCCTCTGCTTCGAAGGGCAACCCCGTGGAGGAGGCGTACACGCGTCCATACCACAATGACTTATTGGAGAGACTTAATTGGTTCCTATAGCGCCACATGCGGCCTTCCTGCAGCTTCAGAGCGCTTTGATGCAGCACAGTACATCACAGAGGAGGCATCCTGCGTGTACCGGAAGGAAGATGAACAGACAAGGGGTCATTGGGGACAAAGCAGAATGGAATATACGAATAGCCCATGACAATATATACAACAGGAAGAGCATTCACGTGTCTCATGAGGGATGTTCCAGGGACATGTATAAGAACATGGATGAACATGGAAATCATTGTATTTAAGAAAACTCATGTACATTTCATCTTCTAAGATAAAAGCGGAAAGACGGAATTGTGCATGAAATGTAATCATGTGCTCGGAAGCAGTGCAAACGTCCTATTCTTTTTATGGCGCCTAGGAGCGACACCGAGCCAGGTTCTAGGCGCTGTCAATCTTGGCAGATACGGGAAGTAACTGTGGGACCACGGGAGATCACGTGTTAACCACCGTGCAGGACAGATAGAAGTAGGGAGGGAGATTCCAAAATGGCCATATCGCTGTGTATAGGATGCACGCAACTATATATGCATGCATATAACATGACAGAGCAGCAGAACTCAATAACCCTTTCCGCGCCGCAGCTGCCCCTGTAACGATCAGTAGAAGTGATACCCAGGGCTTTAAGTGGGATGAAAAAACTGGGGGGTCTCTCAAAGGGGCGTGGCCAGTGTAATTAGGGGCGTGGCTTTAAAACACTCACACTAAAAATATGTGCTTAGCATAGTGTGCCGCCCGACCTGTTTTTTGCTGTTTCGGTCATTGCATCCAGACATGTGATACAACAAGTAACATCATACCTACAACAAGTAAGGACTATTGGCTTTGTCAATGGTTATTAGTTGCAGAAGATAAATAAGCTGCAACTATGGCTTCTATATAATATTGACAAAGCTTCCAATTAAAGCCCTGGCGACCCTCCCACAATGTTGCTGATCTTGCGTTTCAGAAAGAGAAGGGAAATCCAGAAAGAAAATGACTCTTTAAAGGATTTCCCTTCCTCCACAACGCTCACCTGGCATGACGTCATGCCATAACTTCTCCAGTAGTGAGAAGTGAGCAGTGTGAGCAGCGCACATGGATGTGCATGCAGGCTGTCTCGAAACGGGTCTCTATCGGGCTTTGTATTGCATCCTGGCACTTTTTTCCGGACTGCAGTGACAGCACACTGCTGTCACTGCAATCTGGGGGTAAAAACGGTCCACCTGTGTTAGGGCTCAAAATAGAGCCCGATAGAGACCCGTTTCGAGGCCCCCTGAAAAAAACTGCCGGTGCTCAGACCCCTTGAGACCCCGCCCACTTAAAGCCCTGGTGATACCCTGTGCCCAAAAACCTATCCCCCGTCTTCGGTATACGAAATATGTCTAAAGGGGCGGGATGTTGTATAGACGCACGCGCACACACACGCGACATATTTCGGGGTATAAAACATGACAAATCTGAAGGGTCTCAACCGTGCACACATGAGGGGGGTGGGGTGGACAGTAAATGTGTCTCAGTTAAGACACCTAATATTCTGGTACAACCAGCTGATAAGAATGCCCCCCCCCCCCCACAAAATAGAATTATCTGTATATGACGCATTGACTTTCCTTATACACACACAATTTGCTCGCGATGCAGCAGCTGAGGGAAAGGGGCGGGGCCGCGCGTCCCCGTTCAGGGCCCCTTTAACGCCACCACAGTCTGATGTTACACACACACGGGTGGTTTGCTAGAAGGAGTAGACGGGTCCCTCCAGTACCACGAGCCAAACAACCTGCGAGCCCAGCGCATCCATTTAGCAGACAGTAGGGTGGCAGACGACAATTGTGTCAGACAAAGGCAGCTGCCTGCGTTTATCTCCCCGAGAGGGGTGCACCTCTCCGGTTGAAACCCCCGCTCCGGCCTCATGCCTCCATTTTCAGACAATATGGAGGTGGAAGGGAGAGACGGCGGGCGGGGGTCTCCTTGATAGCGAGGAGAGCCGCTGCATGGATTTTTTTCCTCGCTTTCTGACATTGCAGATCCATAAATAACTGTCACCCCACCCCCCGCAGATCCGGGCCTTTTCACCGAGGTCGAGGGGAGGGGACAGGAGGAGGAGGCGCTCATGGACACATAGATGTAGACCCTCCAGGCTCCGTCAGGGCACCTACTCGATTGCTCCATTGGAACCATCCGAAATAAAACAAATTGCATGTTCCTTTAGCAATCGACAAGCATCCATGTGTGACCAGATGTATTACCCCCTCACTCAAGGTAGGGGGCGCGCTCCCTGCCCCAGGGTTCGGGTCTACCTCTGCGGTGCACCGGGTGGCTGCATCCAGGCGGCCTGCACGGATCAGCCACTCATTGGGTGGGTTGTGTCATGACTGGCCACCATTTTGCCATGCTATAGTCCTCCCATGTCTCCACCGACCCACAGGCAGCCTGCTCATTGCCCTCTACCAGGCCCTAGAACCTCCAAGCTCGGACACGTCTTTTCTGTGTGTGTGGATGTGTGTGTGTATCTATCTATACATACATACACACACACACACATATATATATATATATATGGCATACCGGTCGACTAGCAGGTTGCCAATGCTTGTGAGTGATACTGATAGCATCGGCAGCCTGCTAGTCGACTTGTATGCCATAGACATATATTCTAATATATATTGTATTGTATTGCAATTGTAATAGCGCTTACTATCCCTGAAGAGGCGTCAAAGCGCTTTTTCGGCGAGTAGCCCGCTACTCCGGGACCCCTAGAGGATTGGTGTTGAATTAGTATGGTGAAACATGCAAGTACATTTTAAGTGGTGGATATGTTAGTCAGTTATTTGGAGTCTGAAGGATAGCAGAAGGATCGAAGAGGAAAAAAAAGTTTATATTTATATAGCACGTGTTACCTCTGAGGGGTATATAGGTCAGCCTGTGCTGCCTTTCATTTGGTCAGGCATAAACACTGGCCTTTCTGTATGCACCCAGGCCCTGGGCAATCTATATATTAAAAGAGTCAGTCTGTACCCGATCCTGGTCAGTCAGTCTGTGGTCACCGCCCCTTGAGAAATCTGTGCATTCCAAGAGTTACTCAGTCTGTACCTTACGTTGGTCAGTGTGTGTGCATACCCACATAATCTGTACATTATTGACCCTGTCTGTACCTGACACCGGTCAGTCTGTGTGCACCACCACCCAAGCAATCAGTGCATTAAAAGAATCAGTCTGTCTGTGCCTGTCAGGGGTCAGTCAGTGTCCACCACCTACCCCGGGTCAATCTCTACACTAACGTGACTGTCTGCGCCTTAGAGTGACCAATGCGTGTACACCGCCGAAGGTCAACCTGCACCAGCCCCTTGTGAATAGGTCCGTGCACTGGTGAGTCTGTCTGCACCATCATCTGACACGTCTTTACCATACACTGCGACCACAATAGTCAGCACCATCCCAATAGTCAGCACCATCCCAGGGTTGAGTCGGTCACTCGGAATTATCTCATGGTCAGTCACTCCATGACACCCTTTGGTCAGTGCATGCCACACATTGCCAGCCCGTGCCAAGGACCAGATCAGTGTGTCAGCGCCTAGAAGCACAGGCGCAGCAGAATGTGGAACACCCGCCCCCGCTCACGACGGTGGATACCCACAGACCGAGGGAAACCCTGTATCCAGCCATCACGCACATACCCACGTTCACTCACACATCTCCTCTTCAGCCCTCCCCGAGTGCCAGCACCCAGCCCTAGGGAGGAGGAGCCCACAGACCCCCCCCCCCTCTCCCCCAACACTCCCACCACCACCACCCTCCCTTATCGAAGGCTCTCTTACTTTCGCCAACCACTGCTTTCAGTCCGGTGGGGGCCATGCTGTCCTCCTGGTTTAGGGTCCCTGCTTCCTTTTTCTTGCCCGCGGGTCCTTCCCGTTCTCCGCTTCTCTCTCTTCTTGCCCCCTTCGGTCCTCCCTTCTTCTTCTCGTCCTCCGGTCTGTCTGTGGCGCGTACAATCCCCGCTCGTCTCTTCGCCGCAGCCTGCGATGCGCCTTCTGCGGCAGGGAAGGGGTGGAGTGCAGGGTGGAGGTGTGTGATGGAGCAGGGGGGGGAGGGAGGGATGGCGAGAGAAGGGTTCGTGGACGTCAGCAGGGGCACAGCCAATGGAGAGGCGGTCCATGGCTTTCATCATAGTCATGTTGCCCTGCCCCCCGAGCGGCAGCATCTCTGCATCCCTCCAGGGCACACATCCGACCTGCTCTCGGACTGAAACTGCCTGTCACAAGCCACCCCACCCCTAAAACACTGCAAGGTGAATTGCTACCCCGGGGGAAGGACAGACGACGAAGCATGAGCACAGCACAAAAACATTGAAAAAACAACTATCACTAGAAAGACACGCAAGCAACTGATTTTATAGTTGCATGTATTCTTATAAACACAAGCCGGCAACAGATTCTGTTAAAGCCACTCTATGCTCACGATGAAGCTGGTTAGCCCTTATAAATAGTGATTAAAAGTGCGCTTGCGCTTCAGACTGAGCGGCTAAAAATCGCTCACATTGGTCACAGTGGAGCACATTTTATGGAGGGCTCTAAAAAGTTGCATTCGCCATTCAAACTTCTATAGGAATGTTTACTGCCTTCTACCGAATTCGGTGTGCACATAGAGCTTGGCTTAACTTTGTTTCGTTTCTAGTTTTCTTCAAAGAATTTTTGAGTTTTGCCAGTCAGTCATAAATACATTTATTGGGACAATTGTCCATAAACATTCTAAAACCATAGAACACTGTTACATGATAAATCCACCCTAAAAACTACAAGTACACACAAATGTAACCCCAACTTATCCTAAACCATCTTTAAAACACTGCCCTAACCACACGCTTGAATTGTGCAATTCCTACTGCCACATCTATAAAAACGCATTTCAGACAATAACCCCTTTTGCGTCCGACCTCGAATATGTTTGGATTTTTAAAAATTGGAATCTTAAAAACCTAATACGAGCATTCAGGGAACACATACAGAAACCACTTCCATCCTGTACATCTTTACACCATCTGAGACTTGAGAAAATTGAGTTACACCCCAGTCTCACTTTTAAAATTTCATTGCGTAGCCTGGTTTCTGGTACCTGAGCCCAATAGGGAAAAGCCATATTCTGGCCAAGGGACTTTCGTGTGAAACGAATGGAAGGTTTCTCCCTCAAGTAGTGTGTAGCCTACTTTTACAGATGATTCTCACAGAACTTGTTTGCTTGGAAAAGGAGACCATATTCCAATCATGCTCCATACAGATGCTTTTTTTTAGGTCTCTTATCCGGAACCGAACATTCCTGACCCACTTCCCTTCACTGGCAAGAATTTCTTCGCAGCATAATCTAGCAGCAGCGGCTCCCCTGCTATGGCGGAATAGCGTTGACTCCCCCACCCCCCTCCACCGGCCAGCAGACTCGCCAAAAAATAAAAAATAAAAATATATTAAATCTGGGTTTATTATCGTTTTATTTTGTTTCCCAGTCGAGTCTTTGGGGTTGGGCTAGGGGTGATGACAGACACTGAGGGGAGTGGTTGCACACACTGCCTTCAGTGCGCATGTTGGTTTGGCTGGCCGACTCAGGACTGTCAAACCGACATGCGCACTGAGCTGTATCCAACTGAGCTGCATTAACGAGTTGGAGACAGCAGGCACAGGCTCTCAGTCTCACTGGGAGCGCAAATTGAGGGTGCTGAGGTTAATCCTGATGCTGCTGTCATGCTGCCAGCAGGGAGACATCAGCATCAGGATTAGCCACAGGGGGCCTGGGAGCCTGTGCCTGCAGTGGACTGGAGCCAGAGAGGAGCGGAAGACCGGCGATGCAGCAGGTACATTTTTAAGTAGTTTTTTTAGTTTGTCTGTCATACCCGCCTCACCCCTTCCCCACGATCCACCACTTTTCTCAGACACCGGCCACTACTGTAATCTAGACACATTTGCAGCTTCATTATCTAAAGATTACTTGTTAAGAAATCTCAAAGTACTGGAATTCGCTTGCAAGAGTTTTGCAGAAAATGTTTGAAACCTGTACATTTGGGTCTCTGAACTGCTTTACAAATTCACATTTTCAAAGGGACGTTGGAACTTCATAGCTGACCAGTTTTTCTCTAATCCGCCATTCTGTGTATTTGCGACCCAACTTGACCGACTGAGACGTTCTGACATTTTTTCTGTTTGGCCATTGGCAGATTGGTCCACCAAATTCCCACCACTATTCTAAACAAGCATATGCAATGCAATAGCGTTAGCGCTCGCCTTGACCAAATCTCTCCCCTCTCTATCTCTAAAACCGTACCCCTACCTAACGCACCCTCCCGCCCTAGAAGATTGTTGGCCTATCCTGTGCTCAACAATATCAATGACTTACTCAACTCTTACTCGCTTATCCTAGACCCCAACAAGATTCCTACGGGGCAAATTCAAGCCATTCACCCAGACCCGAACAGAGACAACCCCCACACAACCTTAGAGTCATAAACAACAACAACCTCATGAGAGTGAACATCATGCAGACTCCTCCTCCCTAACACCGGTACAACTTAAATGCGTACTACTCAACTACAGGTCAGCCAGCAAACATGCCTCTGATATATTTGACCTCATCCAACACAATGAGATAGACAGCATCGCCCTCAATGAAACTTGGCTCAATCCATCTTCCACTCCTATCCTAGACCTCCTAGTGCCCCCTTCCCATGACATATTTTGCCTAGACAGAGCTTTGAAACTGGGAGGTGGCTTAGCCTGTATACACCGGAGCACTCTCGCGGTCTCCCTCTCGGAGTCTTCGATGCCATCATCATGCAAATACCTTTGCCTCAACAGCTCCAGTAACAATCAACCGGTGTGTATATTGCACACATTCTATCACTCCCCTGGGGATAACCTCCCGTTCATTGAACAATTAATGGAAATCATCTCTGGCAATGTCGATTCCGTTCTGTCCCACATCTACCTCAGTGATTTCAACCTCCACTGGTCTAACCCTAATGACCAAGCTGTAACACGCCTCAAATCTTTTTTGAGTGATCACAAGCGGATTCAACATTGTGACCGGCCAACCCATAATAAAGGAGAAACTCTGGACCTCATCATCACCAAAGAACACACCATCACAATGGATACCCTCACCCCTTATGATTAGTCGACCCCCACAGCATCTTCGGCCATATTAACAAGGTGGTGTCTCTAAGGAAGGCTCAACCAACAAAATCGAAGATTTGGAAAAGGAACCTCAAAGATATCAACAGAACCAATCTAGCAACCCACTGTAAACTTGCCCTCTCTTCCCAAGTTGACATGTCTGAGGTTCATGTACTCACCGACTTCTACAACTCTACTATCTCTAGCATAATGGATTCTGTTGCTCCAATCCAACAAAAAAATGCCTCAACAAAAACATCCAAACCATAGTTCAACTGCAACTTAAACTTGGAACGTCGCAACCTTAGGGCTATCGAACGATCCTGGAGATCCAAACCATTCGCAGACCAGCTAAAAATCCTTAGAACGGTTAAGAGATCCTATAACAAGCAAATCAAGAGTGCTAAGGTGGACTATTTCAGATACCAACTTAATCATGCCTCAAATCGCCCCAAGAAACTTTTTTAACTGGTTAAACAACAACCGGTGAAGGCACAAAACCTCCCTGACTCTGAAGTCAGCCCCCCCCCTCATGTGATGATCTGGCTGCTTTCTTAACTGAGAAACCAAGGCTCATCAATATTGAACTGGATACCAAGCGGGCTCTACTGCTATCCAATGGGTCTACTCCCCACCCAGCACTAACGGACAAGATCGAACCGATGTGCCTGGGCATCAAGAACAACACCTCCTGGATCACATTCACCCCCTCAGTGAAAGAGACATTAAAAATGTTCTTCAGAGTATCAACCCTTCTAATCACTTCAGTGACCTGTTGCCACCTTCCATCTTCAAAGAAATCAAGGATGTATTCTCCCCCATCTGGACAAAGATTGTCAACGTGTCTTTGTCACAAGGCACGATCCCGGAGTGCCTAAAAGCAGCTCAAGTAACACCCATATATAAAAAACCTACTGCAGATAGTGCTGACCGTAACAACTTCAGCCCTATCTCTAACATCCCCACCCTCACCAAACTCCTAGGAAAATGCGTCCAATCGCAAATCTGTGCTCACATAGAAAATTTCCATCTCCTGGACCAACAATCTGGCTTTCGTAAAGGGCATAGCACCGAATCGTCTCTCACTCACATTATGGATGACATTCTAAAAATGCTTGATCAAAATGACCTTTCCTCTGCGTTTGACACTGTTAATCATGACAACCTCCTATCCATCTTAGAGCACAGGACTGTCTGGTTCGGTGAAGGCGAATCACTCTCTCTCTCAGCCATCTCCAGTATCCACTCAAAACTAGTTAACTGTTAACCACCTCCTGCTCAACACCTCCAAAACAGAATTCCTTCTCATCTCTCCTACAAATCACATTCCTATGCCAGACCTCTGGATGAATCACCTCACCGCCTTCACTATTTTTACTTTACTGAAGCGCATAGCTGGGTCGCGCTCACCAGTGGCAGGACTCTGCGTGGACTGCACGAACTTCCCTCACTTCTTCCACACCTCGCCGCACCCGCTCCGCGGGTGCCGCTTCGTCAGGCCATCGTGAGGAGGAGCAGTCTGGGAGACTTTGGAAGACCATCACAACCCCGGCGGAGGGCTGCAGGGCTGCGAGCGTGCCAGGGACTCCGATTCCCAGGAGTCCCTGATAGACCGGTGACAACTTCCGGTCCGCTCTCCCTGACGGCCCGACCCCCGCCCACCGGAGGGCTTTTTAAACCCTTTGCTGCCTAGCCCTTATTGGGACACTATTTTTACTTTACTGAAGCGCATAGCTGGGTCGCGCTCACCAATGGCAGGACTCTGCGTGGACTGCACGAACTTCCCTCACTTCTCCCACACCTCGCCGCACCCGCTCCGCGGGTGCCGCTTCGTCAGGCCATCGTGAGGAGGAGCAGTCTGGGAGACTTTGGAAGACCATCACAACCCCGGCGGAGGGCTGCAGGGCTGCGAGCGTGCCAGGGACTCCGATTCCCAGGAGTCCCTGATAGACCGGTGACAACTTCCGGTCCGCTCTCCCTGACGGCCCGCCCCCCGCCCACCGGAGGGCTTTTTAAACCCTTTGCTGCCTAGCCCTTATTGGGACACTATTTTTACTTTACTGAAGCGCATAGCTGGGTCGCGCTCACCAGTGGCAGGACTCTGCGTGGACTGCACGAACTTCCCTCACTTCTTCCACACCTCGCCGCACCCGCTCCGCGGGTGCCGCTTTGTCAGGCCATCGTGAGGAGGAGCAGTCTGGGAGACTTTGGAAGACCATCACAACCCCGGCGGAGGGCTGCGAGCGTGCCAGGGACTCCGATTCCCAGGAGTCCCTGATAGACCGGTGACAACTTCCGGTCCGCTCTCCCTGACGGCCCGCCCACCGCCCTCTTACCTTCCTATAATTGGGGTCACTTCTCCCGCAGCGCTGGACGCAGCCCGGAGCAAAGACCGGGCTAAGAGCGGGCCGTTTGAGGCCGTTCGAGGACGGCAGAGGACGGCCCTGGCCCATAATCCCTGCACAGTTGTGATTTAAGTAAGGTAGGCGGTCTTGTGACCCAGAGATTGATTGGACATAAGAAACATTGTACTGACTGTGAGGGCTACTAAGTTATTACCCCATTTTTGTGTAAATAGCGTGCCTAGTCTTGATTACTGTAGCTGGTGCTAATTAGATACCATGGTTTTAAGATCTGGTAAAACACGCACTGTCCAAATTCAAACACCTAAAGGAGTGGTATCGGGTCCATTGGACGCTTTTATTACACGTGCCACGGGAATCCTGGAAAAAGAAATAGCAATGGTGGAAAAACGACTCTCCATTGACTTAGTCAGCGGAAAACGCTCTTCGCTGGGTAGGTTGGCCACGATTCCTAGCCCCGTGTCACATGCACACGCACATGCAGCTTTTAATTGTATACACTTAGACACTACGGATGCCATAGTCCACATGGATAGTGAGGGGGTTGATCTTCCTGTACACACTCCAGCTCATCCTGAACATCTTTTGGATGATCACGAGGCAACTGGGGAAATTGAAACTCAGGATAGTCTAGATTCCGAATATAGCTCGGAATCTGCCGACTCATCCCTTGACTCACCCAAGACAGTCTCTAATGAGCTAACCTATATATATTCTTTAGGTATAGACATGGTATCGAGGAAGAGAAAGCAAGACATGAGCCACATGGGAGGGAGAGAACGTAAGATGCCTAAATTAAAAGACACTATTGGCAACCCTACATTGGCACCTGGCCACCCCAGCGAAAAACAATGTCCTAGTACATTGTCTAATGTCTTACGCCCCTCCCTCATCTCCCTAGGTTCCTCAAACCCATGCCCAACGTGCCAAAGCAGCGACGAATCCTTGTTGGCAAAGATCGAGGCTTTGATGAAAAACCTCTTATTACCAGTCTTGGAGCGGACTAGATTAATGACTTTAAAAATAGACTCACTGGAGGCAGTAGTGAATACGAATTCTGCCCTGTTATTATCTATACCTGGCACAAACCCAGGGGGGGTCAAACCCTCACATCTGGCCCCAAAAACATCAAATATTCCAAATACTCTTATTAGTAATCCCAGCAATCACAAACCCCCAGGGCCAGTAACCGATAGACCAAAGAGGGGTGGTGATTCTAAAAACATCCCAAGCAAGGTATCTGAGGTCCCGTCTCAACGTACCCATATGATGAAGCCCACGAACAAACCGGATAGATCAACCCCTGCTAGACTCCATACTACTAAACCACTTTCTTTGGCAAAATCTAGCACAGACACCCATAGGCATCTTTCCCACGGGCCCCTAGTTAACCATCATAGTACCTTAAAACCTATGGTAGAAAAACACCCCAGGTATACAACACCCCGGGTTGACATCCCTATAGAGGCTACGCCATACACAATGGTATTGACCGGTGTGGCCCCCCTACAATCTGGCAAAAGGGAGACTCATGGTGACCTGCGCAATAAGGTGATTTTCTGGCTGAATAAAAACCGACCCCTACCTCCGTCCTCGCCAACTGAAATTCTGTTTGTAAGAAGGGTTGATTGGGTGGGCCAGGGCACCAAAGATCTGGAGGGGGACTGCATTTTAATTTCGTTCAGGGACCCCTGGGTGGTGGATACAATTTGTAGAGAAGCTAGGTTTGCTAGGCAGGGGGATGTCCAGACCCTGGGCCTATCATACTTTTACCCACACAGACAGGCTTATACCTTGAAGGCCCCTAAACAGGGACGACCCACCATTAGGAGTTACCCTATGATAAGGACACCCCAACTACCGCAATTCCCACCCCTTTTCAATCATTTTGGCCCCTTGTCTGATCTCGAGGCCACTGATTGACTTCAAACACCTTCTTATCTACCTGAATCCGTAGAAACTCCTGGCCTTGGGGTAGAGAGGCAGAGTCAGGGTCAGGAGTCCCCACAGCTCGCAATTATAGCAGAAGAGTGTAAGGGGGTTCCAGTACTAACAGGGATTGTCACATCACCATTGAGGGCAGGGGGAGTCCCCATGATGACCGGGAAAAATCAGAACATCGTTGGGAGAACTGAAAATGGGTGGGACGGCAGGGTTGGACAAGGCAAGTCTGCAGTTTTAGATGTGGTGGCCCCTTCTGTGGTACCCACATCAGAAACACTTGCCCTTGTGTCCTGGAATATTGCTGGGGTTAAAGGTCGTATCCATTCTGAAGATTGGCTGGAGTTTATGGATAAATTCGATATCATCCTACTCCAGGAAACCTGGGCAGTTGATCCAATATTTAGGCAGGGTTATGTAAATTTCTTCAAAGCCGCCACTCGAAGCGCCATTAGAAATGCTAAAGGGCGAGCCTCAGGGGGCCTACTGATCTGGGTGAAACAATCCTTGGGATATCACACTACAGAAATAAGTGTACAAAACCCGGACCTCCTTATTGTCAAGTTGAGCAAGACTGGTTATCGGGACCTGATCCTGATTAACATATATGCACGAGGTTTGCCGGGTGGCCGTTCCCCACCCTTGCTGGAGGTATTGGACCCCAATTTGGCAGCCTTAGATAGCAATAATGTTATTCTTCTTGCTGGAGACCTAAATTGCTGCTTCGAACCTTTACTTGACCCAGGGGACAGTTGGGGCTCTGCGGAGGACGCAGTATGGGGTATACCCGATCTGCTGTCCGCCAAACGGGTACCAGCAACAGAGGCAGCGGTGAACTGGATGGCTTTCTGTTTAAATAGAGGTTTTCGGGCCTGTAATGGTCGAACAAAATCAGACCAGGAAGCCAACTGTACATTTGATAATGGGTTAAGAAGAAGCCACATTGATTATATCCTGCTAAAAATAGGAGATTGGCCCCTGCTGGTGGACATGGAGGTACTTTCCCGTCCAGAAAGTGACCATAACCCTTTGACCCTGCAACTAAGGTTGCCAGGACTTGTGAGACTAGTGGAACCCGGTATCTCACAGACAGGGGACACTTATCTTACAAACGATAGGAAGAGGTTAAAATGGTCAAAAATTGAGGAGGACGAAACATTGAGGAATAAGGTTATCAGCGTGGTTAACAATATATATAATGAAATGCTGATCCACGCCCAGCTGGGGGATAACCCGGAAATGGCTAACTTTATTATAAACCTTCATAATCGTTGTTTTGACGATTTAAAATCTCTACTTTCCCAACCTCGCCGGCAGGGAACCACTAAAGCACCTATTCGTCCCCAGAAATGGTATAATAAAAAATGTAGGGAAGCCCACACTGACTTGATTAAAGCAGTTAAGTCTCGGATTATGGGTACAGTGAAAGCGGCTAGATTAACCTATAGGAAAATACAGTGGGAAGCCAAACTGGAGTGGGAGGACAAGTACTGGTCAGACCTACTGGAAGCTTCCACATCCAATAACCCCATTAAATTCTGGGAAATAGTTAAGTGGGGGAAGGATCCGGACGCTCGCACTCCCGCAAACCATGTGTCTCCCACTGAGTGGGTGACTTTTTATTCAACCCAGTTCTGTGCCGTGAATCCCATGCTTTCCTGTACCCTGGGAATGGCATCCCATCCTTCTATTCAAAGCGAGAACATCATTTTCACAGAAAGTGAGGTCGAGCTGGCACTAAATCTCACCATGCGAGGGAAAGCGCCGGGCATGGATCTTATACCCGCCGACTTGTTTAAAGCCAACCCCGCTCTGTGGACGCCATATATTACCAAGGTGGCAAATTCCATAGCTGCAGGTGCAAGAATACCCAAATCTTGGAAGGGGGCGGAGATTTTACCGATTCATAAAAAGGGTAGTAGGTCAAACCCAGGTAACTACCGCCCGATTAGTCTCATTGACTCCATGCAAAAACTCATTGCACGCATGGTTCTGGGTAGGGTCCAAGGCTGGATCGAAATGGAGGACATACTATCTCCAATGCAGGCGGGCTTCAGATCGGGAACAAGCACCATCGACCAGGTGTTCAGATTTTGTCTGATCTACTGGAAGGTGGTTCAGCTTGGCGGCGGTACCATCTTCGCAGCGTTCATTGATCTGAAGTCCGCCTTCGATCTAGTCCCGAGGGACAAACTGTGGGGAGTCTTGAGGAGTTTGGGAATGCCCGTGGAATTGCTTGATTTGATAATCAAACTGCATGAGGAGAATTTTCCGAGGGTAAGATGGGGAGGACAGGGCCAAGTGACGGAACCCTTTCCAGTCACCCGAGGTGTCCGTCAGGGGTGCGTACTGGCACCCACCCTTTTTTTATTGTTCATTGACCAAGTGGTCAAATTCTTCGAATCGACCCCGACAGATGCCCCAATGCTGGCAGGACAGCGTTTCCCAATGCTCATCTTTGCTGATGACACTTTACTCCTCTCCAGAACACTTAGTGGATTACAGCGGGCATTGGACCGCTTTGAGGAGTTCTGTGCCATCAGCGACCTCAAGGTGAATGTGGGAAAAACCAAATTTATGGTGTTAACAAAGAACTGCTCTGTCCGGAGCTCAGTTAGTATGGGTGGTGTCAAATTGGACCAAGTGGAGAATATGATTTACCTGGGGGTCACGTTAGATAGTCGCTTGAGATGGAAAGCCCAAGTTGGTGCTCAACATCTCAAGCTCGCCCGACTCACTGGCTGCCTCTTTAGTGAGCAAAGAAAATCTATCACCAAGCGGGTTACCCCAGCACTCAAAATCTATGATGCAAAAATTAACCCAGCGATTTTATATGGTGCAGATCTGTGGGGCCATATGGATCTTACGGGTCTGTTTAAAATACAGTGTAAATTTTTCCGAAACTTGGTAGGTCTGCCACAGTCGTCCCCTTCCATTCCCCTTTGCCTGGATCTGGGATGTCCACCGATTAATGAGATGGCCAGATTTAGACTGGTTGCCTTCTGGAGGC
This sequence comes from Lissotriton helveticus, assembly GCF_964261635.1. Taxonomy (NCBI): domain Eukaryota; kingdom Metazoa; phylum Chordata; class Amphibia; order Caudata; family Salamandridae; genus Lissotriton; species Lissotriton helveticus. Next base: position 205,135,771 of record NC_136065.1, read on the forward strand.
GCCTATGGACCTCCCCTGACCTCACCTTTTTTGCAAATGGGGTAGCAGAAGTTAGGTCAATTAGGGGATCGGGGAAAATCCCCTGGTTCCAAATGGTAAAATCCATCCTGATGGACATGGGTTTAGAGCAGCTTTGGACATCCCCTGCCAACAGTATCTTTCCAACTAAACTGGCACTTAAAGAACTGTATTGGGCTACGCTCCGTCGGAATAGAGTCAATGCCTCCAGCTCTACTAATCTCACGGGTAGGTTCCTTTCCTTTAAGTTGGACCCATCCCGTGAACAATATTGGGATACAGTTTCTAAATCCTTAGACAGGAAACTTTACCACCAGTTCCGGGTGGGAGCATTGCCACTGAACACCTTTACGAAAAATTGGCCATCAAGCACCACGGATCATTGCAAATGGTGCCCAGGCCACAAGGAAACTGTGGGTCATTTTCTGTTTGCCTGTCCTAGATATCAGGCACCAAGGGCCAAATGGCTAAAACCATTGTTTCAGCGCCTGCCTATTAGAAAATCTGAAGAGGCCATTCATGTATTAAAAACTAATACATTAGAAATTATCACAGTGAGCTTGGCCAAATACCTGGGCTGGGCCTGGATACTCAGGGCAAAACAATAGTTTAACCTTGGATTGTTTTGATGTACTGATGGTTCGAGCATTCTTTCTGCAAGTTTGTCTATTTGCTCCTGATAATGATTGCCTCTGATTTAATCTATATTTTTTAATCGCATTGTCCCTTTTTTCTTTCCTTACAAATTACTGTTTGGAATTTATTTGTAAACCTTTTTCCCTACAAGGAAAACTTGTTTCAGGACTGTCTTTACATTGTTTAATGCTTATTTTATGGTTAATGAATATGTATTTATTATTAATTAATGTTTGTTACTACCTGTCTTTTATGATTTCTTTTAATCGAAATAAAGACTTTAAAACCTGACCTCACCGCCTTCAACGGCTCCCCCCACATTATCGACTCAGCTAAATACCTCAGAATCACTCTGGACAAGCGCTTGAACATGAAGACTCATATTAGCAATGTGTGCAAGGGAGCTAACCACTTGTTGAGGATACTCAGGAATCTCAAACCGTTCCTCCCACAAGCTGACTTCAAACATGTGGCCCAAGAGCTTGTTTTGCCAAGACTAGACTATGGCAGTGCTAGGCTCTGTGGTCTCCCCAAATACACGTTGGCCCCATTAAGGGTCTCATTGAATGCAGCGGCCAGACTGGTTACGGGTACCAAAAGAAATGCGCACTTCTCCCAGTCTTGCAATCCCTAAATTTGCTGCCCTACGAAGCAAGAATACAGCTAAAGATTGCTTGACAATCACACAAAGCCCTTCATTCCAAATCCCCCAGTTATCTAACGCAAAATCTAGAACTATCAGGAGGAGGTAGACCTTCTAGGAGTGCCAACTCTCTCCTCCTGAAACCTCAGATCTTTCACAAAAAGAGAACATGTCACCAAGCTTTCTCCGGCTCAGCTCCGAAGATCTGGAACTCTCTCCCACTGGAAATATGTAGAATCTCCACCAAGGTTACCTTCAAATTGGAAGTAAAAAGATTGCTTATGAACAAGTTCTTACCTTAATAGGTTGTTAGATCGTCTGCTCTAATGCATTGGACTTACACATTTAAACCCTGCACTGGATGCTATTCCATCTCGATATGTACCAGTTATTTTCTCTAGAGGGGGCCCTGGTTATTTTCTTATTATTTTGCTTACCCAGTGTACTTGTAATCCTTCTTATCCTGTGAGTTCTATTTTGATATGTGTTTCTGTCTGTATTCCTATTTGACACTTGTTCTGCAACTGTTACCTTCCTTTCCCCACAATTGTAAAGCGCTCTGATATCCCTCGGGATCATGTTCACGCTATATAACATTTTATAAATAAATTAATAGGTCTTGCATTGTTGGAAGTTTGATCAATTGGTGGTGTTAATCTGCTTAAAAAATCTACGCCGTGCTTGTGCACAATAAGCTAAAATAAGAGTTGATCTGCCCTCCCTGTACTGTGTTGCCCCTGCTTCCTGCCCTGCCAGACTTTTATTTTGTTATAGGACTGCACCCGGCAACATTGTGCCTGCTCCGGCTGTGTAATGCGCAAGCGTAATTTAGGACTGGGGGCTGGTTTAGTAGGAGAGCTGGAAGATTGCAGCGTTTATGATACATTTGCAGATATTATGTGGCTGTGATTAACAAAAGCAAACTCGGAACTGATGCACTAAAATAATGAAACAGTATATTAAGAACTCATTAACGTGTAAAGTTTTTTTTTTAGATGCGCAATGTTTACCTAGGAAAACAGCGGCAGACATGATGACAGCTTGGTGACTTAAACTCTCACCGGATCTTAATAATGAGGAGATCATCAACGGATCACCCTGAGCTCGACAAAAGCTCAATTCTGACCCATAGCCAGCCACACCAACCCACCCCAAACTGCTCAAATGGGAACATTTCTAGCCTGTGGCTAATAAGACTCCGCCTTCCTTGCAAATAGAATTGAATGAAGTGATGTTTGGATTCCAAGTTGTAAAACTAAGGGCCATATGTATCATACTACCGTTTTGCGAATTCCAAATAGCGAATTTTAAGGAATCGCTATTTGGAATTCGCAAAACGGTATGTATGTACAAAATCGCTATTAAATAGCGATTCTTTACCATTCCTAATTTGCGATTAGCAAATTGCTAATCGCAAATTATCCATTCATTTCTATGGGCCAGGAGGCCCATAGGAATGAAGGTGCAATTTGCGATTAGCAATTAACTAATCGCAAATTAGGAATTTCTTCAAGGGTGCAGGGGTGTCTCAAGAACACCCTGCTGCACCCCTGAAAAAGACATTAGGGGGCATATGGCGCACACACATGCCCTAAGGGCATGTATGGGCGTCATATGGCACCTTTTGTTTTTTGGAAAAAAGCTTTTTGAAAAGAATTCGCAAATTTCCACCAACTAGAAGTTGGTGGTAATTTGCGAATCCTTAATGGCATTTTTTGAATATTTTTTGTTTGATACATTGCATTTAAGGAATCGCAAATTTTGCGATTCCTTAAGTGCAATCGCAAAATAAGGAATTGCAAATTTTGCTATTCCTTATTTTGCATCAAACATGTTTGATACATACCATTTGTCAAATTAGCATTCGCAAAGGCCGAAATTCGCAGAATTTCGACCTTTGCGAATGCTAATTAGCTTGATACATATGGCCCTAAACTCCAGTGGCATTCGCAAACTTGCATTTATGTTCCAAACCATAATTCTCTGTGCATTGCTAAAGCTATCACACAGACCTCCACGGCAGACAAACGCATTAATTCAAGTAGTAGGGAAGTTTGCCACCATTTATTGTTCTAATGTATTTGACTTAGCAGAGAGTTATTTCCAAGGACAGCACGGTGATGTATTGACCATTTTATGGTATCGCTGTTCTGGAACAGGAGGCGCCCTACATAAAAACTATTAAGTGTGTCCAGTTGAGACAGGATTACAGAAAATGGAATGCAATGGGAGAGCTAATGGGACTAGAACACTGACCACCATTTGTAAAGATGAAGCATGGCATGCCGAGCGCCAAACACTGACAAAAATGAAATAAAAATGAGTTGTTGGGCGAGTCACGCACAATGAAAGAAAAGATGACTGGATGCCATTGCTAAAGATGAGGATCGGCGGGCCGCACCCCAAAAAGAAATTAAATGCATTGTAGGGCGAGCCGCGCACAACAGAAGTGAGGAATGCCTTGATTTTTTTTAAACAAATTTTATTAGGTTATAGGAGCATAATCACATTGAAGAACCCGAAGAGGGCTGTAAAGGACATATCTAAAATCAAAGTTAGGATTCAGCAGGACATTACACATTTCCATTATATCATCAGCATCTGTATAAACAGGAAAAGCTCCTCTAGACGTGGGGTGATATGACCGGAAATGGGGTTAATCCTTCTTACCCCACCCTCTGTCCTACAATAGGAGGCAATGAGATCTGCTAATCGATATCTCCCTAGCTATCACCTATATAATGTGACTCGATCAAACTCCCCTCCCCCCCTCTCCCCAACCCCCTAGGCATGCCGCTGAGTAAATAAAATGGCTTCTGTTTGATCCGCGGGCAGGACAGTGATGTTGCGTGGGCTATATATGCCAGTTCTCAAGTTTCGGTGTCAGGGATAGGTGGTTTCCCAGGGTCTTCACGCTCTACCTGCGCTCTACACTCTAGCCAAACAGTGCCTCCCAAACTCAGTTGCCTACTGCAGGGTCCCTCTACTCGGGGGTGTCATCGGTATTGCTTGTTGGGTGTTTTACCAACTCCACCAGTGCCACCCATGCACACGCCGTCTCCAGGGATTTGTCGCTTTCAGTTCACCAGGCCATTCACAATCTACAGGTCCCCTCCGCCTCCGCCCATTTCACTAACTCCCTGGACCATCACCCTAAGTTGGGGCCATTCTTTGCCTTCCAGTGGCTGGTGATCTCCCTCTGGGCCAAGACTAGCCCCAGGTCTATGAACTTGCTAGTGACTTTGGTCTTGGCAGTGTGTGGGAACCAATGCAAAAACAACAGCCTGGCATCAGTGCTACCCCTCTCCCCGTTGCTGCCGCTAGTTCAGATGTCACCCACCTCCAGTACTCTCCCAGATGTGGACAGTCCCAAAACATGTGTAGGAGCCCCGCCCACTCTAGATTACACCGTGGACACGCTGTCGAGGCCCTGAAGTATTCATTCACCTTACCCGGGGTGAGGTACGCCCTATGTAACTCGTAAAAAAATGTGACATGCCTTGATGATGTCATGATGAGATTGCATACCGTCTCTCTTCTTCTATACAGTATATGTGCATGATGTGCTTATCCATCCCCAGGTACACTACTTTGGGGTTTGATCATTAACACATCCTGGGTGTAGGCTCAATGGGTGCTTTTAAATGACTGCCCCTCTAGAGAGCCATAACCAGGATCCCCTCTAGAGACTATGTTTTTTGGGTGTTGGGATAGTGGGATCCATTGGTGGTGATCTACCCCGTGGGGCTAGGCAGGGACACAAACCACGACATGTACTTCTTGTTCATTGAAATATGGGGGTGGGGGAGGGGAGTGCATTGTTGCTATTAAGGGTGGTTTCCATGCGTTGATGCAGTCCCGTTGCTCAGGTTCAATTAGACACACATTTACATACTATATACATTTGTCACAGATGATCTGCAATTAATGTTTACCATCATTAACACTCCCGATTCTGTGGCTGAGTTTCAAGCTACCATGCTGTACATCCGTGATTGGATGAACAGCAACCACCTAAAACTCAATCCGGACAAGACCAAACTCATCACGATAGGAGGCACACAGAACCCTTGGAGTTCCCATTTCTGGCCAATGGCGTTGGGCTCCCCCCCTATTCCATTCCCATCGGCCAAGAGCCTTGGGTGATAATTAACAGCGACCTGACCATGAAAACCCAAATTGGGTTAGTTACTTCGACCGGCTTCTTCCAGCTGAGAAAAATAAAGAAGATTAGCAGACTCCTCACCAGGGAGGCATTGATACAGGCTGTTCTAGACCTGGTCATATCACACTCAGATTACATCAACTTGTTGTACTATTTTGGCATCCCATTATACCTCACTAAAAGACTGCAATTGGTACAGAGCCAGGCAGCAAGATAGATTTTTCAGCAGCCTAGATGGCAGCATGTCTCCCCCATTATGAGAGAACTGCGCTGGCTTTCCATTCCTCAACGTTCGGCATTCAAAGCCGGTTGCATTATTTTTAAGGCCCTGCATGGTACAAGCCGGAAATTCATCTCCAGCCTCGTGCAAAGGCACGTACCCACTCTCATCCCACATGAATCTGTTGGCCATACCCCCTTACAAATTGAAACGTCAAGGTGGCAGCAGGTTCACTGTGCTGGTGCAGAGATTGTGCAACTCCCTTCCAGCTGATATCAGAGCTGGTACAGACCTGTTAAGATTTAGAAAGCTCTTTAAGACATGGCTATTTACCCAAGCGTCTGAATTTGGGCACACAATTAACTAACTGGGCTTCAACAGATCCTATAAACCAGCGCCAAGAAACCAACCGGTGTATGTGCACTCTATAAATTAATTTAACATAACACTCATGACTACCCCCGCCTCTGGGGACATGGGGGGGGGGCATCTCCGAACCCTTAGATGGAATGTCAGGGGGGCAACTTGATTAAATTAAAAAATGGGGAGCAGTCCTCTGTCGGGCTGCGCTGCATTCCATGACAGTTTTCTGAATCTGGGCGCAGGAGTCCGGGGTAGCAGTGACATGCTGTAGCTCTCTGCAGCGAATCATGAACAGTGAGTAGTGGAGCAGGTTCAGGATGTCCTGCTTGGGCCTGCCTTTCTCCACAGAGAACGTAAACATATTTAATCTTCTCTCCCTCAAAGGTAGTAAGGACAAGCTCTACAGGAACTTGCCATGCCCAACGGAGAAAAATTAAAAGTATATTTGAGATTGAAAGAACAGACCAATGCTGTGTCCTCTGCTCCTCGGAAGAAATGAAATGAAATGAAAATCCAATATTTAATTAAGCACATAGCTACTCAAGCTAGAGTGGCCTGGCACATAGACAGCGGAGAGAAATGAGCGGAAGAAGCCATTTATTGATTAAACAGCCATGTTTTTAGATTCTTTCTAAAAGAAAGTAGGTTTGTGTCAAGCCTCGGAGTCCTTCCATAGTTTTGCACCCAGAAAGCCTAAAAAGGCAATCATAATGGAAGTAGTACAAGGACCTATGGGGCAGATCCTTTCTATAGCCTTTGGATGTGTTCAAAACTCATCAGTAAAACAAATAAAACAATAGAGGTGAGTAGAATCATCTATCATTTCACTGAGTGTTTCACAATGTTGTAAGTTTTAGGAGGTTATTAAAATAAAAATAGCCCAATGGGTCAGGGGTCTAAGCCCTCAGCATGGCTCATGACTACCTTAGGTCTATGGAGTCCTCTAGTCAAGACTAAAGATTGTAGAACCATAGAGCCCACAGAACATAGCGAGTGATGGACCCAGCTGGCTCTAGAGGTAGAAGGACTGATGGAGAGGGCAAACCCATTCCCTGCACGGAGAGCCACATGGAAATAGCCAAAAGTACGGACCAGAGGGCTCTATGGTCAGGGAGGCTGGATGACTGAAGGCTAGACTCTGCTGTCAGACCCCATTGGGCACAGCCCAAGTCTATTGAAGATCTTTAAAAGTGGCAGGGCGTACTATCCCCCCAAACAATAGTACATTATAAAGCACAATTTCCATAAATAAATTGCTACAAAGCCATAGACTCTGAAATGGCACATATGAAACATTCCAGAACTTTTATGATGTGCAGTCGAATCTTAATGCTTCCCAGGAGTTGACATAATTGTTTGTCTCAAAATTTGCTATGGGACTCGTACTATTTGTTTATTTGCCATGAGTTACCTCCAGTGTGCCATTGTAAGCTTTTTGTAGACAGTAGTCACTTTATGCAAGAATTATATGTGATGTACCAATACCAGATTTTTGCCATTCATGGCGTTAATATAGGATGAGTGTGCCATATGTCCAAAATGGCTCTACTTTCTCAGGGCCAGAATTTTCTCATGGGTGCCTCCAACATCCCCAAAAGCCATGGTTGTACAATCTTAGATTATAAATTACCTCTAACGTGCCTGCACCAGTACTTTGCCATAGGTGCCCTTATATTCTCTGATTTACAACCTGAATAACAGAGCAGGTGTTTTGCCACTTGTACCATGCTTTACAACCATTACCTCTGATAGACCAGTGCCAGTAGGTGGCCATTGGTACACTCACATGCCAAGAATTACCTTGAGAATATCAAGGCCAGTGGATGACTCACCAAGCATAACACGCACACTTACAGATGCGCACGCGTACATACACACACACACACACTTCCTCATTTACGGTAATTCACTACCGTCACTCACTCATTCTAACTCACAATAACGCTTTCTCACTTACCCAACACTCTCATTCTCAGTCCCACTCACTCAATCAAATAATTTGACACACATACTCACTTACTCTTATGCAATCAGCCTCTCACTTTTAGTCATTGATTCTCACTTTCACTTGCCCATACACTGAGGAAGACACACACAAATCTCACTCCCAGTCTTTCTCACTCCCTCCCCCTCACTCTCTCATTCTAGCTTCATCACCCTCACTTACATTTACTGTCAGTCCCTCACTGACTCCTTCTGACTCACTTCCCCTATCACATACTCATTCTCACTCACACTCACTTTAGCTGAGTCTCACTCACTCTCAGTTAAACAAACTCACATGCACACTCACTAATTAAATACTCACAAACACACTAACACATCCTCTCACTCACACTGACCTAAAGTCACCTTCACTGATTCTTATTCACATTCACTCACTCATTCATGCACAATCACACTCACAAACACACTCACACAGTCACTCTCACACATGCACTCTTATTCTCAATGATTCCCAATACCTTCTCCTTTTGTCACACACACACACACACACACACTTCCATCTCTCACACACACACTCATGTCTCTCAAACTCTCTCTTACTCTCATTCACTAATTCCCAGTCTCTCACACATGCTCCCAAAGATACTCAAATGCACACTTACTAACTCACGCATAATAACTTACGCTGCCTCACTGACTCTCACTCCCACACTCAAAACTCTTGTTCACTCTCTCACTTACTCATTCTCACTCATACTCACTTTCACTCATTCTCTAACTCTCAAATACAGAACCCATTCTCCCTCACAAACAGTCACATATACACTCACTCTCACTCTATAACCAGTTTTCACACATCTCACTCACTCTCATTTATGAACAATGACACTCACAAACACAATCACACACATTCTCCCACACTCACTCTCATGCACTGATTCTCACTACTTCCCCCTCTTTTTCACACAGACACATACCCAGTCACATACACTTGCTAACCGCACACTCTCATTCACAAATACACACAGTATCAACTTTGGAAGTATTTTTTCCTACCTTGATTCCTCTGCTGGTGACTCCTCCACCTCAGATGCACAAGGAATCCAGTGCTGAATATATGAACCAGAAAGGCACACAAGAAGCTAGACATGGCAGCAGGGGCGGACTTAGGCATGTGCAAGCTGTGCACCTGCACAGGGCCACCAAACCCCAGGGGCCACCACAGCAATATATATCCTTAATATAATAATCCTCTGAGGATGGATACATATTTGCGTGGCTGCCCCTAGCAGGGATTTGGCGGCCTCCAGCTCTGTTCCTCTTCCAAACACCCTTACCCCCCCCTCTTCAGTGGCCTCCGCACGCTGCCCCACCCGGACCCCCTCTTCCAGGGCCCCCTACCTATGCTCCCTGCCCAGGGCCGCCATGAGTCTAGAGCAGCCCCTGAGGGCAGCAAAGGCAGAAGGAAGAACTACCTTACAACGTCTCCACGACCTGATAGTGCTGAAATCCCAGCCACCTCAGAAGCTGGGGCAGGGTTTAGGATCCTACAGCCACTGCTGTTCGTGGAGTCTCATTGGCATCTGAATGCACAGATGAGAGCCCAAATACAACTCCATTTTATTAGATATACTGTGCTGCCTACAGCATGGGCAGTATGTCTGCTAAATAACCTTTGATTGTGCCTGTATGAGGAGACAGAAGTTGAAGTATGCCCCTCACACATGCATAATCCAGACATCCGGTCTTGTTTCTGGTCCAGGGAGGACCTGGCCTGGCCAGGCGGGTCGGGATTAGCTGTTCCCATGAGGAGGAGGGTCACAAATAATTTACATATGGCTGGGTCCAAACTGGGGAGCAAAAGAACGATGGATTAAACCCAGATCTCTTGACTGGTGGTGAGTGGTTGAAAGGTTTCAGCACTCTGTCCGTCATCTTGTTGTCTTTACCATCCATACATCCACCTACAGAGTGCAATGTTTTTAACTAGTACTCTGCACCGGAGCACGGCTATGCACCTTCCTTCTATTCCTGCCATCAGAGACCGAGATGGATGACTTGCACACTGACAGTATTCATGAATGAATGAAAACCTTGTTTCAGTGAACACTGCTAAATTAAATAACGAACACTGGTGGCGGAGGCAAGGGGTATTATGTGGCGGCTCACATTTGGCAAGGCAACACCATCAACACCCTCACATCCCTGGTGACAAGCCACCACTGGTGTGCACTCTGGAGTACATGGAATTATTTGCCAAACAAAGTAGGTGACTGGGCGCTACGCATGGATGAAAGTTGGCCCCTGCTTCCAGAGGTCATGCACTGTGCCCTGAACCCATTCTTTATGCCAGAAGGCAGTGCCCAATAGGGTCTGTTAGTAGAAGAAAATGGTGCTAGTGTAGGGTTGTGTTTTTCTATTTTGCATGGATTCCATTTTGTTTTTATCAGTTCTATGATACCCAATGAGGCCTGTACAATGAAATACACTATTTACATGTAACTGTTCTTTCTCATATAATCAACAAGCTTAAAACGCAATATGAAGCAATGTTTTCTCAATAAGACAACACTAGTGATTTTTCATAAGCATTCTATCTCAGCAAGAAGGTACCATTTATGGGTACATTTGGTTAATGTGTTTCACAATAATGAAAAAAAAAAAACTGTCACAGATCAAGGCACGTGACCCACCATTATGTATTTGCATATCATGCAATATTAATCCTTTTTGATTGGACCGTATATTTGTGTTGTGAAATTGTAGTTAACAGTTACAGGAAATATGATGTATTTGTCCACAATAACAGAGAAATCATCATGTACTCAATATCTTATTGGACATTCAATGAAACGCCTAGTTACGCCTTTTGTGGTTTGTGCTAATAAAACCTTTTGAGTGACTTCTCTATTTAGGCATTATGGTTGAAAGCCAACTTGCTGCCATGTTTATTTAAATAAACCTTTTATCTACTTGCATGATCAGATGGTCTTTGTCTTTGATTGATTGTAGGCTTCTACACTAGGCACAGCCGAAGGCCACAGCCTGCACCCACTGCTGAAACGCCATGCCCACAACCTGAACGGTAACAGGTTGAGTCTGGTGACCTGGGGACTGAGCTCAGGATAAGGCAGGTCACCACTACCTGGCCCAAAATATATTTACAAAATCAAAGAAATTAGATGACAAACCTTTATTATAGAAGAGAGAACAATAGTCCCTAATAACAGCAAAGTGTTGTGGAAATCAAATGATCATTGTTTTTGTGATAAAAAATGATTGTATATTTTCATAAATTTTATCCAACAATAAATCACAATGTAGAGAACAGCAGTTTCTCCAAAGGAAATTGGTAATTGACCAAAGGAGGATCATTAGTGGATGCTTTTTCGGAACGTTATGCTATGCATGAGGTAGCAACTGTGCCCATTGAAAGTTTCTTTCCAATACAGGAAGGTGCCATTTAGCAATTCAAGCAGTGATCAGGAAAGCAGCCCCCAAGATGCAAATTCAGGCAGGGAAAAGACACCTCCAGAAGGTTCCCAAAGGTATTAGTTGAAACCTGTAGGAAGGTGGAGTATTATGTGGTGATGCTGGTTAGGCTTCACTATACAATAATCTTACAAACCCCAAAGATGGTCCTTGGATTCACAATAATAAATCCGTAGCTCAGTCCTGGTAGAGTGACAAAGAACAGTCAGGCTTTACTAAAGAAACATGTGTTAAGCATTTCAGAGTACCAACGTGGACGATAAGTAATTGATGCAACAAAAGAAATTTGACACAAATTTATAAAAAATAAAGCAGATTTTATATAAATGTAGACACTAAAATGAAGTAAATCAGATAAATATAAATGGAGTTATGGATTTTAGAAGCAATAATAAATTAGTGCAAAACAGTACTGCAAAACGTTATCATCGCGGTCAATGAGAAAAAGCACTAATGACAATCGGTCACTTACAGGTTGAGTTGCATGGAAACCAAGGAGGGTAAAGGTGATGAAGATCCCAGGACCGAGCCACAACAATCAGTTTGATTCTTCATGGCTCGAGAAGCCCGAGTGCAGAGTTGTCTTGGCTGTCCTTGGTGCTGATGTGGGAGCCGCGGGGAAGCTGGTTTTACTGCATACACGGTGCTGGTGGGATTAGGGTGAAAAAAGTTGACAACAAAGCCACTGCTCACGTCGCATGAAGGTTTTGGAGAAGTTCCCTTGAGGTGCAACATTGAGTAAAGTGGGTGGTTGCCAGACTGGTGACCAACAAGCCTTGGCAGAGGTAAACACAGCAGAAAGTTATTTCACCGTCTGGAGGTCCAGGGAGACACGGTAGCCACCTGAAGCTTCGCGGAAGTCAGGACTAAGTTTCCACAATGCACTGGACCACCTACATGTGGGAGATCCCCCCGATTGCCCGATGGCCAGCGATTCCTTAGTTCCGGTATGTTGTTTTTACCTGTGGAGCCTGGGAACTAATGGCAGTAGTCCAGGAATGTCTGTTGAAGCCAGTGGCTCTCAAAGGGATCTTGCTGTGTGGGGGAACTGAGCTTTGTTCTAGGACGAGGAACACTCTTGAAGCTCCAGGAAGGTTGCCACAGGTGCAGAGTATCATGACTTTGGTTTGTGCAGCTCCTGTTGTCGCAGACTCGAATCTCTTCTTGTGTCCTTGTTGCAAGTCAGATCAAAACTGAGGTTTTGATGTCAAGGGTAACCCTTAAATTTTAAAGGTAGGGGCATTAGGGTTGTGGGTGCAAGTGGCCAATGGACTACTAGCCCCATCGGCTAATCTGCCCCTGAGGTACCCACTTCCAGGGGTGTATGTCACCTTTTCTACCCAGAACCCCTAGTCTACAATTTTTTAAAATGGCAGCAGCCTTCCTCACCTGTACAGACCAGGAAGCTCACACCAGAGGTGTGGCTAGCCTTCTGGGGATGTACACCTCCTGAATACCTAATGTTCCCACTTGCCCATGTGCAAATGTGCCTGGGTCCAGGGGGAAGGCTGTTTCCTCCTTTAGAAATTAGCCTGTTTGCATATCACAGGTGGTGCAGCCTTTGAAACTCACTGTCTTGATGTGCCACTTTACTAACCACGCTCTCAGAGTCAGAGGTGTGACCTCCTTTCCATGTAGGGCATTGTTTCTGTCTCCTAGGAATGTGCACACCTCCTGGCAGGGGGGCAGATTCCTGGTTTGGTGGCAGCAGCTGAGTGCTGACAACCAGACACCGGAAATGCTGAGGCAACCAGGTGGGTAGCCTTCAAGGAAGCCAACTGGGTGCATGCCACATCATCTTCAACATGAGATTCATGTCAGGGGTGAGAAGGCACGTTGTTCAATACCAAACATGACATATTTAGGTGGTACCATAACGGAGCTACCAAACATGGGTTTGCCGGGTGCCAGACAATGTTGTCCTATAGACTATCTATCACTTAAAGTAGCCTTTAAAGGAGAAGGCCAATATAGAGATATATGAGCTTTCAATTACATGTCCACACCTTTAATATAATGCACTCTGCATTCTGGGCTTAGGAGGCCTTCCTTAGGGGTGACTGGCATTATTGAAAATAGTGAGTTGTCTTTGCCACACATGGTGAAGGCAAAGTCAAGTTTGAGCAATTTGCATTGCTCCTGCAGTCTGCAATGGCAGGCTTGCTGTCAATAGTTTTCTTGGGTCACCAAGGATGGCACAAACAGTGCTTTAGGCCCTGGTGACCCCCTTAACACCCATGTCCTTGGTACCACTGGTACCATATAGTAGAGATTTATAAGGGGGTTAAAGTCCTTGCCAGTTGGGCTTACAAACTCACACATATCAGATTTAGGGAGAGAGCACTGGCACTGGGACCTGGGCAGCAAGCTCCAGTGCACTTTCAGAGTCATAACTATCAACATTAGAGCAAAGAAGTGTGCGGGGTCATACAAAAAGGGCACTTTCTTACAAAACCTTTGGAACACCATTTAATGCAGCTCAAAAGAAGACCAAGGAACCTATCCCCAAGGCAGAACAAGTAAGTGGAAAACCTCAAAGGAGGCTAAAAGCATATGGCTATAGCGTCTCTTCCTCCTTGACGCGATGAAATGCAAAGAAAAGGAAAAATATTAAAGTGCCTCTGTTACCTGATTTTTTTTACTGAGATAATTTTAAAAAGTGGGAGACAGAGAAAAGGAATGTTGAATGATGGCAGGCATGAGTTTGACGTGGATCAAGCCTCAGGAAGATAGTTGTCCCACCTACTGTTGAATGCCATTAACTTGTGAGCAAGTGCTGGAGCTAAAAGCCAGCTGACAATGGCTTTCCATCCAACAACGTTAACGAAGACACCAAGACTACTCCAAAGAGAGTCTGGCAATGTTGAAGGAAGAAGGTTTTGGAAAGTCAAATAACCCCATTGATAGAAAATTGTTGAGGAGTTGGTCCTATACTGGACTATGAATAAAGGAAAAAAATGTCTGAAAGATGGGCTTCATAAAAAATCCACGTCGTTCGGTCCGAATCAAAGCAAAAGTTTCAAATGAGCCAATTACCGCAATGTGCCAACACAACCCTAATAAAAGAGCCAGTTCAAACCCTATTATGGACAAATTTGTGCCCCTTTGTCTAAGGTTTATAGTAACCTCACTATCAGTCATAAACGGGAAACAGCCTTTACAACAAAACTTTTACAACGCAAACTATTACAACGCATAGCGCTTGGGGGCGCTATAGGATAGGGAATAGGTTAATTTACTATCCAATAACCTTCCCTAGTGTCCACAGGGACTGGAGTTGGAATAGTAAATTAAACTATTCACTATCCAGCGCCCAAAAGCATTATGCGTTGTAATGGTATGCGTTGTAAAACGTGCGATGTAAAGGTAGGCGTTGTAAAAGTATGCGTTGTAACGTCATACATCCGTCATAAACAGAAGGAGGGCTCATCCGCCCATCCCGTTCATCAAATCACTGTTCGAAAATTTCATGTAGCCCTTCAGTTAATCTAATGGCCTCGGATTTCCATTCTCCAAAGGACTGACAAGTAAGAGTAAATTGTGTGCCCTAAGGACCCACAGCGTCAATTCAGGATTAAAAAATATAGCACCTAATCTAATCAAGGAGAATCAGTCTCCTTTTAAAAGTTCCCAAACTATTAAAAAATGAAACATGGAATGCCCCACTAAGACACCAAGAAGAATCATGATTAGAGACTAAAGTGAAAGGAAGGAGCAATCTCACTAGAATATTATGATCCAGGGTGGTTGCTGTCCATGGTACAGCAAGGACTGCACTGAAAAAGCCCCAACCTTCTAGCTAATCCTTGACTTATAGTGGGAACAAGAAAAATAATGTCTCTCGGTAAGAGGGAAGATGTACAGCAATTCCAATATCTAATCTCCACCCATGTGGACTTTTTGTCACTCACAAAGCTAGTGGCCAGGTAAATATTTACCATTGTAATCATTTTTATAACTATTTCCCTGTTCATTTTCCCATCCGCATGTTTTCTATTATTTATATTTTTGACTGATACATAATTGTTCCCAAAATATATTTTTCTTTTGCATTGTCCAGTATTGCACTACATGTATCCATATGAAACTTGTAACATGTTTCCTGAAATGTAATTTCCCATCCTTTTAAGGCCTAGCTTGGCAGCTTCACCTGTCTCCCTGATGTTTTGCCTCTACTCTTCTAAAATGTGTGTGGGCCTTGTGAGGGGACGTCTGTCTCTCTGGCTATTGGGTGTGTGTATATTTCGACCTTCTAGGGAGCACTTTCATTGCCACGCATGAGGTGGATTGTTTTCAGAAGCAGCAGCACCTGACAGAGACTATTTATTGAATGAAGAAGCCATTTTGGATGGAATGCTTCCCCCTCTGATAGTAACAAGCTGTGCATTATATATAAGTCCTTACCTGAAGCCGAGTCTATTTAAGTGGGCAAATGCACTCAGGGCTTTAAGTGGGCCGGGTCTCACCGGTTCTGAGCACAGGCAGTTTTTTTAAAGGGGGCCTCGAAATGGGTCCCTAGCGGGCTCTGTTTTGTGCCCTGGCACAGGCGGTCTGTTTCTTCCAGACTGCAGTGACAGCAGGCACATCGATGTGTGCGTGCTCACACTGCTCACTAGTGTAGACGTTATGGCATGACGTCATGCCAGGTGAGCGATGTAGGGGAAAGGAAATCCCTTTAAAGAGAGTCATTTTCTCTCTGGATTTCCCTCCTCTTTTTCAAACTCAGGAGCAGCAACATTGTGGTGTCACCAGGGCTTTAAGTGGAAGCTTTTTTAATATTATATACAAGCCATAGTTTCTGCTTATTTATCTTTTGCAACTAACAACCACTGACAAAGCCAATTGTCCTGACGTGTTGTAGGTATGATGTTACTTGTTGTTTCATATATCTGGATGCAATGACAGAAACCGCAAAATGCAAATCGAGCAAGCACACTATGCTAAGGTCAGATTTTTAGCTTACGTGTTGTTAAGCCACGGCCTTAATTACATTGACCACGCCCCTTTGGGAGACCCCCCCCCCCCCAGTTTTTGTTATCCCACTTAAAGCCCTGAATGCACTACAATCTAAGTCTGGTGTTATTGTTTACAGTAAATCTTTTCTTGAGTGGAAAAATGCTACTGAAACTTAAATCTAATCGCAGAACTTGCCTCAAACATACTCTCATACCTGTACATTAAAACAGTTAATACAAAATGGCCGCCAAATATGTAGGCACACACAGGCTTCTTAAGCGTCAACGCCTTCATTAAGATGGCTGCCCCATGACTATGAGGCATGCGATGCCAGGACATGCTCACTGATAGATTTCTGCGTTCATTTTCGGGTTCCCGGGTTCCAAATGCAGCATGTCGCAGCACTAGACACTGCATGGAGCAGGCTTGTTGCTGCAGCCTCTACCTTTTCATTCAATTTAGCACAACAAAATGCCCCAGAATTAAGATTTGTTTCCGCCAAATGTGATAAATATGGATTTAGTGCTGGCCACATTGTAAGGAAAGGTACATTTAACATACAGTAAAGTGAGGTTTTCCTTCATTTAAACATGCATGACAGAATTACACTCTAATCACCAGGCAACGTGCCATTAATCCACGGGAGGGAGCTGTCCAGGTTACATACATCTTCCCTGTTATGACATCATTCTTTACAAATTCTGAAATACACAGATGTTTACGGTGCTTCATGCTGGAGTGTACCTTGTCAATAAGTGCCCTTAATGTTGACAGACAATGGAAATTCAGCTTAGAGAAAAATCAGAATTTACTCAGGATGTCAGCACTAGTTACAAACAATGCACCATGTTTAGAACTCAGGTCTCCTGTTCCAAATGAAGTAGTTTATCCACTCAACCACATGCCCAGAGGTGGGTAAAATGAATTCAGTTGTCTGTGTGTCTACTGATTCTCAGTTTCTTCTTCTGCTTTGCATGGTAAGTAAGAAAAGCAATAGCTTCTTTCTGGAGTCCCGGTTCTGCCATTCCACCCTTTGGCTCAGACATGGGTGGTCTGTGTCTGGCCTTGGTGGTCCTTCAGGCGGTGGCCTGGAGCACAGGTCAGCTGCAGTTAAAGACTGGTCACCAGTTAGTTTTCTATATCATTCTGCCCTATGCATGTAAAGAACATTTCTAGTATATGTGATTAGGACTACATAATAATAATAATTATTGCCTTTATTGCGTGATTACTTAAAACCATTGCAACCATAAAATCAATGTATCGAAAGAAAAAAACAGTTTCAAACGAACAAACATGTTTAAAAAGGATGTGGGGTGCTGTGGTAAAATGGGCACAACCGGGTGATCAAAGGTCAGGGCTTAGTTTGTGGAGTAGCGTGTATCATTTCATGAGCCTCCAGGTTTAAAAAGCGGTCTGTTAAAACAAAATAAAAGATAGAAGAGTTCAAAGTTTTGCGTTTATATGATTTCAGATAATGCAGATTTTCCATTGTTTCTTGCTAAAGGCAGTGAATCTTTGGTAGGGCATGAAATGCCATCGTCTGATTGCCCCCTACTAGATTTTACCTTTTTTTCTGCTTTATCTAGAAATTTGACAAGGCGACAAGCTGGTTGGATAATTTTGCAGTCAAAGCATGCTTTAACCGCCTGCCTGCATGATCTTATTCCCATTTCCTTTATAGCAGGTTTTAATAGGGATCTGCGCTCCTTGTCCAGTTCCTTGTAGATGCATATTAGATGAAGAATATCCTCTTTTGAATCCCCACATAGGTGACAGATAGTTATTGTTTGAGGGTTTTTTCCCCTGGGGCAGATGATACAACGATAGAAGGATGCCCACCCGTAGTCGTAGGAACTTCTCCTTCATAATCCGAGTGAAGCCAATGCCTAGATAGGTTTGCTGGGAGCCACTGGTGTAGCTTTGAATGAAAGTCCAACCATGGGCCCTGTTGGTTAGCGTTGCTTCATCCTCTACTTGCGAGATGATCCTTACTGATTTGTTTACCAGTTGTTTGAACATATTGTGCGATCCAGTGCTTTCTCAAAGATCTCGTAGATCCAGGGTGTCTATTTATTGCTGTAGGTAGATTGTAGCTGTGCTCCCTTTTTTTCTTTCTAACTCCTTCCAGAGATAGTGATCCATTGTTGTTACTTCGGCTCCCTGTATTTTATACCAGCATTTGGCATAGGGATCCATTTGTGATATTCTTTGGTTCCTCAGGCGATTAGGACTAGTTTTAGCAATATATACACATTTTATTCAGTCATTCCCATGGTGGATTGTTCCCTAAGCACTAAGTATCTTCTTCAGTTGAAATATCCTGATTTTGTGCATCTTATTCTGCACATACGTGGCCCACGAATACTAGTCAACCACGAGGTCCAGGTTTGCCGCAGTCTGCTGGATCCCCTGTTCTAAGAGCTCCATCCAGGCCAGGTGCCTTGCACCGCTGCAGCAGGGACTGACCAATGGATTTTCATGTGGATAGTGGGTACTATTCAAATGAAAAGGCCAGGGAATAACCACCATTGTTTAATACAATGTTTGAAGTCGGACTCTTCCCTAGCCCCTGGAAATCGGCCTCAATACTGCCACTGTTGAAAAAGGCTAATATGGACCCAAAGAAGCCAAACAACTTCCGACCCATATCTTACCTTCTGTTACCGGCAAAATTGGTTGAGAAAACTAAGAATTTACAGCTTAGTACGTTTCTTATTGGGACAAACGCTCTGGACCCAACACAGTTTGGGTTCAGAGAAGGGCGCAGTACTGAATCCGCACTGATAAAATCTACGGAGGAGATTAGGGAGGCTGTGGACAGGGGAGGCAATGCTGCCCTGATTATGTTGGACCTGTCCGCAGCCTTCGACACGGTCCATCATGAAGTTCTGATGGACCGTCTGGCTGCGTGTGGTATCCAGGGCAAAGCCTATGACCTTCTTAGATCTTTTCTGTCAGACAGATCTCAGACGGTGGCACTGGGTAATTTTGATTCTAAATCCTTCTCACTGCCGTGCGGAGTACCCCAGGGGTCCTCCCTTAGCCCTACTCTTTTTAATGTTTATGTTATTTCACTAGCTACCCTGATCAGATCATTTGGCTTCAGCTTGACTTCATATGCTGACGATACGCAAATTGTGGTGGCTTTACTGCCTGGTCAGACATTAGGAATTGAATACAGGTTCCATGATTGCATGGCAGGAATCGGAAAATGGATGTTACAGAATTGCCTAAAATTGAATTCTGAGAAGTCATCCTGTTCGGTAATGACCCTAACTTTTGGACCCCAAGATGGTGGCCTAAAGACGTGTGGTCACCTCCTGCTCCTATAAGGAAGGTGAAGAGTCATTATCGATGAAAAAACTCAACTTCAGGGACCAAATCAATGCTGTGGCCTCTTCCATCCATTCTTTTAATTAAAAAGATTAGGAAAATACTGCCTTTTTTGCCTATATCTTGTCAATGAACAGTAGTCACTGCCCTCATTCTGTCCAGACTTGACTACTGCAATAGCCTGTATCTAAATATTCAGGAACTCTTTGCGAATAAATTACAGATGCTACAAAACGCAGCTGCGAGGCTGATTACAGGCACACTGTGTTTAAGGCACTCCACGGGATAAGGCCTGATTTCCTAAAACAGAAAATGCAATGGTACACACTGGGTAGAATCCTGCGCTCCGGAAGAGCCAAACTGGAGACTGTGCTACTCATTAAAAAATCCACATGGGGAGGGAGAAGCTTTGTTTTATTCGCAGCCAAAGCTTGGAATGAGCTTCCCCCCCTTTTTGAGAGATGCCACAGACCTGCTCACCTTTCGGAGAGGCCTTAAAACCTGGCTTTTTACTCACTAACCCAGATAGCTTGACCTGATCTCAGAGAATTAGTGGTTCTGCGCCAGGACATCTTTGGGTAATTGCCGTGCTTTATAAATAATGATAACATAACATAGCACTACCCAAGTCCGCTAAACCACCAAAAACCACTAACTCATTCATTTTATATAGCATCAACCAGCCAGCACTTGACACTCAAACTGGTCTACCTTAAAGCAAGAAAGTGATATAAAGTAGACTAAATATAGGTGGGGGACTAATCATCCAAGGCAAAGGGCAGTAACATCGCTTCCTCATAGGAAGTGACATCACACAGCCCTCGCTAGCCTTTACCTAAACGGAAATAGGCCTACTTCCCAGTAAAATCCAAGCTGCTACCTTTATTAGTCCTAAAGTTTGCTTGCAGGAGCAGTCTTTCCTCGGTGACTGTTTGCTGCAGGGTAGTTGTGACGCAGGTTTGTTATTGTCCTGTTAGTCTTCACAGGTGAGTTTCGAACAGTTTACCCAAAACAGTGAATTATCTTCCAAAAACGATTCATCTGATTTATTTACATGTCGTAATAGTATTTTCTTTCAAGTAAGTTTCATGCCTAATGGACAGTTCTTTTTGTGTTTTATTGAACTAGCATATGCGCATAAGTAAATGTACGTTACCTTGACCCCATTATTTCTTTGATATTATAAACAAGCATTGTTGGGGGAGGTGCAATTGTGTGCATTTGTTTGTATGCTTGGATGTGTCAGCCTATGTGTGCGCAGGAGGCCACCTGGGGAAAATCTATGTTCATATGGGTGCCTGTAGGATTATGTTTTGTTGTTGTATCCAAATGCAACACACAGTAATATACAGCCACAGCAACAAAGATCACACGCACCTGAAACAAACCCCTCTTGTTAGTTTTGGCAAGGATTGTTTAAAAGGCGGCTGTGTTCTCCGTCTTCGAAAACATTGTTATTATATTATGATTATGATAAACATGACAGAAGTGGTTAGAAAAAACACAGGATTGTTCTTACCACATGGTTGCTAAGTGTGGAAATACATACATCTCTATGTATTCATTGGAAGGACATCAGTGTGTTGACAGAGGCTCTGCAACCCTTCATCTACCATCAATGCCCATGAAGATACCTTTTATAAGTTAATGTGATGTAAACAGCGTTTAATATTAGCTGAGTGCAAAGCTGCAGTTTTCCCTGGCAAACCTAGACACATTTTATACGTGCAAAGTTTTTATAAATGAAAAAATAATTTGCTGGGAAAACTCCTACTAAAGTAGGTTTTGCAGTAAAGCACTATGTAAAAAAACATATTAGAAGGAACATTTTCTTGTAAAGAAATGTTGTTAGGGAGCCTTCAACAAAATATTTTTGTGGTAACTGCTATATGAAAGCAAAGTTCTGGAAAATTTAAAACCTTTGCTAATTTCAGAAAGTAACAGTTTGGTAAAATTTGAATTATGGAGGATCCGCAGATCTGTGGTACAGTAAATAAAAATAGATATATATAGGCCCCGAATCTTTCTACATTTAACCCCCCCCCCAGTCGGTAAGGGCCAAGGGGGGGGGGGGGGAGTTAAAACATTTCTTTGAGTACAAGCTGTGCGCCCCACCCACCCAAACCTTTAGGAGGTCCCGGGGACCTCATCCCTCAGGGCCGCATCACATTAATCTGGAAGGTGGTGTGCAGACTCCTTCCGTGTGCCTTAGAGGCCTTGGAGACCTCATCTTCCAAGGCTAATTTGTATTTTCAGCAGAGGGGGACATGCAACCCTCCTCCCCACGCTTTATCAAGTCCCGAGGGACCCCATTCCTGTTGCTATATATATATTTGTGCTTACCACGGGTGCCCAGTTCCCACCTGGGACTCGCACCAACCACACCCCACAGCCACTGTTGACTCCTCTGCCTGCACCCATCCCGGGAGCAGGAGAGCAGGAGGATCTTTTCTCTGCTCTCGCCGGACATGAGCAAACCTGTGTTCCCTGCCCGCAAGAGTACAGGCAGGGAGCTGAATTTCTCCCTTCCCGCACTCTTGAGGGCAAGGAACAGCAGTGTCCCAGGGATGGTGGCCAGGACACTACTGCCACCCGGCACTTGGGGTTAGGGTCCCTGGGGCCACTGTTTGGCTCGGGCAGGGGAAATCTGGAGAGTGGTTTCCCCGGGACCCTCCTATGCCTCGGGGATGGAGGGTACATGTCCCTCTACCCTTTAAAAAATATGATCAACCCCTAGGCATGGAGTCTCAAAGGTCCTTTTGTGGCCCAGGGAAGAGGGCCACATGCCCCTCCCCCCAAAAAAATCTTTGGTCCTGGGGGATGGGGTCCCCCAGGCTCTACTGGGCTCAAGCAGATGGGCCCCACCTACCCTTCACCAAAATATTTCATGCCTCCCTCCTCTTTAAAAAGTAAATCAGCCCCAGGGCTCCAGGGTCCCTGGGGCTTTAAAAATGCTTGAGGATGGGGGAGGGGCACATGCCCCTTCCCATAATAATAATAAAAAAGCAATGAATGTGAAATTAGCGGAGTAGCCATTCATTTCACATTCAATAATCCAGTTCGGGATAGCCCTATAATGAGCTGCAAGGGTTTTACATTTGTTTATGCTGGTGGTAGTCCCAGAAGGAACAGGGGCACCACCAAATAACAAAAATATATTGTGGGGGTTGCAGGAAGCACATCCACCCCTGACAATATTTAAACAATCTCCTGGGTCATTGAATCTAGGACCCCAGGAGAGCTTACCATCATTTTTGAAGCACTCCGAGCTCCAGCTGAATGATCTTCAGCTGCACAGCGGGGTCCCTTGTGGTTGGTTCTATGACTACATTTTTGGGCCTCAGAAAAGGTTAAAAAAACACAAAAATGCTTTATTGCAAATATTTTGCTACACTTACTAAACTATTATTAAACATTGCACTATGTGAATTGATAAAATATTCATTTGAGTATAGTTATTGGTGACTTCTTGACAAAGAAAATAGGTCTGCTTTATATTTGTTGAAATGCTGACCCCTTATTAAAACCACTAGGCTCACGTTTTATATTTGTATGTTCAGACCTTTTTGACAAACTCTGCTTTACTTAAAATAACACCCATGATATTGTTACATGGCATAGTCAGTCAAGCAGGCAATGGACATCTTACTTTATGTTAAAGAAAACATAGAAATTCACTGAAAAAAATGATGGCTAAAGGGATGTTATAGTTAGGGATTTTAATAATATCTTACTTTCCATTTAAAAAAACCTTAGAAATTCACTGAAAAAACAAATATTAAAGGGACGTAATAGTTAGGTAAAAATAGCAAGTAACCATAACTCTTGCCCTAAGTATAACATATGACTCACTCCCTAGCCATGCATTGCTAATTATCTTACATATTGACATGTTCTGTAACACCATTGATGGCATTGATGGGCAAAGCAGGTGTCCTGGCCTGTCCACCACACTCAGCAGACTGAACATCTTATTCTGTGGGCGCATTATTGATGAGCTGTTCAAAATCTGGAGGAACGAATATATGAGAGCGGAAGAGTGCATGTCCATTTTCCATGATAATAGTCTAACTCTCCAATTCACAAGTCACATAAGTAAGCTGGAAGTCCAATTCTTGGATCTAACATTGAGAGTTAGCAATAACACCATTAAAAGGAATTTATTCAGGAAACCTGCTGCAGGGAAGCTCCACAGGAATAGTAGTCACTCCAAAAATCTGAAGTGGAGCATCCCCTATGGGGAGCTACTCCTCATGAAGCACAACTGCAGTAACATTGAGGATTTCATTCAGATTCAAGATGAGATGACCACAAGTTTTTTGTTAAGTGGGTATTCCTTTTCTGTACTAGAGCAAAGAGAGGGTCAAGGAACATTGCCAACAGGAATTGTTAGTGGACAGACCATGCATGAACAACAACCGAAGGGTAGATTCACAAGCACCTTCACAGCAGACACGACCAAGGTATGCAACATACTTTGCAGAAATTGGCACATTCTCAGGTCAGACATCATAGGACACACTCTCAGTATACATTAACAAGTGACCTATAGATTTTAATGTCCTAGAAGTGAAAAAAGTACATTCCTTTTTTTCTCTACTGCAAGGTCTAGCTTCTCCCATAGCATAACATTGGGTTACCTTATGACATTTAATAATTGAAATTTTCCATTGTGAGCTAGTAGGAATGTCGAGTTTGGTGTCTAAAGAATTGTAATTCAAAACCGACTAGTGACCCCAGGGACCCTACCCCAGGTGCCGGGTGGCAGTAGTATCCTGGCCACCATCCCTGGGACACTGCTGGTCCTTGCCCATAAGAGTGTGGGAAGGGAGAACTTCAACTCCCTGCCTCTACTCTTGAGGGCAGAAAACCCAGGTTTGCTCATGTCCCGCGAGAGCAGAGAAAAGATCCTCCTGCTCTCCCGCACCTGGGATGGGTGCAGGCAGAGGAGTCGACAGTGGATGTGGGGTGTGGTTGGTGGGAGTCCCATGTGGAAATTTTCAAAACTCGTGCGGTGCTCCGGTCAGCTCCTATCTTGAAAGTTTCAGGATGATTCATCAAGCGGGGGCCGAGAAAAAAGGGGGGGTCCCAAAACGTGTTTTCTCCATGTTATTTTCCATATGAAAATTTAGAGATGGCTACAGCTCGAACTGCTGAACGGAATTACACCAAATTAACAAAAAGGTAGCCCTTGGTTCAGAAGGAAACCTTTTTAGGTCGTGCCTAAGCAATCCCGTTAGGGATGCTGGCGAGATTATAGTAAGGCTTTCAAAAAGTGTACCCAAACTGCGGATCGGGTACAGTGCATGTGAGTCGGGCGCGTGCACATCGCACACCATCGGCATCAGACTCAGACTTCAAAGGAAGCCGCTCCCCTTCCCCCGCCACCCAATGCCGCTACCCCGTCCCCACCACGCAATGCCAAGAGCTTGTTTAGATTGACTTTCAAAGCGCGGCTCCAAATAGCAGCAGCCTGCCTCCTGGATGAGCAGGCATTGTAAGCATTTCCCCAATGTCAGTCGATGCTGCTTTCTGATTACATCTTCTTAATGCAAGATGAAGGTCCTACTACTTTGCGCTCCGATCGGATGCCAGGGAGGAAGAATATTACTTTTACCAACTTCCCAAATGCTCCCTTCTGTTTCTTGCTTTGAGAACTTGTTTGTGGATGGAAAAAAATTGCGTTTTTCCACTAAGTCATTATAATGCTAATATAGAGGCGATGAAGTCAGCAAGAAATCACTCAGTGAAAAACTTTTGATTACATTACAAGTTTACTATTTGTTTCTTATCAACAATTGAAGCTAATTATAGCAATGATTTGGGCAAACATTGTCTACTACATTCTTCACATCAGTATTTTCTTTTTCTTGTCCTACCGTTCAACAATTTGTACACGTGCTAACAAGTGTCCTGTTGTCTCGCAGTATTGTTTGAAACACGAGAGACTGTATTCATAGTACCAGGATGTTTATTTGGTTATCAAGGTATTTTTTTTCAAGACTGCATGAAAACCATCTTTTAGCCATTCAAAAGTGTTAATTAATTGTTGTGAGGTTTCCCTACTTTCCAGGAGTACCTCTCACGCATGGTACCTATCCTCGCGCCACCTAAGCTAGGGCTGTTTACTTGCACTTAGAATAAATATGCATTTTATGATTGAATCAAGTAGTAGTAATGCTGGATATTTACAGCACTTATAAAGGGCCGAAGTGTGGCATTAAGCGCTATCTCAAAACAAGTAAGAATAATGCTCCTTATTTTTATTACATTATTAAAAATATTCTCCTCCAACACGTGCCACTACACTCACCGTTTCTCCTTCTTCTCTTTCATCCTCATCCTCCTTCTTGCCTTTTCCTTCCTCCTCAGTCCTCTGTGTTGCTTGCTTCTGTTCCTGTGTTCACCTTCTTCCTCCTTTCTTCTCTCTGCCTTGTAGTCCTCAGGCAACCCACTTCCTCCTACTTCATCTATCATCCCTTCTTCCTTCCTTCTTCCCCTTCCCCTGGCTCTCCTACCCTCCCCCTCCCAGTCTCACTTTCTTTTCCTTCTTACTTCTTCTTTCCTCAAGTCTGCTCCCTCTCTCATTTCTGTCGTCCCCCCCTTCCCGTCTCTTCCTCTTCCTTCCTCCACATCTCCCGATTATCTTTGTTCTCTATTTTCCTTCCTGAAGCTCTTGTGGGCAACCATTTTCTCTAAACCCCCTCAATTCTTTTTGACACAATCTTGAGATAATATCAACTTTTTTTGATGCTCTGCGTTTTTTAATCGATTTCAAATAAAGAATAACAAAGCAAGAGACTAAAATCGCAAGGCTAGTTCATTGTAAATTGTAGCGAACCAACAAACTATCCAGTAGCAGATACTCAGTGCAAACCATACTGTTAGAAATACATCAGAAGCACCATCCGCCTTCTGAAGCAAGCCTCCCAGAAAAGGAGGGGAAACACTGTCTTAGTCAGACCATGCTGTTTTAGGTTAGACATAACAGCACTTAACACAATGTATCTATACTTACTTGAAGGTGCTTTGGATCAGCCATGTTCAGCCATTGGCTTATTTTGCTTTAAAGCTCCTAGCAATTGGCGTGCAACACTTAATTCAATCACAACTTAAATTAATCCACAGGAGTATTTTTGTCTCCAGTGGCTTAGCAAGGGGGTGGTGAATGGGTGGCTTTCCGCCCTGGGCAGCACGAGTTTTGGGGGCAGCGGCCTACCCCGTGCTCTTACACCGCCAGCCACATGGCACACCATTTGTCTGAGCCTCGGCATCAGACTTCAAAGGAATCCGCTCCCCCGCCCCATCAGACTTCAAAGGAATCCGCCCCCCCACCACGCAATGCTGAGAGCTTGTTTTTATATAGCGTGGACGTTACCCAACGGCGTTCGAGCGCTTTACAAAAACACAGAGATCGCTAGTACACTTTTTGACCTGTCACTAAGCAGGGAATACTAGGGAAGTACACAACAAAATAATCAATTCAGCCAAAGATCCCCCACTAAACATCCGCAGACTGTTCTCATTAGTATATAGGGCTGCACTAAAGCACAGTGAATCGTAAACATTCCTAATAAAGTAAGTGGAACTGTTTACTTGCACTTAGAATAAATATGCATTTTATAATTGAATTGGGTAATAGTAACGCTGGATATTTACAGCACTTAAAAAGGACCGAAGTGCGGCCTGAAGCACTGTCTCCAAACAAGTAAGAATAGTTCTCCTTATTTTTATTACATTACATTACATTATCTTGTGGGCAACCGTTTTCTCTACCTATCTATCGCCCTCACTCTATCTATCTATCGCCCTCACTCTATCTATCTATCGCCCTCCCTCTATCTATCTTATCGCGCTCACTCTATCTATCGCCCTCACCCTATCTATCTATCTATCGCCCTCACTCTATCTATCTATCTATCACCCTCACTCTATCTATCGCCCTCACTCTATCTATCTATCGCTCTTACTCTATCTATCTATCGCTCTCACTCTATCTATCCATCTATCACCCTCACTCTATCTATCTATCGCCCTCACTCTATCTATCGCCCTCTATCTATCTATCTATAGCGCTCACTCTATCTATCTATTGCTCTCACTCTATCGCCCTCATTCTATCTATCTATAGCCCTCACTCTATCTATCTATCTATCGCTCTCACTCTATCTATCTATCGCTCTCACTCTATCTATCGCCCTCACTCTATCTACCTATCTATCGCCCTCACTCTATCTATCTATCGCCCTCACTCTATCTATCGCCCTCACTCTATCTATCTACTGCCCTCACTCTATCTATCGCCCTCACTCTATCTATCTATAGCTCTCACTCTATCTATCTATCGCTCTCACTCTATCTATCCATCTATCACCCTCACTCTATCTATCTATCGCCCTCACTCTGTCGCCCTCACACTATCTATCTGTCGCCCTCACTCTATCTATCTATCGCCCTCACTCTATGTATCCATCGCCCTCAGTCACTCTATTGCCCTCACTCTATCCATCTTTTGCCCTCACTCTATCTATCTATTGCCCTCACTCTATCTATCTATTGCCCTCACTCTATCTATCTATCTAGCTATCTATCTATCTATCGGACTCACTCCATCTATCTATCTATCACCCTCACTCTATCTATCTATCTATCTATCTATCTATCTATCTATCTATCTATCTATCTATCTATCTATCTATCTATCTATCTATCTATCACCCTCACTCTATCTATCGCCCTCACTCTATCTATTTATTGCCCTCACTCTATCTACCTATCTATCGCCCTTACTCTATCTATCTATTGCCGTCACTCTATCTATCTATCTATCACCTTCACTCTATCTATCTATCGCCCTCACTCTATCTATCTATCGCCCTCACTCTATCTATCTATCGCCCTCACTCTATCTATCTATCTAGCTATCTATCTATCTATCGGACTCACTCCATCTATCTATCTATCACCCTCACTCTATCTATCTATCTATCTATCTATCTATCTATCTATCTATATATCGCCCTCACTCTATCTATCGCCCTCACTCTATCTATTTATTGCCCTCACTCTATCTACCTATCTATCGCCCTTACTCTATCTATCTATTGCCGTCACTCTATCTATCTATCTATCGCCCTCTATCTATCTATCTATCTTCCTCATTCTATCGCCCTCACTCTATCTATCGCCCTCACTCTATCCATCTATCGCCCTCACTCTATCCATCTATCGCCCTCACTCTATCCATCTGTCGCCCTCACTCTATCTGTCGCCCTCACTATATCTATCTGTCGCCCTCACTCTATCTATCTGCCGCCCTCACTCTCTGTCGCCCTCACTCTATCTATCTATCTATCTCCCTCACTCTATCTATCTATCTATCTATCTATCTATCTATCTATCTATCTATCTATCTATCTATCTATCTATCTACCTATCTACCTATCTATCTATCTATCTATCTATCTATCTATCTATCTATCTATCTATCTATCTATCTATCTATCTATCTATCTATCTATCTATCTATCTATCTATCTAGCTATCTATCTATCTATCTATCTATCTATCTATCTATCTATCTATCTATCTATCTATCTATCGCCCTCACTCTATATATCTATCGCACTCACTCTATCTATCTGTCTATCTATTGCACTCACTCTATCTATCGCCATCACTCTATCCATCTATTGATCACCCTCACTCTATCTGTCTATCTGTCTATCTATCTATCGCCCTCACTCTATCCATCCATATATCTATCTATCTATCGCCCTCACTCACTCTGTCTATCTATCACCCTCACTCTATCTATCGCCCTCACTCTATCCATCTATCTATCGCCCTCACTCTATCTATCGATCTATCGCCCTCACTCTATCTATCGCTCTCACTCTATCCATCTATCGCCCTCACTCTATCTATCCATCTATCGCCCTCACTCTATATATCTATCGCCCTCACTCTATCTATCTATCGCCCTCACTCTATCTATCACACTCACTCTATCTATCACCCACACTCTAGCTATCACCCTCACTCTATCTATCACCCTCACTCTATCTATCACCCTCACTCTATCTATCTATCAATCGCCCTCACTCTATCTATCTATCGCCCTCACTCTATCTATCCATCACCCTCACTCTATCTATCTATCTATGTAGCTATCTAGCTATCTATCTATCTATCGGACTCACTCCATCTATCTATCTATCACCCTCACTCTATCTATCTATCTATCTATCTATCTATCTATATATCGCCTCACTCTATCTATCTATCGCCCTCACTCTATCTATTTATTGCCCTCACTCTATCTATCTACCTATCTATCGCCCTCACTCTATCTATCTATTGCCGTCACTCTATCTATCTATCTATCGCCCTCTATCTATCTATCTATCGCCCTCACTCCATCTATCGCCCTCACTCTATCTATCGCCCTCATTCTATCCATCTATCGCCCTCACTCTATCCATCTGTCGCCCTCACTCTATCTATCTGTCGCCCTCACTCTATTTATCTGTCGCCCTCACTCTATCTGTCGCCCTCACTCTATCTGTCGCCCTCACTCTATACATCTATCTCCCTCACTCACTCTATCTATCTATCTATCTATCTATCTATCTATCTATCTATCTATCTATCTATCTATCTATCTATCTATCTATCTATCTATCTATCTATCTATCTATCTATCTATCTATCTATCACACTCTCTATCTATCGCCCTCACTCTATCTATCGCCCCCCTTATCTATCTATAGCCCTCCCTCTATCTACCTATCACCCTCACTCTATCTATCTATTGCCCTCACTCTATCTATCACCCACACTCTATCTATCACCCACACTCTAGCTATCACCCTCACTCTATCTATCACCCTCACTCTATCTATCACCCTCACTCTATCTATCTATCGCCCTCACTCTATCTATCTATCGCCCTCACTCTATCTATCTGTCTATCTATTGCACTCACTCTATCTATCGCCATCACTCTATCCATCTATTGATCGCCCTCACTCTATCCGTCTATCTATCTATCGCCCTCACTCTATCCATCCATCTATCTATCTATCGCCCTCACTCACTCTATCTGTCTATCTATCGCCCTCACTCTATCTATCTATCGCCCTCACTCTATCCATCTATTTATCGCCCTCACTCTATCTATCGATCTATCGCCCTCACTCTATCTATCGATCTATCGCCCTCACTCTATCTATCCATCTATCGCCCTCACTCTATCTATCCATCTATCGCCCTCACTCTATATATCTATCGCCCTCACTCTATATATCTATCGCCCTCACTCTATCTATCGTCCGCACTCTATCTATCGTCCGCACTCTATCTATCTATCCCCCTCCTTCTATCTATCTATTGCTCTCACTCTATCTATCTATCGCACTCACTCTATCCATCTATCGCATCACCACAGCATCACTCAGCACCACCACAGCATCACTCAGGGGCACCACAACATCACTATGCGCTATCACAGCATCACTGAACACCACATCATCACTCGTCGCCACCACAACATCACTCAGTGTCACCACAGCATCAATCTGTGCAACCATTCAACAACTTCTTCAAATATGTTCTCTCAAAGTTTCAAGCTTTATTACAAATGTCACAAAATTCTATCTATCTATCTATCTATCTATCTATCTATCTATCTATCTATCTATCTATCTATCTATCTATCTATCTATCTATCTATCTATCTATCTATCTATCTATCTATCTATCTATCACACTCTCTATCTATCTATCACCCTCACTCTATCTATCACCCCCCCTTATCTATGTATTGCCCTCCCTCTATCTATCTATCACCCTCACTCTATCTATCACACTCACTCTATCGCCCTCACTCTATCTATCGCCCTCACTCTATCTATCACCCACACTCTATCGATCACCCTCACTCTATCACCCTCACTCTATCTATCTATCTATCTATCGCCCTCACTCTATCTATCTATCTATCTATCTATCTATCTATCTATCTATCTATCTATCGCCCTCACTCTATCTGTCTATCTATCGCACTCACTCTATCTATCGCCATCACTCTATCTATCTATTGATCACCCTCACTCTATCTGTCTATCTATCTATCTATTGCCTTACTCTATACATCCATCTATCTATCTATCTATCGCCCTCACTCACTCTATCTGTCTACCTATCGCCCTCACTCTATCTATCTATCGCCCTCACTCTATCTATCGCCCTCTCTCTATCCATCTATCTATCACCCTCACTCTATCTATCCATCTATCGCCCTCACTCTATCTATCCATCTATTGCCCTCACTCTACCTATCCATCTATCGCCCTCACTCTATATCTCTATCGCCCTCACTCTATATATCTATCTATCTATCTCCCTCACTCTATCTATCTATCTATCCGGGAGTTGACAGGACTGGTCCATTATAAAGAGGCTCCAACTTACCTGTTGGTATCATCCTCTTTTCATTGGTGACGATTTGGCCAGTCCTGCTCTCCTGTTCCCGTGTTGTTTCGTGCTGCTCCTTCCTCTGCTGCTCTGCATCGTGTGGGTGCTGCCCAAGTTCGACTCTTTTTTCGACCGCTGTGTCGCATTGTATGCTGCTTTTCAGTTCTGCTGTCCAGGAGGGCAAGCTGACGGGCTATCGGCATAGTGAGTGGCAATTTTGGAAAGAGAGGCTTCGTTTTGGTTCAGGGCGCGAGCTGCCAGTGACGTACAGAAGTGGGCTCGAGCTTCTGCTGACTTCGTCATTTGTGCCCTAGGACTGGTCCATAATAAAGAGGCTCCAACTTACCTGTTGTTATCATCCTCTTTTCACACAGCTACGGACTAACACCAAATTTGGCAAAAAGGTAGCCCTTGGTTTAGAAAGAGACCTTTTTTTAAAAGGTGTAAATCCGTTCAGCAGTTGCTGAGTAATTCAGAAAATAAAAGTTTCGATATCAAGAGGCGCGGTGGAACCGCAGACCCTCCCGACCACAAGCTTTATTCTAATTGGCTGTCAAACCAGGAAGTGTTGGCAGCCATCTTGAGACTCAGTAGAACCGAGTCACAAGAAAAGAAAAAAACAAACACGAAAAACAAGAAAAGGGGGCAGGGTAGAAACACCCTGACCTCATAGGCCTGGTCAGGGGGTCCCACAAGGACCCCCAGGGCCTAGAAAAACATTTTTTAGAAACAAATTGGCCAAATTTGCGCTGAATGTGCGAATCTGGGCAAGAAAATTTTAAAAACGAAGCACGGGCTCCCGCTGTGAGAAAGTGCCATCTTTCTTGCATGGGTATGCCCCCACTTTCTGCTGAATTGCTGATGTGCTTTGACTGAGTGTGCCCTGAGCTCCTGCCAACCAGGTGCCCAGGGCCTGTGTTCCTTCCATAAAACTGTGTTGAAACTGAAACCCATTTGGCATCTCTGGCCACCTGTTAGCCCCTAGTAAATGGTACCCTAGGTAGCCATTTTATGGTGACCAGAGAAGACCCCTAAGGGCTGCAACACTTATTGTGCCTCCCTTAGGGGTCCTGTACCCTGACACCCACACACTGCCTTTGCAGGCTGAGTGTCTAAGTACAGAATTAAATAGAGACTCAACATGGCACACATCCCTGTGTGCCATGCCCACAAGCTCACTGCCCTGGCATCCATCAGTCACCCCTCTAGCTAGGTGCCCTATGCCAGTGGTGTGGGCACAGGTGCATGAGCCCTGTGCCCCTACAGTACATTCCTGGGCACTGTAAGTGCAGTGCTGCCATTAAGAGTATATGGTGCTGGGAGGTCGTCATTACGACTCCACAACACTATGACGGCTTCACTGAAGACTGAGAAGTTTCATATCAAACTTCTCTCTCAGCACATTAAACCCGCACTGATGCCAGTGTGGGATTTAATGTAAAATGCATGACAGAGGGCATCTTAGCGATGCCCCCTGAAACCTAACCAACTCCCAGTGTCCTGACTGTGTGGCTGCCGAGGCTGCCACCACCAGACATGTTTCTGGACCCCTGGGTTGAGAGCCTGCCGCTCTCGGGGACCTGAAACAATGCATATCCTGGGACGAGGTGGCAGGCCTCCTCCCCAGGATGGGCAGGGGAAGCATCAAAGACATACCGCCTTTGTGAGCTTCTCCAGGCCACTTGCTGTACTCAGCAACTGGCCCCCACTGGTTCTGACCCCCACTCTGGCGGAAAGAACGGCAAAAAACCTTAAGTGAGGAAAGGGGGTGTGCCAGCCTATGTCAAACCCACCCCTCAGGTGGGAGAGGCGAGGTGAAGCATGACTCCGGGAGCCCTGCCCAATCACAGCTAGGTTCCTGCCCCCTCCCACAGGAGAGGAGCAGACTAGGGGGTGTACCCACCCCAGGGCAGGGACCCATTGGTCCCTGCCTTTGCGCTACCTGTAACGCCCCTAAATTTTGTATTTAGGGGCACCCTGACCCTTCCTTCCTCAGATCCCGATTGCAACAAGAAGAAGAACAAGAAACCAGAAGATCTGCCGTGCAGCTTCTAACAAAAGGACGACGCCCACTGACTTGGCCCCAGAACCTTACAGGCCTGTTGATCCTTGAACCTGCTCCTGCAAAACTCCGGTGACTCCTGCGGACAGCAACCTCAAAAACCCCAGAGGACCTGCCTGCCTTGAACCTTCCAACAGACTGGGACTCCCACGAGCAGTGGTTCTGCTCAAACAGCAATACCCGTGGTGCCAGCCAGGAACGGCGAATCCTGCCCATTCTGCACCCGCTGAGCCCGGGTGACTGTGACCCAAAGTACGGTGCCCAAAGACCCTCCTCGACGAACCAGACGATGCCTGCAGCCTCAGGACCAGGGACCCCTCCAACCGCGACCAGCTGTGGGTAAGATTTCATGATGCCAAAATACACCCCTGCACCCGGCGCCCCCTGGCCCCCTGTGCCTTCATTTGGGGTACCTACCTCTTCTCCAAGATCCCAACTTACCTCTCGAAGTGGTGGTCGCACCTGAAGAATCTCCGTCCCCGAGCCTGCAGCCTTTGTTCACTTTTTAACTTTCCCATTGGATAACATTGAGCGCCCGACGGCTCAAAAGCACCCTGCACCCAGCCACCCGAGTGCCACTGGAAGTGCAACTACTACCCTACTCTACTTCCCCACATGCCCCGAGTAAGTGACCATGAGCTCAGCTCCCACAGCCGTGTGGGCTGCTTGCTTGCAGCCACCAACAAAAAAGACTCCCTACCCTCCATTGGATTGCATTGGGCCTACTCTCTCTGCACCCGGCTGCCCCTGTGCCGCTGAGGGTGTCACTACTGTACCTTTCTGACCCTGGGAGACCCCTGAGTCTATGCCCAGAACCTTAACTCTACCAGTCGAGTACTTACCTAAAAGCAGATAACTAACTTTCCTTCCATAGGTTAACATTGACTGGTTTTCACTTGAAATTTCGTCCAAATGCGAAGTTTTGAAACTTTAAAATATTCATCTAAAATCAGAAAAAATAGTGAATTTCGAATTACTCACCTGTGGTTAGGGGAGAAGCCAGTACTGTACCTTTTAGCCCAGTACTGAACCGCAAAAGTAATCCTAACTGTACTTACCAGTTACCTGCATTTTCTTCCATAGGAAACAATTGACTGATTTTCTGTGAAATTTCTTCCGTGTCGATTTTTGCAAATTACAAATATTCTTTACAAATCGTACCGAGTACCAAAACGTAATTGCTTACCTGTCTTAGGTAGAGGTCCCAGTACTGAACTTAGGAGCCCAGTACTGGATTCCAAAAGTAACGAGAACCTACTTTACCTGTGACTTGAATTTCCTCCCATAGATAACATTGCTTGGTTTTCACTTAAAAGTTTCTAAGTGTCAACTTTGAAACTACATTTATATTCTTTAAAAATCACAACTGTAGCCAAAACGCTTTTACTTAACTGTTTACAGCTTAGGTCCCGGGACTGAATCCAGGATCCATCTCCCGTGGTTAGAAAAGTACTCCTTAAAGTAATCAACTGCATTTATGTAGAAAACCCCATTGAGCTCAATGTTAAGTTGTGTTTGAAATTGTGTTGCCAATTGCAACCACTGTAGCTATTGTACTTACAAAATCTATTGCTTTTCTGCAAAGTAATTATCTAAAGTCACACATATTGAGAAAAGTATATAAAACAATTGGCCTAGAGTTCAGTTCTTGAGTGTGTGAAGCCTTTTGCTGACTGAGTGTGTACAACAAATGCTTTACACTGTCCTCTGATACTGCCTTACTGCTCGACCAAGCTACCACTTTGGAGAGTAAGCTTTTATCTAACTTTAACTTCTGTCATACATCTGGAGACTGGGGACTCTATACACACCGTACCCTACTTTGGTCCAGTATATGTAGAGCCACTTTCTTACACCCGCGCTTTGTTGGATTGAAGCCCCCAGGTGGGCCAGGTCCTGGGACACTGAAAAAATGTGTGGGGGGGCCCAAATCCCCCCCACACTACCCCGGGCACCCCCACCTCCCAGGGGCTTGATTTATGATTTGGGAGGGGCACGCAGCCCCAGGGACTGCCACAACCGGCATCCTGAGTGTCCCTGGGGGCCAACAAACCCACCAGGTATGTCCAGTAAGCGCCACAGAGTTGCGTTGCAGAGAGGTGTAAAAAGGGTCCTGGCCTCGGACCACCTCTCTGCAGCACAGCTCTGTGGCGCTCACAGGAGGTACATGGTGGGCTAGTTGGCCCCCAGGGACCCTCAGAATTCAAGGGGAATGAATTCCCCAAATTAAAACCTGCCAGGGGGAGCGTTTGCACAGTGGTGAAGGGAGGGAGCAGGGCCTGGTGTGACATGTGTGTACTTATGCAATCACTCCACCAAAACCCAAGCACTTATAAATTCACTATGCACTCTCCTTGCAGCACTCTAATCATCCAGTCACTATCCATGCCCTCATGCAATGACCCATGCACTAACTCATGCACTGCTACAATACCCTGAGCAGTACCCATGCAGTCCAGCCATTGCCCTGTCACTACCCATGCACTCCTCCAGTCACCCAGCGAGCACCATTTACTTATCCAATCACTCCGCCCAAACCCAGGCACTTATAAATTTACCATGCACTCTCCTTGCAGTACTCTAATCTTCAAATCAGTATCCATGTACTCATGGAGTGACCCAGTCACTAACACATGCATTGCTACAATCCCCTGTGCACTACCCATGCAGACCTCTAACCACCTACACAGTACTGATTCACTCCTCCAATTACCCAGGTTGTACCCATGCACTCCAGAAGTCCATCTGTCACTACCCATGCACTCCTCCAATCACCCATCCAGCATCATGTACTTATCCAATCACTCCACCAAAACCCAAGCAGTTATAAAATCCCCATGCACTGTCCTGGCAGCACTCTAATCATCCAGTCACTACCCATGTACTTATGCAATGAGCCATGTACTAACTCATGGGAAATACAGAGGAGGTCATGCTCATTACAGGGGTACCCCAACGCATAGTGTTCCCTAGTGTATGTAGGTGTTTTCGCTGTATCCTAAGTGTCTTTTAGCATAGCACTGGCTCCGGTCCTGGTTAGTCAGAGTCAGTTACCACCAGTACCCGCCACTAAGAAGTTGGGGGCACAGGGGTACTTTCTGCTCCTCTGTTGGTTCTTTCTGCACATCTCTTGCTTCTTCCTGCACATTTCTTCGTCTTTCTGGACTTCTGTTGCCTCTTTCTGCATTTGTCTTGCTTCTTGCTGCGCTTTTCTTCATCTGTCTTCAAATGTCCTAACTTTGTAGGCCGAGTTAGAAATTAGCATTTAAAAAACCAGTGAAATTCACTGAAAAATTCTTAGGTTTCAGGCACGTTATAGTTAGATATTAGCATTTAAAAAACCATTGAAATTCACTGAAAAAACCTTAGGTTTCAGGCACGTTATAGGTAGAAATTAGCATTTAAAAAACCTTCGAAATTCACCGAAAAAACCATAGGTTTCAGGGACGTTATAGTTAGTTGGACATTTCACTCATACAAAACCATAGAAATTCCCCTGTTATAGTTAGTTCAGCTAACTATAACTTGTGCCCCCGCAATGCACTGCTGATGACGTCACATATTACATCATTCATGACATGGTCAGTGACGTCACTGATGACATCATCCACGTGAAAATCTGATCCACCTCCTCACACTGTAATTAACCCTGGGTGTAGTTTGCGGAGTAGCACTACGCGTAGCTACGCAAAGTGCACTTCGTACCACGCGAGATACACGTAGCTACGCAAACTGCGTAGTGCACTCAGTGCAAACCGCATCTTGCACAATGCAAGCGGCCGTTTTCTGCCGCTCGAGTGGATTTCTACTCGAGCTGCAGCTTTCTCAACGCGGACTGGTAGTTTCTCATCGCGAGCGGTCGCGAACATACACGACCACTCGCAATGAGAAACCCGACCTCCCCGCGTTGAGAATCTCGCCGGGAGATTTATTTTCCACGCTCGCGATCTGCAACTTGATGTTGCTGATCGCGAACGAGGAAAAAGTCTCGCTGGGATGTAATTTTGCTCCCTCGTGGTCGCCATCTTGACGTTGAGGACCGCGAGCAAGCAAAAAATGACCGCTACGCTACGCATGTTTGCACTGTGCTACGTGCAATTTGCGTAGTGCAAAGTTGCGTAAGCTACTCGAGCTTAGCGTAGTACTTCACCCAGGGTTAACTCTAATATAACCTTTGATACACCCACTGTACCAGATCCCACATACACACTCACTGATTTCTAAGTCTACATACACATCCACTCATTCAACCATAGAATCACTCATAGATGTAGTCACTCATCAATACAACACTATCATAAGCACTCATACATCTATACAGACACTCACACACCACAACTCAGCCAGAGTTACTCACACACCTAGTCAGTCATGCAAATAATCAATCACACTTCCATCTACTGACCTATACAGTTACACACACACCACATCAGTTATTCAAACACACACTGTGTGAATGTTTGTATTAGTCACTAACCTGTGCATTCAGTAACACACATGTAACTTCAGTCAAACACCTTCTAAATCCTCCATCCAGACACTTATGCACCCACTCATTCTTCAATACGCCTTGGCATATATATAATACATATTTAAACTGTATAGAAACACACATTCACTGGATGTTGTCATTTGAGATGTTATCAGTAATGTCATCAGTGATGTCACTGACCATGTCATGAATGATGTAATATGTGATATCATCAGCAGTGCATTGCGGGGGCGCGAGTTATAGTTAGCTGAACTAACTATAACGGGGGAATTTCCATGGTTTTGTATGGGTGAAATGTCCAACCAACTATAACGTCCCTGAAACCTATGGTTTTTTCAGTGAATATATATATACATATATATATATATATCACTCTCCTCCATTCGCCATCAGCGGGGCACTTTGCGGTCGGGTGCAATGACGCGGTGGCGCACCGCGATAAAATACCAGGCTCCAATTTTCCCTTAGTTTGTAGTAAGGAAAGAAATAGCACTCGCGAGGGTTCCTTGGCTCAGCAGTAGTTTATTTATCGACAAATGCGTTTCGGATTTACATCCTTCGTCAGGACACTGTATGTATGTATGTATGTATGTATATATGTATGTGTATATATATATATATATATATATATATATATATATATATATATATATATATATATATATTGTAAAACACCGGAATCCCCCAGTCCTCGGGATACACTTCCAACGAGAGCACACAGAGCCAGTATCTCGTGGTTAAGCCAGATTTATTAGAAAAAAAAAAAATATATATATATATATATATCCAATACTCCAAAACACCAGCCAGTTGCACTCGTGAGCGGGTGCACACACAACGGGGGTGTGCCCGTTACAAAATTTCAGCTCCACACATACACGGACTGTCCGTCCACAGGAAAGCAGCACACACAGGGGGTAGTTCCACTGCAAGTTTATTCGAGGAACTAAACAGTTGCTGTTTAGTTCCTCGAATAAACTTGCAGTGGAAGTCCTTTGGATGGACAGTCCGTGGATGTGTGGAGCTGAGATATATATATATATATATATATATATATATATATATATTCAAAATACCTCCCCAAACTCCATTATGAGGAGAAGGAAGCCGGCACTCAAAGTCAAGGGTATTGAACCTGTTTAATTAATCAGGTCACCTCGGACACTAGAACATAAGAGAGACGCGTTTCAGCAGTAACACTGCCTTTCTCTCTCTCTCTCTCTCTCTCGCTCTCTCTCTCTCTCTGTCTCTCTCTCTCTCTCGCTCTATATATATATATATATATATATATATATATATATATATACACACTGAGAAAAAACACAGGTTTCAGGGACGTTATAGTTAGGCAGACATTTCACTCGTACAAAACCAGGAAAATTCGGCCATTATAGTTAGCTGAGCTAACTATAACTCATGCCCCCGCAATGGCTTCTGATGAAGTCACATATTACATCACTCATGACATGGTCAGTGACATCACAGAAGCAAAAGAAGTGCAGAAAGAGGCAAAAGAGGTACAGAAAGAGGAAGAAAGGTGCAGAAAGAAGCAAGAGAAATGCAGAAAGAGGCAACAGAAGTCTAGGAAGAGGAAGAAAGAAGCAGAAAGAAGCAAGAGATGTGCAGAAAGAACCAATAGAGGTGCAGAAAGAGGGCGACTTTGACTGTACCTTACAACAGACTCATACAAAGTAGTCTAATCACTAGTCCTTCTCCCAAGATGTCTTAAACCTCACTTTTCTCCTGAAGGTTCACTATTAACCGACTGCTCCTTATGTTAGGCCAACCAAATATAAATCAGCAATCCTAAGAATATCACTGATGTAAGTCTGACAAAGTTTGTGAAGGTATGCATGTGTGTCTCTTCTTTTACCTAGTGACATGTTACATAAAAATAAACATACAAATACTTGAATACCTGTGTTTCACACAGCATACTCTGTAAATTTGTGTGCAAAAAGATGTATGCATTTCTTTCTGCTCACAATACAGGGCACATGGGTATTCAATAGTATATTTGAATTAAGGGGCTCTATAACACACATATACATAAGACATGTCTGCCTGTGCAACCGAATGACTGAGAAGATTTGACCACCTATGGGAGAAGTTACTCGCTTTTTAAGCTACCATCTTCAGATGCATAACACATGTAAGAATACATGTACAATAGACATACACCTCACTCACGAGAGCACGCAGAACTTTAAACTTGACAGCTTGCACTTCCCATTTGAGTACAGAAAGAAGTTAGAGAATATCAGAAAGAAGCAAGAAAGTTACAGACACAGGCAAAAGAGGTGCAGAAAGAGGGAACAGGGGTAGAGACAAAGTCAAAAGAGGTGCCGAAAGATGCAAAAGAAGTATAGAAAGAAGCAACAGAGGTGCAGAAAGAGGCAAGAGAAGTGCAGACAGAGGCAAGAGAGTTGCAGAAACAGTCAAAAGAGGTGCACAAAGAGGGAAGAAGGGTACAGAAAGAGGCAAGAGGGGTGCAGAAAGAAATAAGAGAGGTGTAGAAAGAAGCACGTGAAGAACAAACAACCAACAGAGGTGCAGAAGGAGGCAAGAGGAGTGGAGAAAGAGGCAAGATTGGTGCAGAAATTTACAAGAGAGGTGCAGAAAGAAGCAAGAGCAGTGCAGAAAGAAATAACAGGTGCAGAAGGAGGTTACAGAAAGAGGCAAAAGAAGTGCGGAAACAAGCAAAAGAGATGCAGAAAGAGGCAAGAGCGGTGCAGAAAGAGGCAAGAGAGGTGCACAAAGAGGGAAGAAGGGTGCAGAAAGAGGCAAGAGGGGTGCAGAAAGAAACAAGAGGTGTATAAAGAAGCATGAGAAGTACAGAAAGAAGCAACAGAGCTGCAGAAAGAGGCAAATCGGGTGCAGAAAGAGGCAAGGGAAGTGCAGAAGGAAGCAACAGAGGTGCAGAAAGAGGCAAGAAAAGTGCAGAAAGAGGCAAGGGAGTTGCAGAAACAGTCAAAAGAGGGAACAGGGATGCAGAAAGAGAAGAGATGCAGAAAGAGGGACAAAGGGTGCAGAAAAAGGCAAGAGAGGTACAGAAAAAGGCAAGAGAGGTACAGAAAAAGGGAAGAGGGGTGCAGAAAGAGGCAAGAGGACTGCAGAAAGTGGAGGAGGGGTGCAGAAAGAGGCAAGAGAAGTGCAGAAAGAGGCAAGAGGGGTATGGAAAGAAGCAACAGAGGTGCAGAAAGAGGAAAGAGAGGTACAGAAACAGGCAAGCAAAGTGCAGAAAGAATGTAAATGTAAATGTAAATGTAAATGTACAGGAATTTATATAGCGCAAATCACCGAGCGGTTTCTAAGCGCTTGCTTAGGGAACCCGTCCTGGTATTCCCCTGTGAGATAACCCCGGCAGGGTATCCGCAAGGTGAAAGCCAGGCATCCCGCCGCGAGGGGCCATTGTGGAGATTAAGCAAGCTATTGCCCAGAGTCGCAGAGTGTGAACCCGTGAATTGAGTAGGCACCGGAGCGAGAATTGTCGAGTCCATGGACATTTTAGGACTCAAGACCCCGCCGAGCCGGGAATTGAACCCTGGTCCCAGGCTGACCTCTGCTTCCAGGTCTGCCTCCTCTAACCAGTGAGCCACACTTCTCCAGCTAGAGAAGCAAGAGAAGTGCTGAAAAAAGCAAGAGAGGTGACGAAAGAAGCAAGAGAAGTGATGAAACAGACAAGAAAGTTGCTGAAAAAAATGAGAGGTGTGGAAAAAAGCAAGAGAAGGGCAGAAAGAGACAAGTGAGGTGCAGAAAAGGGCATGTGAGGTGCAGAAGGAGGGAAGAGAACTGCAAAAAGAGGCACGAATACAGAAAGAAGCAAGAGGGGTACAGAAAAAAGCAGGAGAAGTACAGAAGGAAGCAAAAGAGGTACAGAAAAAGGCAGGAGGGGTACAGAAAGAGGCAAGAGAAGTGCAGAAACAGGCAACAGAGGTGGAGAAAGAGGGTAGAGGGGTACAGAAAGAAGCAAGAGAGGTGCTGAGAGAAGCAAAAGAAGTGCAGAAAGAAGCATGTGAGGTGCGGAAAGAGGCAAGAGAAGTGCAGAAAGAAGCAAAAGAAGTACAGAAAGAGGCAAGAGGGGTACTCAAAGAGGCAAGAGAGATGCCTAAAGAGGGCCAAAAGAGGTGCAGAAAGAGTGAAGAGGGTACAGAAAGAGGCAAG
This sequence comes from Lissotriton helveticus, assembly GCF_964261635.1. NCBI lineage: Eukaryota > Metazoa > Chordata > Amphibia > Caudata > Salamandridae > Lissotriton > Lissotriton helveticus. The sequence goes on from NC_136065.1 coordinate 205,178,742, forward strand.
GGAAGTGCAGAAAGAAGCAACAGAGGTACAGAAAGTGGCAAGAGAGGTGCAGAAACAAGGGAGGTGCAGAAACGTGCAAACCTCTGACTAGGTCCTAAAGTCCTCCTCAGTGGTTCCTTCTTTTTTTTGTCTCATTCAGTTTATAGTTTAGCTTCTATGGAAACAAGGAAGACTAAACCTTAGGTTACCACTCCACAACACAGACCACATAATTACTCTACATAACACATAATCCCACTCTACATAATTCCTATACACTAAATACCACATACTTCCTATCCATTATATTCCATTGTACAACATACCCCATAATTTCACTAATAAAAAACGTTTACAATTACAACGGCAATAGCTATAACTCTTGCAAATGCGAGACCTGTTACATCGCAAATGCTTCTTTAACTAGTAGCCGTGTTTGCAGAGTGGTGGAGAAACGGGGCTGGGCCTCCAACCAGCGCTCAGGAATTCCGCTGCATAGGACTTACAGGAGGTACCGGGAGGGCTTGATGGCCCCCAAAGTCCCTCAGGAGTAAAGTGGACTTCATCCCCCAACCAGTAGTATGCCAGGAGGCGCATTTGCAGAGTGGTGGAGAAAGGAGGGCATGGCCTCCAAAGCCTTCTTAGCAATCCTACTGTGTGGGACTTACTGGAGGTAACAGGAGGGGTAGTTGGTCCCCAAGGACATCCTTGGCAGCCAACTACCCCTCCTGTTACCTCCAGTAAGTCTCATACAGCAGGATTGCCTAGATCTCATAGCAGGCCACACCCCCTATGCCCACCACTCTGCAAACACGCTCTGTGGCGTGCTCTTGGATGGGGGCTGGGTGTCCTTAGGGTCCAACTAGCATACCTGTTACTTCCAGTAAGCCCCACACAGTGGGATTGCTGAGAGGTGGACACAGGCCACACACCCTCTCTCTACCACTCTGCAAACGCACCTCCTGATGATGAGGTTCCCTTGCCTCCTGAGGGTCCCTGGGGATCAACTAGACCTCCTGTTACCTCTAGTAAGCCCCACACAGCTGGATTGCTTAGAGTGGTCAGAGGCCATGCCCCCTTTTTAAACAACTCTGAAAACATGACTCTTGGCTCACTGCTGCTTGGGAGATGAAGTCCACTTTAGTCTTGAGGTCCTCAGGACACAAGGGGACCTCATCGCCCCACCAGCAGTGCACCAAGAGGCAGGTTTCCAGTGTGGGCACATTGCTGGAGTTGGCCCGGGGGGTGGCGGTCCCCAGGGCCACAGAGGGCTCCTGGAAGGGGGCCGCATGGCCCCCTCCCAGCATTTGCACAGCCCCGGGGAGGTGGTGGTCCACATGGCTGTTGGTCCGCAACGGCCCCCTGTATTTGCACACTCAATACCCCAGGAAGGTGGCGGTCCCCGGGGCAGTGTGGGGGGGCAGGAGGCCCCCTGCATTTAAATATGAAAGCCCTGGGGAGATGGTGGTTACCGGGGCAGCGTGGGGGGGCAGGAGCCCCCATGCATTTTCATTCAAAACAAAACACCAGGGGGGCTGCATGCCCCCCGCATATCAATTATAAAGAAACCCCTGGGGAGGTGGCGGTCCCCAGGGCTGCGGGGGCCTCCCCATGGGCCCGTTCACCATATTATAACATTGCCCTGGGGACTTGGCCCACCCAGGAGCATAATTAAATGAAGCGCGGAAGTCCGCACTTTGTTTTTTTTCTGCGGTATTTGCGGGGTGTGCTAATCCAGCCCAGAAAGATAAAAGGAAAGCTTTTTTGGGCTCTGGGGACCTGAGCAGGCCTAAGGGGTCAAGATGTTCCTACCCTGCCCCATTTTCTTATTTTTTATCGTTTTTTTCACACTTCCTGCTTGGAACTGTTGGCAGCCAATCAGAGTCAAGCTCGTGCTCAGGAGGGTCCACGGATCCACCGCTGTCACCAGATACTAATATTTTTTCATGTATAAGTTTCTCAGGAACTACTGAACGGATTTACACCATTTAAAAAAAGGGTTGCTTTCTGAACCAAGACCTACCTTTTTGCCAAATTTGGTGTAATTCCGTTCAGCAGTTCGGGCTGTAGCCTTGTCTAAAGTTTCCTATGGAAATGAACCTGGAGAAAACGTGTTTTAGGACCCCCTCCTTTCTCGTTTGACGAATCACCCCGAAACTTTCAAGACAGGAGTTGACCGGAGCACCCCATTAGTTTTGAAAATTTCATGAAGGTTCGTCAAAAATGCCAAAGATATTGGCAAAAGAAAAAACACTTCTTGACTAGAAACAAGTTCCTAACTATTACTATTTACTGGCGACCACCGGTAGGTAATATATATATATATATATACACAATTTCTGTAGATCACTCAAATGGCTTTCGGAGTCCATTGACTATGAGTGACATAAAGATAAACTGATTGTTTATCATTAGAGCCTGGATCCAAGTGAAACTAGGAATACCAAACTGAGCAACTGATTAGTTGAGAGCTTGACAATTTTGTAAAAGTGCACCATAGACAGAGACTGAGCAATTTCACACCGGCAAGTAAGCAATTTTGCACTGCAATTGCAATGCTCAACCAATTGAAAATGTTGCTAATGCAAGCCTGACATTTGCACTAACTGGAAATTATATTTTACACTGTTCCGTTTATTTATTTTATTTATTTATTTTATTTGAAGAGTTTTATATAGCACAGGCTAGACCCGGAGGTATAAGAGCGCTTTACATGAGGTCAGCATTGTTACGTAGCTACATCAGATTAAAAGGACGAATCATAGTATGGAGAAAAACCGTGTAACAAAGTTACATCCATTAGTAGATCATTTAATAGCATAAGAAAACAAGTCCTATATACATAGAGAGAAGTGGGGGAATAATAAGAGGATAGGAATTGGAGCAAGACTAGTCGAATGGCCAAGGAGGAAAGTATATCGGGGCAAACTAAAAGTCGACAAAGCCGGAAGGGTCAGAAAGATCAACAACATCCAGAGCCAGCGTGTATCGATTAGAGGCAATGGTCAGCCTGGAGAGTACGAGGGTGCTGACCGGCGGCAGGATTCGAACACGCACTTTCGGTAATCCCTCAGAGTTCATCGGAGGTAGAGGAGAAAAAACGATGTGGGGAGAGGTGAAACAGTGCTAGTGTCCAGAAGGTAGGTGATGGCAAGGGAGGATCCGCAGCCAACCTCCTCAATAGCAACCAAGGCTGCTCCTCCGGGCATTGGTAATGTTGCTGGAGCTCCCCATCCCAGAAATTACAGAGTTCATCGGAAGCAGCAGGCAATCGATTTAAGGGCCAAAGCAGCAAACCCGGAAGAGGAAAGGGGTGATTCCCAGCCGTCAACTGCGCTGAGTTGGTTTGGCCATTGGCAGGGTCCACAATGTATTCGTAGGAGGGAGGGGGAGACACAGTGGAGCGAACTAGGAGAACTGTGCCCAATGTCTGGCTGGGTAGGTGACGGCCAGGGGTTTGATCCACGGTCAGTCTCCCCTATAGCTGCAAAGGCAGCTCCACCGGGCATCGGCCATGTTGATTCAGGCTCTGTGTTCGGAAGAAAATTCACTGATCCTCAGAGGCCACGAGTCAAATCGCGGGAAACAGAGAGTCAAGGGACCATTGTCAACAGAACCCCAGGTGAGTGAAAAGGTCAGAGGAGGGGGTAGATTCAAGAGGATTATCACCAACAAGGCAATTCCTGGCTAGTGAGCTCCTGGACGGAGCGTCTCACTAGACGGCCATTTTGTCCCCAGTTCTTGAGCTGAACTTCGGAGAGCTGTAGCTTGGTCGCCAGCAGGAGCCTCTCTTGGGCGCTGAGGAACTTTAGGCGCTTGAATGTTATCTCTAGGCTGTTGATCTCTTCACTGCTGAAAGGTCGTCCTGATCCGGCTGCACAGGCTGCTGTAGTGAAGACCAATGTCTGCCTGCACACATTGCTATGTTAGCATAAACGCATTAGAAGTTTAAATGCCATTTTGCAACTTTGCCACTTTTGCACACAACACTACATGTATCTGTTATTGTAAGTTAACTTGCTTTGATTTCTTCACATGAGAACGGTCTGCTTTCCACATCCCTAGACTTACACGACAGCCTCTGTCTGTACAGCTTGTGCTCACAGTGTCAAGGTCAAATAACAATGAATGCCGTTGATTCAGGTTGATCGGCCCACGCTCTAGACATAACATGCATCCAGCTGCAAGAAGCTGAAATTCGAGTGCCTTTAATATTACACTACATGCATGTTTCAGGCACTTGGAGAAAAACCTTTCCATCTACAAGAGAGCTGGCTGATCCTTAGATGTGATTCACCTAAGCTGATCTTTGAGGTATGGGGTTCCCCGTTGAAACCTAGAGACCTTCTATTATTATAAAACCTAGCTTTGAGCAAGTGGAGGGTGGTACACAAGGCGCTATATGACCGGTTTCCACTATCAGTATAATATGATTTCTCCCTTTGTGTTTTATGAAATTGTGACCATGCTGATTGTTTTATTTCTAATCATACGCCTGCTTATGTTAGCTAAAATACTACATCTTAGAGCACGTAGTTGAAATAAATATTTTAAACTTTACTGTGTCTCTCATTGCTCACGTTGTGGACTTGTATGAGAATATAAACTAAAGAGTGTTTTTGATTCCCACCATTGCTGAGAGTATTCTAAGTCGCTTGTTCTAGGTTGTCTAATCATTAGTAGCTTCACGGTAGGACAGAGAACAAATGAGACACTCATGCTAGTCGGATAAGGGTTCTGGGTACTGAGGTGAGTTTCTGGTACACTATAAGTCACTGAGGTCCTGGTTTCCTACGCACAGTTCTGTGCCAACACAGAATACCCACGACATGGCACACCTAACGTTTGGTCTTATATTCGAGACTCTTTAGTATTCAGTGCTTCTCTCAGTCCACAACACCCTCACTTCTGTTTCCGGTAGACAGTTGTGAATGTTTAACCTACCTATACGGATTAAATATAGGTTAATTCAAGCTTGAGATTTTAAAAAGGTTCACATTTATTGAATTACTACCCTTTTTGTGCTACAATTTATATAGATTGTTTTTCTTCTCTGTGTCTTTATGGGTGATATTGACATAGCTCAGCATAGTCGCGCACCGCTCAGGCGTCATCTTGCTCCGTTGAAGGTGCCTAACGATGGTATGGCGGTAATCGTTGTGGTGAGTGCTGCTGCAGCATTCCCCTTTGAGCTTTTCTACTCTTGGGTTACGCTTCCTGCTGTAAATGCGGATGATGATACATTTCATACATACTCTCACACTGCGATTCCAGTGAATTATGTTCCATATAGGACCCTAGAGATTCCGATTTCTGCATGGCAGCATCGTATTTGGTTTAATGGCGCCCTCCCCCACTCTGTGATTTCGGCTCGGCTGGGTCACTTGTCGATTCCTGGGGACACTTGGCCAGTCTTGGCTGGATTCACGCCACATCCTCATTATTTACGGGCCACTGTTGACGAATTGCTTCAACTCTATACCTCCGTGGTTGAGGTACATATGGCTCCAGTACAATACGTTACACGCAACCTCCTGGTGGGGGCACCTGGGGTGGTGGCGCATCCAGTTGGACCGGCCGGGATGAAGATTAGTCCCGTCATGGTTAATTCGGTTATGGGCAAGCGCCCCAGGATAAGGACAATATGTCTTATTGGCTTGCTGAGAAATTTGACCAACTGGAGGCACTATTCCTGAATAAAACACCTGTGGAGAAACACAGGATCATAATCATTAGTTTTCAGAAAGACTTGGTGTCTGAGGTAGCCGATTGTGAGAGCTGGGGTAAAATATTTGCAGCAGTGTATCCTAAGTGCTTCGGCACACCGTCTATGACTGTACTGCCCTCCGCGATCATGCGTGTTCAGGATCAACACGGATCGGAGGCGGCTGTCGAGTTGGATATGAGGCTTGTCTGAGTGTTTGACATTGTTTCTGATCTGATCCTTGCCAATGTCAATGGGTATGCAGTGAACTTCCAGGTGTCTAATGCTTTGCGCCTTTTCCCAGATGCCGAGAAACCCCAAAGGTTACTGAAAATATTTGCGGAGGCTTATAAGACCATTGGCCACAATAGTTAGGGTGTTAAGCCTTTTGCTAAGACAGCAGCACAACACAAACACAGAGGGCTAAGTCTAATAAAGACGACCGTCCTGACTTTCCAAAGCAAAACTGGAAGGGTAAAGAACTCAGGAAGCAGCAACAGAGAGAGGGGTCGCGTCCTGCATCATCAGTTGCGGTGACAGTTGAACACACAAAAATTCAGTCTCCTGATAGATTTCAAGTTCCTGATCAACGTTTTCCTCGTTCTTCACAGGAAACATCATGCTCACCAGGCAGTGGAGGAGATCGTGGCAGTGGTCGTGGCACCCCACAAGGACGTGAGAAGCCCCGTCCGACTGAGAGCAACATCAAGCAGGACGACTTTCCTCATCAAAGCCCTCAGTTTCAGAAAAAGAAGGTTGGTGCATTAACCACGAGTTATGCCACAGATAGTGAGAACACAGCTTCGGAACCTGACATGGGCACTCACGCTGCTGGACAGCGCAGCGGAGGTTACAATAGTGTGGCAAGCACTGCGTCCATATCTGAAGGCGACATAAACTGACACGTTTGTTACCGTGGAAACGGCAGGCACTAGAGTGACTCCCCCTGACAGACTATATGAAATAGTTCTTTTAATTTTAGGTGACATGCAACGTGTAATAAAAGGGATTTTGGGGGAAATTCTGACTTCTACATATTACATTTTATTAGCAGAGGCAGACTGGCCACCGCCTTTCGTTTTGGCTGCTCCGAGAGGGGAGGAGGTAATCCTCCCTAGTTTTACACACACTGTGCCCAAGGAGCAAGTGCAGAACTTTGCAGAAGAGTGGGCTCAGGCGCTTGCACTGGTGTTGTACCGTACTCAGGTGGGATGGGATAAACTTTCACCCAGACACGAGATTCCATTGCGGTCTATGCCACAACCCTTAATATCCCATGCGGCAGGAAGCGAAGGCTCCCGTGGCAGAAATCCTTGAACAATTAGAGTATCAATGTGTTATTGAAACATTTGTGTCTCCAATGAATAATCCTATTTTTACTGTAACCAAGCCTGATGGGTCGTACCGCCTAGTTTTGGATTATCGACATTTGAACTCTCATTGTCGTACATGCGCAGTACAAAATACCCACAGTTATGCTCTGGTCGATAGTCTAGTGAGAAAATGGTTTAAAACCACACTTGACATTTCCAATGACTTTATTAGTCATAACCTGTCCCCTCTCAGTTGTAAGTGGACAGCATTTACTTCTGGCGGTAAACAAAAACAGTTCAAAAGGTTAGCCATGGGATACAAAAATAGCCCAGGCGCCTTTGCCGCCCGTGTCGTCTCATTGTTGGGCGGCATTGACCCTGATGCATACTCGTATGTGGATGATAATCTCACAGACGACGAATTATGGCTGCATCTGTGTCGCGTTGACCGCATCATTGCCATGTTTGCGGACATTGGTTACAAATTTAACTTTGCAAAATCTCACATTGCAGGGTACACAATGTTGTTTCTGGGCTACGAGCTCAACAATGAAGTTCGAGATTTAGCACCTCACTTCCCGGAGAAATGCGCACGTTTACGCGCTCCAACAACTCTGAAAAAATTACAATCTTTACTGGCTTTTTTAAATTTCGGGCATACTTACATTCCAGATTATGCCGAGCGTATCAAGCCGCTATATGCCTTGATACAACCTACTTTTACTAAATCTTGCTGGCTTCCTGAACATTCAGCTGTTCTGCAATCTTTGCAGTCTGATCCTCTTGAATCTAAATACTTACTGACAAGTGACAACCACACAAACCTGGTAATAGGAATTGTGCCAGGCGCAGTGGGTTTCACATACTTGACGTTTAATGAAGGAGACAGAGTACCTATTGCTTACAAGTCACACTTTAACACTTCCGCTGAAATGCGCTTTCCTACTGTCGGAAAAAGTTTTGACAGCTGTTCAGATGGCTATTCTGAAAGAACGAGCGCTGTCTCAGGGAAAACGCATGTTGGTTGTAACACCGTATCCTGCCCTTGAGGCAGTCACGAAAGCCAGTGTACCTAATTCAAAAGCTTTGCATACGCATTGGATACAATGGGCCACTTCACTGACATCTCCGGATGTCACGTTTATCTTAGACCCTTCATTGCAAACTCAGGAGTTCTTACAGTATGAATTTGTTCATCCTGCTCCTTTGTCCATGCGCCCACTTGAGGATTACCATTGCATCATTTACACAGACGATTCGGCGCAACCGATGACGGATTCTAAGCACTCTTATTCAGCGGCCTGCGCAATATTGGTGGGTACCATGGTGAATGGAGAATTCAAGTCCGATGTCGTGCACACGCAGACATAAGGGGACTGTACCGCCCAGTTGGCAGAGCTACAAGCTCTGGTGCTTGCACTAGAGTTTGCTGACCCTTGTGTGACTACTTTAATTGTAAGCGACTCTTACTACTGTGTTCAGTCTTTCAACGACAATTTATTCTTTTGGGCTCAGAACAAATATCGTGATTCCAAAAGTAGCACAATCAAACACTAAATGCTTTGGGTTCGAGTCGCAGAACTAAAAGAATGCCTCCCTCTTGTGAATGTAATTCATACTCTTGGTCACCAGCGCATAGGAGTACACACTGTTGGTAACAGTCTTGCTGATGAGGCAGCAAAGACAGCAGTGGCGACATACTTAGTAGCAGCAGTTACAAGATCCAAAAGTAAGATTGATGATGACATCTTAGCAGCTATTGCTGCTACAGAGAAGGGAGATAATTACCCTAGAGGTTTCCCTTCGAAGTACTCTTATCATTTAAGTCCTGATAAAGTTCCCTATGTGAGACTCACTGGGCAAAGGTAAGTCAGTGCCAGCAATCAGCAATTGCACAGTGCAATTCCTGACTCTTCACTCAGGGCCCAGCTGGTGATTAGGCCGCTCACTGGCCAGTTTTCAGGGGAACCACAGGGTGGCGATCCCTCCTCTCTCTCATCAGCCCAGCTATGCCAGTGGTCTTTGGCCCCTCTGTCCCTTGTCACTCCTGGACCTCAGGCCCGCTCCTTACTCTGGGCTTTTCCCAGTTATGTGGCAGGCAGATTGAATTGCCACACTGCCACCTTCTGGAGGTAGCGCCCCTGCCACTTGGCGTCGTAAATACAGACCCTCTCCGGATCCACTGCAACTCAGCTTTATTTTGCAGCCCGGGTCTCATCCCCGCAAACTAGCAGGTATAAGCTCCGGGCCCACTTTAATATTAGGCACTCCTCGTCCCCACAGGCTACTGTGTCTCGATGACCCCGCCGGTCGCCCCGATGCCGGTCTGCTCCAGGGGGCCACGCTGATGCATCTCACGTCCAATTGTGGCCTTGCCTCCTCCCGGTCTCGGAACATGTGCTCCCCTCGCACCGAGTCCTACAGGAGACTCCCGATGTTTGTTGCTTTCACCCTGGGGCCAGATAGTAGACTGATGACTGGGCTCCGAAGCTACACCCAATGCCACGGTCCCCAATTTCTCTGTCTCTGGGCAGCACAATCCAGGACCCGGCGCTGCAGCTATGTGGCTACACCCCACGTCGTTGCCTCTTGCTGAATCTATCGAGGGAGAAGGCCCCCCTCCGTCGCTCACGAGATAGACACTTCCTCTGCCACAATTCCTATTGGTCGGTCCCAGGATGGTGCTCCGAGGACCTCGTTGGCTATTTTCAAGTTACAGCCGCCGGATTTAGTGTGAATTTTGCAGGCTTTGTAGGACGCCCGGGCGGAGCACTCGCACTACACAGCATTTTGCCTGGTGCCAAGCCACGCCTCCAAGGTTACAAGTTTAAAGCCCGGTAAGTCAGCCTTCTAACCTTTTAAGGTCTTTAAATCCAGTACAGAATGTTGGGTAGTAATATCTCTTGTGTGCAGGGGTATTTGTATAGCGCAAACCTAGCTCGGGATTAATGGATCACTGAACATGGGGGCAGTAGGGGAGAGTCCAAGGAACTTTATCAGTCATTTACAGGATGAAGAAGAAAAGTTAGGCGATTGTAATGTTCAGTGAAGAGATGGGTCTTTGGTTGTTTCTTTCTGAATTGCAGAAGGGTAGGAGAATTTCCGTAGTCACTTGTGACATTGTTCCGAATAATGAGACGGTAAGAAGCTTTTTCTTTCAGGGTTGGAGCTTGCCTGGCCCAAAGGGAGCCCGATCTTCAATCCTGCACGATCCTGCTTGTCTTTATAAAGATTTTTCCCCTCCACCCCTTCAAGGAGCATATGTTCACTTCGGAGAGTGATATTTAGTTGACTCCAGGGAACATAAAACTACACCACGACCCTTTTGAAGCCCCTCTCTCTGGCCCTGATTGCGGCCTACAGTGCAGCATGCCCGTGGTGTGCGTTTGTTCCCCCTGAGTGGCAGTGAGAGGCAGCGACACGTCCCCCGATACCGTTGGTGGATGACTCTGGGGTGCTGCTTGACCACCGGTTCTGGAGGGCAATGACGCAGATACGCAGTGGCCCCCAACACGGGCGGATTGCCAGAAGCAGACAACATCGATCACTGGGCTTCCGAGTAAAGCAACATGGTAGGAGACACTCACCGGCTGCTGCCTTGCACTCCGTGCCTCTGACTACATATACTGACTCTCCCTGCATGTGGATATCGATGAGTGTAGAGGGAGGGCCTGATGCGAGGCTGGAACACCCACCGGCTGCCATAGCGATCTCTATTGTGGTATTCCAGCGGTATCCTACGCCTTCACAGCGGGCAGCCCCTCGATATTTGGACCGGCACTCCTCCTTTAATTTTTCCCCAGGGACACCGCATAGTCAGGCAAAAGAGATTCCCCCCATAGAGTGCAGCTCCCACTAAACATCGGCGCCCAATGGGAATATCCTGCCGGCACGGCGGCCATATTAGAGAAATCCACAGCCTCAGCAACGCAAGGACATGACCTAGTACAAGTGCCTGGAACACTGAATGGAGGCGCGATTCCATATATGTCCCCAGTGCCTTCATTAATTAAAAGGTACATATGGGCACCTGGGGACATTATGCACCATTGGCTCCCGGGGACGGGGGTAACAGAGCAATGACAAGCACAACCGTGACGACATTAGCCCACGTGGTGTACTGGCGGCTCTCGGGCTGGGGCCAGTCCTGGGGTCCAGCAGAAATGGCTGCCACGGAACTCAGAACTCTCCTGTTGCCCTCACAGAGTGCAGTTGTGCTCAACAGGCACCTTACCTCCTTGCCTCTAAAAGCCCCTGCTTACATCGCTGCATCACTATCAAGATGCAGCTCCTCCACATTTGAGTCTGGTACCCCTTGAGATGCCTGATACTCCAGGGTAATCCCAGTATGGGGAGAACAGAAAAGTCACAGTCTAAGCTCCAGTTTGAGCAGCGCAAGATCCCCAGGCAACAGTACAATGAGGGGAATGCCTCAGAATCTGGCTCAGAGATGGGGGATCCACCTAAGGACCCAGACCTGAAGCAAACACTGGCGTCATTGCAGCGCAGCTTAACCAGGATCGATGGAAAAATTGATAACCCTCACTTTCCGAATAGACAGAATGTCTGAGTGACTAGACAAACACACGGAACAACTAGACAAAATGGAGAAAAGGGGTCTCGGACACTGAAGATGCGCTAAACTCCAACTTCCTCATGTGTACAACAATGGACAAACTGCTACATAGCATTCAATCCAAGGCAGAAGATTTGAAGGAAGGCCTGCTCCAGGTGCAATAACGTGCGCATAGTTGGGATTGCCAAGTCCACTAATATACCAAATATGGAGCTTTTCGTCGAGCAGTTGTTGATCTATCTCTTGGGTAGGGACACTTTTTAGACAATTTTTATTGTAGAGCATGCACATCGTTCCTTGGCCCCCAGGCTGAGACTGGGCGCCCCTCCTCGTCCCATCATTGCCAGAGTGCTCAACTACAGGGACAGGGACGCAGCCCTCCGTAAGGCCAGAGAGCTGATGGTGCTTCGATAGAGGGAATGGATGTATCCAGACGTATCCCTCTATCCGGACTTCACACAACAGGTGCAGGATGCTTAATGACAATTCTTGCCGGTGATGCAGAGGCTCCGAGACCTCAATCTGGACTATAACATGATGTATCCCGCATAACTGAAGATACAAGCCGATGGGAAAGCGTATGCTTCCACAGAATCAAAGAAGGCATTACTCTTCCTGAAAAAGAGAGAACATGACAAAAATCGGAAGGGATCCCCCATGATCACAGACAGCTCAGGAGGAGAATGCCCAGACTAGGAGAAGCAGTGAGTAATGAATGACACCACACCATTCCAGCAATTGTAGGCGTCGATCCACTAGTGTAACCCACAAGGACCTGTGCCTGACACGACCTGGGGACACATCGTTTCCTAAGCTTAAGGCAAAACACAATGACTAGGCAAGAACACATTTTTTACCTTTTTCCATTTAGGTTTCGGTGAGACTGTTTTCAGCTTGTTTAAAATTTGGAACTTTAAGAGACACTACTGAGGTCAGTGAATTCAGTCCCTATGTTTCTGAAGTATAGATAAAATATACCTTATCTTCTACCACTTCTCGTTTGAACACTGTGATCTAGCCATGTCCATGACATTTAAATTCCTGAAGCGGAGGTACATTTGATGTGAAATGTTACTAATAAGGGAATCGTTCTATAACGTATATCACAGCTTAGACTCGAATATGGATAAGAAACAACGCCGGCAACATTTGCCCCCATGTTTTACCTACATTGTGTAATGGTTAGTTGTACCGCCCTAGCAGCGTTTCTGTTCTATTGGAGGAGGGTTGGCAGACTGTTGACTATGCCCTGTTGGGGGTGGCATAGCATGGGTGGGGGGTCGGTTGGGGGGAAAATGTTCTTATTCAATCTCGTAAAGTACATGTTTGTTTGCTTAGAATGGTGTTACATCGCGCACGAAGGAGCAGTACCACTAGACTACAGCTAGAATGGCTATAGAAGAGGCACCTCAAAACACAAATGGTAGAATAAGATTCTTGAAATTATATGTCCATTGTCTGAATGACTTCAGAAAACTGTGTAAGGTGGTGGCATATTTAAAAAGGCACCAGGTGGATGTTGCAATGATACAGGAGATGCACTTGGCCCCGAATAGTTACATGCTTACCCCAAGGCGACTGCAAGGACAATTCTACACCACTCGATTCACTTTGTGCTGTATGGGTATTTCTATATTCTCTTTCTTCCCCTGCTCTCTGTATGGAATGTTGTACATGTCATAGAATGTTGGATGGGTGAACAGATTCAGTTGGTGACTGAAGGCTGAGCTGCCAGGAGGACAGCTCCTGGTGGGACGTATTTACAGAGATACTCACTGACTTACTTTACATCCTGGCTTCCAAATCATTCCTCTGTAAACTTATACTACAATAAAAACTTACCTGAAAGTACCACCTCTGGACCCTTTTATCATTGAAACATTGGCAACGATTGGGATTACAAAACCTGCGTGGATTCTATTTCAAAGGACTTACTTCTCTAGAAATTCTTCTACAGCAAATTATATATTTTTAAAAGACTGCAACTGCTTCAAAGAACCCAAGCTTGTACTTACTCAACAATATCTGTTGGCAGCCCCAGCCCCACCAGTGACAAAGACACCGTCAGCCTCAACTCGGGCATGCCAATTTTCTACAGAAGCTTGGTGAGTTTATTTACATATTCTAAATTGGCTGTATTTTTTTTAAATTATCATCAGCTGCACAAGATTTACAAGCTTGCCGATTTAAAGTCCCACTCTGCTTCACCTGATTAAGAAGCCTACCGAATTAAAAGCCTGCTGTGTTTGATAAGTAAACTTACTTTTGAAAGCCTGCTGCCGAATTGAGTTACAAGCCTGCAAGGTTAACCCAAACTCCTGTGTCGAGTGAAGACAGCACATGATTTTGCAATTTTTTATAATAAATTCAAGTTTATTTTTTTTTTCCTGCCATGATTAAGAATTATTTGAGTTACCTCTATTCAATCTCATGTCTGCCAATTTGAAATATGCGATGTTAAAAATGACACTTTCCATCGTTATCAACATCTTTGGCAAAGCTTTTTTTCGTGTTGTCTTTCCGTGAGCATATGGGAATTGAATTTTTCACGAACTTATAGCAATTTTTACATGTGTTATATTGGCTTTCAAATTGCCTTTCTTACACGGCACTTCAACCGTCATCTTACTATTCAAATGCAGCTCGAGTGCAGTCAGCGCATTCATTAAGCGCGTGCAGCCCCATTGTAGCAGGTAATTTCCCAGTCATTTCTTCGTTGGTGATGACGCGTATTCAACGTCAATAATGATGCGCAGTACTTTTGGATGCATTTCCTTGCTTTGAACCATCCGGCTCGGCGTCACCAGTACGTGTCACCATTTTAGAGATTTCTTTTCCTATTTGCCAACCACGTTTTTCACTATGGAGGACGATAAAGTTATTTCAGGTTGTTGGCACAATACATCAAGACGTTCGAGTACTTCCTTATTCCAGTTTCTGAAGAACTTCAGTTTCGTGTCTTTTACAGCATGGATGTTCGTGAAATTTTCGAATTTTACAGATCTTCATTTTGGTCACAGGTATTTCGTTCGTCATTATCACAACGTGCATATCTTCATGATATTGGTGATGTGCACACCATTCATTTATGAAGTTTCAGCTTTCTCTGTACTGAAAGTAATAACATTTTATTCTTGCTGCAAGTCATGGCTTATTGTTAGACTACTGTCTCTTTCTTTTAATTCCAAGGACGATGGTGACAACTTTACTTATTTCAGTTTATTGTTTTAATATGAATTATTACAATCTTTGTGTGATTTCTTTCACCGATTTCTGTCCAAGTGTTCTTGGTGGGATGCTTTTTAAAATGTATATTCATGTTGATTTTAGGTTTCAGCAGGTAATGTTACTATTATTTAAATTCTGTATTTAAATTTATTCATAATACAATGCTGAGTAATTCCTTCAATTATAGTATAATGCTGATTATTTCCTTTTATGATTACCTAGATTACACAGAATTACTATGTGTTTTAGGGATAAATGGTACTAGTATTTTTTTTTTGTTATGCTAGCTAAATTTTAATGACACAATTTTAGTGCAATTTTCATTTGACGAAGCATGATGCTGTTAGGTTTATTAGCATTTATTTAAGTAAGTCAATTTTAATGCATGCTTTATTAGTGGACATTATTTGTCTACGGTTACGGGTTTAAAGTGATACAAATGATATTTAAGTATATTAGATTTATGCATGTTTTTATGAGTGGACATTATTTGTCTACGGTTACCGGTTTAAAATGATACAAATTGTATTGTATGCATGTTTTAATTAGTGGACATTATTTGTCTACAGTTACCGGTTTAAAGTGATACAAATGATATTTAAGTATTTCAAATGTATGCATGTTTTTATGAGTGGACATTATTTGTCTACGGTTACCGGTTTAAATGATATTTTCTGACGTCATTCTTTGAATTCAGTACTGTTTTCTGATAATTATTCTAGAGCTCTATGATTATTATTCTCTTTATTCATGTAAATTTCCTGTGCGTAGATGTACGTCACATGGAATTCAGTTGTCATTCTATTAATGATACATAAGTTATAATGCTTTACATGTAATGTTGCATTTGGGTCTATGGATTCCACGTGTTCTTTTTGAGTGTTGGGTGAGTGTATCCCTTCATATTTGTATTTAAAGTTGATGCCAGATTTGCATTCTTTATACGCATAATTTCTTATTACTGGCAAATGCATAATTTTATTTTTCTTCGTCGTACTCCTGTTCAATGTACGTATTCTCTTCTCTTTTCTCTTTTTGTAATGGAGTTTTCTCTTGAATTCTCCTGTTGGAAGTACTTCTCTTGTTTTTTTTCTCTTCTTGGTGCTTATGTTCGTTGGTTACTCTCCACCCTGGTCCGGCCAACTGGTGTGTGTTGATGTGTCCGAGAACTCTTCACTAACTTTCCATTATTTCTTATTTTTTCTCTATTTCTTGTAACTGTTTTACTCATTCTTTTACCATTAAAGGGAGAAGATGTGTGTCCTCTTATTTTCAAGCTTCTTAGTTCTTTTATTCGATTTTCTTACTATTCTTCTATTCTATTCTGTTTACATTTCTGCTTTCATTAGCATACTGTTTATTACGTTTAGCTTGTTTTATTCATTCTTTGAGCATGTTTTATTCATTCTTTGATTCTTCTTTTGTTTTTGTTTCAAGTGTAAAGAAGGGGGATATGTTGTATGGTTATTTCTATATTCTCTTTCTTCCCCTGCTCTCTGTATGGAATGTTGTACATGTCATAGAATGTTGGATGGGTGAACAGATTCAGTTGGTGACTGAAGGCTGAGCTGCCAGGAGGACAGCTCCTGGTGGGGCGTATTTACAGAGATACTCACTGCCTTACTTTACATCCTGGCTTCAAGATCATTCCTCTGTAAACTTATACTACAATAAATACTTACCTGAAACTACCACCTCTGGACCCTTTTATCATTGTAACACTTTGCATGCCAGGAGTGTCCTCACATGGGTTAACTCTAAGTTAGGCATCATGTTACAGGAAGTGGTCATAGACCTTAATGGCAGGTACGTCATCACTAGATGCCACAAAGAAGGGCTAAATGTGAAACTAGTGAACATTTACAGTCCTAACCATGACAATCAGCAGTTTTACCATTAAGTAGGCTCTCGCCTACTAAAAGCAACTGACCTTCCACAAATCAGGGGGGGGGCGACTTCAATTGCATATTGGACCCCTCTCGTAATCGTTCCAAAGGCCCTACAAGACTGCTCTCTGCCGCTGCTATAGCTGACAACATGGAACAGTTGGGCCTGCTGGATGTTTGGCGACAGCGGTCTCATGACACCCCAGGATTTATACATTATTCTGCCCAGCACGACACACATACCAGGATTGATTATTGACTAATATCTAGGAGCCTCCTTACCCAGGCCGTCTGCTGTGAGCCTCTCCCAAGAACATATTCAGATCATTCCCCGGTCATTTTAGATATAGAATTGTGCACGGAACACTTCGCTCCCTTCACCTGGCAGTTCCCCCCATTCTCTTTACTGGACCCAGTATTCCAAGCGGAGAGAACCACGTCAATACAGGGCTACTTTGAGGACAATATAGGCTCAGTGACCTCTTTTTCGACGGTCTGGGAGACGTTTAAGATGGATGGCTATATTGAAACATGCAGAAGTGCTACGGTCAATACGGGACAGATTATCCCTATTAGAAAATGAGATAGCGCAACTGGAACTAACACATTTGAGGACAGGGAACACCACGCTCATAGAGTACATTAAAAACAACCTTGAAGAATGTCACGCTACAGCTGACAGCGAGGTTAAACACTTAGGCAAATATGCTACTGCCAGAGTATATGGGGAGGGCGAGCACCCTAGGACCATGCTAGCAAGTTTACAGTGCCCTAAAAGAGAGACTAGCATGATTATAGAAATAAAAAACGAAGATGGGACCATGGTTCGAGAGACTCCAAGTATCGCTGAGAGATTCAGTAGTGGATTTTATGCTGACGTATGCAGTTCACGGATTACACCCGATAATTATGCTGCAAAGGATTACTTGCAGCTCATCCAAATGACATGGCTCACAGACTCACACAGAGAACATCTCATTTCCTCTCTGGACCCTAGAGAAATCTGGGCCACTCTTAAAACTATGTGGGCCGGGAGTGCTCCTGGTACAGACAGATTAACAGTAGCTTTGTACAAAGCCTACCAAGAACAATTTATACCTCACTCAGTCTCCCTCTACAAAGAAATGGATGAGACCCAACAGATGCCCCATCTATGAGAGCAGCAATGATTGTCACTCTCCTTAAGCCAGGGAAACCTCTGAATGATTGCTCATCATACAGACCCTTGTCCCTCTCAAACCTAGATACCAAACTTTTTGCCAAAATCTTAGCCAACCCACTGGCCCCTCTGGTCCCACTGCTGGTCAGTCCAGAACAGGCAGCCTTTGTTCCAGGACTCAGACTGACTTACAATCTCAGAACTGTCTTCTGCACCATTCAGAACATAAATCCAAAAGTCAAAGCTGCAGCAGTTTTCTTAGGTGCTGAAAAAGCATTTGATTCTGTTGAATGGCTATTTATGAAAGATGTTCTATGACGCATTGGAGTAGGGGATGCCTTTCTCTAGCTAGTATCAGTCTAATGCAAAGACCCAGTTCCTAGAGTCAGATTGGGAAGCAGAGTTACATCTCCCATTCTCCTTTCTAGGGGTACCCACCAGGAATGCCCTCTATCTTCTCTGCTGTATGCCTTGGTTGCAGAACCCCTGACATGTGCACTGCGAAAGTACCATGGGCATGGAGGAGTGCGCTTCCCAGGCTATAGTTTGATCGTCTTAGATACGCCGATGACATGATACTATATATTTGGGGATCCTGAGAGGCAACTCACACCTGTCCTCACTCAGATTGTCCGCTTTGGGAAACTATCTGGGCTCAAGGTTAATTGGGCCAAATCTTTCATTTTTCCCCTAACGCCATCTAGATTTTTAACGAATCTGGAATTCCCTTTGCATGGACCACAGACTCTGTCTGCTATTTAGTAATGCAGATCCATACCGGAGTTGTATTGACTAATAATTACCTGAAGGCACTTCATAAGCTGGAAGAGGATGTTGCCTGATGGATCATGCTGCCACTCTCACTGATCGGGCGGATCTCCCTCATGAAAATGATTATCCTGCCTAGATTTCTCTACCTCTTTCAAAACATTCCCATGCTGCTCCCGGCGCATATATTTAGTACCATTCGATCGCAATTCATTAAATTAGCTTGGGCTGATCAACAACTCAGGGTTAAGTAGGAAACGCTCACTTTACCATACTCAATGGGGGGCCTTAATGCCCCAGATCTTGAGCTATATTATAGGACAGCCCATGCTTGGATACATGGCCCGCAGTCCCTACCACATCCGATTCTAAACATAGAGAGGGATGCTGCTGAACCGAATACTTAACCACAGGTACTGTTTAACTCCCCGGTCAGGAAACAGAGTATCCTAGGTTTACTAAACTCTGTCATTCACGCCTAGCGGAACCTATTGGATAGACAAGGGGGAGCACCTATGTACTCTCCAATGATTCCCCTGGAATGGTGCTCCTGGTTCCCGACAGGTCGAGAAAGGGAGGTCTCTTGTGTGCTCCGGAAAGAAGGTATCACCAAGATGGGCGACCTATTTCAGGACGGAACCTTATGCAAATGGGCTGACATACAAACAGAAGGGCATGAATCCTTGACTCTAGCTCAATCCCAATATTTTAGAGTTAGACATGCTTTACAAGACCTGTTAGGGGGAGGCCTGCAAGAGCCAGCAGAGATGCTAGTACTCAGTCATATTATCAGCACTCCCTCACTCTCTAAGCTGGTGATGAGGGTTTAAAGCCTGACACAAGATAATAGAGGATCACATTTAATGAGGGAACGTCAGGACTGGCAGAGAGACTTAGCTTTCAGAATTGACGACAATAGCTGGCGGTACTGCTGTGAGGGGACAAGACAGGTTTCATTAAATGGTCGACATCGGTTAATCCATTTTAAATATATTATTAGAGTGAATTACAGGCTATTCAGATATGGACTAGGAGACTCAGCGGTCTGCTATCGCTGCTCGGAGCCGGAAGCTGCATTCCCACATGTGGCCTGGCAGTGCCCCAAAATCTCAGACGTCTGGGATGAAGGCTTTCTGTATACTTAACGACATCACAAGGCTCTCTCTCAACCCAGACCCGTATCTTGCTCTGCTGGGTTATGTTAAACAAATTGAAAAGAGCGTACAATGCCTGTTGGCTATAGGTTTATGATTGGCTAAGCACAGGGTGGCAATGCATTGGGCTAAAGGACCAATTCCCACAGTAAAAGAATGGACTAAAGACATGCTATATTGCAACACCCAAACAGACACATATAATGGACTATTGCCCCCACAGAATCGACCCAAAGGCTTTTGGGGATTATTTCAATATTACCTGGTTAGGAAGGAGACAGGGGAGCCCGAGGGCGCGGGTGACACTTAGACGTGCACTAGTAACGTTGTTCACGATAGGAGGGAGGTCAACACCAGAACCTGTAGGCGAGATTCATAGGAAAACTAACACCACTATTAGTTCTATTGTCAATAAAGGTATCAACTGTTGTCCAAAAGGATTTCCTGATGTGTAACAAACTAAGGGCCATATGTATCAAAATCCTCATTTGCGATTCTCAAATAGCGATTTTTTTTTTTGCGAATCGCTATTTGAGAATTGCAAAATGCTATGTATGTAGGATTTGCAATACATTTTGCAAATCCTACATATTCCTTAATTGTGAATCTCAAATTGCGATTCGCAATTAAGGAATACCTCCCCATTCATTCCAATGGACCTGGAGGCCCATAGGAATGAATGGGAAGACATTCTCAATTTGCGATTAGCAATTAGAGAATCGCAAATTGAGAATGCAATTTCAAGGGTACAAGGGTGTCAAAAGGCAACCCTGTTGCACACCTGAAAAAAGCATGGGTGCACATGTGGCGGACATACATGCCATAAGGGCATGTATGTGCTTCACATTGCACTTTGAAAAATGCAAAAAAGTAAATTTTTCAAACAAATCGCAAATTACCACCAACGTGAAGTTGGTGGCAATTTGCAATTCCTTAAGGCCAAATTGCACTTTTTTGGTGCTTCTTACATTGCATTTAAAGGAATCGCAAAATGTGCGATTCCTTATTTTGCACATAGATTTGCCTCATACATACCACTAAGCAAAATTGAGATCGCAAACGCCGAAATTTCGGCATTTGCAATCGCAATTTTGCTTGATACATATGGCCCTCTGATTCTTGCAATTTTTGTGTGATACTATGTCTATTTCTGCATTGTACTGTACCCGAGATACGAGCAAATGTAAATGTATTAACGTTTTGTTCACTGAAAAGCAATAAAAACATTTTTTTTAAAGAAGCTTTTTTTTCCATTCATTTCCACAGTCCGTTGAAGTTTTGGCTTCTTGTGTGATGTTGTCCAGCCGTGATGGGTACTTTCTTTGCCACGTATGTTTGGGTGTTATGTTTATGGCCTTGTAAACGATGCAGCTGAAAGTGATGTGATGTAGGCTTGAAGGGGAAGTCAGTAAAGTTCCTTTCACACTGGGGTGAGGTGGCGGAATTTTTTCCGCTATTAATAAGACGAGCCCCAGAGTATTGATCACAGTGGCGTAAGCGTAACATTAGCCCCGTAGCGGCGCAGCCCCAGTGTGCTGGGGGCCCCTGAGCGCTGAGAGCCCCCTCCGGCACTGTGCATGTACAGCGGCCCCTGGCCTGAGAGCTCGTTACTTGATGGGTGAGGACGGGGGCCCCTATATGTACTCTGCAGAACTGCTATTTTCACAGTGGATTTTCTTTATTTGGGATCAAACTGTAGTTTTTCATTTCTTTTACGGAGTTTCTTGTACTGAGTGGCCATTTAATTATCAGTGCTGTTTTATCCTAATAGAAATACCGGGATTATGATGGTAAAATGAAGAGAACTCGCGCTACACAGCTGAGATGGTGTCACACGGTGGATGCAGACGATGAAAAACATACAGGAAATATGTGCCAATATTTCTGTAGTTGTCAATCTGCACCATCCGGTGTTATGAAAATGTCAGTGTAAACATCTGATTTTTTTAATGTAAAGCACAGCTTGTTACATTTTGACACCTCAGAGCAACTTATTACATAGGGTATCAGTTCAGCCTTCT
This sequence comes from Lissotriton helveticus, assembly GCF_964261635.1. Taxonomy (NCBI): domain Eukaryota; kingdom Metazoa; phylum Chordata; class Amphibia; order Caudata; family Salamandridae; genus Lissotriton; species Lissotriton helveticus. The sequence continues at coordinate 205,200,530 of NC_136065.1, forward strand.
TTTGTGCCTTCTGTTAATTGCCAAGTCTGCCTTGAACGACGTATGAAAGTGTATGCTGATTTTGTCATGATATATCGAAACAGAATATAATGTCAACATAGGCTGGTCATCTTTTTCATACTTTATCATTCTAGCCATCTGAAACCTGGTGCATACATTTCCTTCATGCTCTTCAAACAAAATACAAATACTAAGGCTTTCATATATACCATGGCGGCCCAGCTATTTGATCAGCCATTTGTTAGCAGCAGCCTCTGTAGAAAGATACATATTAATTATGGGCTGCGCTAAAAATGGGTTCTTGCACCCACTGTTTTTGCTCTCTTCTTATTAGACCATCCCAAAATGCTTGCAGCTGCACACTTCTCACCAAATATGAGAGGCTGTCATGTCCCTTGTCCTTTGTATGTGCAAAACCTTGTACTAATGGATAGACATCCTGTTGGCATAAAAAGGAAACTGGCAGGGTTCGAGAAGTAGTGCCATAGGAATAAATTAACAATTAACTTTTGATAAAACAAAAAGTATGGCTTTTGGCATGGAGCAACATGAATTTGTTTTGTCAAGTAGAAGGACAAGAATCGGGGAAACTACATTATATAAGTACTTAGGGATGGTTTTCAATAAATCCCTTTCTAGGTCATCATATGTAAATAATGTAAATACACTAAATGCTAAAAACAAAACCCTCTCAAATATTGGCAGATTAAGAACATTTAAACGGGACTACGGAGGGACATTGCACCATCTGGTACTAGGGGCCTACAAAACAATGGTCCAGTCACAAACCTTGTATGGAGTGGAGTTGCTGGGTCTCAGCTCCTGCCTGCAGTGGAAAAACTTAGAAGGGGGATGACTAAAAAATCTGCTGTCTTTACTGAAATGCGCAATGGCTGCTGCCATCAGAATGGAAGATGGACTCGAAACCTGGTTTTCCAACGCGTTGGTACGCTTACTGAGATCTTGGAGCAAATTAATAATGTCTGAACAACTAAAAATTGCCACGTTACGTAAAGACGAGATAATTAAAAGTGAGTTCAGTTGGGCAGCTAAGTTAGGGACTTACAGCAGCCCATTTGATGGTCAACAATTGTAATATGGCTCAATCACTAGCCTACTCAAAGTTGGAATTGATTGAGATGGATGATATGGCTTCAAGAGAAAGGGATCTTCAGTATTTACGCCTTAAGCCGTCTACTCTAGATTTTGTGAACCTTGGGAATCTACAGTTCTCTTTCCATTTCTACTTGAGCTCATAAATCTCCAGATGCGCAGCACTGTTTTTAGATTTAGGATAGGACTTTGCCCATTTTCTGCACTCTTATTAGGGATTTCTTCATTTAAAAACACAGAAGAGTTGTGTGGATGTGGGTTGCGGATGCACTGTACAAAAGTTCATGTCTTGTTAGTTGTTGATATCTTATAATTCCATGATGGAATATTTTAAAGCCAATTCTTTATAATATAAAGTCTAGATTGGTAGCGATGAGTTTTATTTTTCAGTTGCAGTCTATGGATGTAACTTGTGCCTTAGTAAGATTTTTTATGATTTTAAAAGAGTTTGCACCTTGATTGTGTTTTACAACCTTTGTACTGAGGGATATTTACAGTTTAAGATTTCGGGGACATCTTGCCAACATTTTTATCTTCATGACCCCCCAAGAACCTCAGGCAACTCATTCCCCCAACGGACCTTGCTCCAGGAGGCATAGGTGCTGCTTCTTGCCTGAGGGGGCGGAGCCTCCCGTCAACGCCTAAAAGCGCTCTGCAATCCCTTAGCGAGGGACGTCTTGCCAGCATTCTTAGTTGGGGCATGCCATCTTCCTGACCCCCAAGGACCTCAGGGGACTTAGTCCCCCAACGGATATCACGCCAGGAGGCGCAGGTGCTTCTTCTTGACTGAGGGGCAGGGTCTCCCATCCAGGCGCTAAAAGTACTTTGCAATCCTGGAGCACGGGATGTGCGCAGGACATGCTGGGCTAAGTCCAGGCCAAGGGCAGGCCAGTCCTGCACCCATCATCACATGGAAGAGGTAGGAGGGGGCACCCCCTTTTGTCATGCTTGTTGGCTGCTGCCTGATTCGTTTTGGCTCTGTGTGGTTTGTTTAATGGTCTTCAGGCTCTGCTGCACAAGCACAGGAACTTTTCTGTAGTTTTCGTCCCGTTGGTGAGGCCCACTACTATTGACTTTAGTCCTTCGAGGGAATTGGATCTAATCACAGTGCTCTGCAGTGACAGATAGCCATTTTTTTCGCCATGGGAGTGGAACTTTCGACTTCTTGTCACAGAGGCCCTGGCTAAAACCCACAGGGGGTCTTTAGCAGCTTGGAACTACTAAGCTCTGCTTTCTAAATGTATATCTTTTGACTGGGGTATTTCGTATTTGGGTTGAGTTCCGTATATTGCTTGCACTCCTTTTGAACTTGTTTGGAAACTGAGGCCCATTAGATACAACTCTTTGGTGGGGTTACGCGGGGTGTTGTGGGGTAGAGAAAAGGGCCTGCTACCAAGTTATCATCACCTCATACCATGCCTGAGTTTCCACCATTGACGGTTTCTTTAACCGGGCTGTCTGGGTGGTCTCCAAGAATTTGAGTTGGCTGAAAGAACGCTGTCTCTATCCAGTAACACTCTTCTCCCGACCTCTCCCCATTCCCCTGTTGCCCCAAAGTCACCCGAAGGGTTGAGGATCTGGAAGTTCCTAGCCACACTATGGGATTCTGGGATGACCAGGGTGGCCCTTTAGAGGTCCCAGTTCCACCTCCCAACCAGGATCTTACACTTACAAGCCCCATTGTCAGTCCAAAGTGTAAGCGGAGCAGATGGGTGACATCTGCTAACCAGATGAGCACTTGGGTCAACGCGAGCACTCAAGCTGACCCACCACGCTGATGTCCTCTGTGGACGGACCCTTTTAATGATGACTTACTGTCTGCGTTGAAGGGGTTTTAAATGCTAAACTTGATCCTATTTTGCCCAGGCTAACACAAATTGAATCCCAAGTTTCGGAAATTTTAGACTACATGAATAAAGGGGTGGAAGCACAAGTTGGGCAGGCCCCATACCCCCTATGGGTAATCCTTCTGATCTTGCCCCACCTTGGGGTACCAGCCTGCTTCCTAAGAGCTCAGGTGTCCTAGTGCGAGTCCTAGCGGTCCCGGTCCCATCCTTCTGAGCCAAGTAGCACCTGGGGATGTGACTAGCTTCAATGCAGTGGCTCCTTCTCCTGCAGGGGTGGTGCTGAATCTACCCCCAGAAGAGATCTCTTATGAGGTTTGGGGGAATGTACCACGTCAATCCTGTCGGCACATTGGCTTAATCTTTATTTAAATATTGGCACAGGGATATTTTACAAAAAGAAAGTGATCCCTTGGGTACTTCCAATAATAACACTCATTCGTATACACTCCACTATATGGTCATTCATTCCCCCTTCACTATTGGTCCTCAATGGTACCATACAGAGATACAATGGTTATCAATACAAGCACCCCTAAATCATGGACAACCTGAAATTACTACTTATCACAATGTATAAATGTATTCAATATCAGTTAAAAACATTAAAAACAATGCAAGTTATACATTAACACAAAAGAATATAAACATTCTAAAAATCAGTGTTGCAGTGGAGCTTTGTAGGCATATTGCAAATTTGGATTGGGAGGCGCACATGTTGCAGGGTCTAAAGAAAACCATCCCAGGCCTCACTCCGATAATATTGGTTAATTTTTATAATGCAAAGGTTGACCCAGAGGAGGTCCCCAGTCTTTGTTGTTTACGATTGGGGTTCGATTCCTTGACGGAGCATGGTAACGGGCAGGAGATGATACTGCTAGTGGGAGATTTTATCTGGCATTTATGTGATTATTCCCCAGCGCCGGTTGAAACTAAGTCTAAATGTTTGTTGAATGAGGGGCTCCATCCAGTTCACACCGAGGCGGGTCAAGAGTTTACCAGTATCCTATTCTCTCATAACCTCGTCTTTGCCTTGGAGAAGTTAATTAACTCACCTAGACCATTAATTTTCCCAACATTTAAATAGATGGACTGCACGTCCATCATAGATTTCATATTTGTATCACCCACCTTGTTTCTGTTTATTTCCAATTTGATATCATGTTTAGCACTTTTAGTGATCATAATTGCCTAGCTCTAGCCACTGAGGGACTAATTGTTGGGGCACGGGGGAGGAGCAAAGGGGTTTCTCCCAAGTGGATCAGGATAGGTGATTAAAATTCGCTCAGATGGTCCCCTTGGATTTTAATGCGTCCCTTTTTTCTCGTTGTGATCAGGAGACATCCACCTGTTTGGACCAAGGTGCCCCAGAGAGGGATGTTCTGCAAGCAATTACGAACATTGTCCAGAAGTTGTGCGCACTATTTTTGATTCCCGCGACAACTCCAGGAATGCAGTTCTCCAAATGGTTTGACCAGGCCTGTTCGGGGTGCCTTCGGCATCTGAAGGCGACTCTAAAGCAAGTTCCTAGAGACAAGGATCTTGTTGCCTCCTGTCGGCTAGCTTACAAAAATGCCCTAAGCAATCTTAAATCTGCATTGAGGGAAAATGCATAGGAGGAGCTAAGTCAGGCATGCAAGCTCAGACAGTGGCGGGCACGACCCACCTAAAGTGGTAGGGCAGGCACGGGTGGAGAGGATGGCGAGTAAGTAAAAAAATAAAGACGACTTACCTGCTTCTTGAATTCTACTGACCCCTGCCTCGCGGATCCTCTTGTCGGCCAGAAGGGGATGGGTCCTCATGGCACAGTCTCCATACCCATCCAGACGCTACTCACACATGAGAGCAGAGCCAGGATTGGTCTGAGCGGCTTGTTGGCCGCTCAGATGGCGAATTGAAGCCCATGGCTTTTCTCCAACCTGGCTGTGTAACACAGCCAGGTTGAAGAAACTTAAGTGCGCATATGTGTTTGGCCAGCCTAGGACGTCTGGCCCAACTCACATAGGCACTTATGAGTGCACCCTACACCCCCTATCTGCCATGCTCGGCCCGCCCTATACTTATTGTATTGCTGGGCTCAGACAGCATACATAAAATGATAATAACTTTGTTTTATTATCATTTTTTTTATCATCTGCTGGCAAGGGCTGTGGAGCGACGCTCCTCCGTGATTACGGAGGAGCCGCCCCTGAGCTCAGAGATAGCTTTCTTTTTTGGAGGGTGGTAACCAGGCCCTGTTTTGGAAGAGTACTGGTCCAGAAATATGCCACCACATTTCTAAGCAACAATGGGTTGACCACTTTGTGGGAGTCTATAACATTCGGGCCGAGGGTGGTGGAGCACCCAGGGAGGAAGTTGTGGCGAGTAGTGCTAGAGTGTTCTTTACCCTAGATCAAGTCTTCCAGGGCATGTGTGTGCTTTCCCAAATCAAGGACCACAGCCCTGATGGGACCCCCCTAAATTTGTTTCTGGACAACACTGAGCTCTGGAGGCCAGTTTTAACCGTGGCCCTGAATGCAGCAGTGTGAGTGGGGGCATTGCCTTCATGGTCTACAGTGGAGACAGTTTTCAAGAAGGGAGATAACCCCCAGTGCTATTGTCCTATCTCCCTGATTAATGCGGCAGTCAAGATCCCAGTGAGGGTAATTTTAAACAGGTTTATGACGTGTTCAGATGCCAATTACATTTTTCAAAGGCCTAATATGGTTTCAAGCCCGGTAAGTCGACAGCCGATCAGTGCTTGAACTTATACTTAATTATTAACAAGTACACAGTTGCCTGATCGGAATCCCTCCACTTGTCATTCTGTTTGCATTCCAAGAGCCACACCAGCTGAGTAGCAGGGAAGTTACCAAAGCTCACATTCATTGATCTTAATTCCGCTTTTGATAAGGTTAACTGTGTGAAGATGTGGGATTTGCTCCAGAGGATGGGGTGGACTCAAATTTTGAATCCCTTTTATCTGACCTGCACTCTGGTACCTCGGTATTAGTGCGTCTTCTCAAGGAAATGATCCTACCCGGCCCTTTTTCCTCATTCGTCAAGGATGCATTCTTGTACCCTTCTTGTTCATCAGCTGCATCAATGGTCTTGAGCACACACTTCTCTCTGTCTTGGCAGATTGTCCTAGGGTGGGTATGAGATAGCTCCCCATATTAGTATATGCCAACGATACGGTTCTCATGGCTTGAACTGATGTTGGGATTCAGCTACTATTGGATACATTTGTTGCCTTTATGGCAAGTTTGGACCTGGCAATAAACTTCGAAATCGTATATTATGTTAATTGGTCCCGGGTTCACCAGTTCCAGGACATTTAAGGTGGCTAGCCACACACTGGCGAAAGTCCTTGCTTTTCCTTACTTAGCGGTGTTATTGGATGTGAACAAAATTGGAATCCTTTGACTGATGGGAGAAGGGATGAGCTTGTGCGGTCCACAGGGACAGTGACCAGCTTTGCACATCAGCACACATCTCTAAATGAGGAAGTTCCATACTCTTCATAATTTCCGATTGGTCCAAAATCAAACAAGTCTTTGACTTCGGTGAGTGCAGGGATCTTCTTTCTGTTTCTAGGGTTCAGCGTGCCGGTCTTGCTGACTTCGGTGTGACCTGCTCCCCTCCCCGCTCCTTAGTCTGGTCACTCTTTTCTTTCTGAACTCTTTGTGTCCTGCTGCCGTGGTTACTCCCTTGCTGGTGGTCTCCGTGATTTCAGTCTACCACAAATTTGTCTGAAAGGTAGGGATTCAATTGGTGCTTTTGAAATTCATGGTTTCTGGAATTTTAGATGCAACCTTGATGGGATCTAAATTTGATAACATGTATTATTGGCCTAATATATACAATATAACCTTGTGACTATATAATCATGAAATTGGAATTCGCTATAATCACAAAATAATCAATGATTCACTTTTGACTTGTTTGCTCCTATTGGTATGACCGGAGCCATTTTGTTTCGTTTCTCTATGTGCAAGTGCTGTTTCCCAGAAATCACGTGATTACGCTTTCTGCTTGAAACCACGATGGCAGCCAAGCTACCTGCTATAGTTGTTAGCTTGTAGCTCAAGGAAACCCAAGGTCACACCTACCCTGTCTGTGGGATGCGCAGATTCTAGCAGAGCCCGTTCCTGTACTCCCCGGGCTACAGATAGACAGAGAGGCACCTTACTGACCTGCCCCCGGAATAGCTTAGGCCTAGGCTACTAGAAAATCAATTGTGCCTTATAGGGTTTTCCTCTTCGCTTGCGGACAAGTTGTATCTTTCCTTGTAGGGTGTCATCGTGAACGCATGAAACGTATATATGCTTTGTATTTTGAACATGTAATCAGTCTCCTCTGCGCATCTCCGAGGGTCGTGTAGACTGAGGCTCCCCTGCCAGGGCTTGCATTTTGATGAATAAACGATTGAACCTTCTCCATTGCCGACTGAATTATTATTATTGATAAATGCATATGGGCTAGTGGTAAGTATAGCCCGGTAGAATAATTTTGAATCCTTCAGTTGGCGACTCCGCCGGGACTCCGCGATAGGGTCGTCCCCTCCTGTAAACAGGGGTAACGGGACAAGGAGGAGTTCTGGCCGAGTGGGTGGACAGAAAGAGGATCCTGATTTGAGACACCCGTTTGTGGTATGAAAACAAGCCGTTCCACTCTTGAGCCCAGTATCCCTCCCAGCTACTGAAGACCCTTCGCCGGAGTCCTACGGGCTTAACCCGAGAGAAGAACAGACTGTGTCGGTCTGTCTAAAGTGTCGGCAGTGGAGAATTCGCAATCGACCTGAGTGCACCAGGTGAGTGATATTTGTCATTGGGTTGGATAAGGATCACTCAGAGGAAGTGTTTCTTTTTTGGATAACAGTTAACTGTCTGTGTTTGAAGGTGGCCGGGGAAGCCGGATCACGAGGGAATCTGGGGATCTACCGTTGCGGCGAAGGGGCTGCGCGGGTAGAGACCCCACAGACTTGTTTGGTGAATAATTGAGACTACATCTGATGCCTTAGCAGAGTACGGCGTTGCTCGCTCTGCCGAATTCTCTCCGGGAAAGCCCAGGGAGCAACTGGGTAAGCTAGGGTTCTGGAGACGTGTCCAGATGCCCGGCCCAACCAGAACAGGACCATGGGGTGGCCTGTGAGAGAGTTCGTGGTTCGCCTATCAGGTGCTCTCAGAACAGTTGAATGACTGTTCTTGTTTTTGGGTCTTTTTGTTGGTCTGGAATTCTTTTGAATCGATTCCCCGAACAGGAGTCGACGGGCTCTGTTCGTATCTGAAGACGTCATTTGCCTAGCTTTTGAAGTACATTTGCCTTGCACGGTTGTTACAGCACTTTATTGTGACGATTGAATGAAAACAGTATGGATGAATGATAAGAAGGACGCGTCCAAGTGTGTGGATGTTTTAGAATTTTTGTGAACGAAAATTGCATCATGCCTTGTTTCAGTAAAATATGTTTTGGGTGCTCCTGTCGGCGAGGTACACGACTCGAAGAAAAACAGCCTGACCCTCCCAAGGGTAGTCCCAGTTTCAATATGTATGTTAAACACGGGTTGCAGCCAATCCTATTTAACACCCTGTGGAATAGGTACACAAAGGATAATTTGGAGTTGCAATGGCCTCTTACAGGGACCTTTGATGAGAAAAAGATTAATTATATACAGAATAAATTGTTTATGAAGAAGAGCCGCCAGTCTATGTTTGACGCCTTGAACTTATGGTTGAAGGAGGCAAAAAGACGATGGATCAGAGAAGAAAAGTTGGGAAGGCTGAAGAGTGGACAGACGATTACCCAGAAGGCAGTAGCGTATGATAAGGGAAAGGTGGAAGAAAATATTGAAAGAATGGATAGACAGTTTCGATTGGAAACAAATAAAAGCTATGTGGCCAGAACAGAGACAGGGGATGAGTTAGAAGATTTGCTGGAAGCTCGACCACCTCCCCCTTATGCTCCGCAAGGTTTGTACCCAGCCGTACCTTTGGTACGGGCGGATCAGTTGGGAGCTGCATCAAGCATAAAAACACCGAAAAGGGCGGTGCCAACGGCCCCCACTGGAGGGTCCGGACCTGATGCTCCGTTCTCCCCTCCTTCTCTCCGACAAACTACCTCACCCTTAATATCCCTCCGGCCAGATACGGCCGTCCCCTCTTCTTTGCATCCGGTGTTTCTCTCCCCTCCGACTCAGACCACTCTAGACCTCTGAAATACAGTTGGCCCAGGAGCCACCCCCAAGCGACCGTTGTCTGACTTGAGTGATCAACGAACTTACACTCGGTCGTTGTTGGGGGCGGAGGAAAGAAGAGCTATTATAATTCAGGCATCCCAGTGGATGCGGAATGCTATTTATACTTTGGAAGATATCTGGAGCACCATGAAAGATTTCGAACCAGTGGCACAACCGCTGGCTTTAGAAAGCATGGTGATTCGATTGATTTCATTATGGGAACAGCATTTTGAGGAAGGACTTCCGCCTCAAATATTGCGTGATATAAGGGATCACGCTCACAAATTCCATCTCCAAACTGAGGAAGTATATCAGAATGTAAAAACGCTTTTGCATTATCGGGAACGATTGCACCGAAAGAGTGCTGAGTGGGGAGCACAACACCCCATGAGAGAGGTGCATCCTCTCTTTTTCCCGGAAGTGCCTGAAGTAAGGGACAACGGGGGCAATTTCACAAGGGCACGAGTGGACGCTAGGCTTCAGGAACAATGGGTCTACACCCCTTGGAAATGAAGCGAGGTCCTTACGTTAAAAGCCCAGCTCCCTGACCCCCGTAAGAACCCCACAGCTTATTATAAAGAATTGACCGAAGCCGCCAATTCCGCCACTATGACCATAGCTGATGTTGAGTTATTTTTTGGTCTCCTGATCCCAGTAGATATCTAGAGACAAATACATGATACAGACCATATCCCAGAATTGGGGGGAACATGGGATCAATTAAAAAATTGGGATAAGGAAAACGGAAACCCGGCGAGAAACCCAGGGACGAAATATTAGCAGTACCAGATAAAATTGTCACGTACATGAAGACTCTTCTCCCTCCTAGGAAAGTAGATTGGGATAAATTGACAGCGTGTAAACAGGAAAAAGGATGATAGTGTGTCCGATTTCTTCACTCGGTTTGAGAAAGTCTTCATAGATTTTAGTGGCCAGGACCTCTCGACAGCAGGGGGAATTCGATTATTTGTAAACAGATTTGTCACGAATTTACTTCCGGAGGTCATGTCCCGTCTTCAATCAACTGAAAGTACGTGGACTACAGCTGCCCCATCCGTTATCCTTAGCATGGCCCAATATTATGAACATCGTGAAAATGAGAGTAAAGAGAAATCCGAGAAAAAGACGAAAGATTTAAAAACCAGAGTGCTACTGCAGCAAGTCAGTACAGGGCAAAATTCAGGACGAGGAGTGCGAGGCTCATTTCAAAGAGGCCAGATGGCAGGAAGAGGTAGAGGAGGCCCTCCGAATATTGGGATAAACCAATGTTCCTATTGTAAGGAGGAAGGACATTGGAGGGTGGATTGCCCTCTGTTGGGAAGGAACGGACCTAGTAGAGGACGAGGAAGGGGTCGAGGGAACATAGATCGAAATAGCATGAGAAGGGAGGAGTCACAACATGAGGGTTCTCGTAAGAATCATTTTGATGACCCTCAGAATAGACAATACTACAACGAGACTTATCAGGATGACAGGTATGATGAACGAGATTACGCATGAGACAGCCATGGACAGAGCGGGGGCCATATTACAGTACCACTTGACCAAGAGGGACCTTATGTAAAAGGAGAACTGTTGGGTGCATCGGGAAAGTTTTTAGTGGATACAGGGGCGATGAGTAGTTCAGTCGCCCATACACTGGTCCCAGGGGCAGCTCTGTCTGGCCAAAATAATGTATCAGTAGGATTCTCTGGAATACCGGTAGTGAGCCCTGTTTCAAAACCTCTGCCTCTTACGATAGGTCCCATCTCCATGCATACACCCTTTCTTCTAACTTCTAATTGTGGTGAAAACCTCTTAGGGTTAGACATCTTGAAGAAATTACATGCACGTATTTATTGCTCCCCCGATGGTGTTTTTCTGACAATGCAGAAACCACCTGTGAAAGTGACTCAATACTTTGCTAAAAATGAGACTTTGCCACCTGAATTCTCTCCATTCCTCGGACACTATGGGCGACAGGGGACACCGATGTTGGTCTGTTAAGAATAGCCCCTGTGTCAATAACATTGAAACTGAATGCACAGATGCCACGCATTCCTCAGTATAAGATTTCACCAGAAGGTGAACAGGCCTTGTTGCATATCATTCGTGACCTCATTGACAAGGGAGTAGTTGAGGAAACAGCTGCTAACGTTTGTAATAGTCCAATTTTGCCGATTCTGAAAAAGACACCAATTGATGGCGCCCCTGATTATAAGACTGCATATCGTTTTGTGATTGACCTTCGAGCAGTCAATAAAATAGTAGTCCCTCAATATCCTGTAGTACCAGATATTACAGCAATTCTCACCATGATTCCCCCTACGGCACAATATTTCTCTGTGATAGACTTAAAAAATGCTTTCTTTAGCATTCCAATTTATCCGGATAGCAGGCATATCTTCGGATTCTCATTAGGAGGTCGAAGCTTTAGATTTACGCGTGCACCCCAAGGCTATATAGAGAGTCCCAGCATATATAGCCAGGCTTTGAAGGCTGTCCTGGATGAATTAATTTTGCCCGCAGGTAATACGATTATCCAGTATGTGGATGATATTTTGGTGGCCTCCGATACAGAAGAAGGCTGCAAAGAAGAGACTGTGAAATTGTTACATCATTTGGCTGATAAAGGAAATAAAGTCTCCCTCTCCAAATTTCAATATTGTCGACAGGAAGTAACCTACCTTGGCCACTTACTGTCGAAAGCGGGGAGACAACAAACACCAGAACGAGTATCTGTAATTACTAACATGTCTGTACCTCGTACTCAACGTGATGTCCGTGCTTTTCTTGGCATAACCTCTTACTGTCGCCAATGGATTCCTAACTATTCATTCCTCTCTAAACCTTTGTTGTATTTGACTACCAAAGATGTGCATGAACCCCTACCCTGGACGGATGAATGTCAGGAAGCCTTTGACTCTTTGAAATCTGCTTTGTGTTCTGCACCTGTCTTGGGTACCCCGGATTACCGAAAGCCTTTTTCACTTTATGTGCACGAGGTGGACGGTTGTTCCCTTTCAGTGTTAACACAGGATTTCGGCGGAAAACAGAGACCCTGTGCCTTCTTTTCATCAGTGCTAGATATGGTCGCACAAACCCTTCCCAGCTGTCTGAGGGCCACTGCGGCGGTAGCAGTGGCCATCCGACAATCAGAAGGTATAGTCTTGAATACAGATCTCACAGTCATGGTACCACATGCTGTGGATGTTCTGTTAAATAGAACTAAGACCCAGCACCTTACGAGTGCTCGTTTAACAGGATATGAACCGACATTGTTTGCACCCCACATTACAATCAAAAGATGTGCTACATTGAATCCAGCAACATTATTGCCTCTCCCTTATAATGATAAAAAGGACGATATCCATGATTGTATATTTAGAACTGAAGAGGAAACAAAAGGGCGTGTAGATCTTACTGACACCCCTCTACCAGAACCCCAAGGAGAGTTGTATGTTGATGGTTCTTGTTTTAAACTGCCAGATGGTACTGCAACAGCTGCGTATGCTATCACAACCTTGAAAACGGTGGTGGAAACTGCTAGGATGTCACATCACTCAGCCGAGGCAGCTGAACTAATAGCTTTGTTACGAGCATGTGAAATAAGTAAAGGCCTAAGAGTAAATATTTACACAGACAGCCAGTACGCCTTTGGCGTTGCCCATAGTTTTGGGAGGCTGTGGAGGGAAAGGGGTTTCTTTACCACGCATGGCCAGAAAATTCAACATGGTCCTTTAATTGACCGATTGTTATTTGCCTTGACACTACCAGATAAGGTTGCCATCATAAAATGCAGTGCTCACAAGAAAGTCATTGATTCTACGGGAAAGGGAAATGCTTATGCTGACTCAGTAGCGAAGGAAACAGCACAAACTAAAATGACTCACATGTTTCCTAGTGCCTCAGCTCGGTGGGTGGCGGAAACATCTGTGTTTGACAATACCATTGAAAGCGTAAAAGAGTTACAGAAAGAAGCTACAATAGACGAGGCGCAAAGATGGGAACAGGAAGTGGGACAACTTGACAAAAATGAATGTTGGATAGATCGAACTGAGAAGCAGCGTTGGTTACTTCCTAATGCATTGGTATATGCTGTAGTGACCATGGCTCATGGTCCAGCACACATAGGAGCAAAAGGTATTTGCGCAGTGTTAGACCCAGTCTGGAATAACCCAAATATTTCCAAAACTGCAGTACATGTGGTTAAATACTGCCCTGTGTGTTTACGTTACAACCCAGGGGGCAGAGAATCTATTCTGAGTGGAAGTTTTGCGCCGCCATCCTTGCCATTTGAAGTTATACAAATAGATTAGATACAAATGGAGAGAGTGAACAATTTGAAATATGTATTGGTGGTGGTTTGCGCTTTCAGTAAATGGGTTGAAGCCTACCCCACCAAGGAAGCCACTGCGGTTGTAAATGCCAAAGCCTTGGTTAAAGAATATTTCCCCCGATATTGTGTGCCTATGATTGTCTGGTCCGATAACGGGACACATTTTAATTTCTTACTGGTTCAGAATGTTTGTGATGGGTTACAAATTAGACAGAAGTTTCATGCAGCCAGGCATCCCCAGTCAGCTGGTCTAGTCGAAAAATATAATGGTACATTAAAACTGAAGATGGCCAAAATTTGTGCTAGTACTGGATTAAAATGGCCGGATGCCCTCCCTCTAGCATTATTGTCGCTGAGAACAACACCCCACACAAGAACGGGATTATCACCTTATGAGGTAATCTTTGGCCGTCCTACCAATGTGTGGGGAGTCCCTAGGCCCAGATCCTTTAGAGATATTGATTATCCTTTGATGACAGACTACTTGTATGCCTTGACTAAAGATCTGCGTTCTATTCATCAACAGGTATCCGAGACATTGCGGCCGCTACCAGAGGGTCCTGGACATCGGCTGGAACCGGGTCAGTGGGTTCTGGTGAAGAACTATCAGCGAACATCAAGTTTGGAACCGAAGTGGTCCGAACCCTACCAAGCCATACTTGCCACGAGATCGGCCGTGAAGGTGCATGGGCGGAAACACTGGATACATGTCAGCCAATTGAAGTGCCTCCCGCTCCCTTTGCCCTTTGATTTGCAAAACCGCGAAGGAATTCCGAGCCAAGAAGGAGAGTCGCTTCAGAGCCTTGTACCTTTTTCAGAAGCCCGAGAAGAGGGGCAGCCAAGTGAGGCGTTGCCCCCAGGTGACAGGGCGGCGGCTCAATCAGCAGAGGCCATTGTTTCTGGTGCATCACAGGGTTCAAATGCATCTGATGGTCTTGCAACTGAGTTGTTTGCTGACCAGGAGCAACCTGGTCGCTGTAATTACGACCTGCGGCCCCGAAAACAGCGCAGTACCCCAGTCTCCCGTGGAAGGCGTTAGGGAAAGACTTGAGTTGAAAAATGTCGGATGAGATACTCTGGGGTACTGAGCGAGACACTGGACTGAACCCGTTGAGAGCTTGGAACACTGTGCTTAGCAGCTCTGTTCAGAAAGAAAGACTGAGTTGAGGGCCGCGGTTGTTCTGCAAGACGACGGAAGTTGTTTTGCCATCTCTTCCTTTGGATAGATGATAAGAGTCTGCCTGTGAGGCTCTAAACAGACACAGGAAAAAAGATCCCCTCTGGTGGCAAGCGTGCTTTTGTGGAGCCTAAGATAGTTTTGGAGTTATAGTGAGGGACCGAGTTAGAATTGGACTTTTAGAGAGCATGTTTCCGATTTGCAATGGAGGATGAAAGGCCGTTGGCTCCTCGGCGTGATGTGGAAAATATGCATTTGTTTTCCGGATGGTCCACCAGAGTGAAGGTGGCTTTCGTTGCTTTTATTGTTATCATTACAGTAATTATGATGTGTGTATTCGTATACTTAGAATTTCAGCACCCTGTAAAGAAGCTGTTAGGAACCACCGTTGCCCCAGAAGAGCATGTCTTCTATTCCTTGCCCCCTAATAAGGCAAGACATAGAGAAACCTATATGAAAAACGCTTTTATCGAAATGTTGCATCAGACTCACAGCACCACGAATAAAAGAAATTGTTGGGTATGTGGGTTACTTCCCTCAGTGATGCATCAGCACGAACTCTTCATCTCCTTACCAATGTCCTATTTAGCTAGCTGTGAAGCCCGGTTCCAATTACTGTCTTTGATATATTCGCATTATGTAGCCGAACCAAAGATATATACTGAAAAAGACTATGAGGCCATTTTGAAGTATATAGAACAACATCAAGGATTTGACGCTGAAGGAAATGGTGAGGAGGGTTCTTTGGACCCCAATGCTTGCATGAATGTATATACAGATTACAAAAATATTACGTGGTTAATGGAGGAAATGCAGGATTTTGAACTTTTTAATGACACTATGTATTTCCAACATTTTAAGGAACGAAATGGCACGAATGACAAAGCATTGCCGATCCCCATCATCAATACTACCTCTCCCTTTTGCGTACAGGGTCGAGGCCATGTTAAGGTAGGAAAGAGTAGATGTAATTATACCTACACTCTACAGGTATATAGCACCCCGCCTATGATTACTCCACCAGATGTGTATTTCGTATGTGGTGAAAATGCATACACATGGCTCCCAAGGGGATGGGCGGGAAGCTGCTATCTTTCATTTCTCTACCCTCCCGTATATATTGCTCCGCCTGATTATCACAAAACCCATCAGTTGGTCCAAAAGGGATCAGTAGTTAGCCGAAATATTAGGAGCTTTGACACTGACAGTATTGATCAAACAGACACCTCCCTGCAACAATTCGAGGATTTTGCTAAGGGTCTTACCCCCTTTTGGGGACCTATATTCAATAGCCGTAGTATAAGACGCTTGTCCCGAATAGTCGAGAATGTGGTCCAGACCACCACTGGGATCTTAACTAACATTACTGTAGAGCTTCAGGCGACGAGGCTTGTTTCGCTTCAGAACCGGATGGTTCTTGACGTCATCCTCGCCGATAGGGGAGGAGCTTGTCGTGTGATCGGCAGCTCCTGCTGTGTGTTTATTCCTGACTCGGCCCCTACCATCCATCTTGCTATACAAAAACTACATCGATTAGCCAGCGAAGCACATGTGGATAATGGCACCTAGTCCCTTAGTAGTTGGTTTTGGGGTCTTTTAGCTACCTGGGGTTGGAAGATATTTATAGTGCTTGCTGGAGCTTTTGGAGTAATATTTACTTGTTGCCTGTGTCTCCAATGTGGCCCGGCCTGCTACTCATTCTGTGCAGCAAGGATAACATCTGCTTTGAACTTTTCTCGTCAAGCCAAAGCCGAAAAGCAGATGATCCAAAAGGAGGTGTCAGATCTCATGCAGATCGATGAGGGAGTTTTCGTAGAATGAATTTATTAATATTGGCTATAGTAGGCCAAAAGGGTCATCTGATGGGATCTAAATTTGATAACATGTATTATTGGCCTAATATATACAATATAACCTCGTGACTATATGATCATGAAATTGGAATTCGCTATAATCACATATTAATCAACGATTCACTTTTGACTTGTTTGCTCCTATTGGTATGACCGGAGCCATTTTGTTTCGTTTCTCTATGTACAAGTGCTGTTTCCCAGAAATCACGTGATTACGCTTTCTGCTTGAAACCACGACGGCAGCCAAGCTGCCTGCTATAGTTGTTAGCTTGTAGCTCAAGGAAACCTAAGGTCACACCTACCCTGTCTGTGGGATGCGCACATTCTAGCAGAGCCCATTCCTGTACTCCCCGGGCTACAGATAGACAGGGAGGCACCTTACTGACCTGCCCCCGGAATAGCTTAGGCCTAGGCTACTAGCAAATCAATTGTGCCTTATATGGGTATTCCTCTTGGCTTGCGGACAAGTTGTATCTTTCCTTGTAGGGTGTCATCGTGAACGCATGAAACGTATATATGCTTTGTATTTTGAACATGTAATCAGTCTCCTCTGCGCGCCTCCGAGGGTCGTGTAGACTGAGGCGCCCCTGCCAGGGCTTGCATTTTGATGAATAAACGATTGAACCTTCTCCATTGCCGACTGAATTATTATTATTGATAAATGCATATGGGCTAGTGGTAAGTATAGCCCGGTAGAATAATTTTGAATCCTTCAACCTCTTCCATCCCTCCACTATCCTTTTCAATCGAAATAACAGATTAACATGTCCACCACTCAAATTTATTTCATATTTCCCGAGACAAATTCCCCACTAATCCTTTCTAGGTGCATTCTACTGGGCGAAAAAAGTGCTGCGACGCCCCGTCAAGGGTAGTAATCGCTATACAAATTACAATACAATTGATGCAAAGAGTGTCAAAATAAATGACTGACAAGGTGGAAAGATAGTCTAGCCTGTAATACCACTCTCTACCGCTGGATGGCAACAGTGCAATATGTTGCACAGCAGAAATCTTACAAATGGTTTGAACGTGAGTAGAGACAGTCTGAATCCTCGCAGACGACTTGTGTATTTTGGTCTTTCCGCACTGATATTCGATAAAACCTTGTTGACGGCCTGCTTAAGACCAAGATTACTTTTGTTTGATTTTTTTTGTTCAAGCAGCAGACTACTGAAGGGTAATAAAAGAGTAATTTATTACTAAAAAAACAGGCCATGTAAGATTGTAAGTAAATTGAATTCAGCAGTCATCAAGCAGTTTCGCGACAGGAACGCCACCCGACCAAGAGTTTCTTTTCTAGTCTAAAACCTACTTTTGAAAATGCACCTTATCTAATGTAAACTTGGAGGCCTAGCGTTTTTCAACTAAACATTCTGATATAAATATGCGGGCAGATTTACTATTTCTGGCGCATCTCTGCTAATCAAAAGGGATGCGCCAGAAGAGTTGTGACGCAGCTGCCCACCCGTGCACCACCACTGATGCGCTGCTTTTACAATGCGGCGCACTGTGGTGCATGGATTTGCAAATGCGTGTCGCATCCCCCAGCGGAAATGCGGCGCATTGCTGGAGTTGTGTCGTAAGCGCGACGCGGCTCCAGCAAGGCTCAGGGTGCTCCTATCCCTAACATGCTGCGTCAATCCTTATGCCTGCTTCAAGAAGGTTCAGGGTTTTGACGCAGCATGGCCATGAAAGTGACTGAGTGAAATCTTGTAGATTTCACTCAGACACTTTTGCGAGGCGTTCCTGCACCGGAACGCACCCCCTGTGCTGGCACACCCACATGTGGCGCAGGGGTTTACAACGTGACGCATCTCCCAAGATGCGTCACGTTGCAAATACCCCGCAGCATGGCTCTGCATTCGCGCCACCGCAACGTCAGCGCAAATGTGGCGTAAGGGGCTTGTAAATCTGCCCCATGGTTTTTAAAAACATGCTTTCCTTCTTAGCGGCAGCATTTTGTTAGTGTTGGTTCTAAAATAAATATGCTTACCTTGCCTCTGATCCTTGTATAATATGTACTAGAAAAATAATTGTAAAGAAGTGATATTTACTTTATTCAACAAGCTGGATGTTGAAGCACGGTGCTTGGGCATGCCCGACGCTGTACTTGCTCACACGCATGCAAGCCCAGACCTCTCGTTGGGGGTCAGGATGAATTAATAACAAGCATTGGCATAGCCAATAGGTCTCGCCTTTTGGACCTTATAAGTATTTAGCTCCGCACCACATTATCCTTGGTATTACAACATCTACTGTTCTTTAACTTGTAAACTTTTACACTAATAGGCATATTATAGCACTGCATTGAGAAGTACTTATTGAAAGTGATCTATTTTGTATAACTGGTAGTCTGAAATCAAATATTTGGAAGCGCTTTCATATGCAGTAATGAAGAAAAAAAGAGTTTTAGTGTAATAAACAATTTGCCTGATAAATCAGTTTAAGCGTGGAAGACACAATGAGTCCAGGTTTTCTGGTTTCCCTTTAGTGCTGGTCATCACTGTGCATGCAAGTCACACCCCATGCATTCTGAACTTGTACAGGATGGACCCTCCCTTCACTTTCTCACAGTGAATCGAGTTCAGAATCCCAGCTGAGGGTCTACCTACCTAGCTCTGAAGGGTCTGAGCATGCACTGCCCAGGCTTGACCTAAAAAGAATACCTCTGGCTTATTCAATTAGTGCGGAGCTAGTTTAATAGAACTCTCTGTCTGCCGTGTCCTTTATTGTGCTTGAGCGCCAGGAGGGCCGGCCGTCTCCCACACTACAGTAGCAACGAAGGGAATTCAACCCATTTCTTGCTGCTGCCATTACCTGCCATCAACGCGACTGATGAGCGCCACCTCTGCCTGTTTCCACGGGCTGGGCCTGTGCCTGCCTCGCAAGTGGCACTGGTTTCTCCAGTTGCCAACAGCCATCAACCAGACAGTGCCCTGCCTTCCTCCCACTGCCCATGCCTGCCGCCGCTGTGCCACCCTGCCTTAACCATTATGTGAGTGACTGTTTTTTGCTCTGCCACCCAGGAAAGCGCCAGGATCATGCTCTTTTACCTAGTGAGCAACTGCTTTCTTGCTCTCCCACCCATCATAGAGCCAGGATCATGCTATCCTGCCTTTTGTGTGCCCACTCCTCTGGTCCTGGTCACCCAGAGCTGCACCAGGATCACACCCTCCTGCCTGGTGCGTTCACGACTTAAGCATCTCAATGTCGCCAACCTCCCTCATCGCATCACTTCATTGCAGTGCACTCCAATCATCATGTGGACGGCAGGATGTACCGCTGCCTCAAGGCACCCGACCCCACTGCAGCACCTCATGCTGCGCACACCTTTGATGCATGCAATCCACTGACTGCTTTCAGTGAACGGAGTGATCCTGCGATGGCTGCCCCCTGATGGCACACATGGGTGGTGCACCTGAACAACTATTTTAAAGCTACTGAGACTGACGCAAAACCAAACGCTTCCTGCTTCTGCACGACAAGATGGAGGAAATCTTAAAACTGTTTCTCAACCTTCCTGGAACGGGTGCAGATGGCAGTTACAACTGTCCCATCGCAGACCTCAACTCATACTTTGACCCCCAGATAAACCCCGATTTTGAGAGACTCAAATTACGGCAAACACACCAGTGCGAGGGTGAATCCATCGATGTCTCCTATGCTCACCTGTGCGAGCTCACCAGTACCTGCACAAGAGAGCGATCCCATATCATGCCAGGCTGCCGGTCCACTGCACTTTGTCGCCAGATCCTGCACTGGCCCAACATGCCCCTTGATGAGATGCTGATACTCGCCCGCTCCCACGAGCTGTCCAATAATCGAGCAGACCAGATTGAGTTAGTGCTTCAGAAGCTCTCCGTCGCTCCTGAAGCTACCCCTCGTCCGGTCAAACCGAGGTGGTTGCAGTAGTCTCAAAATGCCCCCCACTGCATCAGCATTCTGCCTCAGCAGGGCTACCTCTTACGAACTGCTGCGGCTACTGTGGTTTTTTTCCCACATCCACTTGCTGACTGCCCAGCCAGAGCCAAGGCCTGCTCCGCGGGTCCTCGCCCAAACCACCTTGCTAAAGTCTGTCGATGCGGCAACCGGACACCCCCTTTCCGGGTTCATGCTGTATCCAGACACCAAGGAGTGAAAGCCATTGTCCATGACCATGCCTCTTCCAGCGCAGAGCAGACTGCCCAACACCAACCCCTGGTGCCCCAAAGCTGAGGAGGAGGTTGATGAAATCTTCTTGATCTCATGCACTGACCACCCTATCCAGCCCAAGCACTGCTTCCGCTCCACCTGCCAGGTCCAGCTTGCTGTACCCCAATCACCACACTCATCAACAGGGGGCATCAGCTATTATCACCAGCCTGGCACAGTACCATACCCTGGTTCGCAGCCCCCACTAGACCAACGTAACATCTGCATTTTTGCCTAAGACAGATCTACACCCACCCCAATAGCGGAAGTCTTCACTTGCTCCATGTCCTACAGGCCGCACTACTGCCCAGCATAGTTATTTGCCATCTCCTCCGACTCTGAGACTTTTCTCAGCTTTGACACTGCTGAACGCCTGCGCTTTATTAATCTTGCCACAGCCATTGGTGACCTCTTTTGCTATGTTTATTGCATCCTTCAGGACTTTCTTCTCCTTTTCTCTGGCCTGGGCTGTCTGAGGGATCCTCCCCATGGTCTGCCCCATCGCTCATCACCACTGCAGGGTGCCCTGTCAACTCCATCCCATGGTGGAGGCGGAACTGCAAAAGTTGGAAAATGCCATAAGGATCTAAAAGGTGTCAGGCCTAACCCCATGGGTGTCTCCTACGGTGGTCACGAACAAACCCAAACAACCAGGGTGCATTTGAATCGGCATAGAGATGCACCTGCCCAACAGCCCATTTAAAAGCGAGTGGCACATATCTAACTCGAATGACGACCTCATAGCTGACATTAACAGCTCTGCGTGGCTCTTGAAGGTGGATCTAAATCCAGGGTACCATCAGCTTGAACTCCATGAAGACAGAATATATATTACGATGTTCTCCAACATGTCGGCCTCCACTGCTACAAGAGACTACATTTTGGGATATTGTCAGCGGCTGCAATGTTACAAATGTTATCCAGGATGTTTTCACTGGCTTAGAAGGGGTTGTCAACATCAGCAACAACATCATTATTCTTGCACCCACTCTTGAAAGCCATTGCCACCATCTGCATTCTGCTCTCTCAAGAGTGAACTCAGCTGGTGTGACTCTCGAACCACAAAAAATTCCAATTCTTGCATCAGGAGATGGAGTTTTTTGGTTAAATCTTGTCTGCCGCCATCACCAGACTTGATCCATCCAACTGCGCTGACATTGCGGCCATAACGCCCTCCACAGCAAAAGTAAGATTTGTCCTTAAACTCACTACTTATTGCAGAAGGTTTATTCCCAACATTGTCAGGCTGTCAGGCCCTGTGAGATACCTCATAAAAGCATCAATGCCATGGGTGTGGGGGGCATCAAAAGATTTTGTCTTATAAGCCATCAAAAAGGTACTTCTCTGCGACACTGTGACGGCCTATTGACCCTGCCAAAGACTTGAAGCTCATTGTTGATGTTAGCCCCATTGGCTTTGGAGCTGTCCTCATGCAGCACATTGTAAATGACTGCTGGGACCTGTCGTATTTGCTAGCAAGGCCCTGAACTATGCCGATAGCGACAAGGAGCCTCTAGCCATTAAGTGGGGCTGCCAAAATTTCCACCTTTATCTGTATGGACGTCCCTTCCAAGTCATCCTGGACCATAAAGCACTGTTATACCTTCTTGCAGCACCTCGCTGCATCCACCACCCGACATTTAAAATTGTGCCCGGCAGCTCTCGATATAACAAATGAATGGGGGGGGGGAATAGACCAGGTTGCAATAATTGTGCAAACTATATCTTGCGACATCCCTGCCTTTCAGCAGATGGATACCCCAGCCCTCACTCTGACGCAGACGAATTTGTCAACAGGGTCGCAGAGCTGGGCTGCAAGACCATGGCCCTGCAGAACATTGCAGATGTCTTTGCCTCAGGCCTATGCCTCCTGAAAGCCTGGGCAGTAGCCACGACAGGGACGTGGAAAGATTGTCTCGGCAACAGCCCCAGGTATGATGATGTCTCCCAACGTGACCCCTCTGCTCTCTGGACCATCTGCCACAAAGATCAGAGCAACACCGCCAAGCATCCTCCTTCGCGGCCAAGGAATTGACGTCCCTTGCTAACTTCATGCGGCCATGTTATCCTGGCTCATAAAGGGCATCATGTTGCCATCAAGTGTAGAAAAGTTTGGTTCCCTGCCCTCAATGCCATGGTTGCCAGCATGGTAGATAAATATCACGGGTGCCTAGTCAGCAAGCTGCCAGATCGACCACTGCTGGTTGCTACTGAGTCCTCCAGCAATGGTCCATGCTGTGACATCAGAACTGATTTCAGGGCACTTCCCAATGGGCATCATATGCTCATTGTTTCAGATGCCTTCTCAAAATTTACCATAGTAGATTAATTTCAAGTGGCCACTTTCTAACACACCAAAAAGTGACTCAACAAAATATGTGCAGCATTTGGAATCCCAAACACTCTCAAGAGCAACAATGGACACCCCTTTCAGGGCCAGGAGTTCACACACTACCTAAAACTCTCACGATCACTCACAAAATGATCACTCCTCGTGGGCCCCAAGCTAACAGTGAAGTCGAAAGGCTGATGCAGACACTCAATAAGACCTTTCGCTTCATGTGCGAACAGCAGGCCGATGTGGAAGAGGCCATCCACAAGACCTTGGGCGGACACCTGCACACAGTACAATGCAATGAACACCTGTGGACATACTATTTGGGAAGGCCATAAGAGAGAATATTCCCCATGCAGCAGCCTGGACGCCTGAACTCGTGGATGCTGTTGCAATGCAACGAAGACATCTGCAGAACAACAACCAAGCTAGCCATGCCCAGAGAGATAAAGAGTCTGACATCATGGTTGGAAACTTGGTCCTTTGTCAGAACCGATGCCCAAGGGGAAGGTTTCAACTGCCATTTGAATCATGCCCCCAACCCCCAAGTTGTTGCCAGAAAAGGCACCCTGGTCACTGCGAAAAATAACTCAGACTGTGCCACAAGGAATGTGTCCGACTTCACCGAGTGGTGCTCCCCATGCACAACCGTATTAGACGTACAAGGCACTCACAAGTAGAGGGAGAGGGACCAGACCTCACCCCGACGAATGGAACCACTGCATCCACCCCAACACTGTAAGTGGCAATGTCCCCTCGCCCGCGAGACACCACACCCTCGGAGACACCTCAGCCTCCAGCTCAGGTTACAAGAAAATACTTCAACTGCCAATAATAATCCACATTTGTAAAGCGCACAATCACCCGTTAGGGTCTCTAGGCGCTCGGGGCCGTCGGGAAGATTAAGCAAGCTATTGCCCAGAGTCACATGGTGCTGGGCTAATCTGCCGCCGGTGCCGCCGATCGAACCGTGATCCCCAGATTCCGAAGTCAGTCGCCCTAGCCGCGGCGCCACACCTCTTCCACCAAGGCAATTTCGCAGATCTAGACTCAGTCTAGAATTTGGCCTACCAATTCAGAAGCTAACCTGCGAATCAGGCATCCTAGACTTTTACTTACGCATACAGAAAGCAGTAAATAACTCACTTAAGGCCTGCCTGAGAGCATCATTGGAGACCCAGGGAACCCATGGCACAGGCAACTACAAGAGGCACCTAACTCTTTTCAAATCGAAGCTCCAGCACTATCTCTTGACTCCATCCCTTGCCTGACCTGGAAAAAAGGTAATCAACCAACTGTTACTCTTGGACTCATTCTTGCAAGATTTTGCCTCTCTAAAATCATCAGAGATGTTATGCCCCTAAATCTCCTCACACTTGATCAGCAGACCTCAGCCTTACCTCTCAGAGACTGTCCATAGCAGAGTGTGCAAAGACATCATGTACAAGCCTGCTGGGGCTACCGGTAGCAGATCTCACCCCGGCATGGGCCGTTCCGGGAAACGATGGGGCGGGAGACAGCCATTAGAACGCGGGCTTTACACCGCGCTACCATTACGACGCAGCCATCACAACGCAAGTCTTTACAACGACTTGCGCTGGATGGCGCTATATACTAAGGAATAGTATGATTCACTATTACAACACCTTCCCTACTGTTACGTAGGCTGGAGTTGGAATAGTAAATCATACTATTCCTAAATCCAGCGCCTACAGCGCAAATCATTGTAACGACTTGCGTTGTGATGGATTCGTTGTAATGATAGCGCGGTGTAAAGCCCGCGTTGTCATGACATACAGCCGATGGGGAATGCAGACAATGTAACTTCCAGTGGGAATAATGGCACCCCTTCTGTGATGCTGTCCATTTCTAGATGCCACAAGGAGAACCTTACTGAAACCATCTTTCTTGTTGAAGGGACGGCGTACATGCCTGGAGACCTCTGTGGTATGTTTCTCCCACTCTGATACAATATCCCTATTGAGGGATAAATTTGCTAAAATGCTCGGCTCGACCAATCAAATCCCACGGCATCAAACATTTTCAAAAACTCATAACTGACTATTGGACTACGAACATGTTGCAAGACACATGGACAATAGCCCTACTGCCAAATTGACAGACAACTTGCACTACTGCATTTTACGACTGTGCCCTGGGCCTGTGTTCGCTCATATAGCACCTTAACTGACTTCATTATAATTAATTTCTTTTTCCTGGGTGCCTGCTAACCTTTTAAAAGCTCTGTAACTGTTGTCTGCACTAAGAAACCTGGCAATATACAGTGGCATGGCAGGACCGACCACCCACCAGGCTAATGCTGCTCCGACTAACTTCTATCCATGCCCAAGATCAGCTGTCCACACCTTGGCACTGTTACCACCCTGCCTTAGGTTATTGTTTTATGCATTACACTTGCTTTTTGTAAAATAGTCTGACTCTTGTTTCCTAAATATGTGTGTTTGTATTTAATTAAATAGCGCCTTCTACCCTGAGGTCTCGTAGCGCTGTATCCATAACGCTGTGGAACCCTTCCTGGCTTTCCTGTGAAATGTCCACTCCTGGGCACCCCCAAGGTTGTTGTGTTTCTATCTAGGACCCTAATTCGATATTCCCGATTTATGCCCTTGTATGGTTATAATAAATAATATCCTTATAAAGGCATAAGAATCATATCCATATTTAGTAATAGTCCATGCAGTCCAAATACGGCAAAGCTACTTCCCTAGACTCCTAGAAAGTACAACGCGTTCTTTAAACAAACCAAACCTCCAGCAGCCAGGGAAATCCCCCTGCTCTTGTTTTGATTTGCACAAGAACTCCTAGAGTCAGAAAGAACTGTTAGTTCTTGGTGACGTCTTATGTCCAACCTTACGTCAAACCCGACACCTTTCAGGTATAAATATACCAACGTTGCCTTAAGCAAACACAAGGTGGTTTGGAGCAGAGCGGCTATCTACTTGCCCGGAAGGCCAGCTGATGCGAGGAGTGAAGAATGCTGCCCCTCCCTTTTGACGCACTGAGAAAGACGCTGTCTTTTTCTCCAGCCGAGAAAATCCAGCTCCGGTGTTTCCAGTCACCCTTGCAGGTTGCTGGGAGATCGAGTCCTGAGAGAGAGATACAAGACCTCCCACATTCTATTACCAAGGTACGGAGTTGATTAAATCCTTCAGAGAATTCTTGATTCAGATTCCTTGGCAAAAACCAACTTAACTTAAACTGCTACTTACTTACTCCTTCCCACGTATTAGGCTTAGGTCAGTTACACCGGGGTAGGCGTATTTAGAAGCACCAGTTGAGTACGTTAGTCAATGTTTTTATGTATGTATATATTTTATCTATTTAAAGTATAATTTGGCTAAGAAACCATATCAATGCTTTTACAGTATTATTTTATAATACTCCTTTTACTGTACGCACTTTACTTCATGATGAGTATTGCAATTGTGGCAATTCATTTCTCTTGCATGAGAAAGAAGACTGCTCAATAAATAACACCTTTTATTGAAAACGCCCGTCTCTCTATTTCTCTGCACTCTGGTGAAACTAAGTATGCACGATTGACTGAGTGAAATAACCGTCTATTGTTTTCACACGACTCTAGAGATACAGTCTTTATTCTGAGGGAGCAAAGTTGTCATGTTTATGCGGTTGTCAGAAGCTAATCCCTTCTTGTCTAAATCAGGAGAGTTAACTCTTTCCTGTACATTCGAGAAAGTTTCTAGTGACCTCTGAGCTAGCTGGAAAAACTAATTAAGTCTAATATAGTCAGTAGAGACCTAGTCGACCTCAGTCCTACGTCTACACTACTGTTTATATTATTCCAATGCGCAGAGCGTATTGGGAATATAGGAACTAGACTACATGGCGCCCAACGTTTGGTAAGGCGATAATCTAACGCAAAACATTAGAGTAACTCAGTCGTGCTTTTTCACACAGACCCTTCTCGCGTAAAAACTCCAATAGACGTCTGGAGTGGGTAAAAGGTTAAAATCCGCCGGAACTTAGTAGGAAGAGATTCCTATGTATAGTTTTTGGTTTAGTCAATGTTGAAGGATACAGTGTTCCAAAATATTGTGCACCTAATCTTTGTTTCCTTGAAACTTGATCTGCAACAAAACTTTCTGTCAGCAAAATGGTGGAAAGTGATGATGAAACAGAGAAAGCTAGAATAGCAGCTCAACTCCTAGCGGATGACACAAGTCTCCAAGATGAAGACCCGAATGCTATTATCATTCCGGTAAATGTAAGAAGAACTATAACTAAAAAACTTATAGAAAATGGAGTATCACCACGAGGTGGTACAGTCATATTCGTGGTAGAGGCCCATGAATATCGGCAGACAGAGGTATTCTATTCATGGATACATTTTCCAGCAGCACACGCTGTGACACACAAATTCCACTATTACAAAATAGGGGAACCTCCAGATGAATACGCTCCTTTCGAGGACGTTGAAATCCCACTAACATACCAAGAGCACCTGCTCTGGTTTAAAGGCGCCCTAAAACATCAAAATCACATCACCAGGCTCGGTCCACTAGGTAGACCAGGAGCCACGTGGCCAGTTCTAGCCAGCTACACACCACATTCAGACATTGAAACAATGCAAGACAGGGAACTTTTAGCTCAGCTAAAACTACTAATTAAAATACATAGACAATTGGTCCAATATGTAATGCGGACTTCAACAGTCCAACCAACAATAAAAATTCCACAGACCACCCCTCACCAGGGGAACACAAATAAAATCACACCACAGAATATACAATCAGTCATTGGCAAAATACCCGCAAAACGGGAACAAATTCCATTCTGGTTAGCACAAAAAATCACTCAGATAGAGGCAGTATTTCCAGATACTACACCTACTGAGAAACACAGAATTCTGACTGTCTTCCAATGGGGATCGTACCACATGTGGAGGACTGTGACACTTTGGGCACAGTCTTTGCTTCTATATACACAAAAACACATGGTGTTCCGTCCATGGCGGTAATACCAGATGTGCTAAGACAGATTCAAAATGAATACGGTCCAGAACCGGCTTTAACTCTGGGTATGAAATTACTAAAAGACTTCAAGCAGGTCTCGGCTATATTATTAGCCAACATAAAAGGAGAAGCAGCATCTGTGGCGATCCGCCAGAAATTGAAAGAAACAGATATAGCAGAACAACCATTTGAACTTGCCAGAATCATAGAAAAATCCTATGACGAACTAGGTAGAGATAGTTTGGGTGGGAAACCAGTAAAATCCCAACTAACTGAAAATCCTGAAAAAACATTTATTAAAAATAATCTAAATACTCCAAAAAAGAGTTGGGATGGTAATAAACAATCCACTCCCAGAGAAAAATGATTCCAGTCCAGAGGAAGGTCTCCTCAACGGAGAGAAAGATCTCCGGACCGAGGAAACAAGTCTCCCCAGAGGGAGCCCTCTGAGAAAAGATACAACCTTAGAGATAGGGATACATTGAGAAAACCTGATAGATATCAAGATATTGATACACGTCCCTCTCGATCTTTTCAGACTTCCTCACAGAAATCGGAAAGAAGGGGACAGTCAGAACACAAGGAAGAGCACGTCAAGTCCAAAGACAAGGAACCTGCTCATCAAAGTAAAAAATTAAAATTTCCAAGAAAGAAGGTAGCCAGTATTAAAATAATAAAACATGCCGAGGATACTGAGGACACAACTGAAAAACGGAGAGTGGGCCCAGACAATGCTAGACAGCGCAGCAGAAGTGACAATAGCTCGCAAGATCCTGATGAATCTTCTGGAGACAGTGGACATGAATGAATACATTCAGGTGGAAACTGCAGACACCAGAGTTAGCAAACCCCATACATTATACGAAATAACATTGCGTATAGAGGGGGACAAGACTAGGAAAGTAAGGGGTCTCTTTTGGGATAACCTTTCGAAAGTCTATGACATCCTGTTAGCTGAGAAAGACTGGCCACCAGAGTTTGTCAGGGAGTGCCCTCATGGCGAAGAAATGATTATGCTTGCCTTCTCAAATCATATTCCAATTCATAAAAAATATACACTTGCAAGAAAATGGGCAGTGGCCCAAGCTCCTGCATTATATAAAAATCATGTAGGATGGGATGAGGATTCTCCTCCTCACAAAATCCAGTTAAAAAGTCAACCCACTGCACAAAGGCAGTACCCAGTTAAATAAGAAGCTAAAAAGCAAGTCAGGGAGATCTTAGATCAACTTGAATACCAGGGGGTGATTAAAACATGCACCTCACAAATGAACAATCCTTTGTTTCCTGTCTCCAAGCCAGACAATTCATATCGTCTAGTTTTGGACTACAGACACCTAAACTCCTGTTGTAAAACATTTGCAGTACAAAACTCACACAGTGCAGCACTAATGAATAACATAGTGCGCAAAAAATATAAAACGACATTAGACATCTCTAATGGATTCTTTTGTCAAAACATTGTACCTGAAAGCAGGTATTTGACCGCTTTCTCAATAATGGGATCGCAAAAACACTTCTGTCGACTACCACAGGGATTCAAGAATAGCCCAGGATTATTCTCAGCAAGGGTAACAGAGTTACTACAAATATATGATGATGAGGCATTATCTTATGTCGATGACATCTATCTTACAGACGATGACCTGGAGACTCACTTAAAAAGAGTGAACACCATAATACTTGGGTTCGCAGCTGAAGGGTAAAAATTCAACTTTAAAAAGTCACGAATTGCCGATCTAACTGTCCTGTTTTTAGGATATGAATTATCAAGTGAAGGCAAAAGCCTAGCAGACAACTTCTTAGAGAAGTGTGCGGTACTCCAAGCACCTAAAACGCTGAAGAACTTACAATCAATACTAGGTTTCCTGAATTTCGGAAGAACATACATTCTAAATTATGCAGAGAGGGTTAAACCTCTCTATGAATTAATAAAACCTGATTTCAAACAAATTAATTGGACTCAGAGACACACAGAAATTTTAAGATCATTGCAAACAGACATGTTAGCTAAAACAAAATGACAAACTCGCGAAAACGTACGCAACCTTGTAATCCGAGTTATCCCAGGAAGATGCGGATTCACGTACCTTACCTCTAATGAGGGAGAAACGGTACCAATAGCTTACAAATCTCACTTGTACACACAAGCTGAAATGGAATTCAGTTCTACTGAAAAAATGCTAATTGCGGTTCAAACTGCTGTAGCAAAAGAAAGAGCCCAAGCCCAAGGCAGAAGAATAACTGTTTTAACAGCAGAATCAGCCCTTGAGGCATTAACAAGCCCAATCAATTTGACTGCTGTGGCATTAGATCCAAAATGGATACAATGGGAAAATTCTCTTGCTGCAGAAGACGTGAAGTACTATTTTGACCCGAAAATGAAAAAACTAGAAGATCTAGAATATGAAGAAGAATATCCTCTGCCAATCGAAATTCTGCCTCTCGAACAGTACACAGGTGTAATCTACATGGACAGATTTGCACAACACTACAATGTAGAGAGACAATCCTACAACGCAGCGCGCGCGATTGTTAAAGGTCGCTAGCGCTTTGGTAAATTCAGACCAATAGTCACCAAAACTGAATCACTCAGAAACTGTTCAGGTCAGCGAGCTGAAAAAAGATCTTTAAAGATGGCGCTTGAAAATGCCAATCGCGAATTCCCCACACTAATAGTGTGCGATTCACATTACTGCGTCAAGTCTTACAATAATGACTTGCATAACTGGGTTCAAAACGATTACAAAGAAGACACAGGTGCCACAATAAAGCATAAAAAGCTTTGGGAACAGGTAGTTCTTTAGCATAAAGAACTACAAAAGACTCACGTGATACATACACTGAGTCATCAACGTGATGGTGTTCACGTTGCAGGGAATTAATTGGCTCTCAGAGCCACAGCGGGAGCGGTTCAACCGGCTTCCGTAGCCACAAAAAAGCGTTCTAAAAAACACATAGACGGAGAAACCATGCTAGCGGTAAAAGCGTCTTTAAAAGGCGATTATGCAGCATTAGCTCTCGGCTATCCACTCAATTATACATACATAATAGATGCAAACTCCGTTCCTTTTGCTCAAGTCCCTGGAGTGGGGGATAGAGTAATTCCAAACACGGACAGGAGAGTCTTCTTCATTGAAGCGGCACACATGGGATTGGGTCTAAGACACTTAGAGATCGTGAAATCTCTAAAAGAATTACAATCAGAATACTGGTGGCCGGGGATGAGCTTGCAACATTACAAATTTGCAAAGGATTGTCCAGACTGCAACCGAGATTGCAGTCGTGAACTGGACCAGACTAGTGCCAGGACACTTCTATTAGAAAGCATAAGGATATCTATACGCAAAAATCCAGTAGGAGAAATGCGATCCCATAAATATTAAGACTAGATTCACCCAAAATGTAGACACCAGCGCTCGGCTGACGCCAGAACTGTTATACAAAGATTTGCGAGTCTTTATCGGCACATATGCAATCGGCATGCTACATTCTGACCAAGGTCCTGCGTTTAGCTCTAGGGCTTATAAGGAGGCCATGGCCAGCATGGGCATTGCATTGTGGTACTCTTCTCCATTCCATCCTGAGGGAAATGCGGTAGTGGAAAGAAAAAACAGGGACATAAAGCAATCTATAACGGCGAGGGTATTAGGTTCGGGTGATGGGTGGGTCAAACATTTAACAAGTGTCCAACGTAGTCTTAATAATCTGCCAAGAAATTCTCTAAAAGGTTTCACTCCCTACGAACTATTGTTCGGTACTAAAATGCACATTCAGGATCTTGATTGGCACACTTCAGAGGTAGAAGAAAAAGCCTTTGATATCAAAGACCGTTTGGCTGTTTTACAGGACTTAAATGAAACAAGAAGAAGTCTGAGTAATTTAAAGTTAAAACAACAGCCAACAGCCACTGAAGAAAAACCACCTGTCCAAGCAAGACCTGTCTGGTTTCCAAAGATTGGGGATCTGGTCAGAGAAAAGATTGCGGTGAAGAAGGAATTTGGGCCTTCTTACAGAAAAGCAGTACCTGTCTTAGCTGTCAGCGGAACAAGATCAGTTGTACTACCGCCCCTTGCTGGTAAAAAGGAGAACCGAGTTGTATCCATCGACCTGGTGAAACCACAATCATGTGGCCAATAATAAGTAGTAGGCCCAGTGGACTCCCAAGAAATAGCAGAAGACCAAATCTTGCTACAATCCAAGAGGTTCAAACTGAGAGACTAATCACATTTGATAAACCTGCAGTGAATAAAAAAGGACTATGCAACAAAGTCATGGAACTTGTGCCTCTTGAAACCCAAATTGCAACAGTTCGTCAAGAAACACCTGTCTACAACGATGTAGCCTCAGACTATGCTAATGAAACAAAGAAAAATCCAAAGACTATTTAAAATCCGGAAGCAATTCCAACAATTGACAGAACTGCATCTGGCTACTTCATCAATTTCGATGACTTTTCTGATGATCCAAGTGAACATGAAGAAACGCCAGCAACAAAAACTTTCAAAGACAAAGTAAATGAACTTATTCACCAACTAAAAGAAACATATCTGATTTCACCATGGATTGAATTTTGGATTGTGTTAGGTGTACTTTTCCTCCTACTTTGGCTCATCATGGTTCTATGTTTGGGAAAATTCATTGATGGAAAATATAGTACAATGGACACAGCAAGTCAGAACATCAACTTGGTCCTAAAGCCTCACACATCCTCTCACATCGAGAAAAGAGAACTGTCATCAGTGAACATCACAGCCAATCCAATACCCGGTGGGGTAACATGGGAGAAAACGGATTATGAAATTTATGGCCCGATTGAGCTCTTGAAATATCCACATCAGTTCAAGGTTTCATTAAGTGACTTTGTGACACCAAGTACTTTCTCTGATGATTGGGATTTTGAAAATATTAATAATGTGATGTCAGATTTAGTAATGTCAGCTAAATTCACAGAACATGATTATTTGCAGGGTTCATCAAATTATGAAGAAATGTACTGTTATAATCACTATGGTCATCACTATTTGCATAAAACTGCTCAACCTAGAAATGTATTTAATTATAACCAATGGGAACATTGTGCAACACCGCCTAAAGGCAGCTCGAAAACATTTTATGAGAAATTCCCATACTTCTCAGGATTTAACATAAGTGATGCAGAAACGTTTTATTTTAAAATGTTAAATAAGACCGGAATGAAAACAATGTTGACAAATACTAAATTAATTTATTCTGAAAAGTTTTATGACAAAATGTCTACATTTAGTTTTGAATTTTGGAAAAACAATATTGAAACAAAAAACATCTGGGGTTCAAAAGAATAGCAGGTACAAGGCCTAGAAGCATTATTTAGGGCCTGCATGATCCCAGAACAAATAATATTTCTGAATGACACAATTCAACAAACTACTTGTCTTGGCTTAGCTAAGATAAAAGACTTAAATAAACCGTCTATTCCGAATCCCATTTCTGATAGTAATAGCACTACAGATGGGGAGATAGACGTATCCCATATTTTATACCAAAACAGAATACATCTTGATTGGAAAAAATGGTTGATCTGGGCCACGGACACAAATAACTGTCAAGATAGATTCCTGAACAAAACACAGGGGTTTAAACAGAACAGGCCAGACCCTAGATACTCCCAGAGACAACATCCAGGGATAGTTACAACATACAGTGTAGGGAAGCTATGCCTTGAGTGGCTACAGAAATCCACACTGGCTGAAATTAAGCAACACTTGACTTTACTTAAAGACGGTGCTGACTTGCGCGATTTCATACTGGGACCACGCAAACAGCATCAAAAGCGTTTCATATACGCCGGTATATACGCTGCTTACAACGAGGCTTGGAAAGTAACACAAATTGAAACAGCTGAAAAAAATGCGAGAAATTGATCGTATTCATTTGGAAAAATCACTTTCTGTAGTGGACAATGGGTTAACGACTCTGTCCTCCAGAATATATTCACTGGACAGCATTGTATCATCTGCTATTGATATAATAGAGCAGGACTTACTAATGTTACAACATGGTCAGTCTCAATTGTGTTCTATTGTACAACTTGGCTGGACGTTGCAAAATCTGCGTTCAGGCTACGTGCCATGGTGTTTAATCAACACAACGTCATTATTCTCTGTCTTTAACCTTACTGATAAACAAATCAGTTTGGCACAAAAAGGAGCAGACTATACGATTCTGAGCATTGAAAAACTTGAGAGATTACTATTGACAATGTCAGAGAGACCTGTCATTGAATGGATAATACATGGAATGATTACAATCCCAATAACAACTTTCCAGTTTAAGTATTGCCAAAAATATATACCAGCAGGCCTGTATGAAAGGTTGGGTAAAGGATACATCAAGTCAACATGGAAATTACCTTATACACACAAATGTTATAGTGAAGGGAAAAAAGAGGTATTTCTTAGTGGTAACAATTGTAAAAAATCACTAAGAGGTACACTTCTGTGTCAAGGTATTAACTTGCATGGAGCCTGTGAAGGGTCTTCAAATAACCTTTCATGTCACCTGCATGGCACTCCTGCAAAACAGATAGAGCTATTTTTCAGACAGCTTTCCAACGGCAGTTATGTTCTAATAAGTGACCACAGCTGTTGTGGCATGGTGCCAGGAAAAGCCTATCTCGTGAGCGTTATTTCCATGGTCACTTGCTGTATGCAAGTATTGTATCCAAACAGCAATCCAGACATGGAGGCTGCGTTATGGCTAAGAGATCTAAGTACAACTTGGTTTATTTCATTCAGACCAATCTGGCAAGATTTCATCTAACCTGTGCTTCGATGTATGCTATGCGGAGAAGAATGCGTGTTGGACGTCTGTCTTACACTACCATCAGCAGTACCAATGGATATCGATACTTTGCTAGGTCCTGTAACAACTCATGCATCGTGTTTTCCCCAGCGGCTACCTATTCTGATGACGGCATTCGTTGAGACTTCACCACTACGAGTAGGTGGCGGTGGAGTACGAGATGAAAGCAGCACCACACAGGTACAACCATCTGTGAGCATTGCTGATCCTGACATCGATGATAGCAATCATTCTCACATATGCACAATTACAGCATTTTCGAACTTGGTCGAACTTTCACCTGATGTTGTAGACCAATTTTTTGCAAGTCTGTCGGATATGATGTTCTCCCCTGAACAACGAGAATAACTTTTAAAAATAATGAGCACACAGCGTTCCCTGAACTCTGAATTCGGCCTTCAGTTTTGAATAACAAAAGCTACTGAAAACATTTGGAACTATTTTTCCCCTGAAAGCAATTTTTTTTTTTTTCACTTCCAAAATATTTACCTTTTTATTGGCACATGTTACTATGCTTAAAGTAGAACTATTCTTAAAGAACAGAGCTTCTATTTTAGGAACTCTAGAGACAATATTTTACCTCAGCCTCGAGCACATGTACAGCATTTGTATAAATATGTGATGAAATGGTCTCGACCTTCTTTTCTGTATTCAGAGCCATTTTCATGTGTAATTTTCGCAATTCATTCAGCTGATATACATATGCATTTAACTGAATGATAACACTGCTTGAAAAGCGTACAGTACCAATACTCATTTTCATGTATTTGCCATATACCATTTCAAATGCGATTTATGTATTTTGGGGTGGGTTGGAAAAAACACATGCATCGTTATATGTTTAATATTGCTTAGTTTTTAGTAATGATGGACATTAATACGTGGAGTGGGTGTTGTGTTTCTATCTAGGACCCTAATTCAATATTCCCGATTTATGCCCTTGTATGGTTATAATAAATAATATCCTTATAAAGGCATAAGAATCATATCCATATTTAGTAATAGCCCATGCAGTCCAAATACGGCAAGGCTACTTCCCTAGACTCCTTGAAAAGTACAACGTGTTCTTTAAACAAACCAAACCTCCAGCAGCCCGGGAAATCCCCCTGCTCTTGTTTTGATTTGCACAAGAACTCCTAGAGTCAGAAAGAACTGTTAGTTCTTGGTGACGTCTTATGTCCAACCTTACGTCAAACCCGGCACCTTTCAGGTATAAATATACCAACGTTGCCCTAAGCAAACACATGGTGGTTTGGAGCTGAGCGGCTATCTACTTGCCCGGAAGCCCAGCTGATGCGAGGAGCAGAAGGACGCCGCCCCTCCCTTTTGACGCACTGAGAAAGACGCTGTCTTTTTCTCCAGCCGAGAAAATCCAGCTCCGGTGTTTCCAGTCACCCTTGCGGGTTGCTGGGAGATCGAGTCCTGAGAGAGAGATACAAGACCTCCCACATTCTATTACCAAGGTACGGAGTTGACTAAATCCTTAAGAGAATTCTTGATTCAGATTCCTTGGCAAAAACCAACTTAACTTAAACTGCTACTAACTTACTCCTTCCCACGTATTAGGCTTAGGTCAGGTACACTGGGGTAGGCGTATTTAGAAGCACCAGTTGAGTACGTTAGTCAGGGTTTTTATGTATGTATATATTTTATCTATTTTAAAGTATCATATGGCTAAGAAACCATATGATTTTACAGTATTATTTTATAATACTCCTTTTACTGAACGCACTTTACTTCATGATAAGTATTGCAATTGTGGCAATTCATTTCTCTTGCATGAGAAAGAAGACTGCTCAATAAATAACACCTTTTATTGAAAACGCCCGTCTCTCTATTTCTCTGCACTCTGGTGAAACTAAGTATGCACGATTGACTGAGTGAAATAACCGTCTATTGTTTTCACACAACTCTAGAGATACACTCTTTATTCTGAGGGAGCAAAGTTGTCATGTTTATGCGGTTGTCAGAAGCTAATCCCTTCTTGTCTAAATCAGGAGAGTTAACTCTTTCCTGAACATTCGAGAAAGTTTCTAGTGACCTCTGAGCTAGCTGGCAAAACTAATTAAGTCTTATATAGTCAGTAGAGACCTAGTCGACCTCAGTCCTACGTCTAGACTGCTGTTTATATTATTCCAATGCGCAGAGCCTATTGGGAATTTAGGAACTACACTACAAGGTGAAGCCAGACATCCAAGCACTGCTGGGGCCGTTGTGGAGATTAAGTAAGCTATTGCCCAGAGTGGGACCCATGATTACACTAGGCACCGAGGCGAGAATTATCAGGGCCAGGGAAATTGTGTCCAAGAGCCGCCGAGGCAGGAATTGAACCCTGGTCCCGGGCCAGACATCTGCATCAGGGTCTGCCGCTCTAACCATTGAGCCACACTTCTCCACAAATATTGTTTACAAAACGTTATATATATTTTGAAAAATGGATGTGTTTTATTTGTTTTATACAAATTTATGAGTCATGAAAAATGTTGACCCAAACAACAATTTTGACGTTTTATTTTGTGGTAGTGCAACTGACCTTGCGAATCCCTAGGCAGCTGTCTTTATTTTAGAAGCAGCCGAAAAGTATTGCTGATTCAGGTGCCCACACCAAAACGTCCTTCCCAGCTAAAGAAACCACATTTTGGGGGGAAAAAAGGAAGCCAACCAGTGCTTGAAGTGGTTGAAATGCAAAGAAAATTGACATATCAGGCAGAATTTGTGAAAAACTCACAGAAATACTGTTTAGAAAGTTTGAGGTAGTCCAATCTACATTAAAATCAGGATTAAACTATATTTTTATTGTATTATGTTAATTGGCATTTGCACAGCACACAACTGCAAGTAGTGTGGCATCGCAGCACTCCAACCCTTTGAAGTGATTTGCATTGTGGATCTGTATGTTTGCATAGCAAGGAGTGTGGCTGTTGAATGGACTGTGTGGGAAGAATTAGGTGAGGTGTTTGAAGTTCTGGCAACTTTCAACCACTCTGTTTTCTAGAAATCAGGTGTGTGGAGGACAATTCAAAGTAATTGTTTGAATTCACTACATACATCAGAGACTAATTTGAATGCAAGAACTTTTACTGCCTTTTCAGGATTTTTTTATTGAATGATTTTAACAAACTTGTTCAGAAGATCGTGGTTTATTTTTGGACAGATTTTAGCAATTTTTTGGGGAAAGTTTAGGAAAAAAATGTCAAGTTTGGTATTCGTTTCCATGGATTTTGACCTCCTATCTCCTACTAAGTGAATGCTCTCACACTAAGTGAATGCTGGCTAACCAGTGGTTAATTTGTGAAAATATAATTGCCGAGGCTCTCGTCAGGACACTGCTTGCACCAGCCCATTGCCACCTATAACAGAACTAACTACTAACCATGAAACCCTACAAGTGGGAAGATGATGTGGCATAAGGGTCAGAGCTGCTGACTTTGGAGGTGGGGAACCAGGTTCCAGTCTGGCATAGGATCAACATCTATGATTCTGGTCAAATCACAATCTCCCCGTGCCTACAAAAAACGAATGTGTCCCTAACTGGTGCTCATGAAAAGGGCTTTAAAACGTTTAGGTCGAGTTTGCGCTATAAGCGCTGGTGTTGACGATAAAGTGCCGGTGCCGAGCACCAGAAATCACTGGTTCAAATTAAGCACTGAGGCTACTTACCTTGGACCATCAAACCTGACTATATAGCACACATCACTTACATTTCTGGTACCTTTTTATATGACTACTATTTGCAGTGCATTTATGCCTCCAGAAAAGCCTACAAAGATATATTAGGAGGAAATAGTTGAACACAATATTCGGCTCTTCAGGGGCTCTGTAAGCTCAATAAAGGTCATTTGGAATGAGAGGATTTTGACAAGGCAGGCAGGTATTTTTCTAGTGGTGGCTGGGATCTTTAACAGTGGTGAGGCATAGATACAAGACCTGCATTGCACCATGCACACATAACGTCTTCCAGCGTAGTTAGGGAGTGTTCTGTCCCTAAGAAAAGTTTGAAAAAATTAGCCAACTAGTGCGCTTCACAGCACATTGATAATATAAGGTTTCTACAGCGCCATAACTTCTGAAGGGGCACTCTTGAAATATTC
The DNA here is from genome assembly GCF_964261635.1 of Lissotriton helveticus. Classification (NCBI taxonomy): domain Eukaryota; kingdom Metazoa; phylum Chordata; class Amphibia; order Caudata; family Salamandridae; genus Lissotriton; species Lissotriton helveticus. The sequence continues at coordinate 205,239,509 of NC_136065.1, forward strand.
CAGTATTTTTGATGATGTGGCAAGAAAGCCTGATCAGGTGTGTTGGGAGTTTTTCTGTTCCAAGAAAAGTTTGATAAAATGATGCCCAGAAAGTGAATGTGTCAGCACAATTTACCCAAAAAAGCCTAAAAAGCTGTAAACTACACAATAGGTTCAGAAAATACAATACTACATGACTTGTTATTCTTTATAATAAATGTATTTTCCTCTGTATTTTACCACCAGATTCATCAATGTCCCGATTTGCGAGTCCTTAATAGCGATAATCAAGGAATCGCTATTACGGACTTGCAAAACAGGATTCATGTAGAAATGGCAATATTATTTGCGATTTCTACAGCTTCCTTATTTGCGATTAGCAATTTGCTAATCGCAAATAAGGATGCGATTTCAAGGGTGCCAGGGGTGTCCAAAGGACACCCTGTAGCACCCCTGAAATGTCAATGTAGACTGATGTTGCGTACACACATGTCCAAGGGACATGTGTGTGTGTAACATACAACTTAGAAAAATGCACTAAAGTGCATTTTTCTAAGTTTTCGCTATTTACCACAAAGTCAGACTTCGCGGTAAATAGCGGCAAAAAATAGCGAATTCGCAATTTTTAAAAGGTTCATGAATAGCATTTAAGGAATCTCTAATTGAGATTCCTTAAATGCGATCGCAATTTGAGAAATCGCAATTATTTGTGATTTTTCCAATTGCGAGTTCAAGAACCATTGATGAATCTCAAATGCCATTTTTACGGGCGCAAACGGGCGAATTTTGCAATTCGCACCGTTTGCGCTCGCAAAAATGCTTGATGAATCTACCTGTTATTACCTTTCATTTTTCCGTTTTGGCTTTTTCAAGGAGATTCGTAGTAAGCGGATGCGAGTGAAAATCTTGAAGGTGACCGGGTGAAAAAATAAAAAAATCTCACAATCTCAGGCAATGGACAGCAGAGCTACAGCTACAGACTTTACACGCACATACATCAATGCCTTTGCTCAGGCTTCCGAGACTTACCAGTTAGAGCAGTGATTCCCAAAGTGTGCGCCGCCGCACCCCGGTGCGCCGTGATGAGAGGCCAGGGGCGCCGTGGCGCTGCGCAGGATGTGTCTTCCGGGGTCGGAAGTGTGGTGCATCTCATTGTGGTTTGAGTGGCGATTCAGGAGCCTTGTGGGGGTGTGATTGTTTCATCTTCAAATGTAAGTGACTAGGGAAGAGAGTGATGTACACGGCCAGCCGGTTGCCAATTCGCATCGCTAAAAGGACTCAGGTTTTGACTGCCTGCTGTATAAATCTGTGTGCGCGGAAGATTATACATACCCCACCTGGGTGACTTCGCCTTTCAACCGTCTGAGCTATGCAAACGGGTTAAACTGGGCACTTTTCACGTTTGTTATTGCAGCGCCTAGATTTGGGTTTCCTCGAGCGAGGAACTGTTTAGAAATCTGTTTATTAGCATACACGCTGTAGAATAGAATAATTTTCTGAGTTCAGCCCATGCTGATGCCAGTGTACTCCTTCATCCGCTTCTCGGATGGGCTCACCCCAGAATGAAGCTCAGGCGGAAAGAACACTCAAACACACATTTTGAAATGTAAAATCGAAAGGCAGTGTCAATCTGTCAAACCAAAATACATTTCTCAAAAACGTTCAACAATCATAGATTTGTTTGTCCCTGTTAGAATGCTCTAATATTTTGGTGCTTTTGGCTTTAACAGTAAAGTAGCTTGAAGGAGGTATGTAGAAATGATGAATGTATATTTGTGCTTCAGAATAAATTAAATCTTTTATCATTTTATTCATTCACCTATTACCGAGATTACTCGCTATTTCTCTATGAATTATAACTAATTTCTTCTGCGATGCTACCTTTGGACCCCTAAAGCTGGGACTTGAATTGTGCCCCCATGCTATAGACTTTTCAGAGTTGAACCACTAAATACAGAGTTTGAATTGTACCAATTGAGTCAGTGAAGCAAGTTTGCCTGAATCTCTTTGGGCGGTCTTTGGTCAAATGTTGCATTTTACAACCCAGGGGCATATTTACAAGGGAAGTGGCAGAGTGAGGCATTAGCCTTTCTGGCTTAATGCCGTACTCCACCACTTCTGAAATGCAGGACTGCACCATATTTACATAAATATGGTGCAGCCCTGCATTTCCCCCTGCGCTGGCGCTAAATTTAGCAGCCTGGCGCCAATGCAGACACTCTTGCACCAAAGTGCAAGGGTGTCTGCGTTGAGGGGAAGATTGTTTATGTGCAGGAAGGTCACCCTTCCTGCATGTAAACAATCTTTGAATGCCCTTTGGTAACTTCTATGTGTGCTGCTCAATGCAGCACACATAGAAGTTGCAAAACGGATTTTAAAAAAATGATTGTTTATGTGCAGACATCAACTGCAGACTATGTTGTTGTTTCTGGCGGACGTGAATGATTCCCTGCGAGGAGCCGAACGGCTCCTGGCGAAGTTTGGCCAGCTCTCGGGACTGAGAGTCAATTGGGGGAAGTCTTGCCTCTTCCCGCTGACCCCGGGGGCTGATGATTCCCAGCCGGGGGGCGCCTTGCGATGGGAGCGCCATTGCCTCCCCTATCTGGGCACCCTTATATACCACTCGCCAGCGACCCTCTTAGACGGCAACATCAACAGGGCAATTCGGAGTCTGCAGGGTTGCATGGGTTTCTGGCGGACACTACCGCTGTCGGTCGCGGGACGAGTCGCATCATTGAAAATGGTGGCGCTTCCCCGGTTGTTGTACCTATTTCGCACCCTGCCGATCTGGATCCCTGCGTCAGTCTTCAGCAGACTCCGCTCCCTCACATCCGGGTTCATCTGGGGATCGGGTAGGCGACGGGTGGCGCTGGCCACGCTGATGCGCCCCAGAGCGGACGGGGGTCTCGTGGCACCGGATTTTGAGTGGTACTACCTGGCGGCGCAGCTGCAGTGGCTCACCCAGGCGGTGGCCTTGGAGTTCCGAGGCCCGGAGGGAGTGGCGGGCAAAGTGTTCCCGAGACACGTCCTTTCCTTTATAATCTTGGGCCAGAAATTGGACCTCGCTCAGCTCACTTTGGAGGAACAAACGATTCGCAGCTGCTGGCTTCGGTGCCACAGGCGCTCGGGTATCGTTCGCCCCTACGCCCCTGAAATTCCGCTCGGGATGTGCACGGCCTTTCCACACGGTGGCGACTGGTCAGCACTGGCGACCTGGGAGGAGCTTGGCCTGCAGATGGTCGGCGATCTTTATAAGGATGGCTCGCTGCTCCCGTTTCAGGAGCTGCAGGACACTTACGATCTGCCGAGAGGTGGATATCTGCTACACGCTTCGTTGGTGGCTGGTATTCGCCTTTACTGGAGGAGTGGGCTCACCGAACCGCCGACCTCGGAGTGCTGTCAGTACGTGGTAATGGCCGCTGGCACTCACAAGGCCGTCACATGCCTTTACCGACGATTGTCGACTGCCACCCTGCGACCCCTGGATGCGCTGCGAGCCAAATGGGAGGGGGACATTGGGCGGTCTATTCCTGAAACGACCTGGCCACAGCTGCTGCGCCGAGCGTGGAAGGGCACCAGGAACGCCAGGTTCCAATTGATCCAGTTTTTTACCCTGCACCGCGCATACCTAACACCGACGAAAATCTCGCAATACTTTGAAGGTGCGTCCTCACTCTGTCCTTGATGTGGGACAGCGGACGCGGACTTCGCCTACATGTTTTGGACCTGCCACAAGCTGGCCGGTTACTGGGAGGCGGTGATGTCCTGCCTGAATGCTGTCACGGACCGGCAGATCGATATTGACATGGGCACCTGCCTATTATTGTGGTTCCCTCACACCCCCCGTAATCGGGTTACCAGTAAATTTTGCGACCTGGGTTTGGTGTTGGCCAAACGTGAAATCTCCATGCACTGGAAATCTACCCAAGGCCCCAGCTACTTGCGTTGGAAGACCACTCTGGAGCGCTGGGCGAGAGTAGAGAGTACCTTGCGGCTGCGGCAGGCTAGGAGCCTAGATAATGACAAAGCGCTGGAGGCGGCTAGGGCGTGGGAGGCCTTAGTGGTGGCGCTCCAGCAGCCAGAGGATGATCAGAGCGAAGATGAGGGAGGGACACCAGGTTGAGGGTGCTGAATACGGGGATACCTAGCGCGCACCAGGGCACACACACTACTTACACCTATCGATGGCGGACCAGGAGGTCCTAACATCCCATTGAAAGACGTGACTTACCTTTGCTGAGGGCCGGTCCAGGACAAGAAAGTGATACCATATTCATGTCTGGGAGGGAGGATTGTGACACACTGGCTGAGGGGGTGGGGTACAGGGTGGGATTGGTCTGTTGGGGGATGTTATCAATAAAAGGTGTCCTGTTGGAACTGTACTGATATACTGCATTATCGGCTGCTGCCTAGATTGCTATTTTCCTGTACTGTACTTTCTAACCTGGAATGCCAATAAAAAATGTTTTTACAAAAAAATAAAATCAACTGCAGACTATGCAGCAGATGGCGAGCCAAGCAGCTCATCCCCAATCCTGCAGAGGGGCAGCTTCAGAAGAATCACACCACTCCAGCTGCGCTTTTCAAAACACAGACCCATGCAGCTAGTAGCATGACTGGTGAAGCACTCCTACATCCATGCAAATGCAGGGCCCCAAGTGGGATGAAGGGAGAGGGGGAGGGGCTCAAAGGGGCGTGGCTGATGCCACCGGGGGCGTGGCCTAAAACACTCAAGCCAAAAATCCTTGTCTAGCACAGTGCGCTGCCTGACCCTCTGGCAAAAAAATGGTGGAGAGCCGTGGCCAGCCGCCAACCCAGTCGGGGGAGCCACGAGTCAAAAAAGTTTGGGAACCACTGAGTTAGAGGGTCAAACAGGTCACATATAGGATGATGTTTCAGACAGCAGTTGTTATTATCACTCAAATACCAGCTTCAGAATATCATTGTGCCTCTATGGTTAATGTTGACGCCTCAATCAATAACTTTGGCTCGCTTACACCAATCTGCACCTCTCTCCGAGAAATAAATGTAGACAAAGAGTTTAATGACATTGCTAAATTTGGCAGAGATGGACAAACGATTCACAAATATAAACGTGGTCCCGAATATGTTTGTAATTTTCATTGTAATTGCGTTTCCCATAGATGATTTATTTTTGCACATAACTCTAAAACGACTGAATATATTATCTGAAATTTTGACTGGGTAGGAGTGTTCTGCTTAATTCAGATGCTCTGTCCATCACCACCCCCTTTATGAATCGTTTTGGCCACTATAGGAGTGGAAGGGTATGCTCAGACACAAGTCCCTTGCTCACTGCACCATCAGGATTCAAGCAAGCCGGGCCGAAGACGGCTGTAATGCCAGAAACCGGTCCCCGGAAGCTTGTTTCCTTTCCAGTAAAGAATTGGCTTGGTAGTTTGGTCTGCCCTGTTCCCATGATGCACTGGGCCAGGGACAGACTAATTTGCATGTAGCCAGGTTCTGAACTGGGATGGTGCAGTGAGCTAAAAAACGGTGATGGATCAAGCCCTGATCTTTTGACTGGGTAGGAGTGTTCTGCTTAATTCAGATGCTCTGTCCATCACCACCCCCTTTATGAACTGAAATTTTTTGTGGCACCTCTATTTTTCTGATGTTCGGCCATGTTGCAATGGTAAATGAACATTTTGAAATAGTGGGTGTGGGTGCAAAAAAGGACATAATGGGTACTGTTGCACATTTTAGTTGCCTGGCCATTGTAAAAAAAATCTATGTATCTGTCTCTCTGTCTGTCTGTCTCTCTGTCTGTCTATATATATATATATTGATTTATACGGATAATGCAAAGGTATCGCGACAAATGTAGTATGAAATATGCAAAACAAATTTAATGAAATGTATTATAAAAATCATGACGCGCTCTAAAAGAATGATACACACACAAAATGTATGATAACAGTATTTTTTAGTGACATTTAAATTAGAATCTCTAATTAAAAATGTTATAGGGAAGGACAAAAGTCGATCCATGGCTTTATACAACCAAACTTGTGTCATGTGACCGTTAAAGTGGTGATTGGTACCTTCGGAGGTTTTGTCCATAACGAATTATTGATTTAATAATTATGCATTTCGTTGGTACATTAATCCACTGGGAAGCAGTGTGTCTCATATGACAGCCGCCTATTGCTGCTTCCTTCAACTGGCCCTACCGGTTCTGACCCCCACTTTGGGCTGGAGAATCGGTGGAAAAACCAAATGGGGAAGGGAGGTGTGCCACCTTTGCCAACCCCACCCCACAGGTGGGGGAGGCGAGGTGAAGCACAACTCTCAGTCCCCGCCATCTTGCAGATGAGGGAACCCAGCCAACCAGAGAGAGATATATGTCCCCCCCTGGAAGGTGGCATAATAGGAGGTGTACCCACCCCAAGGAAGGAACCCATTGGCCCCAACCTTTACCTACCTGTAATGCCCCTAAATCTAGTATTTAGGGGAAACCCCAAACCTTGCCTCCTCAGACAAGAACTAACCAGAAGAAAAGAAGAAGAAGGACCGAAGAAGCCTTGCTGAACTAAGAAGAGGAGGACGCCCACTGACTTGCCCCAGCCCTACCGGTATGTCCCCACCTCAAACCTGCTCAAGCAAAATCCCGGTGTGTCCTGCAGCCAGCAGCCCTCAAGAACCCAAAGGACCTGTCATGCCTTCCAAACCCATGACTTTGTCTCCCAAGAGCACCAGATTTGCTCACCCACAGACTCTGACTCCGGCCAAATCCGCAAGTCTGCAGCACTCTGTACCCGACACCCACGGCCCGAATTCAAGTGGCTTAACACCACAAGGATGTCTACCCGGTGATTCTGACCTGAGATCTGGTGATGACCTGCCTCGAATCTCCAATTGACGCCTGCAGACTCTTTCTGGGGGATCCCCCCGACCGCGACCGTAGCTGGTATGAAAATCCATTGCCCCACGGCCTTGTGTGGTGCAACCAACAGTGTCCCAGCAACCCAGGCACCCCAACTTCCCTCTCCAACTGGTGGTCACTGCCAGAATCTCTTCGTCCCCGAGCCTGCGGTGTTTGTTGCAACTGGAGAATCCCCATTGAAATCAACAGGGCACCCGATGCCAAAACAGCACCCTGCCCTCAGTCATACCTGAGGCGCTGAGGGTGTACCTTGGGTGCTAACTTGGATCCACCTTTGCCCTGAGCCTAACACCAGGAGCTTTGCTCCTACAACCTTGTGGTCTGCTCGTGAGCAGCCACCAAGCTGAGGCCCCCTATCCCCATTGGGTACATTGGGCCTCAGCACTCTGCACCCAGTCGCCCTAGTGCCGCGAAGGTGTTCTGAGAGTGCATCCTTGACCCTGGGGGAACCCTGGTTCTAACCCCAGAATACCAACTCCCACAAATAAGTACTTACCTGCAAATCATTAACTTAATTTCCTTCCAAGGGATTACATTGACTGTTTTTCCTTGAAAATTCTTTTAAGTGTTGAGTATGCTTGTATAAAACATTGAAAAACTGCAAATGTACTAAAAGTGAATTACTTATCTTTTGTCTAAGAAATGTCTCAGTGTGTATCTAGGCGTATCACACTGATTAGCAAAAGTAATCTAACAAGTAATCAAAAAAGTAATATGCACAGTAATCTGTAAAGTAACTAAAAGGTAATTTCAAACTGTTGATTTACCTGTAATTCAGTCACCTGCTTTCACCTGTAAATAACTGCATAAAATTTTGCAAAGTATTATTTCACTCACCTGCACCAGGATTGGCTTGGTTCTAGAAATATAATAACTTGGTCTGAGTTCAGTCTTTGAGAGTGTGGCATCATTGCTTGCCTGAGTGTGTACAGCAAATGCTTAACACTACCCTCTGATGAATCCTTACTGCTCCCCACACAACCACAAATAGAGAGTAAGGTGCTATCTACATTTACCTCTGCCTAGTTTTGGGGTTCCACTGGAATATGTGCGCACTATACCTCATTTTGGTATAGTAAATACAGAGCCAGCTTCCTAAATAGAGTACTTGAGTACATTTCAGATTGGCTACTAGTGTATCCTTATAAGTCCCTTGTATATAGTACTGGGGTACCCAGGGCATAGGTACACCAGGGGTCTCCCATGGGCTGCAGCATGTACTATGTAATTGTGACCACAGGACTGGTGTAAGTGAATCAGCCATTACAATACATAGAGTGGCCGTGCGTCATTACATGAAGACCATCTCTAAACTGGCTGTAACAAACCCTGTCATGTTTGGTATCAAACATGTTGAAATCAAACCCCTTCATTTTTGACCGTCCGGGAACTCTGAACTTCGATGAACTTTGCTCTAGACACCGAGACTGCAACCAAGAAGACTCCTGCAGCTCCTGGTCTCGTCGTCCTGCAAGTCTGCTGCAACGTCTGTGCCTGTGCTCCATACAGGATCCTCACAAGGCCTGTAGACATCCAAGACATCTGAAGGAATCTCCCTTGAACTGAAGGAATCACTTCCCTGCATCTGCATATTTGTCTGTAAAATTCAGTAAAAACAGAAAACAGGGAGCCTTACATATAATGCACTGTGATAGAGAAAATTCCAGTTGCATTATTGAACAAGTGCTTGGTTTCTATTGACATCTATTAGTTTCACTTGGCCTTTGCTTATCTCTAGAACCTCCCTTTCTCCTTTGGATTCTTGCTAGACACATTTACCATTATTTAGGAAAAGGTCACAGTAGAGAATTTGCCCTTAACACCTTCGGTGCTCATGACTAGCTCAGCTCATCATGAGGTACAGTGGCGCTGTGCTCATGATGAGCTGAGCTCGTCATAACGGCCATGGCGCTCCCACACTGGGATAATTCCCCTGCTGTGCTGAGCGTTCCATGAAAACTGGTGTGGTCATGATGAGCTCAGCTGCATCGCCGGGAAATTAGCCCCGTGGCAAAGGGGCTAAATTACAAATTCCCCTTCTGCACCTCAATGGCTGTACTGCCCAACTTAGGGGGGAATTTACTAAGATTGTGTGCCCTCTTTGCGTCACAAAAGTGACGCAAATCGGTGCCAAATCTTTTTTCCTAATTTACTTTCCAGTGCTAAACTTGTTTAGCCCCGGAAATAATGGAAAAGTAATGTGAAGCAGCACATAGCACTGCTTTCCATTACTTTGTGCCATGGGGCATACCAAAGGTGGAGCATGGGTGTTCCCATGCAACCACCCAAGGTTTCTCACGCTAAACCCAATTTACTAAATAAAGTAGGTTGGGTTTGGAGTGAGAAAACTGCGCCCTTTTCAAGTCGGTGCAAGGAAGGAGAAATGATTTAATTTCTCTTTCCTTTTCCAGCTTTGCATCCATACTGCACTGTGCAGCGCACATACTAATTGGGAAAAGCTTTCCATTGTCTGTGGGCATCATATTTTGTACAGGAAGGATACCCTTCCTGTATAGACTACTGTACAAACTCTAGCGATATGGCGCTAAGGTGTGTGTGTGGTGCACGGCCGCTGAAATCAGCGCTGGAGCCAGGGTAAGGGGAGGAGAGAGCTACATCTCTGAAGATATGGTGCTCTCCTGCTCCCTCCCTGTTGCGCAACGCAGCTCAGCCTCGTAGGGTGGCTGTACTTTCAAAGGTTCAAAGGTTCAAAATGAGCTTTATTCGATATTTTAGACAAATATCATATAAGCATACCTTATTATACATAGTTAAAAAACATTTATATAACAAATCATTGAGAATATTTCAGTTTAAAAAGACATACATAATTCAGGGAAAGTTAAAAAGTCTATGTTAAAAAGAAAGATAAAAAACAAAGAGGAGTAAATACTATCTCCAATTTCAATCTAAAGTTTTCCTAAATTGTATCACTAATTTTAAGAACTGTTCCATTTTGGTTGTCACCTCCTTATCTTCAAGTTCCTGTAGACGTTCAAAAGCAGTTTTACATATCCTGATATTCCATCTCTTCAGTAAGGGTAATAATAGTGCTTTTCTCAAAAACCCGTAATAGTTGCAGAAAAGGATAGTGTGAATGTTCGATTGTTGTGAAGTAGTATCACAGGGACAAGGAGAGGTGATCCGTGACCAATCATTGGATTTTGGGAATGTTACATAACGATAAAAAGAGCCCAATCTGCATCTGGTAAGTAACATCCTTGAGTAGCACGGAAAATCTGATGATAGGTATGGTTGGAGCCCCTTATAAGGTGTCACCCTTTGATAAGCCAGGATGGTATCCGAAAGTTTTTGTTTGTTCCATCTGACTGTTTCCAGGTGGACCATTAAAGTCTTTCTCAGGTGTTTACGCGAGATATTTTCCAGCGAACTTGGATCTGTAAACCACTCTTGATGCCCAATTTCAAAAAAGAACTTTCTCACATAGGTCAGCCAAATAGATTGATTGGAATGTTTGGCCCCTTCCAAATTAAAAATATCCTGTAGCACCTCTCTTTTAAAAGCAGTGTGGTAAATAAATAAATAATACCCTATTTTTGACTAGACTTATAGCATAACAGATAGCTCAATAAATAAGAGTCAAGATTCGAGGTAGTAGGAGTTTCTGCAGGTTTATTACAGCATAAGGACAGGATCAGGACAACCTGCATAGGAACAGAATGACAGGGCCCAGCAGGACGACTGGGGCCCAGCAGGGGAAAAGAGGCCCAGCAGCTGCTGGGGCTAGGTCTGGGATGAGCGCGCTAACATTTAATAACATAACATTGACTTATATACATAGCGCAAACACATAGCAGTACATTGCAGTAGGCGTAACAGTGGGTGGAGTAGAAGGCGTGACGCGTAGCAGTCGCGAGAGATAACAGTAAAAAGGAGGTGTAACTGGGAGTTTACTTAGACATGTGATGCAAAACGTAACCGAATATGTCATGAATGGGCGGACACATTGGAGGGGGCTACCTAAGGAGCCGGGACCTCTAACCTAATGGTGCGCGAAAACTAGCAATGACGTGTTACTAAGAGAAACTGGGGGCTACGAACTCTGTGCTAGGAGCAGAGACTAGAGTCTGGAGGGTCGGAGCGACATGTACCTAAACCCTATCTGGTATCTAATGTTTAGGGAACATGTTGATATAAACTAGAAGTCATGAGGGGAAAAGCTAACTTGATTCTAAGACTGGACCATGCATTATTCTACATGTAGTGCGTGAAGAATATTAAATGACCATTAAATACAGTATTTCTCTAACATGGAGACGAGAAGGCTAGACAATGACGGAAACTATTGATGCAGTTCAGTAGCTTAGGAATGCAGAGGAGGAGGACTGAACTGATAGCTGGAACTATAACATACTTTTGGCAGACTCAGAGGCAGAGCCGGGGTGCACCGGGCACTGCAAGGCAGGAAGTAAGTGAAGGGTCGAGGATACAGGTGGGGGCTGTATCGCTCCTCAGCGAGGCTTTCAGGAGACAGGAGCTGAATCTGTGGTCCGGGCCCTTTTGAGGCCTAGAAACGGAGACTTTATAATTGAATAACGTGCACACTGAGAAACGTGGCAACATTACTTACATAGGCCTGATATTCGTAGTATTCACGAGGACTGGAAACTAACATACTAGAGGTGGACACAACTGTAATTGCGTCTTTAATCAGAAATGGGGAATAACATATGCATATTGATCATGCACACATAACATATGATGGATGAGGCGTAGGGACACAGAACATGGCAAAATTTACTTTTCCACATTCCCTCCTTGTCACTACGTTTCTATCAGGAAACATCAATATTCATGATACCGTCTATCATTTCATACAGTACCATTTGCTCGTCTCGAATTGTCTTGGAACGAGATTTAGAACGGGGCTTGGGACGGGGAATACAAGAGGTAGCACACATACTGCAAATCGCAGGGCCACATTGTATACAGAGGCAGCAGCTAAATATGATCGCTACTGCAATACCTAAAAAGGACAGGACTTTCCAACCCCAGGCGGAAATTATATTCCAGAACCAACCGGACCATGTCCAGGTGCCTGGATCTTGATGTAACAGATGGGCAATTTTATGGAGTCTGGTTATAGCTGAATAAACAGACGGTGCGTTATTTGGAATGAAAATACAACAACTGGATCCGAGAATTCTACAGGCCCCGCCCCTATCGGCCAGTATGACGTCAAGGACGAGACGATTCTGTAAAACGACAATTCTCATAAAGGATTGCTCTTCAGTTAAGTTACCTAGAGCGGAGGCAGTCTCATCTACTACTGCTTCAAGGGTTCTTGTCAACCTACGAATAAGCTTACTATTTACAACTGTGCCTAAATAAGGGAAAACACCTTTATCTATATCAATGAATTGCTCTGCGGCGGTTTCAGTATAATCGACAATCGGGAGATTTCTCTTGTGTCTAGTGTGTACTAAGAAAGAATTCCTATGATAGTCAGGTGGGGCTAGGAAAACAGGTGGCAGTAGGAAAGCAATGTAACAGGTTCCCTCCCAATCGAGGGGCAGACGGACATATGCAGTTTGACCACAAATAAAATAAGAATGACGTGAAGCTTTGAAAATAGATTTCCCACTGTCACTATACTTGATAACAGTAGTACATTCACTATGACCTATATGTACAGAACCATAACTACGGACACATAATTCGCCTTTGACTAGTAGTACTGAAATAGCGGGTGAGTCTGGAGTAGTATCAGACTGAACATTCAGAACCATGAAATTCGACGAATAATTTCCTAAATCATATACCTCATTTTCTAGATCTAAACCTGTTCTGTGGGGGAAACCTTGCTTGTCTGGGAAACATGTACTGTTAAGAAAAGACATATCTGTTGAGGATGACGTTAACGTGGACCATGCTCCACACGAACCATTGTGTGAGAATGGATAAGGAAAGAGTGGCAGAACTCCCTTCGGTGTCTGGAAAGGGGGGAGTCGACCACACACCCAACAATTAGTGGCATTGCTGGTCTGGTGTGAATAATGTAACATACGGATAAATGTGTTATTACGCATAGCGAGGCGGTATGCATATTCGTGAGGAGGCAGATCACTAAACGTGTGCTCTACTGTAGCATGAGCAGACATATTTACATGAGGAACTGAAAAACACAGATAGAAAGCATAGCTGGTGCAGGAAATCATTATGCTGATGAATAATACGAAACTCAGAAAAACGATACATTGAAGTGAACTTCGACTGACTCTCTCACTATGGGGGTCTATTTTATACATGTCAGAAACAGTCTAACCGTTTCACCTAGGGGAGGACTTATACAATCAAACTGGCTGACTTATTAGACCTGAGCTTTAACTTATACTCCTGTTGCGGAGTTTTCTCTAACAAGGGAGGGAATGTAACAGTGTCTTGTGCGGGACAGTCCTTTAAAACAATGTTCTGGCAATCCTTCGAATCCTGGGAAATGTTCTTGGGAATGTTTTTAAAGACTGGTTTCGGTCCTTTGAAAAGTTTTACATGAGAAAGGTGGACCCACCCCTTCCTGCCTTCCAACTTGACGGCAGTTCGGGTGGTCAAGAGGACCTGACGTGGCTCCTTCCAACGTGGTTCCAGCGGACTTGATCTGTCGAAATTTCTGATCATCACAAGGGACCCTGGAACGATCTCGTGCGGTGCCACCTCGGTATTGTCTGGAAATGCGGCGGCGACCTGTGAACGACATGAGTTGAGGGCAGACATCAAGGAAGCTAGGTAATCTGTCAGCATATTACATGAAACATCGGTAATACTTCGGGGTCTAGGAGTACCCCACATGTTAGGGGGGCGGCCGAATACGACCTCATACGGGGACAGACCTGATCTGGAATGTGCGACCATACGCATATAAAATAAAGCGACTGGCAAAGCTACTAACCAGTCCACACCCTTGTCTTTACAGACTTTTGCTATACGGATTTTTAGGGTCTGATTATGTCTCTCGACCAGACCGGCTGCTTCAGGATGGCGTACACAATGGAACTTCCACTGGTACCCTAACAAAAGGGAAACGTGCTTCATTAACTCTGAGGAGAATGGTTGGCCGTTATCAGAATATACGACTCTAGGGAGTCCATATCGAGGGAAAAACTCACGAACCAACTGCTTGGCAGTGGTCGCGGCTGTGTAATCTGGGACTGGATATGCTTCTGTCCATCTGGACAAGGCGCATACAACTACAAGGACATACTTGAAACCTCGACATCGCTCCATTTGAATGTAATCCATCTGGAGGACCTCAAAAGGGTGGTCAGGGGGCTGGAAACCACCTTGTTCCACCGGGACACTTTTACCTGGATTAAACTGACAACATATCATACAGGTACGGACTTTCTGCTTGGCTGCAGCTCGTAAATGCTTGTTGAACCAAATGTTCTGGATACTGTCTAACATAGCCTTTTCTCCTAAATGTGCTGGACTATGTGCGGTATTGATAATGACTTGAACCATAGAATCGGGGAGAAACCATGTGGCTCTACCCTTCGTTAACCATCCTTGATCTGTCTGGACCCCTCCTTGTACAGACCATTTCTTGATTTCATCGGGAGTAGCATGTGACTGGATATCTATGACATCTTGAGTAGGGTCCTTAACTGTCATGCATGTAATCAGATCTGGAATATGTGTCAGATTGACTGGAATGTCTGGAGTCTGTGCTGTAAGCTTGGCTGTGCGGTCTGCTAAATCATTACCTTGGGAAATAATGTCAGTAACTTTCGTATGTGCTTTGCACTTCATGATAGCAATAGATGTCGGTAAATGTATGGCATCTAACAGGGCTTGAATAAGGAGACCATGCTGAATCTTGGTTCCATGAGAAGTCATAAAACCTCTCTCCTGCCAGAGCACTCCGAAGTCGTGTACAACTCCGAATGCGTAACGTGAATCTGTGTAAACATTAACCTTCAGGTTCTTGGCATGTATACAGGCTTGTGTCAGAGCAACTAGCTCTGCTGCTTGAGCGGACAGAGTATCAATACGGTGTGTTTCAATAACTTCAGTGTCAGTAGTCACTGCATACGCGGCGACTAGTTCTCCTGTACTAGTTCTCATACATGAACCATCCACATAAAGTGTCAGGTCGGGATCTGGTAACGGAATGTCTGTCAGGTCTTGTCTTGGCTTTGTCGTAATGTTAACTACTTCCACACAATCATGTGGGTCTGGATTTGAACTAACTGATGGTAACAGTGTAGCGGGATTCAGAACGTTGCAGCGTCTAATATCTATGTGTGGCTGGAACAGTGTCAATTCATAACCTGTTAAACGTGCAATTGTCAAGTGCTGAGTTTGTGTTCGGTTTAAAAGAACTTCTACTGAATGTGGGACCTGTACTGTCAGGGAATGTCCTAAAACTATAGAATCACTTTGTCTGATAGCTAGTGCTGTGGCTGCAACTGACTTGAGGCACGCAGGCAACGCCTGGGCGACTGGATCTAATGTGCTCGAAAAATAAGCACAGGGCTTGTATTGACCTGCTTGATCTTGTGTGAGAACAGATAATGCTGTACCTTCGCGTTCAGTAACGAAAAGTGTAAAAGGCTTACTGTTGTTCGGTGTAGCTAGAACTGGAGCTTGACATAGGGCTTTCTTTAACTCGTTGAAACTAAGTGTATGGTCAGATGTCCAAGGGAGGACAGTCGATACGGCTGCCTCCTGTGTCGTTAACTGTATCAGTGGCTTGGCTAGAAATGCATACTGGGGAATCCATTGTCTACAATAAGAAGTAAGGCCGATAAAGGCACGTACCTCCTTCTGGGTTCTGGGCTGGGGAAGACTTGCTATTAACTGGATACGGTCGGGTGTCAACTGCCTACCCCTCTTGGACAGCAAGTGTCCTAAGTATACCACTTGCTGGACACAGAATTGAAGCTTCGAAGGTGACACCTTGTGCCCCATCTCGGCTAGAAAATACAGAACTGTAAGTGATGCTCGCTCGCAGTCACGTTCAGAACGGGCTGTGATCAGTAGATCATCGACATACTGGAGCAGGGCAGTGTCAGTTGGCATGTGAATGTTGTCTAGTTGTCTCTTGAGTGCTTGACTGTAAATACTAGGGCTTTCTGTGAAACCTTGAGGAGCGCGTGTAAACATATAGCTCCTTCCATTTAAACAAAATCCGAAAAGAAACTGGCTGTCTGGATGAATTGGAACACTAAAAAATGCATTCTTGAGGTCTATGACAGTGAAAAACATGGCTTCGGAATCAATAGCAGTTAACAGGGACGAAATGTCTGGGACAACTGGGTACTGAGGAATAATACATTTATTAAGCTCTCGTAAATCAATCACTAATCGATATACTGGGGGTGCATTTGGATCAGTACGTTTCATGACTGGAATGATCGGAGAATTGCATACATTGGAGTCAGTTTCTACAACTACTCCTTGAGCCATGAGCTCGTCAATAATTTTGGATAAGGCTGCTACAGCCTCAGGTGGCAATCTGTACTGCCGGATTCGTGGTAACACTACACCTGGCTTGAGAGTCACACGATAGGGTGTGATTTGCATGTAACCTACATCAGTTGGACCTTGCGCCCATAAATGCTGCGGAACATTAGACAATCTTGAATCAAAATCTCGTAATACATAGTGACCCTTAAAGTCACGTAGGAACAGACGTATTCCCTCTGGGGAACAGCAAATAACTGCACCTAATTCTTTCAATGTCTTAATGCCTAATAGATTTTCTGGACATGACTTAGTAAGTAACAGATCAGTAGTACGGGACAATGGACCTACTTCTAGAGTAACTGGCTTTGATATCTCATTAACTATGGGTTTTCCTGAAAATCCAAGGGAAACATTTCTTGAGCCTGAGAGCGGAGCCCTTGGAACTTCGGCGTGACTAATTGTGGTCCTACTTGCCCCTGTATCGATCAAAAACTTTCTGTCTTTCCCTAATACTTGACTGTGAACATAGGGACCCTCTTGATCTACAGGTATCTCGATGAGAGGCAAGCCTACCTCCCTCTCTAGGCTGTTTCATGAATATGACTGGTACTCTGGATACTCGGACTGTGCATACTGGTACATCTGCGATGTAACGTGCTGTGTTGCAGCAATAGGCTGCGGTGCTGTAACTGTCTGTGGTGCATTCTGTGACTGAGGAGTCTGTGAAACTTGTTCTTGTCTAGGCGGACGTGGTCTTTCTTTAGTCTTACCAATAGCTATGTTGTGTTTCAGAACTGCACACTCGTTTATAAAATGACCTGGCTGTTTACAATAATTGCAGTTCCCTTTAACGGAAGCCGCAGGATGACTGGCTTGATTCGGACCTCTCTTCTGACTGTCTTGAGGAATAGATTGTGCAACTAGCACTTTCATTTTCGTGTCTTTCATACGTTTTCTTTCGTGTTCCTGCTCTTCTCTGATTCTATTCTGGTGATACTGGAGCATCTGGAGCATCTGGGACGGAGTATTTGCTTGCCAGGTGCTTTCGACTTTCAAAACTCGATTTTTAATTTGTGGACTTGAATTCTCGACTAATTTGGTAACGAAAAGGTGAGGGTATGACTCACTACTTGTCTTGAGACCACTGTTAATACTGAAACATTTTTCAAATCTAGAATAAAAATCACTAATGTCTTCATCTTGTTTCTGTTTACAGGCTGAGATTGCATCCCAGTCTTCCTTCCTAGTTGTCAATAATCTGGGTAATACTTGAATCAATAATTCTGGTAATTCTTTACATTTATCTCCAAGACCGGTACCTGGTACTCGTGCCTTGTCTTCAGCTTCTAGAGCTGTCCAATCGATCTTTTTCTCTCCCACCTCCCATTCTTTTTCCTTTAACTTTTCATACACCCCTGCGGGTAGCAGGACCTTTAACATTTTAATGATATCTGGGTAAGTGTATTCTCCCATACGGAGCATGTCTTTTAATTCTCTATGGAACCCCGCTGGATCTTTGTCATGACAGGGAATTAATTTCTTCATTTCAAGGAGTTCCATCTTTGAAATCGGAGTGTATACAAACACTCGTTGCATTACGCCACCCGCCCCTTGGACTGGGTGGACTTCTCGTAACGGATTCTGTCTGTCTATGTAGAATGGTTTACTTTCTGGGGGTGAGACATGAACAAAATGCGGGTTCAGGAACGTTCTATACTTGTGGCGCTGTTCCAGAATGACACTTATTAAATCGGTACCTAGACCTCTCCATCTGTACTGGAGTAACTCGTTCAGGATATCATGTAACGGGCCTGGATCAGAATGTTGACCCTCATACAGGGTAATGAGGTGCTGGATCATATACATACCCACCAGTCGTTGCTCGGCTGGGGGCAGTTTCAGAAACATTTGTGCCACTATTTCGTCTGGAAAAGTGGTAGAATCAGTAATCCATCGGACTGCTGATCGGGCTAGTTCTTGTTCGTGCATGGTACCTAATTCGCTATAACCGACTCGTGATTTCAGAATGTGATCGGTAGCTTGAAATACTTGTTCTAGAGAACCTCGTTCTGGTGCTAGATGTTGGAACATAGACTTGGGTTCTAGACGTAAATGGCGATCTGGAAATCTGGATTTTCCTACATACGCTATTCTGGCGGGATTCTCGTCTTCCTCTTCAGGATCAGAGATACTTTCTTTCTCGCTTACTTGTGCTGCTTTACGCTGTTCGTGTAACCTTATTATTTCTTTACGAATTTTCTTGTACATACTTTCCATGGCACTAATGGTCTTGTGCTTACCCTCGGCTATATTATCACTCCACCTTGTTAAGATTCTCATTTCGGCGGGATCTTTAGACGGATAATCTTGTTCTCTTATTAGACAATTGATCAGGAACTTTAATATCATGAGCTGAATCTCGGCTTTCCTTTGAGACATAATCTCGCCAATACTTTCTGGATCATCCCCTGTACGGATGAAACGATATATTCTGTCTAGATCTTCTTTCATATTCGGTAAGGTGACTAGATACTCGGTCACCCTTCTTACGCGTACGGAATATAAAACCATATTATACTCGCCTGGGACTGTGTCATAGACACATTCGGCAAGGGCTTGTCTGATTTCTGTAACAGACTTATTACTTTTAGGAGTACGCTGTGATGCTTGGGCATGTAATTCGAGTGCTGATAGACGCTTGTGTGGCGGTGGGGTTTGAGGAGGACCTCCTCCTGCGGCCCCTAGACTGGAATCGTCGACTGACATTCTTCGTGCTTGCAGGGTCGGTAATTGTATGACAGGCTGACCCGGGGGTACCGTAACAGGTACTCCGGTGTCTGGAGAAACGGGAAGTGCCTGATTTACAGGGACAGGTGGAGCGCGAACTGGATTGGCATATTCTGGAACTGTGTCGTCCAAATAGGACGAAATAAAAATATCAGCTGCGGTCGGTTTGTGACGTAGCTTGATCGGAACTAATGGTGGCGGGAAATTACTAGGTGCCTCTGGGGTCGCTTTTGGCAAGCCTTCGGCAAGGAGAGGATACATACCCTTAATAAGGGCATGCCTCTGTCTGTCTGACTGTTCGACTTTGACTTGTTCACCTATCTCGATTAATTCTCTTTCTTGGGCTCGTTCTTGGGATTCTCTACTTAACTCTGACTTTCTGACTTCCTTTTCCGTTCTTCTATGCGCTTCCTTACGCCATAACTCGATGGCATCTTTCTGTGACTGTCTGGCTTTCTTTTTCCATAATGCTTCTTCTACTCGCATGATACATTCGGCATCCCATGTACCCGATACGGGCCATCTATACTTTTCTTCTAACTGTTTGGTATACTCTACCCATAAGTCTAGATACAGTATGGCGCTTATGCCATGTTTCTGATACATAAAGTGACCTGGACTGTCCCTAGGCGGAACAGGAACTGCTGCTTCCAGCAGACCCTTTCTAGTTTTTAACTGACGTAACTTGGAAAAGAGCGGCATTCTAAACTTGAATCGGAACACAATACAATACACAAAAAACAATAACAATTGGGAAAACAATTCAGGCATACCACGACATTGGAAATACATTAAACGACATCATAAATAACAGTTCGAACAGAATACTACCTGAAAATACTGAAAACAGAAACAGAACAGAATTCTCGAGAACGGAACAGACTAGAGTTACTGGATGCACTGCTGTAACAGTACGGAACATACCGGTCCCATAAAGGAACACATCAAGACCCGTATCCACCTAGGTGAACACTTCGTTTGTGGGCTTGGGTACCACCAACCCACGGACCAGGAGTCAATTTAGACTGACCCTGTCTAGACACTACCCCAGCAATGGTACTCACCGGGCAGCACGGAACGGAAGGCCTCGTACGGGACTGGACTACGACGATGAACTTCGGACTTCGGACTTCAATTACGGGTGGGCCTCCGGATACCTCGGACCTTGGACTCTCGGCTTGGGCTCTGGTCGGGACTCGCCGCGTTCCTCCACCGTCTCGTTCGGATGCTGGACCGCCTCCTCCGTCTCCTCCGTGGGCCTGAGGGATACTTGAGCAGAAATATCTGCCACTGCGCAGAAGAGTTCCGTCACGACTGCAGAGGGTCAGGGGGTCGGCGTGGCTTCACCGACGCGTGGGGAAAGGGCAAGTCCCTGTTCGGGCGCCATTATGTGGTAAATAAATAAATAATACCCTATTTTTGACTAGACTTATAGCATAACAGATAGCTCAATAAATAAGAGTCAAGATTCGAGGTAGTAGGAGTTTCTGCAGGTTTATTACAGCATAAGGACAGGATCAGGACAACCTGCATAGGAACAGAATGACAGGGCCCAGCAGGACGACTGGGGCCCAGCAGGGGAAAAGAGGCCCAGCAGCTGCTGGGGCTAGGTCTGGGATGAGCGCGCTAACATTTAATAACATAACATTGACTTATATACATAGCGCAAACACATAGCAGTACATTGCAGTAGGCGTAACAGTGGGTGGAGTAGAAGGCGTGACGCGTAGCAGTCGCGAGAGATAACAGTAAAAAGGAGGTGTAACTGGGAGTTTACTTAGACATGTGATGCAAAACGTAACCGAATATGTCATGAATGGGCGGACACATTGGAGGGGGCTACCTAAGGAGCCGGGACCTCTAACCTAATGGTGCGCGAAAACTAGCAATGACGTGTTACTAAGAGAAACTGGGGGCTACGAACTCTGTGCTAGGAGCAGAGACTAGAGTCTGGAGGGTCGGAGCGACATGTACCTAAACCCTATCTGGTATCTAATGTTTAGGGAACATGTTGATATAAACTAGAAGTCATGAGGGGAAAAGCTAACTTGATTCTAAGACTGGACCATGCATTATTCTACATGTAGTGCGTGAAGAATATTAAATGACCATTAAATACAGTATTTCTCTAACATGGAGACGAGAAGGCTAGACAATGACGGAAACTATTGATGCAGTTCAGTAGCTTAGGAATGCAGAGGAGGAGGACTGAACTGATAGCTGGAACTATAACATACTTTTGGCAGACTCAGAGGCAGAGCCGGGGTGCACCGGGCACTGCAAGGCAGGAAGTAAGTGAAGGGTCGAGGATACAGGTGGGGGCTGTATCGCTCCTCAGCGAGGCTTTCAGGAGACAGGAGCTGAATCTGTGGTCCGGGCCCTTTTGAGGCCTAGAAACGGAGACTTTATAATTGAATAACGTGCACACTGAGAAACGTGGCAACATTACTTACATAGGCCTGATATTCGTAGTATTCACGAGGACTGGAAACTAACATACTAGAGGTGGACACAACTGTAATTGCGTCTTTAATCAGAAATGGGGAATAACATATGCATATTGATCATGCACGCATAACATATGATGGATGAGGCGTAGGGACACAGAACATGGCAAAATTTACTTTTCCACAGCAGTCTCAGGGGTAGTCCAAATTTTGTGCCAGAGAAGGGGGGGTTCAGATTTTATAGTATCTGTTATATACGGGATATCCAGCTCAATGTGCATTTTGTATACAGAGGTTGCCTTTGAGGCAGCAAGAAGATACCTTAAGAATTGGTTTTCCAGAGTTTGTATCGGCGAGATGTTTTTGTCTACGCCCCAGAGGCCAGCCCCGTAGATAGCAGTAGATACGCATTTCGCTTTATATATGGTTAGTAGTTGTTTAACTGGTCTGCCCCCTATCTTTCCCGAAAAGTCCCGAAGACCTCCAATAGCTCTCAGAAAAGCAAGTTTCCTCTTCTCTATTGCCGCTTTCCAGGATAACTTTCTATGTAGGCAGATTCCCAAATAAGTAAAAGCCTCCACTGTCTCCAATCTTTGGTCCTCAATAAAGATGGGGCATGGGTTTTTTTTTTGGCTTTTGTTACATAGCATGGTGAACGTTTTTCCTATGTTCACTTTAAGGCCCCTATCGTTCATAAAAGTCGTGAAAGCTGAAACTGCTTTTTGTAGGCCCATTCTGGTCTGGGATAAAATTGCAGCGTCATCGGCATACAGCAGAATTGGAATCGGTTGACCTCCTATTTTGGGAAAGTCACACTCGATGTTTTTGAGATGCTCGCCAATCGCATTTATATAAAGGGAGAAAAGCAGGGGAGCCAGTATGCACCCCTGTCTAACCCCTCTATTGATGTTAAAACGTGGCGAGCACTCTCCCCTCAGTCCAAATCTCACTCTGGCTCCTGCTTCACGATACAATGCCTTAATGAAAAGAAGGATTGATGGGTCTATCCCGAAGTGCTTTAAAATGTCCCATAGTTGGTCATGCAGGACGCAGTCGAATGCTGAAGTGAGATCTATATATGTTATGTACAGACTGCGCCTTTTAGTGTCGATGTATTTTGACATGATTAGATGTAAATTGAGGACCTGTTCAATTGTACCTCTGCCTGACCGGAAACCATATTGTAGTTTAGAGAGTATATTTTTCTCCTCTATCCAGGTGGATAATCTTTTCAGGATTATGCGTCCGACAATTTTCATTAAGGTGTCGAGGAGGGATATGGGCCTGTAGCACGATGGCAAGTGCCTGTCTCCTTTTTTAAAGATTGGTATTACTATAGCCTCTCCCCAGGTTGGCAGGAGATTTGTGGTGTTTATAGAGTTTAGGACAGAGGTCAATAGGGGAGCCCAGAATTCCATCTCTGCCTTATACACATCTGCAGGAATTGCGTCCGGTCCAGGGGCCTTCCCAGGAGGACTTTCTTTGATGGCTGATTCCACCTCCTCAAGTGAAAATAGAATTTGGCAGGGACTCTCCCGAGATGAATTTATGATTAATGGGTCTGGGTTCAGGTTATTTAAACATGCGGGTTTAGTGTAGAGCTTCTGGAAGTGCGCCGCCCACATCTCTCCATTTATTGCCATATCCAGGTTTCTAGTGGGCATTTTTACCCATGGCAGGGGGGAATTGATAAGTCTCCAAAAAGCTGACATGTTCCCCGTCTCCGATGTTTCCACCAATTTCTGCCATGCTTCCTGTTTCAATTCCTTTTTTCTCTCCTTTATGGCTAGGCGATATTGTGTTCTGGCCTGACGTATTTCTAATTGAGGTTTCGGTAGGACACGCAGCAAGTTCTTTAAGGAGTTCAATGCCTTCGTACATTTTTGATCAAACCACCCATTTTGATGAATGGTACCAGTTTTAAACTGTCTCGTCAAGAGTTCTTTCAAGGTTCCCTGAATTTTAATGAAAGCATTACAGATATCATCGGGGCTGTCCTTATTAGAAAAACAAATATAAATCTCCTCCCTCCTTTTGTTGACTAGGTTCTTGAGGATGTTTTTTGGGTTTATTTTATCCCATTTGACACAATATCCGTTTTTGGCTCCCAGCATAATTGGTTGTTCATAAGTAACTTTATGTAACTTCTGGCTCAAAGATGGTTCCGGTAAGTCAATGATCATGGACAGAGGGTAGTGGTCACTGTGTGGATGGTCGAGGGTGTTCCAATCTCGTATTAACGATGCGTGTGCTTTTGAGAATAATAAGAAGTCTATGATAGTGTTCCTGCCTCTGCCATGAAAGGTTGGTTTGAGGGGGCATGGAGTCTGAAGGAGCTCATTTGCCAAATGTAGGTTACAAGAAGTCACAAAGGTGTTAAAAAGATCCCCTGCCTTTGTGTGCAAAAAATGGCTAAAGGTGGGAAAACCAGGATCTGAGGCATATGTCTCATAAATATCACAAGCATCTCTTACTGTGTTTGGGCAGATATGGCAGTTTAGATCACCAGCAAAAAGTATTGCACACTCTCCGCCCGAGGTTTCTTTAATCGTTTGCAGGGCTTGGTGTAAAGTATCCATGGCTTTCTCCAATTGATCTACAGGGAGGTTATTATAAAAGTTGATAATTAGCAAAGACAATGACGGGGCGATATCCAATGCAATTATCTGGAAGGAATCTCTCAGTAATGATTTTCTGATCCTCTGACTGACTGCTACACTAATGTAGGTGCATAAACCCCCCTTGTGTCTGCCCTGTTTAGTCACGGCAGCCGGTGAGTGGAATGTCTGAAAGCCTTGAAGGTGGATAGGTGAGATCGCCCAGGTTTCCTGGAAGCACAAGATGGAGTACTGATTTATCACCTTTAACCAGTCCGGTAACATAATTTTAGAAGAAAGTCCTGCTAGATTCCACGAGAGGAACTGTAAGTTGCCAGTTTTTTTCCTGTCTGCCTTATTATTCGAGTGTAATTTGGCATTTGTATTAGTGGAGAGACAAGTTTGTCTTTTTTCTTTGCCCCAGTCAATAGTTTTGTCTATATTTTTTACCCCGTTGACTGTGGAGTTTTTATTTGGACCCTTTTCAGGGTTAACCTGCATATGATAGGGGTGAGCAGTGGTACGCTCAAATCTCCCACTGCCATCATTTACTTGCTTCTCTTGAAAGAATCAATCTAAGTCCTCCATACCGCAGAGTGGCTCAAAGGAGTTATAACAGGGTAAGTTCCAATTTGCATGGAAGAAAGAGGGGGGTTTGACATAGCCCTGTGAATAGAACTGTGGGGTCGGCGGTTGAAAGAGATCATTTGGAGGGAGACATGTCTGATCTCTTACTCCCTGGCTAAGGTGGTTATTTCTATACTGCACAAATGAGTGTTTAGAATAATGAAATTTGTGTGGCTTAGAAGACATTAACGCTTCAGGGTAAAAGTAGGTTAAAGGTTTTGGCAAGATTGGTCCCCTATGGAGGCCCAGAAACCAGTCTGTAATATGTGGGATGACCCTCGGATCTTTAAAGGTGACAATTACTACGTCCCCTTCTATGTCTTTGGGACGAATACCAACCCAGTCGGTTCTTCTCACCATTCTTATGTCACCATTTATATGAGGAGGTAAGGGCCTATTTTTCTTAAGCCAAAAAATCACCTTATTTTTTAGACTGTGATGATTTTCGTATCCTCCTATGCCTGATAACGGTGCGACCCCCGTTAGAATGATAACGTTTTGTGATGCAATCGGGGGTAAGTCGACATATCTTTTACCTAGACGTTTATCATGTAGCACGGCAGGGTTGGTTTTTTCCCGGGTGGAAAGGGCGTTGCCCATTTTTGCTGAAGCAATAAGAGAGTTGATTTGTGTCAAGTTTGCCTGGGTGTTAGAAGGCGCTTTTGGAGGGGGAGCTGGATTTTGGGTAGTTACTGACTTCTTTATAGAGTCTGACGGTTGGGTTTGATTCTGATTTGGCGCCGGAATTTGCTTCATCGGAATCTGGACTTTAGTCGATTTTTCACAACTAGATTCCCCCCCCCCCAATTTTCGTGGTAATGGATTTTGCTATGATGGTGGTAATTTTTGCTTCCTGTTTGGATTTGTCACCCGAATTTGACATAGAGTCAGGATTTGCCACTTGAGTTTGGGTCAGGGTCTCCGAGAGAGTGTGCAATTGGGTAGCTATTCTTTTCACTCTCTCGAGTATTGGTGTTAATAATGCCTTCACAAGATGTTCCATGGCATCCACAAAGTCTTTAATTGTGGGAGGAACGCAGGAAATTAATGCTTCACGTGATGGTTTTGGTATTCCTTCAACAATTTGTAGCAGTTCTTTGGTGAGTGTATCCTTAGCCGAAGTTTGAGTTTTAGGGGTGTTTTTCATTGGGAGTCTTTTTCGTCGTTTTTTGGGTGGGGAGCGAATAATAGCCTGTTTCTTTTTGGGTTTTTGTTTCATTTGAGACACTTTATCTGTCTTTAATACCACTGGTGAAGGGTGGAACATAGACAACTTTTGTGGGACCTGGGACGAGGGGATTTCTATTATATCAGGCCCCACAAACTCCGCAATCTTTGGCAGGTTTGGAGTGACCAAGTCTATGAGGTCGGCGGATGCCGTGGTTGTAACATTAACAATTTTTAAAGGTGACGGGAGCAAAGATCCATTATTTGGCGGGAAGTAGGATTGAAAAACTGAGGGGACGTTATCAGTATTCATTAAATCCTCTACCGTGATTTTTAAGGTGGAATTAAGTGGGCTAGGCTCAGGAATAGGTGAGGGAACTGATATAAGAACGATATTTTTAAGTTGCTCTATTGATTGTCTCCTTGCAATGCGCCTCTCTGCCAAGGCCAGGTCTTTATCAATTTCACCCTTAACTTTGGAGAAAAATTTGTCCAGGGGGCCAAAGATTGAGCTCCCTTCACTTCCTGGTTTCGCCATGATTATATGTCTTTTGGATGCAGACACAAAATATGGGGGTGGCCCAGCCCGGCCTGTTCCGGCCTTGGAGGGCCGTTGAGGGCCCGCCCTTTGCCCGGGCTTAGCCCCGGGCGTCCCGCTCGCGTCCCGCGACGCTGAGGGCTTCCTGTTTTAAGCAGCCCCTCCCGGCGCGTATGACGCGTCGGGGAACGCGCCGCCGCTGAGCCTGTCGGGATTTGGAGTCCCGAGGCGGCGGCGCGGCTGGTGGCGGTTCTTGGCGACCTTCCCTCTTCCACTGCAGGCACAGTGTTCACTCAAGGTGTCAGCCGGTAAATGGTTTCTCGTTGTCCTGGAAATGGGCTCCCCCCGCTCCACCGAGGGCTTCCTGTTTTAAGCAGCCCTCCCGGCGCATATGACGCGTCGGGGAACGCGCCGCCGCTGAGCCTGTCGGGATTTGGAGTCCCGAGGCGGCGGCGCGGCTGGTGGCGGTTCTTGGCGACCTTCCCTCTTCCACTGCAGGCACAGTGTTCACTCAAGGTGTCAGCCGGTAAATGGTTTCTCGTTGTCCTGGAAATGGGCTCCCCCCGCTCCACCGAGGGCTTCCTGTTTTAAGCAGCCCCTCCCGGCGCGTATGACGCGTCGGGGAACGCGCCGCCGCTGAGCCTGTCGGGATTTGGAGTCCCGAGGCGGCGGCGCGGCTGGTGGCGGTTCTTGGCGACCTTCCCTCTTCCACTGCAGGCACAGTGTTCACTCAAGGTGTCAGCCGGTAAATGGTTTCTCGTTGTCCTGGAAATGGGCTCCCCCCGCTCCACCGAGGGCTTCCTGTTTTAAGCAGCCCCTCCCGGCGCGTATGACGCGTCGGGGAACGCGCCGCCGCTGAGCCTGTCGGGATTTGGAGTCCCGAGGCGGCGGCGCGGCTGGTGGCGGTTCTTGGCGACCTTCCCTCTTCCACTGCAGGCACAGTGTTCACTCAAGGTGTCAGCCGGTAAATGGTTTCTCGTTGTCCTGGAAATGGGCTCCACTGGGCTGTACTTTGTTGTGTGACTTTTTGGTAAATCTCCCCCTGCGTGTTGTTCAAGTGGTGGATATGCTGCAAGCAACTCGTCTTGCTTTGCCATCACTCCCTCAAAGTCCAGAGTTCACTCCACCAGATGGAGGTGTCACTCCACAGACGTCAACCACCATGTCTGACTGAGTTAACTTTGTGAAAAGCCACCATAACATGGTGCACCAACATGGTGTTGGAAAATTTGGTATAGTAATTCAGTGCCTGTGTGCATGTGCAGAAACTCACAGAGATTGACAGACCAAAATGTAAATAACTGTAGCATTTAGGGATACCACCCATTTCTGGCAATGCTATGAAACAGTACCCATGGGTTTGTGGCTGGATCTGCATAATAACATAAGCAAAGCTATTTTATGTTTCATGTCTTTATCACAATGAGGCATATTTTGAAGGAACAAATTGCACACTCACAAGTTTGCAAAAGTCCAGAGTTCATTAATAAGCAAGTCTGACTTTGGTGCTCAATTACACAAGTTTAGGGAATAACTCATAATTCACACATGTAACAGACACGTAACTCCCGTTGCGGCATGGGTAAACAAAGTATTTGTGCAATATGTCTTCACCAATTACATGAGATGTCTCCTGCCACAAACTGAGGGCGTAAACACGCTCATACTGCCATCACACAACAATCCTATTTTGGGTGCAAATGAAAGTTTCAAAATACTTTCCTCTCCAAAGACATCGTAAGGATGAATCTATATCTCTGGGGAGCTCGAACCGTGCCCTTTATCATTTAAGGGCTATGCCACTGCTTCCTGTGCCTCGCCAGTCCCATTCCCTGCTACTGCTTGACACATTCAGAGTACGGAAATCAATGACTGTTGAGGAAGGGATAGTGTAGCCTGGTATACCGCTTCTTTCCACTAGAGTGCGGCAGTGTCTTATATTCAACAGTTCAAATCCCTGAAAATAATTCCGCTGATGTTTGAAAGGAGATTGAAAAAAAGAAACCCTGCAAAAAGACAGAAATAGAAAACACGTGCACACGTTGCCATGTATTTAACCACAACCTTGATGGGCACCATGGGTTGTGACGTCAAAGCTTAAAATATATTACCGATCTATTTGAGACTTCCTATATCTTTCATCGTCGTAGCTAGCAGTGGACCACACAGCACTGACGTTTCTGGAACCTTAGGGGTTTTATAATGCATGGATATCTCTGAAAATCTTGGGTTTTAATGAGAAGCAATGGTTGGGGCGCCATCGGCGCTATCTTCTTTCTGGGAGTGCAGTATAACTTGGCCCTGATATATCTCAGTTTACATTACGTTAGTGACCAACTGGCATTGGTGCAAATTTAGGACGGTGAGGGTAAAAATTCAGGACAAAAAATCAAAAGGTCAAAATTCAGGACAAAAATTCAGGACAGGAGGTCAAAATTCAGGACAAAACTTCGGGACAAAAGGTATGTTTTACAGACACATCAGAGGAGGTCGTGCTATAGTATATAAGTAAGCCCATCTATATCCAAACATATTCATCCATTTGCAAACCTATCCATCATGTATCCTGCCATCCATCATTTCACTCATCCATCCCTCCATCCACCCTTTCACTCATCCATCCATTATCCATCCAGCCACCCTTTCACCCTATCCATCAGTACAATCATCCGTCCATTCTTCCACCCATCCATTCACTCATCCAGCTAGCCATTTACCCTTTCACCCATCCAGCCATCCTTTCACTTACTCATCCATCCACCCAGTCACTCATCCATCCACCCTTTCACCTTTTCAGTCATCCATCCATCCGCCCTTTCTCTCTCCATCGACCCTTTACCTTAGTCATCCTTCCTTCCATCCATCCACCCACCCATCCATCTACTCATCCACTCATAAATCCATCCTTTGACCCTATCGTCCATCCTTTCACTCATCCACCCATCCTTTCTCTCATCCATCCACCCTTTCACTCGTTCACTCAGCTATCCATTTGTTTGTCCATCTACCCTCCTTTTCATTCACTCATCCATCCTTACATCCACCATTTCACTCATCCATCCATTCACCCTTTCACTTATCAATTCATCAATCCATCCACCCTTTCACTAATCCATCCATCCTTTCACTCATCCATCCACCCTTTTACTCATCCATCTACCCTTCCCCCTATATCCATCTATTTACTTTTCTCTCTTCCTTCTTTCCACTCACTCATCCATCCATCCATCCTTTCTCTAATTATCCACATATCACCCTTTCATTCATCCATTCACTCTTTCACTAATCCATCCAGCCATCCACCCACCCACCCATCCCTTCACTTACACACTCACCCACCGTTTCACATTAATTATCAGCTGAGCCTTTGTCTGCAGAGTTGCAGACAGAAGAGGCCCATCAAGAATTCCACCGTTGCTGTAGTTCCTAAAGCAAGGGGTGGGGTGGGTGTAGGGTTTACTATGCCCCTTTGCATAAGCAATCTGAAAGCTTGGAAGACATGAGTCATGCATGATGTGCAGTGCCAGGCTATGAAGTGACTGTGACATGGCGTTGTTTCTAGGGCTTTAAGTGGGATGAAAAACCTGGTGGGTCTTTCCAACTGTTTTTTTTTTATATAATTAAGGGTGTGGCTTAAAACACCTAAGCTAAAAATCTGTGCATAGCTTAGTGTGCTGCTGGACTGGTATTTTGCCTCTTCTGTCATTGTATCCAGATATATAACATAGCAAGTAATATTACACCAACAACAGGCTAGAACTATTGGCTTTATCAATTGTTGTTAGTTGCATAAAATATTAAAGCAGCAACCATGCCATGACTTCATTGAATATAATATTGAAAATGCACCAGTTCTAAAATGATGAGACTGAAAGAACTCTCGCCCCTTCTTTTTAACTTGTTTCACTACCTTCTTTGAATGAACTGGATTCTCGGGTAGCAGCACTGGCGTTTTAGCACATATCTTCCATCTGACACAATGCCCTGCCCTAGACCGAGGCTGTAGGAGCCCACCACACGCTGCAACTGCCCAGACCGGCCCATTGTCTTCTGTATGTGGCAATAAGCCGCAGACAGAACGACAATGGGCGGGGTGGGGCTGCTCTTGAGCACAGAGGAGTGCGAGGCGGCCCCATCAGGGGCCTGAGGCTTCATGCAGGGG
This sequence comes from Lissotriton helveticus, assembly GCF_964261635.1. NCBI lineage: Eukaryota > Metazoa > Chordata > Amphibia > Caudata > Salamandridae > Lissotriton > Lissotriton helveticus. The sequence continues at coordinate 205,270,146 of NC_136065.1, forward strand.
ACAGTGATGTTCCCTGGAATGCCCAAACTTACGGACAAAAGGCGTCCGTAAAAGGGATCCTCACGGACAACAGACGTGAGACAAATTACGGACGGTCTGTGAAATTTACGGACGGTTGGTCACCCTACATTATGCCCAGTGGGCTCTACCCAAGAACACCGGGGCGCTGTCCACACAACAGGGTGACGTACATATACTCCGACCTTACATCACATAAGATATACCAGTCACATGCACTGTGGGTGATGGCGATATACAATAAAGTCTTAAGGGCTGAGGAGCGCGGGTTAGCGGAAATAGGGAAGAAAGATAGATCTTAGGGAATATATGGAAAGAGAGAAGATAGTGGATACTGGTCCTTTAGGTGGAGAAACATTGATGGTTACAAACAAAAACAGTCTCATATTCGAAAAATTTCCAGTTTTTCTCAAAAGATCAGCACGGATTCAGCCAGTCTTTTTTTCAGCCGGTGGAGAGACCCACACAGTAGTCGCTTCTCCAGAGCATGGTTGTGAGGCTGCTTCCTGAGCACTACATCTCTTGATTTCAAATGTGAGATTGTACGAGTTCCATATACCCTTAGAGATGCCCAGTGGTTTTGATGCTGGGCAGTAGGTAAGCATGATTGTTGAGGTGTAGTAGATTGCATATGAATCATGCTGATTTGTATTTTATTCTGGCATTAAGTAGGCGCTAGTGAAGGTCTTCGAAGACAGGGGTGATGTGTTTTTTTAAACATTTTTTTTTTATCTGGAGATCATTCTGGCCAGAGAGTGGAATACTGCTTTGATGTCGGTCAATTGGAAGGAAGGCACGCCATCTATAAAGAGTTTCCATAGTTTTTGAGAGCACCAGCATTTGTACACCGGATCTGAAAGCATTGAGTTTAAGAAAAGGCATTTTTTGATGGCTTGTAGCATTTTTCGTCCCTTGTTAGCAGTTCTTTCTGCTTTCTTATAAGTTATGGAGAGTTCATATTTGAGCCACATTTCCAGGAGGCACACAGTTATCATTTATGGGTCACCATAGTTACCAGCTGGTAATCCTTGCTTGCCCCTTGCAGGATAAGGCAAAAATCCAATGTCTGGCTCCTCACTGGTGTGCAGTCTGAGCCCCAGCAAGGTCCCGATTTAAAAATTGAAGTTGTATCTGGAAGACTCCACGCCGGTCTGAGAGTTTATCAAATATCCGACTGTCTGAGAGGAGCTTATCTTGTCTCCAAATTAAGGAGCACCTGTATTCTCATAAATTTACTGTGTCTGTTTAGACTCCATTTTGTGACTATATATATTATGATTAGGGCTCCCGGTTTTATGGTATTTATTTTTTTAACATTTCTGTCTGTATTTATCCATATTTATTTTTTGGCCATTTTATTGGTATTTATATATATTTATTTTATGTTTTGAGAATAAATAGAGTCATAAAATTGTATATTTCCACATTTAGTTAAGTGATAAACATGCACTCATACTTTGATGCCTGTTGTATTTTACCAAATTAGGTAGCCAAGTAAAACAAAATACTACACCGCCTGGTAAATATTAGCTTTATATACAAATATATGTTAAATGCCGGTATTTAAGAAAGTCTCATCCTGTTTTTAGGTACCCATGGTGTCTTTTTGCTTAGCAGTTGGTCTAGAACTCACGAAGGACTACAAGGAGTGTCACTCACAAGATGCACAATTTTCTGTATTTTTTAGCTTTTAAAAATAAACACAGACAGAAAATAGATTGGTTTCTGTCTGTATTTAACTGGATAAGTCAGTGAAAATGGAAAACCGGAAGCCTTAATTATGATCGGGAGAATACTTGACCTTTTTAGGCCACTGGCAAAACATTGAAACTTTGGACCTCGGGGAGTTTGTTGGGGTTGATTTACCCATTGCTACTGTCAACTGACACCTATCATGACAAAAGCGTACTGTTCAATTGGATTTCATTGAGAGCTCAAGACAGCCTAACCTGTTACAGGCGGACCATGATATATGAGATTCACATTAGTAAGAGCCTTGAAGAAGAGCCTTGGAGAAGTCACTGGTGTGAAGAAACACGTGTTAGCTGCGCTTTATGTTACCTACTCCTTTACTGTGGCTGTGCTTAATGAAGTCTACACATAATAATCATACATACTGGATTTCCCACTTGTTGGCCACATTTATGTACTGTTGGGCATTACTTATGAAACTGTGTATTTTGTTACTTAATGGGTGTGTGATATCTCTTTTGTATGCATCATAGGTGCAGTGGTCCAAGATCCATTGCATGATTGACACCTTTGGTAGTAGGGTGTTGGATATCTTAATATATCACCATTGCTGTCACCTTCGAAAGAAATGTAATTACTCACAAAGTCTGTGTACTATCAGGAAGTGCAACTCATTCACCACTACTACAGTTTTGTTTGTTTAGGAACCATATGCAGTTTGGATTTTTTTCTTCAGATAAGAAAAAATGCAAACAACATATTGCTCCTTGCTTGGGATGCAAACGTGTGTGACTGTGCCCCAAAGAGGAGTCAGACACTGTTTGGATTATTTCTTAGGCTAAGAAAAATCAAGATGGCATCTAGCTCCTTGCTGGTGCAGAGACATGCAGCTCTTCAACTCCCAGTGCTTCTCTAGGACACAGAGGTATTCGGAAATTAAGACGATGTTTAAATGTGAATCACGAAGTGGGATTGGAGGGGGTTGGGCTAGGACCAACCCGAATCCCTCCCCTTCCACTCCCCAACTCCTGGTTCATTTAATCTTTTGGAAGGATGGTAGAGGTGGTGAGGTCTAGGCTGCTCCTCACCCTCTCCCACCCACTTCCCTCCCACAAACAGAAAACAATAGTTAGAGCGTGTAGGCATAGATAAGTAGGAGCTGAGGCCAGTAATAGCTACCCTTAACCCCTTATTAGCCGTGCCAGGAAGTTTGATCCTTGAACAGACCTGGAGGGACTCAGGAATCCCTCCCAGGTGCATCTGATATATGTGTGATGTCACAAGTGACCATACATGTATATTAATGAGGTGGCCCAGATGTGAGCACTGGGCCACCCCAATAGAAAGCTGGATGGAACCCACAATGGATCAGACTCTGGTAAACGTCTTCTCCCCATCCCAAGACCAGAAAAGGTTTGGGAAGTCACTTTAAAACAAATACCTGCTAAGTGCTGGGTGAGCTTGGCTGCCCTAATGCATGTGTTCATCATTATGGTGTCCTAGAGATAAACTTTCATGATTTATAAATACGCCAATAGGGAGGCCAAGGAGTTCATTGCTTCAAGTATTTCACTGCAAACATTCAATATGAACTATTCAATCAGTTTCCAACAGCTATTGTGGGAACAAATGGGCTTTAAGTGATTTTTCTCTTTTACCTGCTCACTTACCTCCCAATTAGGGCCTGCACTGTCCTCCTGTAAGTCAGAATACAGTCGCAAATGACTAGATGATCTGGTAGTCAGTAATCCTGTCACTCACTCGCAGTACCACCCACCACCTCCCATTATGTAATATTGTGCATTTATAAATCCTACTCCAGGGGTGTGGAGAAGGTGTTCAAGGGTATGATCTACTTTGTATGTTTAGGCAGTGCTTTAAATGTAAAATAATTAGTGCATGTACTCACCATATTGAGATGTGGACTAGGGGGTGGGGCTTGGGTGGGGGAGGGCTATGGGGGCGGGGCTACAAGCAGTGCTAAGGGACCCAGCCAGGGGCACACATTTAATTTGATCGAGATTTAATTGGTGTGCAGATGTGCATAATTATACTAAAGCATTTCTGGTATAGTTTGAGGATTCCTTTCCCCATATACGTCCAAAAGCGTAATCAGTCAGAATATCGAATTTTAAATATCGAAATGGCAAAATATTGAGTCTAAAATATAGAATGGACATAATATCGATTTACAAGAATATAGTGGTGCAGAATATCAGAATGCAGGTAAGAAATATCATTTTTAATAATATCGGTTAGTAATATCGACAGTCATAATATAGTTGTTAAAATTATCGATTTTTTTATAGTGTTTTAAGTGATAGTATATGTGTTAAAAGTATGTATTATTGTAATGCATGTTTGAATTTTTTATAAATAATGAATTTAATTTAATTTAATTTTAGTGTAATTTAAATAAGTAGGAGGTTCTGTATTTATAGGGGAATAGGGTGGGAAGTAATTTAATTATAATATGTTTTCTAGAAATATTTAGAAATAATTAATTATGTGTTAATTATTTTTTGCGCAATTTAATTCTGTAGCGGGTTGTGGGTTTATAGTGGAATAAGGTGGGAAGTAATTTAATTGAAATGTATTCATTATTTTATTAATTAATAATTTAGTATTTAATAATTTATATTGTTAATTAGGTTTAATTAATTTATTACTAATTAATTATACATGGATTAATTACAATTAATAATTATTGGTAATTATGTTAATTGTTTTATTAATTAGTCAGTAATTAGATATTAAGTATTAATAATTATTTTGTAAATATGTTAACTGCGTACTTTTTTTAGGAGTGGAGTGGGGGTTGATAGGGGAGTAGGGTAGGAAGTACTTTAGTTTTAATGTAATTTTTATTCTTTTTTATATTATATTTATTAAAAGTTATTTTATAGTGTTAATTTTGTGAATTAATTTAGATTTGATGGGTATTCATTTTATTGTTAATTTTAATTATTCAATTAATTGATTTTTAATTATTTATGTTCATTTATTAATATTTTTAAATATTGTAGGTGACATGTATAGGGGAAAATGGTGGGAGGTAAATAATTTTTGAAAAAATATTTACTTGTTTCCCTACTATTGCACTCACTGGAGTGGGAATAGTCATTTTTATCTACCCGCTATCCAACACTTTCCCTACTGTTGCACTCACTGGAGTGGGAATAGTCATTTTTACCCTCCCGCTATCCATCACTTTCCCTAGTATACCAATCGTTGGAGTGGAAATAGTTATTGTATCCCCTACGCTATGCAATGTTTCCAGTAATGTTATATTTAATGTAGTGTAAAATAATATTTTGTAAAAAATATTTATTTTATTGTTTTAACCTATTATATATAATTTATTTTTATATTTATATTATGGGTTTACGTATATATATATATATATATATATATATATATATATATATATATATATATATATATTATCACAACCTCCGTCTGGTGAAGCCGCCGCTCCACCACTACCAAATTCTTAGCAGCTCCTCGTCGAGGACGAAAAAGAACAAACCCTTCTTGTTTGAATTTCAGTGGATTTATTTCATAAAATTAACCCAGCAAGTCCGCATGACGCGTTTCGCCTCCAACACGAGGCTTGGTCACATGATAGCGTCACGGAAGAAAAACAGGATATTTAAGCATTTACAACTGGCGGAACAGGAGGAGTCAACTGATCTCACTCCTACGTTTTAATTTAACTCTTACTTCTCCAGTGCAATGCAAATTTTATGAGTGCAAATACGCAAGTGCAAAAAAGATAAAGGGCACAGTGCCCATCATAATAGGGTAAATACGATTCAAATTTCGTGCTCCGATCACACACTATTCCATACAAAGTTTTTATACAAAGTTTTTAAACAACCCCACAGTTCTGTATATGAGACAACTTAATATATATACACACTCCCATCTAATTATATATATACATTCAACTAGTTGCTATCAAAAATATATACTCTATAATACAAAACTACAAAAATATACATCTATAATAAATATATACATTTTCACATAATTTTATAATATATACATTTCCCAAATATCCAATGGAAAACTTTAAAAAAATATATACTCTCATTCTATTTATACCTGTGTATGTATGTTTATCTAATTGTTGATCAGAACACTGTTGACAAATCATGTCGACCAGCAATCATAATGCACATTAGCTGGTCAGTCAAGTATTCTCCCCCTTCTTATTATTCTTATCCATTCTCATAATCATTTGCTATACTCCTATCTACACAGGAGAAATTTCCACTCAGTTGTATATCCTGTGTATGACCCACACCTTACAGTGACTACCAACAAAATCTGTAAAAAATCAAAAAATCACCAAAAAGAAAAAACACTCTATGTATATATATGTAATTATATTTTTAATATTTTATAATTAAACATATTCATTATTTTTAATATTAAGTTAATATATATAATAAATAATAAAAATGCATGTTTTTTTTACATTTTATTTATTCATTTTAACGTTTTTATTTTTAAGTATGTTTTACTTTATATTGATAATTTAATTAATTTTATATTACTGTAAAGACATTTAAAAAAGTCGATATTTTAGGAAACTATATTATTTACAACAATATTTTGGATTCAATATTTTTGTACTTACCTGTTTGTAGATAGGAAGTCGAAATTCTGTCATTCTATATTTTTTCATCAATATTTTGGCAGGTCGATATTCTGCTCCTCGATATTCTGTTAGTGATCCGTGCAAAAGGATACATTTAACATTAAATGGGCTTCTCATGGTGCAACACCTAAATCACATATGACTTAAACAAAATCTTTTCATTAACATTTTAGGGAAACGTTTAACTATGGTTACCCCTCTTCGTCTCATTACCACCTATCAGACATTACCCAGCCCGTCCTAGATATCACACCCTTGCTTCGGAGCTCCTTACCTGCTATAAAGTCTGATTCCTTCTTTCTGGAGATGGGTGATAGCTTCCACCAGGATGTTTGGCTCAGTTACAGGTCCTCTTGCACTCCCAAGCCAAAAATGAACTCAACTTTGATGGTGCATCTGCCTGCCTACCAAACTCTAATCTCATGTGCAAACAATAAAGACAAAATAGTGACCTTTGTTGTAATACAGTAGAGCAAGAAAGATATAGCCTCCTAGAGGCTGAATTGCACAATGTGAAAGCAGAAATTCTGGGATCAATCCCAGCTTCCCCACATGACCAAATTGTGTGATCGTAGATAAATATTTTATCTCACCAACCTCCTTTATCTTCATTAGCACATATGATAGTGTATTCAAATGCACGAGTTCAGGATGTCTCCTGTACAATCACATCTTGAGTTAGATGAAATACACTATATAGGAAGCCAGTAAAAATAGATTCCTGGAAAGGGGCTACTCTGATCAGATTATCGACAAGGCTAGATCTAAATCTATGTTAGTTAGTCGTGATGCTTTACTCAAGAAATATGTCAACACGGTATCTACCACAACCACCATCCCTGAATGCTCTGTGATTAAGACCCAAAACATGAATCAGGTCACTCCTTTCAGAATAATTGTGGGCTATAATAAACAACACAGGGAACTGCGTAGGATCATCAACAGTAATTGGCCCATCATCCTCAATGACCCTGTCATTGGAGCAACTCTTCCCAAGAAGGCATCTATTACATTTAGCCGGGCTCCCTCCATGAGGGATAAGTTGGTCAACATCAGCCCGGAAGTAATTGAGAAAACCACATGGTTGCAAATCAATAGTGGGTTCTTTAAATGTAAGACCTGTAAATCCTGTACCCACGGGATTAACAAAAAATCATATATTGATGGTTTCAGCCCCAAGGAACATCTGATTGATAAAGTACTCACATGTAAAACGGAGTATGCAATTTACATCTTAGAGTGTCCATGTTCGCTCAAATATGTAGGTAGTACTAAACACGCAGTTCACAAGCGTATCCTACAACATTTTAGGACTATTGCTAACCAAGATAATACGTACCCCGAGGCTAGGCAGTTTAAAGAACACCATCAAAGTGATAATAAAGGTCTTAAATTTTAATTGCGAACTCGGCAATCCTCACTTCTGAGGTGGTGCAGGCTTAGCGGCAGGACAGCCGCTTTAACATCATGCTCGCTGGGGAGGTCCAACTAGTAAGCTGCACTCAGACACACAATAGCTTTCCCCAAATCAGTTTTTATTTGGTATGAACAGCCATTCTTTCCAGTTTAATAGCGATGCGCCGCTGCACTGACGCGTTTCGAGGTAATCTCTTTTTCAAAGGGTGAAGCAGTCCGAGTGCATGCTGGGTGTTGCCTTCCATATTTAGCCGGATGCACTTGTAATGACATCCTAAGCCCGCCCCACCTCCGAAGTGAGATTTGCCGAGTTCGCGAATCACAGGGCTCTATATGCAGAACACAGGACTGGATAAGAACAGCCAGACTTCCTGGGGCTCATGGAGAGCCTTGAATTACATGTCATTACAAGTGCATCCATCTGAGGAATATAAGGGACTACACCTCCCAGCAAGCAACGTACTGCCAATCCATGGCATACGATATTGCATAAATATGGATTTCAATTTAATTCATTTTTTAGCTAATTTAACTTGGGTTATTCCCACTTTTATCTGTCTTAGCATTTAAATGTTTAACGTACATTGCACTGTTTTAAAAATATGTTTCATGTGTATGTATGCTTTCAAGATATCTTGCTTATCGAATAAAAGCGTTCAACCACCATAAATATGGAAGACAACACCCAGCATGCACCTGGACCGCTTCACCCTTTGAAATAGATCATGATGAATGGAAATACCTGACAGTGGAACAGCCAATGAACGCAACTATGTACTTCTTGCCAAACATTCATAAGAACCGAACGAGACCCCCGGATGCCCAATCGTCTCCGCAAAGGGGTCATTGTTTGAGCCCATAGCTAACTACGTTGATTTTTTTCTTTTACCATATGTTTCAAAATTGACTTCATTTATTAAAGATACAACGGACATGCTGAAACAACTGGATGGCATTCCGTGGATCTCCACTTACAAACTAATAACAATGGATGTCATCTTGTTGTATACAAACATAGATCACGAAATAGGAATCTCGGCCTGCACATTTTTTTTGCAGGAAAGGAATATCCAGTACACACGTCATAACCAAATGTTGGAGGAAATTATGAGAATGTGCTTGACTCAGAATGTATTCTACTTTGGAGAAGAAATCTATGCCCAAACCAAAGGTACAGCTATGGGCTTTTCTTTTAGCCCTAGTTTTGCCTGCCTCACCATGGGATGGTGGGAGCAGGAAATGGCTTGGCTAGCGGATAATGACGTCTTCGTGAACAAAACCATACTTTGGTTACGTTTTATTGACGACCTCCTGCTAATATGGGATGGAACAGAAGACGATTTCAAGAAGTACTTTGAAATCCTAAACAACACATCAACCAATCTCAAATTCACATTTGAAATGAGTGACAAAAGAGTAGTATTTTTGGATACTGAAATTTATATAGAAGGAAACCAGATTCACACTACTTTACATAGAAAAAAACGGCAACAAATTCAACTTTACATGCCAGCAGTTTTCATCAACAATGTCTATTTGAGTCCGACGAATATGCTCGGAAGAATCGGAATGGGAAGAACAAAGTGCATCAACAGCAAGGAGATTTGTGAGAAGAGGATATGCAAAAAAACACATAAAAAAAGGATGGGAAAAGGCAAAACAAATGAAGAGAATGGATCTGTTGAAGACCGCTAAGAATGAAGATAAGAAAGAAGAAATAGAGCCTATCAGATTCATCACAACCTTATCAAAAGAGTCTACGCAAATCAAAAACATTCTGAAGAAAAATTGGAAGATTCTCAAATTGGACAGCACCGTAGGCCCAATAGTGGGAAAAGCCCCACAAATAACATATCGACGGGCACCCAATTTGAAAGATCTTTTGACTCACAGTCACTTTTGTAAAGAGAAAAAAACATCATGGCTACAAAGTACTGGTTTAAAAAAATGCTACAACTGCAAGGTTTGCCAAATAGCCAAGACTGTACAGAATGTGATGATGGCAAATGGAAAAATCTGGGCGATCAAAGATCTAATACCATGCATATCCCAATATGTAATTTATGTCATCGAGTGCCCATGCTATCTGAAATACGTGGGCAGTACTAAATGTGAATTAAAGAAAAGGATGTTAGAGCATGTAAGAGCGACGATACATCTGGACAGAAGCAATGCCGTAGCTAGGCACATGGAAACTCACCATGATGGGAATTGGAAAAATTTGATTTTCTATGGAATCGACACAGTGAAAAAGCCAAAACGAGGTGGCGACAGAGAAAACCTGTTGAGAATGAAAGAGTTGATTTACATTCTAAATCTACGCACAAAGAATCCACATGGACTAAATCAAAGTGAAGAGATGTACATCCATTTGTAAATATTGTAAATATTGTAAATATAGTAAATGAAATCTGTTATAGAATGTTTAAAATTACAATAGGGCAACATCCACCCTAGTCTTTTGCATCACAGAAATTCCTAGGTTTAATCACAAATTTATTTAAGCACCAGAATCCCAGTACCACCTCATTAGTGTTTACACTTGTTTTCACATTAAAAAATCTTTTTGCAACAACATCATTTAGAGAGGTTAAATATGAATGAAATATAGGAAATCAAATTTTTGATTTGGGACAGGAGGCATATCTAATCTGAACTTGGCCACCGGAGGCATAAGAATGAAAATTGACACCACCGAAGGCGGGAACAGTCGAAATGAATTTAATTGAAGATGTCATTTTAACGGAAGAGTAATCTCCTGTTTAAATTCAATTGTAGTATAATAATGAATGAAGGTTTATGCCACTGAAGGTAGATACGGTTGAAATGAAGGTAATTTGAAAAGCTTGCTCAATGAATGAGTGAACCTCCTGCTTAATTTTAATTTCAATTTAACTTTAATTCTAATTTCAATTAAGGTAGACTCTAAATGTAATTTGTATTGGGTTCACGTTAGAAATTAGGCTTTGCAAATCAGAGTCACTTTTTGTTAATTTTTTGTTAATCATTTGTTTTTGACTACATCAACCATAATGCCCCAGTATTACAATCACAGGATATGACATCATGTAACAAAGTTTTGTTAAATAGCAGGAAACTTCACTGGGGCGGCACCGTGAACAAGTTCTAAGTTAGAATGAAACGCGTTGGTGTGTTTGTTTGCCAAACCTGATGGAATAAAACAGCTTTGAACTTTAACAAACCGTGTTGCTGTGGTGCGACCCATTTCTTCTTGGAAAAGAAGTGTTGTGGATATATGATGACATCATCCAGTGAATGTGGGTTGCTTCGTTATTTAAATATGCATTATATATATAGCAATTGGCATTGAATAATGAGTAGATATAGAAAAATAAATATTTGGATGAAGGATTTAGTAGCAATGTAATTGACTGTTTACTTTACCAATTTATAGTGTCTCACTAAATATAGTGGTTAGTTACTAAACGGCGTGAATATCTGTATCACTTTGTCAGTTGTTGTGTAAACTGGTTCTCCAGTTGGTTACTAGCTATGTGAAAGTCTATATTAGTTGTTGATTAGTTAACTGAGTATTTGTATGGGAGAGTGAATGTGTGTGTGGTTCGGTGGGGGGGGGTGTGACTGCCCAAAGATGTGTGAATAGTTGATTCACTAGATATATGAAGTTAAAACTACATGTTCTAACAGTTGTTTGGGTGAGTGAATATATTTATGGGTGTGGTGATGACAAATATATTTCTCAATGGTACATGTCCAACAAACTAGAAAAATAAAAGGCAGTGTATGTGTCAGTTGTTGTATATAAATAAGTATACATAAGACTCAATGATTGTGTGAGTGACTGTATGGATAACTTTATACTTGTAATAATGATTTTATAATTCACAAAGTATGACTTACTATCTAAATGAATAGATGAAGTTGTGTTTGTATAAGTGTGTAGCTAAATAAGTATGTAAGAATGATCCATTATTTGCATAAGTGAGTAGGATGACTTCATATGTGAATAGGTTGTTTGCTGGTGTGTAATGTTGATATAGCTGTATAAGTATTTTTGATAGTGTTCTATTGTCATTGACAGCATGTATGAGTGAATCTACAGGTAAGTGATTAGATGTGTGTATACATCTAGGAATCACTGAGTGGGTTTTTAGATACTTGTATTGCTGTGTCAATGGATTCAAATATTATACTCTGTATTTTACAAAGAGTGATGAAAGATTTTACTAGAGTATGAAAAGGTGTATGTGGATTGTCATGTGGATGATGTCATCAGTGATGTCATTTGAGATGTCATCAGTGATGTCACTGACCATGTCATGAATGATGTAATATGTGATATCATCAGCAGTGGATTGCGGGTGCGCGAAATATAGTTAGTACAACTAACTATATAGGAGCCATTTCAATGGTTTTTTACATGCTTATTCCTAACTATATAAGGCCTGAAACCTATGGGTTTTTCAGTGAATTTCAAAGGTTTTTTATATGCTAATTCCTAACTATATAAGGCCTGAAACCTATGGTTTTTTTAGTGAATTTGCAAGGTTTTTTTAATGCTAATTCCTAACTATATAAGGTCTGAAACCTATGGTTCTTTCAGTGAATTCGCAAGGTTTTTTAAATGCTAATTCTATTAGCGGATAACATTTAAATACGTTAATATCCTTGTGGGACCACCTGAGCAGCCCTAGGGGGTCAGGTTGTTTCTACCCTCCCCCCTTTTTGCATTCTACACGTTTGTTTTGTGCCTCGGTCTACCTAGCACAAGATGAATGCCAACACTTCCTGGTTAGAAGTATTGACAGCCAATGAGCATGCTGCTTTCCTGTGAAAGGCATGCTGATTGGCTGCCACTGTCTATCAACACTCCAAACCAGGAAGTGTTGGCAGCCATCTTGTGCCTCGGTAGAACCAAGGCACAAGAAAGCAGATGTAAAACACGCAAAGGGGGCAGGGTAGAAGCCCCCTGACCCCCTAGGCCTGCTCAGGAGGTCCCACAAGGACCCCACAGGCCCAAAAATATTTATTTTTCTGTTTTTCCCCGTGGTGCGCTCAGGGTACGCGTACCTGTAAGCGTACATGGCAGCGCACCAAGAGCGTACTCCGCGAAATTTTCAACAAAACAAAATAGTTTTTTTGCCCTTCGGGGTCCTCCTAGGCCCCCCCTGCGAAAACCTAGGGGGTCAGGGGGTCTCTACCCTGCCCCCTTTTAGAGTTTTCCCCTTCTGTTTTTCACCTCTTGTGTCTCTTTTCTACCGAGACACAAGATGGCGGACTCTCCGGACCATTTGGAATATTGACAGACACCCGAGAGCCAAACAGCTTTCCGCTCGTGATCTTCCGTACTATAAACAACAGATATCCCAACTGGTATCATTCATAGGCAAATATTAGGGATATGCACGCAACATTATCCACAAGGAAAAACAAGGAGCCTCTATTTAGTCATAGTATGTGCTCTTGGCATCATTTATAGAAACAATTGAAGAAAATTGGGAAGGAAAACAAGGTGGATAGTACAGTTATAACAGCACTGTAGTACATAAATGTAAATAATTGGATCAACCCAAGTGGCACAATGTGCTCGTGGTTTGTGAGTGAAAACCAAGGTAGCAGCTCTGGTGACAGTGTGAGCAGCGTGAACAGCGCAACGTGACTAGTGTAAAAATTATTATATACAGTGAATAGTTATCACAGTGTGGTTCTGATGAAATTCAGTGGGAACAGTTATATCACAATTCTTTTTCATAGTTCATGAACCACTTTGTGAGGAAGCGCCTATGATTGCGCTGGTGTGTCGACGGCGTTTTGATCCATAGGAATCAGGATCATCTTCAGGACAAGGATGGGTTGAAGACAGTGCGTATGTCACAGTAGACTGCTGTGGAGCCAATCTCAGCTGAGGAACGTGGTACTCAGGGCGGAGAATCAGGCCGGTGTCCGTCTCTCAGGCGCCGAACTAGCTGTGGAGGCTGGTCGGTAGAGGAAGTGCTCAGTCCGGCGTTGTGGAGGAGTCGATCCCGACGTGATCGAACTCGGGGGAGTAAATCTCTCCTCTGCTAAGAATCAGCAGAAGGATTGATTGCGGCTGGCGTGGCGCGCCGGGTGCGCTCCCCGGTACGCGTACCGGTAAACGCTCGAAGCGCGCATATAGATATATATGTGTTTTTGAAGTTAATTTTCATAAAAACCACTGGAGCAATTTTCACCAAATATAGAAAAGGCACTTCTGCGTACCAGTCCCTACAATTTTGCAAAGTTTGGTGTAATTCCATTCAGCGGTTCGGGCTGTAGCCGTGTCTGAACGTCCTATGGAAATTAACATGGGGAAAACACGTTTTGGGACCCCCCTTTTTTCTCGGCCCCCGCATGACGAATCCCCCCAAAACTTTCAGGGAAGGAGCCGAACTGAGCTGGCCAAAATTTTGGAAAATTGCACGCAATTTCCTCAATCGACGCCAAAGTTATTCCCAATAGAATGTTGCAGATTTCCTATGGTAACTAGGTCCTAACTAGGTTCTAACTATATATACCTACTGGCTATCGCCAGTAGGTAATATATATATATATATATATATATATCATGTTCGCTGGGGAAGTACAACTAGTAATACCTGCAACTGAGAGTTGCTTCCTAGATCACTAATGGCACTGTCGTCACAGTGGAAGCCAAACTCCTCTCAATACTGTAATATAAGTTTATGCGCCAAGGTGAAATGCTTCACCAGGATAAAATATACACTTTTATTTCAATGGGAATGTTTGCTCGACTTAGGTACAAGCTTTTAAGGCCAAGCCAGACTTCCTGGTCCGGCTCTGACTGGACTGTTTTGTTAATTTGTTGGTTCTCCCACCTCTACCACTCCCAGAGCCCCTCCATTAACCCAAGAGAACACTGTCTCTAAAAACAAAATGCAATATTTTGAAACACTGTGGAGAAAGCAGATCTGCACTGGAGAGAGAGTGGCCTAGCACTTGATGCAAGCAAACCCTTTCACCTGTGCTTGCTTCATGGGCAGAGTGTGGTGATTCAGGGCTTGTTGGGCTTGCAACTATCTATTTGCTGTGCTGTACACTGCAGACAACATTGCAAGAACACGCACAGGGACATTCGTGCACGCAGACAGGGCATCTAGTATGTGTGTTTTAGAAACGCTTACATTAAATGCAGGCCCAGGGTCAGATTGGGACCAAAAATTGGCCCAGCAACCCCAGAAAAATGGCCCACAGTGGAGGAGTGCAGCCTTTCGCAAAACATTGCTTGGTTAGTATCAAGCGTCTAATTTTGGGAGAAATGTGGGGTAAATTAAGCATTGTAAAGCTTGTAGGGTCAGGACAGGAAATACTGCAGAAGTTAAAACTGAATAATTATAGCAGTCTCAGCATTGTGTGCAATGTAGTGCAATACCCATTCCCAATCAACTGTGCCCTTTACCCAAATAATCATATAAATCACAAATTGAACACCAAGCCAAGGGGGAAATGAGCTAGGTAAGGATCTCTGGGAAAAGAACCTACAATGACAAAAAGAAGGGACTCTGAAATTCTTCTTCATGATGATTCAATATGGAGGGGTTTTAATGAATGAACACTCAGTTTCAGTGGCAGCCCTGCCTTGTTTCTGCCCCCTTCTTTAGGTCTCACCTGATACAGCGCATGCGCTATAGCTTGCAAGTCAATTTGTTAACTTACAGTGGACTTAGAGGCTGTCCATCGCTTACGTTTGGTTGGGTTCATCCTCATTCTGATTTGTTTGCTTCTCTTTGATCAGCACGGGCTGGCTTCCCTTACTCTTTTGTGTGTTTGTCCCTACCTGAAGCATGACAAAGTACTTGCGTTCATCCATTGCTTGTGCTTTTGGAACTAATTTTTTCGTTTTTGTCGAAGCACTACATAAGAGTGCATGTCCTTGAAGGACATCCCCCTCCTGGGCTGCACTGCACCCTTCCTTACCCGTGTGCTTTTGACCCCCTTGCTTCTGTTGCTTGCCCCGACTTGCTGTCTGTGTTGTTGCTCGCCACCTCCAGCTGTTCATGGTGTTGCTTTCCCCCTTCCACCTTCCATGTTGCTGGTTGCCTTCAGTTGCTGTCTGGGCTGTTGCTTGCACCTCTCTTCCTCCGGATTGTTGTTTTCCACACTGTGTTGTTTTTCCTTCCATTGTCCATGTTACCTTTCATAACAAAAAACAAATGCTAGGACGTGGCTAGTGGTGGCTGCATTATACAGCTTTAAAAATAAAATCATTAATCTCTTCCTCCATCCCTCCTGTTGTTGTTGCTTTCCTCCATCCCCATGGTCACTGCTTGCCCCCACCCAGCTGCTATTACAGAAAAGTGTCCTATGACGAGGACACGACTGGCTTCGTCATGGTGCTTTTTTTTCAATTTCAGCCATGCAACACAGCACCGGGTTGCCAATAGCTTACATAGCTGGGATCTATTAGCTTTGCCAATGTGTAGTGAAGAGGAAGCGTGAGTCTTGTTCAAGATATGTATTTATTTAAGTTAAGTATTACTCGTAATGCCGTCAGCTTGTCAACCTGGACGCCGGCTCGCTCTGTCAACATTCCAGAGCGAGCGCCTGGCAGACCAGGGGAATATACCAACTTGAGCTCAGAAGGAGGGGGAGGGAGATAGGGAGAACAGGGAGTGGATAAGGGTTAACAGTGGTTACAACACATCATCCTCCTTAAGGGAACTGACATTTAGGAACAGGGGAACTAAAGATGGGTACTCCTGTGGTCCTATGACTTAATGTGTGTGTCTATCTCATTATGTACTGTTTGTGCCACTGAGGAGAGGTCCTCCACCTGTCACTCCTTCTGTCTAGCCTGATGTTTTCCCTGATTTCTTTACCTCCTGCTCCTCTCATTACTGTCCTAGGTTCTCTCACCTCTGCTGGAACCACTCGATCATGACTCCATAGTCTACCATCATCCACTACCACAGAGTTTCTGTTTTGCTGCTGGATGGTCTTGGGTGCATAAAACTTGCTGCCACCATTCCACAGTCTCTCTGGTTTCTTTACATAAACACCTTGTCCTTCCTGAACTTTTCTCTCCTTCACTCCCCACTTCTTATCATACCACTCCTTGTATTTCTGCTGATTGTCTTCAATTCTCCTCTTGATCTCCTTGTGATCGGTCTCCTTGGTTTGTTTTCTCCCCATCCAACTGGGTGTGAGTTTTGTGCCAGCTTTTCTTCCCCACAGCAACTCAAAGGGTGTGCATCCAGTAGTGGATTTCGGCGTGGTGTGATATGCCCACAACATGTCCCTTATAGCTTCCTCAATGTTCTCCCCCACTTGGTTGGCCAATTGTATGCACTCCTTCAACATACGGTTCACTCTTTCCACCTTTCCGTTTGCTTTGGGGCAATACAGCGGCGTGCGAACATGGGTCACCGAACAGTCTTTGAGGAAACCCTTCATCTCTTCTGAGGTTAGCTGTACGCCATTGTCTGTCACCAATGTTGAGGGTATGCCTTCTTGGGTGAACACCTCTTTCAAGAAATCAACTATGGCTTTGGTGCTCACATTGTGAACTGTCTTGCAGGTTATCCAGCTTGAGAAGTAGTCTACTAGGACCAATAAGTACTTGTCCTGGGAACCTTTGCCATGGATTGGACCCGCTATGTCGAAGCCTAACTTGCTCCACGGCACCTCCGGAACTTCAACTGGTGACAACGGTGCTCTCCTCATGATCTTGGATTTGTCACTCAGGGCGCATGCATAGCAGTCACGCACCTTGTCCTCCATTTCTCTGTCCATGGTAGGAAACCAGTAGTCCGCACGAAGTCTGGCTTTGCACAAACTTCTGCCTAGATGTCCCTCGTGAGCCAACTCCACTACTTTACTTCTTAATGCTTCTGGTGGGACCACTTTCCCTGATTTCAGTATTAGGTCCCCTTCCACCGAAAGATCCTCCCTCACGTTCCAATATGGCTGGATCTCTGTCTCCATGTCTTTGCATTTCTTGGGCCATCCAGATAGTATATAACTCTTAACCTTTTTCATTACTTCATCCTGTTCCATCTGGGTTTCCCATGACGCCTTTTCCACTGCCGCTAAACGCACTTCCAGGATTGAGTCATTCTTCGTTTCCTCCACCTCTTCTCCGTCTGCAGGTGCTCTTGATAGGAAGTCAGCAACTCTATTTTGTTGCCCAGGTATATAGGATACCCTGAAGTTGTAAGCTTGTAGACCCACTGCCCATTTAGCTATCCTAGGCGTCATGCTTTCCATGTCCTTCTTGGTGAACAGTGAGACCAAGGGCTTATGGTCGGTCTGAACTTCAAAAGAAATACCCCAAATGAAAAACTTGTAGTGACAGATGGCCCAATAGACAGCTAGAGCCTCCTTCTCTATGGTGGAGTAATTCTTCTCAGATGCTGTGAGAGTTCTTGAAGCAAAGGCTATCACGTTTGTCTGGTTGCCTTCTCTCTGTGCCAGTGTTGCCCCTATGCCTCTGTTGCTGGCATCCGTAGAGATGACGGTTTCACCATTGGGATCAAACTTCCCTACATACGGGGCTTCAATGATGGCCTTCTTTATGCACTTCATCGACGCATCCTGTTCTTTTCCCCATTCAAAAACACTGTCCTTCTTTATCAAGTCTCTTAATGGTTGTGACACCATTGCAAAATTCCTTATGAATTTGGCCATGTATTCCGCAAGACCTAGGAAAGATAGAATGTCCTCTTTACTCTTGGGAATGGGAGCATCCTCCACTGCCTTCACTAAATCATGTTTGGGTTTGATACCATCTTCAGACAGGGTATGTCCCAGATAATCCACTGAGCTAACTCCTAGTTTGCATTTTGAAGGCTTCGTGGTGAAGCCCACTTCTTTCAACTTTCCCAACACCCTTCTAGCCATTTCATTGTGTTCTTCTTCTCCACTTCCAAAAATCAGGATGTCATCTTGGAAGCAGACAGTGTTCCTACAGTCTTTTAACACATGTTGCATGACTCTTTGAAAGGCAGCAGCCGCCAATGCCAATCCAAATGGCATTCTCAGGAACTTAAAATTTCCAAATGGGGTGGTGAACGCTGTCAGTATTTGGGAATCTGGGTGAAGTTTGATTTGGTAATAGGCAGAGGATAGGTCCAGCACGCTAAAATACTTGGCACCCCTGATTGTGCTTAGCATTTCCCCTATCCTAGGAAGAGGGAACCTGTCCACAAGGATATTCGCGTTAAGGTCCCTCAGGTCCACACAAAGTCTTATGCTGTTCCCTTTATCTTTGGCCATGATGACAATCGGGGCCAACCAGGCTGAACTCTCAATCTCTGTGATGACTCCCTCCTTGACTAGCCTCTGAAGTTCCTGCTGGAGGGGCTCTCTCATGCGTAAAGGTATAGACCTGGTCTTGTGCACCACCGGCACCGCCCCTTCCTTTAGCACAATCTTGTGCATGTAGTTCTTAAATACCCCCAATCCATCACTGAACACTTCCTTGAATTCATGGGTGAGATTCTCTGATATGCCTTCCTGGTCAATTAACAACACCTGCTCTTTGTTGTTTGGATCAAGTATGATTCCTAACTGCTTCTGATGTTTCCAGCTTAATATGGTTGAGCCTTTCGTGGATACATACACCTTCCCTACAGTGTGTCTATCCTTGAATGAGATTCTCATGGTCACCATTCCTTCAAGGGATATCTTCCCTTTGTTGTAACCCTTGGGACTAATGTCTGGTGGTAACAATTTCACAGGATGGTTGGCAAACTTATCTTCAAACACTTTCTTATCTACTAAGGTATAAGGGGAACACGAGTCAGCATACATGCTAAACATCACTCCGTCAAGTAAAACATCACATTTAGGGTAAACCTCATCACTGTTGTCCTCCTCATCCCCCACTTGAAAAATGTATGATTTTTCCCTTTCCTCTTCCTGGGATGACTCCTCAATGACATGCACAGCCCTGCCAGTGGCTTTACATACTTTGGAATAATGCCCCCACCTGTTGCATTTCCTGCACTGTACATTCCTTGCAGGACACTTCCAGTTATTTGCCAAATGATTGGGACTACCACATTTGTAACACACTGTGGAACTGGGCTTGCTGCGATTAATCTCTTTACTCTTGTCCCCTACTTTACAAACTGTTTCACTCTCAGAACTAACTTTGCTTTCAGATCTCTCTCTGTATATGCCCTCAGTGGCTTTCATTTCCTTCATGCAACGTGCTGTGTGCTCTAAACCCTTCGCTATATTTATTGCCTCCTCAAGATTGGGGTTCTTAGTCAGTAACTCCTCTTGTATCTTGGTTTCATTGGTGCACCTCACCAACTGGTCTCTTATTAAAGAGTCCGTGAGTTGACCAAACTCACATGTGGCAGACAAGCCTCTCAACACAGCTATATAATTGCTCACTTTTTCCTCCCTCTTCTGTACTCTCTTAAAGAACTTGTGTCTTTCCATCACCACATTTATTTTCTCCTTAAAATGAGCTGCTAATTCCCTCAGCGTGCTTTCATAAACATTGACCCCTTCTTCTACCTCCTCTTGCTCATCCTCAATCAATCTCCCTGTTATGTCTTCATATATTTTCCTCCCATGTGTGCCCGAGTTATGTAGCAATATATGTTGTTTGCGTATATTGGTGTAGTTGCTGCCCCCAATAGCTATTAAATAAGATTTGAAGATACCTTACCACCTTCTCCAAGGGATAACTGGTTCTCCTAATTCATTAAGAAAAGGCGGGGGCTGGCTCATTCCTGCTCCAGCCATTGCCATAAAGTTCCTGAAATCCTATTGTTTCTAAGGTTATCTAAACTGCTCAACAGTGCTCTAAAGACTTGGAAATGACCCTTTTACCACGGATTTGCTGAGGTTCCACACTGAGCAATACACATATATTCACCTCAATAACGAAATATATCACAGAAACCCACACTTTCCTATTTTGTAATGAAATACTGGCACACTTGAGGAAAAACAAAATTAACACTGAGGTTCATGAAGTCCTCTTTCTGCTTCTACATATAGAAATTTAGTCCCATGTAACTGCCTGCTTCCCACCAGCAGGCGGGGACTTCCTGTGTAGAGACTTCCCCTCAAAGAAAGTAGATCCTGTCAGGAAGACGATTGGAAATGAAGCTGAGGTAACCGTTCATGCGCTTCACCAAACAGCTGCCACAGAAGCCTTCAACGCTGCTCGCACAAGTTCAACAGAAGCGGGAAACGAGGATGGACCTCCACGTCACCACTTATCTCAGCAAGAGATCACCGGTGAGCGCTCTGCATAGCGCGGTGTTTATCAGCGCCGTCAGTCCAATGCGCGCAGGGAGCTTGAGGTGAAGCCAATGAGACTTTCTTTAATCCTGCTCGCATGTAACCCACACGCGCCAGGGCGTAATGCAGGGTGATTTCCTAAAGACGGCTCGCCGCAGGAAAGCCAGGTAAATAGTACTGCCAGCCGCCCCTCACAGAGCACTCTTCCCCTTCATTCGCGGCCCGTGCCCGACCCGGCACCACGGTGTGAGCGATGACAGGACGCACCACACTTCAATCAGCTGCAACTCTCCCTTAACTGCAGCGTAAACGGAGGCAAAGCGATGCCCGACCTGGCAACCGTATTAACCACCAGCCCTCTCCAAGTGTTATTTAAGTCTTTACTAAATAGTCTGTAGACTTGCTTCGTCTATCCTTTCCTCCTTACTTGCAAAGCTCGGGCAGCAGTTGGTAACAGCCAGCATCAGTCACACGCCTGCTTTCTCCATTCAACCGGCTCCGTGATTTCTCCTACCGTCGACAAGCATAAATTAATTTCCAGGGAAACGGCAAAAACTGTCCCTGGCCCAGTCTTCTCCACCTCGTCGCCAAGAAATGTAGTGAAGAGGAAGCGTGAGTCTTGTTCAAGATATGTATTTATTTAAGTTAAGTATTACTCGTAATGCCGTCAGCTTGTCAACCTGGACGCCGGCTCGCTCTGTCAACATTCCAGAGCGAGCGCCTGGCAGACCAGGGGAATATACCAACTTGAGCTCAGAAGGAGGGGGAGGGAGATAGGGAGAACAGGGAGTGGATAAGGGTTAACAGTGGTTACAACACAATGCTTGCTTTTAATATGAGCAGTAGTGTATAATAACATATTACTCACTACTAAGAAGACTTTTCTGCATCCAAAGAACCCGTATTAACTACTTTAGAATAAAGAACATGGAGAAAAAAATAATATGGTTCTATGCCGATGCCTTGCAGTTGCATGCTGCGCCTTAATGCTAATTCATAGCTCTCTGTGCTACAGTGGAAGGGTTGTAAACTATGAACTGTTAGTAAGGATAGGATTTCTGTGACAAAGCTAGTAACCCACATGCCTAAGTACATAAAATACAAATCTGCAATCAGCATGTTACATGTTGTATTTTGCAGCAAGCACATGAACTCTCTGTGCTAACTTATCAAAACTGTTATCAGATAAAAGCACTGATCTTTTCGGCAAGTACTTTTGCTGGCATTTGAAAAACGGAACATGTGCAGGTAACCTACTTATTGAAATTGGGGTCGAGCTTAAAATGTACCAATGGTGACAGCACCTCACCTGGCCTCCCAGCCAGGCCTCTGAGCCTTTGCACACTCCCACAATCACCATGGCCTGAATGCGTGGGGTCAGCTGAAAAAAATTGCTTCTGCACTGTGCTAGCCCCCTAGGGCTGACGTGTGAATGGCCCAAAAAGTAGAGCAAAACCTGGCCTCTCAGGAAGGCCTCTGAATAGTACCTGCACTCATGCCTACCACGGGATGAATGTGAAGCTTCGGCCTGGGAGGGAGCACGGGAAAAACACAGCTTTTAGGCTGCTGATCGGCCATAGGGCGAAAACACCTGGCCTGTACGCCCAGTGTGGCTTTCCAGCCTCATCACAGTTTCTTCTCCCCCACCTACCA
Organism: Lissotriton helveticus; assembly: GCF_964261635.1. Classification (NCBI taxonomy): domain Eukaryota; kingdom Metazoa; phylum Chordata; class Amphibia; order Caudata; family Salamandridae; genus Lissotriton; species Lissotriton helveticus. Next base: position 205,292,815 of record NC_136065.1, read on the forward strand.
TGGCCTCAGTGTGAGTGCTTGACAAGAGTAGTACCACAAAAACACTGCTTTTATGGTGAGCTGTTTTAGTTAGCGAGCCCTGTCTCCCACAGGGGCAGAGTTGTGAATGGCCTAATGACCAGAGCAACACCTGCCCCGCCCCTCTCACATCTATCAAGGCGCAGTGTGACAGAAGGGCAGGAGGGAATGTGGAATAGCACTGCTTGTGAGGTCTGGTGAAGATGGCCTAAAACTACAGCCACAAAACTGGCCTCTCACTCATCTCAGTTCCCTACCTCTACGCACACCGTTTTGTGCTGCAACCCTCCTCCACATTCCATAGTGACCTAGTCAGGTGGCTATAGTAGGGGCTAGGTGGCCAGTAGGATATTGTCGGTGGTAGTCCGCTATGAAACCGGCCCACAGGTGACACTCAGGCATCGGCCAAATGTGCGCTTTGCCAATCCATCCCTGGCTGCTACCCACATTACTAACCTTGACTCCCATCGGCTGTGCTACAGTTTCACTATCACCACCTTCCTCATCAGTCTGACTTCAAACAAGTGCAGCCCTACTCTGCTATACCAGCAGGAATCCTTCTCTTAGATTTCCTACAGTGAATATATGCTTATTAGCAGGCCCTGCCCACACTCCTGCAGTGCTATTGAGTGTCAAATATCACAGTGTGACTCGAGCCCCTCCCAAACTGCCTGCCAGCTCCGAATAAATGCGTATGGACCGCACCGTAGTTAGCACACCGAGGGTAGATTATCACTCAATTATTAGAAGTGCTTCACGAAAACGGACTGACTCGTCAGGTGTGTCGCGCTTCTTTTTGTACAAGCCAAATTTCACTGAGCTTGGCTTGCTACCCCATGAGTACTGGTACTCTCTTTGGACACTGAGAAGTTCTGGTACTCAGGGGCAGAAAATGTAGAAGTGCCTGTAATTAGTACCGGTGAGAGCCGGCCCATTTAAAGCGCCGAGTTTAGGAATAATCACAAACATGAATGATTGCGAGCATTATCAAACTCCACTCTGACCATGAAATGGTGAGAGATTTAGTCGTACCTGTGACAGGAGTAAATCTCTTTGTGGGTGGGAAAGGAAGGATATACCTTAAAAATTAGCAGGGGTGTAGGTAGGAGAAGGGGGTAAAAATATATGTCCCAGAATAGAAAAAAATGTGCTTTGCATATATGCAATAGATTAGCAAGCATGATTGTACAACGCATACAATTATTCAGGCGCAAATGCCTACGGACAGGCAAAAGCAGGAAATCGGAAAATGTTTTCCTCAAGTGCACGTAAAAACCTGTAACAGGTGTAGCCTTTCAGTTTTACTTCCGGAATGATTTGTGAATACACAGAAGTTGTAAATCTCCACCCATGCAAGGGAGTAACTTTGGGTGCAAATTTGTAACTTATTTGTGATCGGTCCCTAAGAGTCCACAAACCAATAGAAAATATGATAATTTTCAGAGCAATGTGCAGACGCTGGACCAGGGGATAACTGTGCCGGACTTCTCATTTTCTTAGAAGGACATCACTGGACAATACTGGCAAGTCTTTGCACTTGCACTTGCCGGTGTGATTATCCTGAGGGACACACGTTTTCCCCATCCAGCGCCGAACCTCTTGGTGTGGCTTGACAGCATCCCAGTACTGCACATCACTAGTATCACAGCCCTGTGGAGAAGTGCTGGCACTGTACTTTAATATAAAGCAGGTCTGTTTGCTCAGTGGACTAGAGCATTTACTGCAGGGATCGTTGACCTTATTGGATACTAGTTTAAATCCAGGCTGGGCCAATGAGCCCCTCACATTTCTGAAGTCATCAAAGGTAAAGCCACTGAAAAGAGTGATATTCCACATTTGGGGGCCGATTAGGATGGCGGACGGACTTGCGTGCCTGCTGCTTTGTGCACGCAAATGCAGGGGGGTACCATAGGTACCTCCCATGTGCACCCCCCATTCACTCAGGGGGCCCGCAACGGGCCCCCAAAGTGAATGTCCGTATGCTTTTCCATGGCGGAAAAGCCGCCGTGGAAAAGCAGTTTTACACGACCATCATAATATGGTGGACGGTGTCTCATAGACACCGCCTGCCATGTTATAGCTTTTCCGCCGCGGTCGGAAGCCGACCGCGGCGGAAAAGCGGCGGACGGAATTCCAGACCCACCAGCCATCCTAATTTGGCGGTGGGTCTTTGGAGCCTCCGCAGAGGATTTTCCGCCTCCTCCGGGCCGGAGGTGGCTTCCGCCGGCCCGGAGGAGGCAGAAAATCCTCCATCCTAATCGGCCCCTTGGTATTTGCCTGACGGTCCTATGGTTGAACATGCACTTTACAAACCACTTACGGTATCAGAATAGTAAAGCGGACCTGCTGAGAGATGTTCAGAATGTATGCACCCTAATATGGTAACGGTGACACGACTGGTTCTACATTTGACTATTATAGCATGTAAGTTTACTTTCTCAGTGCCCAAACAGCATGTATGAATGACGCTGAACAGTAATCATTACTGCAACCATCCGCCATCCTATAAAGAAACATTTCAATACTGGAATTAATATTAATAGCAAACTGAACAGAGGCCTTCAGCCTCATTCCTCTATATGGTTATGGAACTCCTAGTGACTTGCAATATCCTTATAATGTGCAGCAGGGGGCCCTTTATACCTTATATAATCTATCAGCTGGCATACAGGAATGAATGATTCTGCTTGTAAACTGCTAGTTTATTGCCCCAGCAATTATTTTCTAGAGATTTCAATGGCTTGTCCTTAACTCGCGTCCGGGCCAGCAGAACCTCATTGTCCGCAGTCTACATAGGAATACTGCAAATGAGCGGGTGTCACCCACCTGAGTGACATCCTATGCTGACTGGAGCCTGAGGAGGCAGGTCCCGGAGCCTCATGCATCAGAGCAGTAGAAAAATACGCGATTCAACAGCAGCCGTAACCTGGGCGTCAATTCAGAACAGGTGCGTCAACTCTGGTGCTCATGTCAGACAAGAAGATAGGCAGATGCCTTCACACTCTTTCTACTTTTCTCCAGAGGGTCCGAAGACCCTAGGTGTTGTAACCAAAGATTCACTCACTCACAAAGCGTACGCATGCATCGTGAACACTTTAGAGACACCAGTGGTAAAGAGCGAAAACTGCAGTTTTTAGTGAACAAAGTCTGAAGTTTACCTCTGGTAATCCTATTACTTGAGTAGTTACATTGTTTACTTGCTTAGGAAGTAGGATGTTTGCTTCAGAACAGGGTGGCATCAATAATAGTTCAGGGAATTCTCAATCCGTATCCCCCTTTCAATGGGTCACTATAGGTTTGCGTGCGGAATCTGAGGTCCCTGGAGATTGCTTTATTTATTGGCAGATGAGAAGCTACAGTCTTCATTGTGCTATGGGTGAACCACATGCAGGAATAATCCTGTCACCACAAAATAAATCTTTTGTCCACAACAAGTATTGTCAAAGCCATTCAGTAAGGGTTTAGAGGTCGAATGCATGCAGTACCAGCACATTAGAGTGGGAGGGAGGCAGCAGGAGTGGACACAGAGCACTATAATTGTTAAGTAGTCCCTCATACACTTCAATAAAAGCACACAAGTGGAGGTGGAAGGATACACACAAACAGCTAATGGCATTAGGTGAGAGATAAAAACTCAACTGGGCTCAACCAAAACATGATTGACAATATCTCAAGCCAATGGCTCAAAGAGGATGGTCAAAGAAAGCAAATCACTCAATGGGGCTGACCTAAAGACCCTCTATTTATATTGTTAACAATAGCTCTGATTGTAAGTCATACTATCAAAATTCAGACCTAAAAAAACACATTACACTCCCACCAGGAACATTTGTTCCACTTTGTAACACCTAGTCACACAAACAAGTGGAAATAACACGGTGAAGGATCCCTTGGAGTACTGGGCACAAAAGACTGGACACATCAGGCAGCTAACCCACTCCTCCCTAATCAGTGTGAAACCAACTATCTCTGGTTCAGAAAACTTCATGAAAATGAATTTGTGAAACAATTTTCCTAAATCCATTCTTCAAAAAACAGATTAGAGGTTTCATCTCCTTCAGCTGGACTCTAACAACCAATTGTCACACAGTCACCAGTTGGAATCAAAGATCCATTTTCAAGTGTTTTCCTGATGTTAGAGTATTTCACTAAATCCAGCAATTCAGAGGCATCAATCGAAAGTGTTGTGCAATTTACTGATAAGGCCCATGATTCTGTAACAGTTAGCCCCTTCCGTGCTCATGACGAGCTCAGCTCGTCATGAGGCACGGTCGCGCTGTGCTCATGACGAGCTCAGCTCGTCATGACATGCGCAGCGCTCACACGCGGGGCTAATTCCCCCGCTGTGCTGAGCGTTCTATAGAAACGGCGTGGTCATGACGAGCTCAGCTCATCATGAGCACAACGCCACCGTGCTGCATGACGAGCTGAGCTCTGCGAGCACCCCTCCTCCCCCCAGCACAGCGGGGGAATTAGCCCCGCGGGGAAGGGGTTAAGCAGCACCCCTATACATTATCTGTTGATAATGGATCGGAATGAATTGTTCTCGCTACTCACCCTCTCATTTAAAAACAAGGAGGGACGGGAGGCAGGCACCGGGCGCCGCTGGCGGGCAGACATGGTGCCTCTCTAGGGCAAAGGTGCCAAGCGCAGGTAGAGGAAAAGATTTAAGAGAGAGTAGGAGTGGGAGGAGGGGGGGAGAAGAAAAAGTGGGTGAGGAAAGATGCAGAGGAAAGAGTGGCCAGACAAGTGTTGAAGACCAGCGAAGAAAATAAGAGACGGCAAGGAAGAATGAAGGGAGAAAGAGAATGAGTGTGAAGCCGAGAGGGCCCGGCGTTGAGCCCGAGCTCTCGGAACGACTCCCCACAGATCACCAGCTGCATTCACCACGCACTGAACATTTCGTTAGAGGTTGCTGGAAGCTACAGAGCAGGAGAGAAACAAGAAAAAAAAATGGTGGCCGCAAAGCTCCGAAATTTTCTGAATCGGGGGCGTGTTTTTTGCTGAGTGACGGATGACGTCACAGATAGAAATAACGCAAAAAACACGCCCCCGATTACGAAAAAGATGGGGCTTAAAGGGAGTGACGCCCCTCTCCTCCAATGGCTGGCCAGCATTTACTAGGCCAGCCAATGGAGAAGAGGGGCGGGTTAAAGCCCCCTAACTAAAAAACATAAAATCTTCGGACTCCGCCCATTGCGACGGTCCTCGACCTAAAAACGAGGTAGAACGCTAGGGGTCCTAATTACAATGGGTTAGGTGTACCTAGCATTTTTAGTGAACATGTTTCGAGCATTCCCCAAGCTCTTCGTCAGGACTGCACAGGGGATTTCTAAGAATCAACATACGTGCTAATAGGTCAGTTCTTAAAAATCTAAATCGTAGTGGGTCACAATCAGGCCTACTTCCTGAATATTAATAAATATTATTTGTGACTCACCACAATTGAAGGCCATTACAGCAATGATGGCCTGCTAGAATCTGCAGGCCACCATGTCTGTCATCGAATTTAAAGTGAGCAAACTTTTTTTTTTATTCAGCCCATTGTCCTTAATGAAACTGGGCTGCTTTTAAAAACAAAAGGTTATTTTGCTTTAATTTGTTTAAGAGTTTGCAGTCCTCCCGTCTGCACACTCCCCAGTATTTTTTTAACATTTAAATATATTTACATTCCTTTTGCAAATGGTTTGCAATCCCAAATTGCGGAGGGGTCCGTAACTTTTCAATGGTTTACAACTGCTTTTTTCCATTACAAACGATTGCTATATATCGATAGGAATCACTATTTGAAAGGCACACCTACAACATTCTCCTTCCAAGTAGTGATTCCTTTTGCTTTCCTAATCCCATTTCAGGAGTCGGTAAAAAGTCACTGATTCCTAAAATAGGTTTAGTACATTGAAAAAAACGAGTTTGCAATTGAAAAACGCCCCAGGTCTGTAAGGATTCCCTTCGGTACCCAGAGAGATGATGACAGCTTGGGATTGTGAACTTTATTCGAGTCTTGGCTGGCAGCCAGCGACCATTGATCTTCAGAGACGGAAGTGCTACAGCTTTCCAAGCCATGAGGACAATGGCGGCCGTTCAGCAGGGTGCATTCTGGGAAAGTCAAACAGAAGGAGTTTAGCTGACATGGCCCATATCTGAGGACCGAAAGGCAGAATAACCAGCCTCATTTACTGTTTTTCAGTGATGACAGCTGAGGCCTGGGCACAATTTGTCCTGGTAAGCTCTATATTTATCGACGCCTGCTTTTCTGTGATGGGGTTCTTCCAATGCAACCCTGAAGCATGCTACTGGCTCCATGACGTAAACTTGGATGCTGTCTGAAGTTGTGTGGGATGCATCACATTCTGTCCTTTACCTCGGGCTGTTTGAAGAGAGCTCCGCCCTCGCTAATACAAACAACATCTCTCTCTCCTCACCGTCTCATTTGTCTATTTTTTATGCACAGTTGGTGAGCATGCAGCATTGTTATTCTTGTCATAGCCAACGACAGAACCACCCCCTCCACTGCTGCTGGGAAAGGATTGTCCCCAGAGGGTAGGTGACATGAGTGACCATACTTAGAGGAGAGAGCATTCAGTGGGTGTATTCCAGGGCTTAATTTGTGCTGGTGGCACCAGCACCACTATTGGGAATAGCAGGAAAAAAAGGCAGAAAAGAGAGCAGGAATGAGGAGGAGAAGGATATGAACAGTGAATAAAACTGGGATGAAAAATAACCTTCAAGAGTGAGACAAAGAGACAGGAAGTGTAGAGTGTTGAAAGGAGGAGCCATGTGGTGGAATCAAGACTAGGGAGCCTTGGTATTTGGCAACCTCGGCTTTCGCCAGCACAGGTGTCCTAAGAAAGCTCTGTCCCTGAGAACTTACTGTTTTTACAAATTAAAGACTGCTGGTACACTACTCCAACCTGAAAAAGAAAAATGATTAAAGGTGAATAGGTGTGTCCTACCGAGTGCATGGACTGTTCAGACCTGGAGTTAGCGGGCAATGGGAGTGTAAGACATGAAGGGGGTTATTTTGAGGAAAGACAGCTCACCTGGAAAATTGTTCTTCAAAAGGCAATGCTTAACTTCTGAATGGGCCAACCCCAACTCAAAGGGGGCTGAGTAATAGTGCCACTGCAGCCATAGCTAGGGCTGCAGCACCCTTGCAATAGCTGGAGTGGGGTTGGAAGAGGACAGAACAATAATGAGTATTTTTTAAAGAGTTTTTTTGAAAGCCGTGTTTCTTGTTATATCATCAGTGTTTTAAAAGACAGTCAACTGCGATTAGGCAGAATGAAAGAACGCGCTCTACTAAACCACAGCTTTTTTCCTTTCATGTAGATTTTTTTTTGCACTTGTCAGGCAATTTATAACTTTCATTTCAGTGACACTCATGCAGGGTTCCTGAGAAAAGTAAGCAGAAAACATGTAAAAGATGCCCTGGTACCCACAGAACTTAAAAAACATTCTTTAGCACAGATGTGCCAAAGAGGTGTCAAAAACCAAAGCAAACATTCTGGTTTAATATTTTTCCTTGAGAATTTCCTTCTCTTACTTAAACTTGATGCAATTGTAAACTCACCAATCAGTGCATTTTGAGATATGAAAATGAGCCTAATACACTTGTAGGATAACTCGCTATAAAAAAAAATCAGGCTTTGTATCAATCCTGGAATATAATTTCAATGGCATCCACTGGTAAATAGTGTTTCTCCTAACTTTGTGATCCTAGAACTTCCACGTTCTGTTCGAGCTCTCATAACAGGACATGCGGTTATCCTGGAAGATAATGCCGCACAGGCAAAATACCAACACCACAGGGTCCAGTTTTTCCCTCTTGCATTATTATCTCCTCATTATTAATTATATGTGGCAGAATGGGGGAAAACCTGATAATACAGCATGATTTCCCCATATCTAAACTAAAAAAATATATATTTGTATATAGATATATATATATATATATATATATATCCATCCATACAGGCACTCAAGTTGAAGGAAAGCCACACGAGGGTAAGTTGAAAGCTCACTCTTTAATGGTAGGTAACCTGCCAGCAGGAACCATCCTGGAAGCAATGTTCAAAATAAAACGCCAGACGCGTTTCGAGGTTGATCCTCTCTTCAGTGGCGTTGTTGCATACTAACAGTGAAGGCGCTGTTAAAGACACACTTTGTAGTTGCATCACCTGCTACGATGGGCGTGGCCTCACAACGAGGCTTTGTGGGTGATGTAGTGTTCTTTTCAATTATCCCCAGTGGGCGCGCCTCCAGAGTTTCTCACTCGCAACCATCTGTTGTGCAAAAGTCCAAGGCGGGACCTGCCCCGCTTTGTGGTTGCGTACCGGAGCTTGAACTGGCTCCCCCCCTGTGTAAGGTCACCAATTCTCCTCGTTCAGATGGAGCAGCACTCCGTGGCACTGTCGAAGACCCGCAGCAGCGGTGGGCTTGCCTTCGCGACCGAGCAGGCCGCTGTAAATCCATCCATACAGGCACTCAAGTTGAAGGAAAGCCACACATATATATATATTTACAGACTATTGCAGTGTTCCCCACACACATTTCAGAAGGTTTTACCCGGCAAAATATATGCAGGGAAACACTACATGTCAGTGCAAGTTTGTGCACCACTTGTGGCCCACACGTGGGATTCCTGCAGGCCCTAGTGATGTCTTACATTGTGCTGTTGTTAAAGTAAATTTTCAAATATGTTATTGTTCTTCCCTAAATTTGAAGCATTTTGGGATCTGTACAGTAAGTATATCCACCCACTGAACTGCTGCACCATAACTTGGTTATTTATCAGGCTAGTTAGGGCATCCACTTGAGGTCCTCCCATCCCGATTGACTGACAAGTTTTATTCAGGTAGTATTCACTGTCTACATTATGTTTCTTCATGCTGTGATGGCAGCTTGTGGTGATATACATGTGATGTAAAATACACAGGCCCAGATTCTCAAAAGAATCACAGAAACGCAGCGCAGAAGCTAAAAATGTTTGCTGCGTTGCGTGACAGGGAGGGAGCAGTAGAGCGTATGTGTGCAGCAGTAGAGCACCATAGATACAAAGATCTGGCTCTCCCCTCCCCTCTCCCTAGCGCCAGCACTGATTTCAGCTGCCGTTCGCCAGGCGCAAACCTTAGCGCCATACTGCTACAGGGCGTGCCTGCGTCTACCATAGGTTTTGAACAGGAAGGGTACCATTCCTGTTCAAAATAGTATGGCTGGACAAGTTAAAAAAGTAACACTAAACCAGTGCTAAACCTTTCTGAATCGTAGCCATAGTGTTTATCAAACTCATCGCACTTGTAGAAAATAAGAAAAACAAAATAGTAAATTATTTTAAAAAACACTGTCTTGAGCTAGACACTCGTCACACAACATGCAAACTGTCAATTTTATTATAAATATTAGCTATCTTGAGCTCTAGTGTATCTCACACACAATTATATAAGCAATCAATACATGTTTCACACAACACATGCATCTGATTGTGTATTGTGAGTGGAGATGGACGACTGCCTCGTTTTGTGATGGATATGCTGTGCTCAGCTCTTCTTCCCGGGTCGGTTGACATTTCACTGGTCCCTAGGGTAACCCTGGCATTGGCAAGTAACAGCTTAGTTTTTGTAACTACCAGGAGCTTAGAGGGTAAAGCTAGTCATAGGTCGCCCTCCACTCGAAAAGCAAACACACCATCAATGACCTAGACTTTGTTGGCACTTATCAACTTTTGTAATTCTTTTTAGGTATACTGTATATTGCTTCAATATTACAAAATTCCTCCCCTTTCATTAATTGTTGGGGTAGTCAGTATATCCTAAAAGTGTGCCTTCTTTAATAGTCGCCCATTCCCCTGTGGTAACCATAAAATTCCAATTGCGAGACATGCAACAAACACACACCTTAGTGTTAAAACTGTAACCAAGACGTCATACAAAAAAGTGTGTGAGAGCGAGATGGCACCTCACGGGCGCACCACCAACGGGAACCTGGCAGGTACTCACCAGGATTGCCCTGTTCTCATCATTGGCACCATCAAGCTCGGAAAAGAAAATAGTGTCCAGAAAACACGAACAGAAACACGTGTATTGTGTAAGTATGCAGTGAGGGTAGACCACAGGACAACCAATAAAGTGTCAAAAAAACAACATATAAAATACACACGACAACACAGATATGCAATTTTATTCTGTCTCTTGTGTTGGGTGTAGAACCTAAAAAAAGTGGGTGTGGTTGCTAACTATCCAACCAACTCCACTTTACTTGCCTACAGCTACAGTAACAGCTTAGGCCAGACAAAAAGGATGGGGAGGGCTCAGAGTGAGACTGTGTATTATCAGGATCAGAACTCTGAGCAGGACTAATTGTAGTATCAAAGGTAAAGTCCTAAGTAAATCTGTCTCATCAGAAGCTGAAATCTATGCCAATCTGGCTTTTATCAAAAGCAGAGTTCTGAGTGAGTTGGGACATGTTATTTGGGGCAGTGCTTTGATTGAGTCTGGATACTGCCAAAAGCAGAGATCTAAATAGGTCTGTGTTTTATCAGGTGCAGAACTCAAATGGAGCCTGGGTATTGTCAAAAGCAGAGCTATGAGTATGCAGGTGATTTATCAGAAGTAAGCGTATGAATGGCTGCAAGATATCAAGAAGGGCTCCAATTCAGCATATTACAAAAGGAAGGATCTAAGCAAGTGTGTGTATTTCCAGAAGGGAAACATCCTTTAAAACGGAACCGCTACAACGCGGTACCGTTACGACGCAGTTTTAACAGCGAAAGTCGTTACAACGACTTTCGCTGGAGGCCGCTCTAGGATAGGGGATAGTTTAATTTACTATCCAACACCTTCCCTACTATCCACGGGGACTGATGTTGAAATATTAAATTAAACTATTCACTATCAGCGCCTCCCCAACGCAAGTTGTTGTAACGATTTGCGTTGTTAAAACTGCGTCGTAAAGGGACACGTTGTAACGGTACGCGTTGTACCGTCATACATCCTTTCCAGAATAGCTCTCCTTGTGAATCTAAATATAAAGTGGAGTAGAGCTGTGAGTTGGTCAGAGTACTGTAAGAAGCAGAGCTCTGTCTGAATCTGCCATCAAGCTCAGAACCCTGAAAGAGTATCATAATGAGTAGAGTCATGACTGAGTCAGGATATCATCAGGAGAAGATCTTGGAGTGAGTTTGTACAATATTAAGTACAGGTTTCTGAGGGTGCCTGGGTTTTCATGAGTAGAACTCTGAGTTGATGATGTCATATGGAGCAAAGTTCTGGGTGTCTGAGTCATGAGGTTCAGGGCTCTGAAAGAGTCTAAGTATAAACAAGTGGACTTAGTTACATGGCTGTGCAGAGCTCTAAATCATTATGGGTGTTAAGAGAATATATCTGGGGTATTTGAAGTATTATTAAGTACTACGATAAAGGAGCTATGTTCAAGTTATTAATCCAAACGTAGCATTTAGTAACCCTTAGTGTTATCGCCCCCATTGCTTTGGGTGACTTGAGCCTGTGATATATCATCAACACAGTGCTCGATGATTGTGGGTATTGATAAAAGCAGGTATCTGAGGTAGTTTTATGAACACAACTCTGAGTGAGCCAGAGCGAAGCTAGGCTGACTCTGAGTAATATCAGAATATATATATTTTTTTAAAGAATTATAGCAAAATAGAACAATTGCATTGAAACCCATTCAATTTGAACTTGCACGCATAAACCAAAGAGGAAATATCTTTGAGACAATATTTCTTGCACACTGCCATATAATATGCCAAATTTCAATATTACCCGAAGTACTCTTATATGGTACGGTGAGATTGATGTTGCAACTACCGGCATAAAGCTGTATGTCAGCTAAAACCTACGATAAGGACTTTATTCACTTTGAAAAACGGTGAGGACATATATTGTTTTGAGCAGTAATATTTATTTATTTATTTGAGAGTTTGATATAGCGCTAGATAGACCCAAAGGTATTAGAGCACTTTTCAACTGTAAATGTACATATCAAGTATAACAAGTCTATAATATGTTTGTATTCAGTATTTAGAGGGCCATTGTTGCATGGAACAAACTCTTGAGGTGTTTGATCCCACCTCACAGTGCTAATTCAGGTCATATTTCTAAGACTGAACGTACAGTATTTTGGCCACTGTATTAGTAGCACTGTATTTCTCGAGGTGTTAAAAAATCATTTTGTAACATTTCCCAATTTCACCAACGCCTTGTTTTTCTCCAAGTATTTAAGACCTATCACCTCACGTAAGACTTCAAAGAAGGTGATCTTTCATTGTATTTTTTGTTTATTTTCAGCAACAAGATGTCAGGTAGATGAAACATATGCTTGGTTTAACCCCTTGCAAGCTTATGACTAGCCTAGCTCATCATGAGGCACAGTGGAGCTGTGCTCATGGGAGCTGGGCTCGTCATAATGGCCGCGGCACACCCACGCGTAATTGATTTCCCGCCTGTGCGGGAGACTCAATTAGTGGGCGGAGTCGTGACGAGCCCAGCTCGTCATGAGCACAGCTCCACTGTGCCTCATGATGAGCTGGGCTCGTCACGAGCACCAGGGCGCCGGGGCCCCCACCCGTCCTCCTGCGCCATGGGGGAATTACCCCCGCGGCGAAGGGGTTAATGATTGTGCACAACCATACTTTATTACGGGAACATATTTATCAGTATTTAAAATACTCCTACAGACACCACTTTTGTACAGAAAGCTTTGGGGGAAAGTGCCACTCCTGCCCATTTTCAGATACCCTCAAAAGCCCACACTCTAACTTATAGGTTTTTATTTATTTGCTAATAGGGCAGAGTGGGAACGCAATCCAGCCCTGGCAATTGAGTCGGGCCGGCCACTGGAGGGGGAGGAGAACAGGGGGTGCGCGTGGAAAACACTGCAGCTGCTAAACTGGCCCCCGGTAACAAAAACGACCCCAAGGGGTCCAAAACCGTCCCCAACCCTGGCGGCCCACCGAGTAAATGCCCAGTGTCTGCTATGGCCAGTCTGGCTCTGTTTGCTAGCCTTGCTCAGTTAGAAACCCAAGTATGTATCCACCTCTCTGCAATTTAAGGAACCTGACACTACTGTCCAGCACCATCCTCTTTGAAAATCTTTCCTGCACTATTGAGTAATACTGCCACAAGCAAATAGATGGTCCAAAATGTGGCATATTTCCTCAAAGGTTTGTTGTAGCATGATGTAACTCTTTTCATGCTCAAAGGTAATGAGAATGAAAAGAGCCAGAGTATCCTAATCTAAAACCCAGGTCCCAAATCTATATGAGAACTATGGGGGCCCATTAGAATGGCGGGCGGATCGCCCCCGCCAGGCTGGCGGTAGCCACCTCCGGCCTGGCGGGGGGCCATCCGCCCGCCATCCTTGCTCTAAAGACCCCCGCCATATTAGTATGGCGGGGGGACCGCGGCGGACAGTAATAATATATAATATCAGACACCGCCAGCCATATTATGATGGGCAAATTTGAATGCAAATTCGAATGCCTTGCCACGGAAAGGCATGCAGAGGATCCCTGCGGGGGCCCATTGCGGGCTCCCAGGGACTCTGGGTGGGGTGGGGGGAGTGCACATGGGGGGTACCTATGGTACCCTCCAGCAGTTCCATGAACAGCATGGCGGGCACCGCGCGGTGCCTGCAATGCTGTGCATGGAAGTGCACAACATGCCTTCTTGCAATTGTGGCGGGCGGTGCTGAGTGCACCGCCCGGCACAATGGTAGGAATGCAGGATGTGCCCGCCACTGTGGTGGGCGCATCCTAATTCTGCCCACGGGACCCCCGCCCTTATGGCGGACGGTCCCTGTCCACGATGGGATGGCGGACGGACAAAGTCCGCCCGTCATCCTAATGGATCCCCAAATTTTGTTTTAGAAAATTAGTAATTATTTCAAGAAATCAGCAACATTATAGAATGTGCCGTGAAACAAAGGGATTCAATGTCCATATGTGAACAAGTACATTTTTAATATGATTTACATACTGATGGGCAAATCTATAACCTTGTTATACATCTATAATGTCAAAAATTCATATTCATGACTATATTACAAAGGATAAATAGTGGGGCAAACTTCTCTAGCCCTACGGTGGGGTTTACTTTTTATTTTCCCCTTTGCAGTAAGAGTGCCAGGGCTCTGTATCCAATCAATGGCAAGCTTCTAGAAATAACCACCTCGCAGATTACCAAGCCTGTAGTATCCACAACCTGCCCAGTTTTGTTGTCTTTGCCTGTCCAGTCAGGCCAGCCCACTTGTAACTTAGTGAGAAGAAACCCTGAACTGAAGTAATAGAGAAATCCAGAAATTGTATGTAGCTTTTACATCCTGGCACAGCATACTTCTGAAGGAATACAGCAAGGCCTTCTACAGTGTATTGCCAGTGACATCTCCTTTAGAACATAAACATAACATGACCAGCCCTTCCTTGCATATTAGGAAATCAGTGACTCATCCTTCCCTAGGTATCCTGGCATCACCCTATAATATGGGGTCATGATGATATAGGCTAAAAGAGCCTGTAAAAGGAAAGGGAATTATGTACTGTTCAGTACAATGGTATTTTATTTGCATACCCCATTGTATCTAAAACAAACCCAGCCGCCTGCCTACACGTGCATGCATGCACACTCACCCACTCATGCACAAAGTCTTAGTCCAAGCCAGCAACATATTTACTGATGAGAGATGTAGAAAAAAATCAAAACGTTCTCAACCCTCTGTTTTCTGATCCGTATTAGACAAAAAAGCATTAAGCTGAATATTCTAGGCAGCCATTGTGAATCATTCTATTGGGAATTTCCCCCAAAGTGAGGCACAAACACGCCTGCTCATGTAGAAGAGGGACCCCCACAGTCCTGCCGTGTGCCCTGCTTCTGGAGTGAACATTCCTCCTAGAAGGCTCAGTTAACCTCTTCGAGGATTATGACGAGCTCAGCTCGTCATGAGGCACAGTGGAGCTGTGCTCGTCATAACGGCCATGGAACACCCATGCGGGGCTAATTCCCCTCCTGTGCGGGGCATTCCATTAAGTGGGCGGAGTCATGACGAGCTAAGCTCGTCATGAGCACAGCTCCACTGTGCCTCATAACGAGCTGAGCTCGTCATGAGTACCGCGGCGAAGGGACTAAAGGCAGTTGGCGAGCTGTTTGTCTCATTGCTTACATCGATGCGGTACCGGATTAAACCCCGTGGGGGCCCCAATGCCGTCAAGAATTCTGAGCTCCCCTTCTAAATAATCTCCTAATGTACAATGCACCTGATTTTTCACAAACTGACAGCTGCCAGAAGATGAGCTTTTAAGAGTCAAACTGTTATGTGAATCTGATGTCTCTGGTTTGTGTACTTTAAGTTGTTAATGGGTACATCACATTAATACAGTATTTTCTCTATAGTCTTTAATGCAAAGTTTTTGTTTCTTTGAGTAGATTCATTTTTTTCTATCTTTTGGAAACAATATTTAAGAAAGGTTGATTGTAATTTTATTTCAAGGTTAAATCAATATTATTTAGATCCGCTGTTGCGGGGCCCGTAGATCAGTGCCTACTTTGCATATTTGGTAATCCAGAACTGCACCGGTGAATGTATCTTCTGCAAATTATGATGGAAATGTTTCCCACTTGTAGAATCCTCACTTCCTAAAGCTTGCTTGTTTACCCATCCCATGTGTATGCAAAGGTAGACTCCTCACCCATCAGCGACTACACTTCTGTTGCAATTTGCATGCAAGGTGCTTTCCATACAGAGTGCAATGAAAGCATGATTAAAGAACCGCATAGGGTCTGGACTTATTCTGCTGTCAAAGTCAGGGGAACTTATTAAGCGCAAAAATCACCTGGAAGGTCTCATGGTGCTTGCGAAGACTCCTTGTAAGCTAGCGATCAAATCTTGACAATGTTATTGACGGTCAAATAGCCACGTTTTTAGTTCCCTCTGAAAAAGCTTGTGATCAGAGATGGAAAGAAGATGAGATGGGAGCATATTCCAAAGATCGGGGGCATGGAAAGAAAAGGGTCGCTCACCGTTTCTTGCAGTGCGAATTCGTCGCGGGTGAGGAGATGTTTTGTGCTGGATCTTAAGAGTCTTCCTGGCTGTTACCAGTTTAGTTCTTTCACTAAGTAACTTGGCCCGGTTCCGTGTATGCTCTTATGGGTGAGACAAAGAATTTTAAAACAACCTCTTTTTTTTACCGGGAGCCAGTGGAGAATCCTCAGACTGGGGCCTAATGGAGCTCTCGATGGAAGATTTAGGATGAGTCTGGCAACCGTATTCTGATCTTCACTGCTCTTCACTTGCTCTTCACTGAGCAAGGGAGACACAGAGAGATCAGCGAGAGACACACTGGCATCAGGCGACAGAATGACAAAGGGTGTCACTGAGTGGGAGGGGTTTTTACCCACCTTTGCAGTCACAGAGATACAATAGTAATGTCAAAGATGGTACTGCAGATGTTCTCCACTCACCAGGAAACTGGGTACTCCATATGCAACAGGAAGTGGGACTTTCAAGCCTTCCTTGACTCTAAAAATAGTTTGCAAAAAACAACAAGTGATGGACTGAATGTGGATCAATGTCACACACTCCCCCAGTCAAAAGATCTGGGCCCAAATCCATCGTTTTTTTGCACTCCACACCACCCTGGGTCAGATAATGGCTTTATGCAAATCTGCTCTGACCCTGTTGCCCCATGGGAACAGTCCAGTCCGAACTACAACAGCCATATCTTTCCCAGACCGGAATCAAGCATCCGAGGACCGGACCGGTTTCGAGGTAACACCTCTCTTCAGCCCGGCTAGCTTGACTCCAAGTGGTGTGGAGTGCCTGGGACCCACGTCTGGGCATCCCCAGCGCACTTAGGGCGGCAATTGCAAACAAGCATTGGAAATGCAATAGGTCTCGCATTAGGAAAGTTTGAGCTATTGGTCTTATAAATGACATTTTTTTATTTATGTGTTTTTTAAAATAGCTAAATTAATAGCTTTGTCATTTACAATGCCAATAGTTATAACTTTCGCAAATGTGACACCTATAGCATTTGTAATGCAACATTTTTTGTATTTACGTGACTTAGATGTATTGATATTACAAATAACAATGGCTTTTAATTTTTTAAAATAATTAATACTTAAATGATTTATTTAATTTGTAATGTCAATAGCTTAAACTTTTGTAAATAACTTTTGTGAAGATTATGTTCAGTGTTTTTTATTGTGACGAAAATCCAAGAACAGAAGTGAAATATTAACATCTTTTTGTGATTTGTAATAAAGCTTGAAAGCTTGAAAACAGCTTGAAACATTGAAAGAACATATTTGAACCAGTGATGCTGTGGTGGTGCTGAGTGATGCTGTGGTTGCGCTGAGTGATGCTGTGGTTGCGCTGAGTGATGCTGTGGTTGCGCTGAGTGATGCTGTGGTTGCGCTGAGTGATGCTGTGGTTGCGCTGAGTGATGCTGTGGTTGCGCTGAGTGATGCTGTGGTTGCGCCGAGTGATGCTGTGGTTGCGCCGAGTGATGCTGTGGTTGCGCCGAGTGATGCTGTGGTTGCGCTGAGTGATGCAGTGGTGGTGCTGAGTGATGCTGTGGTGGTGCTGAGTGATGCTGTGGTGGTGCTAAGTGATGCTGGGGTGGCACTGAGTGATGCTGGGGTGGCGCTGAGTGATAATGTGGTGGTGCTGAGTGATAATGTGGTGGTGCTGAGTTATGCTGGGGTAGCGCGGAGTGATGATGTGGTGATGCTGAGTGGTGCTGTGGTGGTGCGGGGTGATGCTGAGTGATGATGTGGTGATGGTGAGTGGTGCTGAGTGATGCTGGGGTGGTGCTGAGTGATGCTGTGGTGTTGCTGAGTGATGCTGTGGTGGTGCTAAGTGGTGCTGTGGTGGTGCAGAGTGGTGCTGTGGTGGTTCTGTGGTGGTTCTGTGGTGGCGCTGAGTGGTGCTGAGTGGTGCTGCTGAATGATGCTGTGGTGGTGCTGAGTGATGCTGTGGTGGTGCTGAGTGATGCTGTGGTGGTGCTGAGTGATGCTGTGGTGATGCTGTGGTGGTGCTGTGGTGGTGCTGAGTGGGAGATGGGGAGAGGGAAAAAAGGAGAGAGGGGGAGAGAGGAGGGGGAGAGAGGAGAGAGAGACGGAGACGGAGACGGCGAGAGAGGAGAGGGAAGAGAGGGAAAGGGAGAGAGGGAAAGGGAGAGAGGGTAGAGGAAGAGAGGGGGAGGACGAGAGCAAAGGACGGAGGGGAGAGAGAGGGGAGGGAGAGAGGGAGGGGGAGAGGAGAGCAGGCAGAGGGGGAGATGGGGAGAGGGAGAAAAAGGGGAGCAGGGGAAGGTAAATAGAGGGAGAGAGGAGAGAGAGTGGGAGAGAGGAGAGAGGGAGAGGGTGAGAGAGGAGAGAGGGAAGTGATGGAAAGGGAGAGAGGTAGACGGAGAGAGAGAGAGTGAAAGAGTGAGGGGAGGGAGAGAGAGAGAGAGAGGGAGGACGAGTGGGAAGGAGGGAGAGGAGAGGGAGTGGAGTGAGAGAGGGAGAGAGGTAAAGAAAAATAGAAAACTGGGAAGCCTTGCTTCAAAAAGAGGCATACCTTATCCTCCAATTTAATAGCGTCATGACAGGATTGAACAACATGACCGAACTGTCAAAAGCGTAAAAAACACATTTCCCATAATGCACCATATAGGGTCACCGATAACCAAATGCTGTTGTCAACCATTATTGGCTGAGATGCCTAAAATACATTTCGCATACACTTGAAAGCGGTGACACATATATGCGACTCCAAGAGAAAATGCTTTTTGCCCGCTCGTGAACAACCGAGGAAAGCAGATACAATAGACGATTAAACAAAGTTATGAAGATATAAGGTAAGCCCAGCCAAGGGACACAAACGTGACTGAATGCATAGTAAGAAAATCATGGGCCAACAGCTAAACCGGCTCTGATATTTTCTTTCAGAAACGCGAGCTAATCACCCATGGGAGATTGCACTCTGAAACAAAAGGAAAACGGCCGGGGCGGGAGTCTGTCGCGCTGAGGTACGCATTAAAAAATAGAAAGTATTATTCAAACGTACTTGTGCAATATGATACTAAATTGATCAAATCCGTCTTTTGTAGCACCTAGCACTGAATATCGGACAAACCAAAAATCGAAAGCGGCTGCTCTGAGAAAATACATAGCATTCAGGTATGCCTAGACTTTCATTCACTAAATAAAACAGTAGCAGGCTACACGTACAACTGAGTGAAATGAATAATATGAGTACATCTTCCACAGAATCCTGTATAAACATTTTCCGGCACAAACAGTGATGGAAAACGCGCGGATTCTCACTGCCGCCAAAAAAGGTAGGAGAGAATAAATTACTGAAAATCCTAAACCAAATCCATTGAGGACGTAATTACTGACGATCTGTGGTAGACTGTTTAAGAGCAAAAAAACGAAACAAGTTAAAAGAAACAAAAAGCTACCTAGATCGTGAAAAAGTGGGATCCCTGGTCACCGTAGCATGTAATCGACCTCAGCAGCATGAAATCTTGAAGTGCACGTTTGTGAATGTTCGGCCAAATGGTGGGGCC
The DNA here is from genome assembly GCF_964261635.1 of Lissotriton helveticus. NCBI lineage: Eukaryota > Metazoa > Chordata > Amphibia > Caudata > Salamandridae > Lissotriton > Lissotriton helveticus. The sequence goes on from NC_136065.1 coordinate 205,312,409, forward strand.
CACGAAGGACTGCTGTCCCTTGATAGAAGCCCTTTGAAATGCACGCATAGGTGATCTGCTGGTTGTGTCCCCGGGGCGCTTGGAAGGCAGAGTCGGGTCATCCAAAGCCAATACCAGCGTGCTCCGGGAGAGAAGGTGGATGGGTGAGAACATGAAATGGGGAGGGGTTGCGAGAAGGGCTAAGGAATGAGCAGATGGTCCTGTTTATGACCAGCGCCGTGCTTCAAGAGCCTGGGGGAGGGGGGGGGGGAGAGCGAGTGGGAGGGAAAGCTTATGGGGTGTGAGTGAGGCCAAGCGCGCGCCTGGTTTTCAATACTATTTACTGTTCTGGCCGCCTTCGGTAACACTTATTTTCAATGTGCTTTGAAGCTGTTTCTACGTTGCAAAAGCGCTATACAATTTAATCTCCAATTACGTTTAAGTGTAATAGATGTTTTACATACAGGCAGCAGTACACAACATTAAAACATTGTAAAATACGCCATTGCAAGTAAAAACAATGGTAAAGAAAAATAGAAAAATGGGAAGCCTTGCTTCAAAAAGAGGCATACCTTATCCTCAAATTTAATAGCGTCATGACAAGATTGAACAACATGACCGAACTGTCAAAAGCGTAAAAACCACATTTCCCATAATGCACCATATAGGGTCACCGATAACCAAATGCTGTTGCCAACCATTATTGGCTGAGATGCCTAAACTACATTTCCCATACACTTGAAAGCGGTGACACATATATGCGACTCCAAGAGAAAATGCTTTTTGCCCGCTCGTGAACAACCGAGGAAAGCAGATACAATAGACGATTAAACAAAGTTAGGAAGATATAAGGTAAGCCCAGCCAAGGGACACAAACGTGACTGAATGCATAGTAAGAAAATCACGGGCCAACAGCTAAACCGGCTCTGATATTTTCTTTCAGAAACGTGAGCTAATCACCCATCGGAGATTGCACTCTGAAACAAAAGGAAAACGGCCGGGGCGGGAGTCCGTCGCGCTGAGGTACGCATTCAAAAATAGAAAGTATTATTCAAACGTACTTGTGCAATATGATACTAAATTGATCAAATCCGTCTTTTGTAGCACCTAGCACTGAATATCGGACAAACCAACAAGCTCTCGGCATTGCGTGGCGGGAGGGGGCGGGGGGAACGTCGAGGGCAGGCAGGATGACTCAGGGGAGGGGGCGGAGCGGGGCAGAGCGGCATGTGGGTGTGAAGAAGCCGGGCCTTTGAAGTGAAGCTAAGCTTCACTTCAAAGGTGTCGGAGGAATGCGGGCGGCTGTGCACGCGCTTTTAAGCTCAATGCACATGCGCATTGAGCTTAAAAGTCACGGGCACTGCAAGGAATCGCCACGATTCCTTGCAAGTTAGATAAAGAGTCGATGAGCCCCTATAGTCTCGCTTGCTCGATGCGCATGCGCATCGACAGGCGAGACCTAAAAACAACAAGTGATGGACTGAATGTGGATCAATGTCACACACTCCCCCAGTCAAAAGATCTGGGCCCAAATCCATCGTTTTTTTGCACTCCACACCACCCTGGGTCAGATAATGGCTTTATGCAAATCAGCTCTGACCCTGTTGCCCCATGGGAACAGTCCAGTCCGAACTACAACAGCCATATCTTTCCCAGACCGGAATCAAGCATCCGAGGACCGGACCGGTTTCGAGGTAACACCTCTCTTCAGCCCGGCTAGCTTGACTCCAAGTGGTGTGGAGTGCCTGGGACCCACGTCTGGGCATCCCCAGCGCACTTAGGGCGGCAATTGCAAAAAACAAGAAGTGATGGACTGAATGTGGATCAATGTCACACACTCCCCCAGTCAAAAGATCTGGGCCCAAATCCATCGTTTTTTTGCACTCCACACCACCCTGGGTCAGATAATGGCTTTATGCAAATCAGCTCTGACCCTGTTGCCCCATGGGAACAGTCCAGTCCGAACTACAACAGCCATATCTTTCCCAGACCGGAATCAAGCATCCGAGGACCGGACCGGTTTCGAGGTAACACCTCTCTTCAGCCCGGCTAGCTTGACTCCAAGTGGTGTGGAGTGCCTGGGACCCACGTCTGGGCATCCCCAGCGCACTTAGGGCGGCAATTGCAAAAAACAACAAGTGATGGACTGAATGTGGATCAATGTCACACACTCCCCCAGTCAAAAGATCTGGGCCCAAATCCATCGTTTTTTTGCACTCCACACCACCCTGGGTCAGATAATGGCTTTATGCAAATCAGCTCTGACCCTGTTGCCCCATGGGAACAGTCCAGTCCGAACTACAACAGCCATATCTTTCCCAGACCGGAATCAAGCATCCGAGGACCGGACCGGTTTCGAGGTAACACCTCTCTTCAGCCCGGCTAGCTTGACTCCAAGTGGTGTGGAGTGCATGGGACCCACGTCTGGGCATCCCCAGCGCACTTAGGGCGGCAATTGCAAAAAACAACAAGTGATGGACTGAATGTGGATCAATGTCACACACTCCCCCAGTCAAAAGATCTGGGCCCAAATCCATCGTTTTTTTGCACTCCACACCACCCTGGGTCAGATAATGGCTTTATGCAAATCAGCTCTGACCCTGTTGCCCCATGGGAACAGTCCAGTCCGAACTACAACAGCCATATCTTTCCCAGACCGGAATCAAGCATCCGAGGACCGGACCGGTTTCGAGGTAACACCTCTCTTCAGCCCGGCTAGCTTGACTCCAAGTGGTGTGGAGTGCCTGGGACCCACGTCTGGGCATCCCCAGCGCACTTAGGGCGGCAATTGCAAAAAACAACAAGTGATGGACTGAATGTGGATCAATGTCACACACTCCCCCAGTCAAAAGATCTGGGCCCAAATCCATCGTTTTTTTGCACTCCACACCACCCTGGGTCAGATAATGGCTTTATGCAAATCAGCTCTGACCCTGTTGCCCCATGGGAACAGTCCAGTCCGAACTACAACAGCCATATCTTTCCCAGACCGGAATCAAGCATCCGAGGACCGGACCGGTTTCGAGGTAACACCTCTCTTCAGCCCGGCTAGCTTGACTCCAAGTGGTGTGGAGTGCCTGGGACCCACGTCTGGGCATCCCCAGCGCACTTAGGGCGGCAATTGCAAAAAACAACAAGTGATGGACTGAATGTGGATCAATGTCACACACTCCCCCAGTCAAAAGATCTGGGCCCAAATCCATCGTTTTTTTGCACTCCACACCACCCTGGGTCAGATAATGGCTTTATGCAAATCAGCTCTGACCCTGTTGCCCCATGGGAACAGTCCAGTCCGAACTACAACAGCCATATCTTTCCCAGACCGGAATCAAGCATCCGAGGACCGGACCGGTTTCGAGGTAACACCTCTCTTCAGCCCGGCTAGCTTGACTCCAAGTGGTGTGGAGTGCCTGGGACCCACGTCTGGGCATCCCCAGCGCACTTAGGGCGGCAATTGCAAAAAACAACAAGTGATGGACTGAATGTGGATCAATGTCACACACTCCCCCAGTCAAAAGATCTGGGCCCAAATCCATCGTTTTTTTGCACTCCACACCACCCTGGGTCAGATAATGGCTTTATGCAAATCAGCTCTGACCCTGTTGCCCCATGGGAACAGTCCAGTCCGAACTACAACAGCCATATCTTTCCCAGACCGGAATCAAGCATCCGAGGACCGGACCGGTTTCGAGGTAACACCTCTCTTCAGCCCGGCTAGCTTGACTCCAAGTGGTGTGGAGTGCCAAAATAGTTTGATCAAGCTGTCAAGGCCTAGTTCAAAGAACTTGGTGTTAAGATTGGGTTGAGTTGCAATAGAACACATTTATCACTGCTGCAATAAGGGGAGATTGTCCAGGCAGAGACATTTGGAGGAGAACACACAAACAGTACCTCTGTCTATATGAAAATCATATTTCATACAACTAATAAAATTATGCAAGGAAATACATTTGCAACCCAAATCACATAGGATGAACACAAAAGACCATGACCTGTTTTGTAAACTCTTAACCCAATAAATACATAAATACATCAATCCATCAGTCAGGATTTCTAAAGTGTGCAGCTAATCACCCAATAGGGTATCCAGATTCATTCAGGTCCAGGAGGCTTATACCAACATCCAGGTTGGGAGGGCCATTTGGAATTTCAGAAGTGAGGTGATGGTCCAGAGGTATGTGGGGAGGCTGTTCCAGATATTTGCTGCGATGTGGGAGAAGGAGTGTCCTCTACTCTGCTTTATGGATGCAGTTAGTATGGGCAAGTGAAAGGGAGGGAAAGCGTAGTCTTCTCAATGGTTGGTGGAAGTTCAGGCAGTGGTTAATGTAGGCAGGTCCTTGGTTGTGTAGAGCCTTGTGTGCATGGGTCAGCAGCTTTAAATGGCATCTCTTCTGTATTGGGAACCAGTGGAGCTTCCTGAGATGCGGTGTGATGTGGGTTCGTTGATACTGAGTAATCAACGGGCTGAAGCGCAGGAACACTATCTTCAATTGAGGGAGGACAATAGCAAAGTGCAATCTTCCCTACAGGAACTCACCACTAAACTCGGGGGGTTTTCTCAGGATATTGTTGAACTTCAACAACAGGTGGTCGAGATTGAGGAAACGAGCACAAATACGACGATTGCAGTTGACAAACATGAGACTCAGCTGTCAGTGCTCCAACTGAAGGTCGAAGATTTGGAAAATCGACAGAGACGATCCAATCTGAGACTTTTTGGGATACCGGAGGGATCAGAGGGCTCTGATCCGAGGGCCTATCTAGTGGGGTTGCTTCAGAAAGCTTTCCCAGACCTAGCAGACTGGGATTGGGACTCACAAATTCAGCGAGCTCATCGACTGCCTTTGCTTCAGAGAAACAGGGAGAATCAGTTTCCACGTCCCTTTCTAATTTTTTTGGGTAATTTCTTATTGCGCCAGGCTGTTTGGCAGAGAGCTCGTCCCAACACCCCTTTTGCCATAGGTGAGCTTTAAATTTTTGCTCGCTCTGATCTAAGCAAGGAAACAATGGACAGACGGTGGATGCTCCGCAAATTGATAGATCCTATTAAGTCTAGCGGAGGTCAGGCGTTTCTGCAGGAACCTGCCCGCCTTAAGGTCATTAAAAACGGACGCACTTCTTTCTTTACTGATGTAAAGGAAGCTGAAGAATATCTAACTAGCACCAGTGCGGGCAAGAGCAAGACTTAAAATTAATCTGAAGAATTAGTTCTAACTGCACGCGCAAAGTGCTAATCACAATTGGAGGGTTCGGTACTTAGAAACACTGGTTGCACGGGGGGGTTCTTTTTCTGATGCATTACTGAGAATATGAAAAGTGTTTATTTTGTTTGGTAAATTGCTTAAAACAGAGGGAGGGCGGGGGCTTCTTAAGGTGACTTGCTATGCATGCTGCCTCTCCAGCGGCAGCTGTTGCTGAAGGGTGGCTCTTCCCCGGCTGGGGTAAGAGCTAGGGGGAGGGGGGAGGGGGGGGGGGGTTCATTCTCCGCAGGAAGGGGGGTTGGGAGGGGGGAAATTTAGTAAAATTTGCTTTCAGGCTGATGGGGTAGAATGTTGCGAGGACATTTTAGTTCTTTTTGTTTTGTCTACTAATGGTATGAGGAATAGGAAACTCAGCAGGATACTTGGACACCTGGAGATGGGTTTAAGGTTTTTTTTTATTTATAAATGTATGAAATAAAGTGCGTAGCTTGGAACGTAGCGGGGCTAAATAGCAAAAATAAGAGATATTCGGTTACAGAAGAACTAAAACTACACAACCCTCATTTTGTTCTCCTATCCGAAACACATATTGCTGGGAAGGACAAAAAGTTACTTAATCAATTGGGATACGACATTGTGGTTTGCTCCACCTTCGGCTATTCCATAAGAGGGGTTGCTATCCTTAAGGATAGGCGATTTAGGGCTGAAGTAATACAGACCTCTTGTGGCAAGGGCGGCAGATGGGCAGTAGCGCAGATTAGCTTCGAGAGCCACAAATATGTCCTATGTGTGGTGTACGGCTCCAATACAGATGAACCCATGCTTTTTGACCAGCTGAATATTAAACTTTTGGACTTGGAGGGAGAACTTATCATCATAGGGGATTTTAATTGTATCATGGACTACAGAATGGACACAACTAGGTCTGGTAGCTATCAAAGGATGCACAAAACCAGGTCGTCCATCCTTGACCTATGCCGTATCCACAACATTAAAGATGCTTGGCGGCATTTATATCCAAAAACACCGGGCTATACTTACTATTCCGCGCCCCATAAACTTTGTTCAAGACTAGATATGGCATTAACAAGCGATAACCTACTGAAGGTCAGCTCCATGGTTTTATGCCCCCAAATTTCTTGGGATCACAATGCAATAATGTTGATATTTACAATAACATATACTAGGACTTCTCCCAGACCATTCTCCTTCCCTAGACATTTAGTTTCAGACACACTCTATATGATGCAGCTTAAATCGCATCTTACAGAATTTATAGATATTAACATAGACTCAGCTGCATACTGTATGGAATGGGATGCTTGTAAAGCAAGTACTAGGGGTTTATCTCAGGCTTATGTGATTAGACAAAACCTGGAACGCAAAAAGCACAACGATTTGCTGATCTCAAAAATAACCACCCAAGAAGAGTTACTGGCCTCAGCACTACGATTAAATCTGTCAACGACCACAGAAATCGGCCTTAAACTTGGTTTATTAAAAAGTGAAGCAAGACTAAGTTTATTCAGAAAAGCAGCTCTAATATACATAAATTTAAAATCGCACAATACGAGGGGGGGGGGTAAAATCGGCAAAATCTTGGCCTATAAAGTTGCTGAGGACAGAGCAAGCTCCACGATTACAAATATTCGGGGGGCCGGTAACAAGATTTATAACCAGCCACTAGATATACTAGAACAATTTGCTGATTTCTATAGAACATTATATACTCCAGAAACTGAGCCTAACCTAGACGATATACGGGAATACGTCGAAGAGCACTTAATAAACACACAGAACATTTTAGAGATGGACTCATTGTCTGACTATATAACCATGGCAGAATTACATCAGGCCATCACTTTATTACCTGTAGGAAAAGCGGCAGGGGAGGACACAATACCTCTGGAGATATATAAAGCGTGTTTAAAGGAATTAGAATATTTGTTGCTGAAGGTTAGGCAATCTATAGGGTCAAATGGAAAAGCTTCTAAATCATGGAATAGGGCGAAAATTATCTTTTTTTTGAAGAAAGACAAGTCGAAGGAGGAGAGAGGGTCATATCGCGCTATCTCTCTGATAAATACGGCCGCAAAAATATTTGCAAAAATGTTAGCATTAAGACTGGCCCCTATCATGCCTCAAATTATTAACCCACAACAACATGGGTTCATAACCGGGAGAGATACCACAATACACGTCAATATGGCCATCACAGCATTCGATGTAGCAGAGACTGAATCCACCCCACTCGGCATGATCCTATTAGATGCCGAGAAGGCTTTTGACCGAGTTGGGTGGGACTACCTCTGGTGCGTCTTGTCCAAAATGGGGTTTGGGGGGCAATTCATGCGGGGCATACAGGCGCTGTATGATAATCCAAAGGTCTGCACCAGCTATGGGGGCCTGACCTCCCCAGATTTTTCAATCCTACGTGGCACTCGTCAGGGATGTCCCCTATCACCTCTTTTATTTGCCCTCTCACTAAAACCTTTTCTGTTTGCCCTTCAGTCCCAAGCCTAGATTGTACCCTTTAGATCAGGCTCACAGGTGCTAAAAATAACAGCATATGCTGACGATATCGCGGTCTACTCACAGGATATTGTGGAGGCACTGCAGGGAATCGCCCTAGAGGCTGGCAAATGTGGGAAGGTGTCTGGTTACAAACTCAACCTACAAAAGACACAAGTTTGAGCTAACTACACTCCAGCCGTGGTGGTTCCTGAGATCTGCAAAATTGCTACATACTTAGGGGTCAAAATAACGGCCAAATTACTGGAAATCAACAATATAAATTACAATGAACTAACTAAATCTACTATTCTACTATTAAAAAAGTGGCACAGATTACCCCTGAATCTAATCGGCAGAATCAACCTAATTAAGATGAAGGTACTGCCTAAATTTGTGTACTTATTTCGATCTATCCCACTGGCACTAAATAATCAGTTTTTTAAACAACTCGACGGAGCACTCAGCAGCTTTATCTGGGGCTACAAAAAAGCGAGAAGGTCGCTGAATCTTCTGAAAAACAATACGAGTGAGGGAGGGCTTAACTTTCCCTATTTTAAGCTGTACTTTTGGTCTGCTTTTGTTATTCGCCTCCGTTCTCTACTTGACAGAGGAGGGGCACTGTTTTTCCACTCTTTTATGTTAAAACTTGCTTCAAATATGTTTTTGCTACGAGCTAATGACCCTAATTACTACAAAAGGGTTAAATTCAAGACTGCAAGGGACATAATAAAGATTTGGGGCAATATACTAACTTTCTGTAAAACCACTTTTTTTCATTCAAAGCTACCGCTGTGGGGCAATCCGGGTCTTCCGGGAATCTTTAATGACAACATCGCACATGGTTGGTCTAGGTCAGGAATTAGCGTTTTAGGGGACCTATATGGCACACAAGGGTTCTTAGACTTCAACACTCTTAAATTGATATATGACTTACCTGAAAACATGAGGTACAAACACTTACAGTTGCACGACTACCTGGTCAACAAAAAACAAGTTCAGGAGGTTTTTGATTGTGATATATGGACTTGTCTATACTCCCTAAAAAGCAAGTCAGTAATAAGCGAAGCTTATAGACTTCTAATCGATATTAAATCAAATGACTGTCCTAAATTAGTTGACAAGTGGAGTAGATTACTGGGTTTAAATATAACATCAAAACAAATAGAGTGTTCCTTGATAAATATTAACAAGCGAGTACGGTCATCTAGTCTAAGGCTCCAACAATTTAGAACAACTTGCAAGCTATACTACACGCCCGAAAGAATCTCCAAATGGTCCCCTAATAACTCCTACAGCGATCGCACAAAATGCCCCAAATGCTCCATATGTTGTTTTCTTGTCCTAATCTTAAGGTCTTCTGGGGTGATATTCAGAAGGTTTTGAAAATTAAGCAGATCCAGCTGCCTGTATTCACTGCTGCCTCTGTTTTGTTAGACACCTATCCCGTCCCATTCCCACAGGCTGCCTTGGTTACTATACTTATGTCTCGCGCCAAACTAACCTTGGCCAGAGCTTGGACTTGCTCCGAGTCACCCACGGTCTGGGACTGGTGGGCACTTGTAACCGAGATTCACTCGATGGAATTAGCCTTAGCGAATCTTAGGGGAACACGCTCACTGAGCAAATATGGAAAAAATTGGGGAACTTTTGTGGAATGATGGTGCTATCTTCCCTTGTTGGGCATAGGCAAACATTATGCTCTAATGATATTAATAACGAGTGTCTCTAGGGCAATTCATTTTGGCCGTGCGCTGAGGGGGGGAAAAAAAAAATGTTATAACTTTTTTAAACATGTATTAGTGAATTCATTTATTATTTTCTCTTTCTTTTGTATCTTCCCTTTCTTTTTTCTTATCCTTTTTTCTTGTCCTGTTTTCTTTATTATATTATATATACATGTCCGCTAATATATGTATTAATGTATTAATGTATTTTTTTTCCTTGTCAGCCTGTTAACAATAAAAATACTTAAAAAAAAAAAAAAGATGTGGGTTCGTTGGGGAAGGCTGGGGATGAGTCTGGCTGCGGTGTCCTGATCTGAAGTCTCTGTAGAAGGTATGCGGCGATTCCTACGTAGATGGCATTGCCGTTGTCCAGTCAGCTGGTGATAAGGGCTTATGTCATGGTGCATCTCGTGTGTAGGGGTAGCCACATGAAGATCTTACGTAACATGTGCAGAGTGAGGAGCAGGTTGAGGGGACTGAGGTTCTGTAATTCTCGAGTCTGACTCCATTTTGTTCTGTGCCACCATTTTGTGTTGCCCTCATGTAGGCCTGTAATGGTAACCTGGCGAACAAAGTGGCCTGTCCTTCTTAGTTCATGTATACATTAACTAGGTTTCTTTTTGACTCTGAAATTAACTTTAAGAAACTGACCTCTTCACCTGAAACTGACCTCGCAAAGCCAATTTCCCTGATCGATCTTTGTCTGAGATTGCCAATCAATGTTCAGGACATCGTTAACTTTTTAGTTTCCTTGCACTTGCCTTATCTTGTTCAGCATCTGTTACTGTTTCTTTTTTATGTTTCTTCATTACATGGGTTTTTGCTTTCAATTATAGGTTTGTCCGGCTTGTGGAGATTGAATTTGGGACATTCCTAATAATTAACTTTTGGGTTGGGATACTGTAAATTGAGTTTTTGCTATGTGATACTTTGTTTGAAAATGTATCTTATTGGCTAGAATCTTGTGCAGTGGGTGTACATTTATAATGTGAATATTGGGTATAAAAGGAGACGTCTCGCCTCAGTAAAATGAGCAGTCTCCTGAGAATTTACACCGTGATGTATATCTAGGATCACTGTTACTAGCTGCAGCTAATAAACTTGGTCTCTGACGCCATCCAGAAGTATTCCGTGTCTTTGAATACCAAGACAGGTGAACATGAAGATCGTAGGCGTGCCCCTGACGCCGCTGGGTTAAACCCCGGTTCTTCAGGACCATGTTGATTAGTAAAATCCCAATGAAGCTGTATATCTCTTTCCACAACATGGACTCTTGTGTGTTTGACCACTGTTCTGTGGTGGATATAACAAACTTGCTTCATATTTTTTATGCCAATGTTCGCGTCTCACTCCTGTGGTCAGTTTTAGTCCTTTTTTCCGATTCCAAAAGGGAAATCGTGGTGTGGTGAAACACTCCTTAGGCAATATAATTTTGATGTTAAATGCATGGTTAAGGGAAATAAAGCATAGCTACCAAATGTGGTATTAAATTTCATGAGGAGGAAGCCTAGTACCCCCGTCTCTGTCACAGCAAACAAGTCTAAATTTCTTCCTCAACACACTTTGGAAACAATGGTCAATTCCAAGTAATACTACACCTTATGTATTTTTAGTTCACTGCTTCTCTCATTAGATACGGGTCTTGTGCCTGCTATACAATCTCTCTGGCAGCATGTGAGCCGCCTACCTCGTACCAGTCTCACCCTTGGGTGAGCGTCTCACTTTGTGGGTCACAATGTGACTCATTGATTGTAAATCTCACTTCTTGATTCACAGTCTTAATGAGGCTGAGTCTCATCTTGGAGCACAACTTCAACTGCCATGAGTGAGTCTTGGATCTTACAGCACACTTAATGAGTGCAACAATTCTCACTTCCTGGTTTTACTAATTTAGAGAACAACACATTAGTGCACAGCATCACTCATGTGATACAAACCTTACACCTTGGAGTACAGTCTCATACAGCCACTCACTGTGCATGAGTGTCACTTCTTGGAGCGCAGTCTCATACAGGTCATTCTTCATGGCCCTTTTGACTATCCAAAACCACTCGTCTATCTCTTGGGATTAAGATGGCTGCTAATACATTGAAATGCCAAGGGCCATCTTTTTAGACTTTTAGGAAACAGCAAAGTTGAACAGTCGAGGGTTATCTTTGGGGATGATGCAAATATAAAAGCTCATATAAAGCAACACATATAATAATCAATAATTGCACTGCTAGTTTTATTATAAATGTGTACTAATAATAAATATTTATTATTCTGTATTATTTAGAGGGAATCAGCTAGAGAGAGAGAAAAAAAGAGAAAGAGAGAGAGCAAGAGAGAGAGAGAAACAGAGAGACTCGGGGCAAGGCACGGTTTTCAGTAAAGGAATCATCATCACAGCCATGGGGAGACAGGCCCCAGGTACGAAAGCTCTCCTCTGGCGAGCTCTGCAAGGCAGTGGTTCACCAGGCAGATATAAGATGCCTACACCTTGTATTCACAGCCAGTGGCACACAAGAAGGGATGTTCTGTTATGCATGGTTAAAAACGACACCTGTTCGCCTACAAAGGCAGTGCCAATCTGAAAGACAAATTAGTCCATACTCGACCACAAGGGACAAAGGACACCAGGGCCCAAACAACACTATGGAATCTTCCTCCAGTGGTAGGACATTTTCCATGTGAAACCTGTACAGTCTGTCCTCAAACAGAAAAAACTCAAGAAATTGACATAGGAACCTCTCGCCCATGGAAAATTGATCAACATACCAACTGTAACAGCGAGCGACTGATCTATCTGATATGGTGTCCCTGCCAGCTTCGCTATGTGGGAATGACCACTAGAAAAATTAAAACCCGTATCCAAAAACATAAAAGCACGATCAGATGTGGAAAATGTTCCACAAAGCTGACTAATCATTTTTTGGATAAGGGCCATCTCAATACCGATCTACATTGGGTGGTATTAGAAAAACCTTGGATCCCACCACATTTGACTGATCCCTCGAAGTTCTTATTCCGCAAAGAACAACAGTGGGTTTACAGACTCAAAACAGACACAATAGGCTTAAATGATGAAATACCTTGGGCTTCTATTTAAAGTGTTCATACACAACATCTATCACACTAGAAGGCCTGATGGAGCATAGATATGGAATGATTGATATACCATTTCAACGGGTTGCAGAATGAGTAGAATGTCTCAACCTTCACACCTATGCGCGTGACAAGAAGAGACAGCGATACAGCTTGAAATATAGGTGAACCTATGACCCATAACCAATGAAACTTGTCGCACCGATAATTAACGTGACACTGTGAGATACGAGAGTGTGACAAATAATTACATGGACCTGCGGTTTCAATTTAATCCCCACGGGGTCCATGAGTTTTTTGTAAGCATTTCATTGAATAAAATAATCCGGGAGATTGACATTGATCAGGCGCGCGTTAAAAATCATAAAAATCATTCACACAAATATATGCCTAATTGAATGGAAAAGAACGGGTAATTGTAATTATAAGTACCTCGTCCCTAACTTCTATAGGGACCATGAGTCTTGATTTTGACGCATTTCTGTAGTACAGAAAGCTGAGAAAATGACACTGATCTAGCGCGCATGCGCGGAAAGTAGTGTCACCCATACATACAATGCCTATTAGAATGTGCGGCTCTCCCTGAGAGAAGGAGGCTGCATAAACATGAGTGTATGATTTACAGAAAGGTACTGTGACTTCTGTTTCCCTCTTGGTTCATGTGTTGACAATTTTGGTTATATCGTCTAAAAGAAACGTATTTCTTTTAAAAAAACAAGCTGGTAGAGAGCGCATGCGCAGAGTATAGTGTCACCCGTAAAGTCTCATGCGCAATGGAACACACAGCCAACGGCAAGGTCCGCTATAACGTAAGGACCCATTTCTTGCACAGCGGCAGGCAATTATGCCTTTCTTGAGTCGAGGTACCGACGGAAAGGTAAGCGATTTAACAGGGACTATATCGTTGTAGTGATTTTGATGGCTGCAAATCACAATTGAGTGGTATTCATGCATTGTGAAGTACAATATCATCTTTCACTCCTGATAGAATTTCTGGCTATTTCTTAAATACCCTCCTCTTTTTCAAATTAAAGAGAAATCAAGAGGAGTTGTGCGTTGGGTCTCTGAAACTGCCAGACATAGATGTGCTTATTGGCCTCCTGGTTTACAAAGATATTAGGAGTGAAGTGGAGAGGGTGTAGAAATTTCTGACACCTTTGGCACTTTTCTTTTCTCTCCCGCAGCGCGGGGCCTCCCTCCAGAGCAGCCAGTCAGGTAGCGGTGAGGCAGGGCTATCCTACAGTTGAGGGTAAGTCCTTATTGATTGTGATTAATAAGAATTATAAATAGACTTGTGACATAGTGAAAAAGCACAATGCTCAAGTTGTCATGTGATTTATTGTTTTTTGCCTTTTCTCTCTCTCAAACCTTCTTTCCCCATTTCCTGTCCCTTGTCTTTTATCCTCAGATACCTTGGGTATAACCTGACAAAAGAGAAAAACAGGAATACCGGTGTTGTTTAAACTTTATTATTTTTCACATTGTTGCAGCAGCAATAGCACAATTATATCTGGTCCTGAAGAAAGCCGCTGATACAAAGGTTTGATCAACAGGCTGAAACATGTTGACCATAAAGTGACAGTGGTTATATATCCATACCACTGTGCTGTCTCATTTTAATCCTGTCAGGTAGAACACATTAATAAAGTAATTGACAGTGAATTCTATCTAGGCAGTTTTAACTCACTTTCTATTCTTTCACACAGCGCTGCAAACCTCACTACACTCATCATCTCACATATGGGATTACTATCCTTCTTCCTACCAAAAAACATCTCTGAGCTCCTTCCTTAAACTCTGAAGTAGCAGCTCCCAGTGCTGATTAGGTTTTCTACACTGGTAAGGAGGACCCATATGATGAAGCATGTCACCTTCGGGTGAGTGAGGGTTCTTATCCTTAAGGGATGTCTCCCCCTTGATGATTAACATCACTTAAGTTAGTTTTGAGAGAGGTAGGGCTATCTTACATTAGGGCACTAAGAGAGGTTGCTCCAACCCAGATCCTTTATTCTGAGATAGTACATAGTGACAGGAGACCTGATTCATTGATTTACTTGGCCATTTTATATCCAGAAACAGTGACAGTGGTGGTAAAATATCCCACTCTTTGCATGCAGAACTAACAAAATTCAACTCCATCTTTTGGTTGTACAGTATCCAAAATCCATGGTGATGGTCAACATCTCTTACTAATCATACATATGTTCACCAGAGGTTGGCCTCCACCATCCAGCACTTCAATTACATATTATCGAGGTAAAAAAAATCATAGTATAAAACTACTGTATCATAATTATTGAGCACAGAAATATCCACTTTACATACTTAATATGTAAGGTGCATTAAAATCGAGTACAAAAATATTGTGGGCAAAAATATCAGCATTATATAGATAAGCATATCTATTTAGAAGTATTTAACAGTGTGTAAAAATTAAAATAAATATACTAATATGATAAAGAAAATATAAAGATAAATTTACTACCCTAAACATAATAGAAAATATAACTTCAAAATAAATAAATCAATATAAATATACCAAAATTAATATGAAATACCAAATATTACATCAAAAAATAATAATTCGATCAAAATAAATTAATAATAATTTAAATGTACCTAAAACTACTTTCTCGAACTATAAAACACAAAAATGTATATATGTATAAAATATAACATTAAAATATTTATCTCCTTTGTTACAGAAAGTACATCTAAAATACGAAAACATAAAAAACAATAATATTCAAATAAAAATAATTAAATTTATTTGCAAATGCTATTCTAAATAAAATCAATTAAACATGAATATAATATATATGAGTTAGATTTAAGGAGGAAATATTTACAATTCTAACTCCAACCTAATAAACATTAAAAATGCAAATCAAAACCCACCATTAGAAGTCAAGGTTATCAGTTATATGGGTCGGAGGCAGAAACAACAGAGGGATGATCATAGAAAAGTTGGCACATCTGGAGACAGAACACGTAAATAGGATTAGTTAGGTGCAGGAGAAGGTGGAAAAACAAAAGGAGCTATTACTGAAACTGATAATAATAAAAGATGAGATTAATAGTTACTTTATTGAAAAAATGGCTCAAGGGTTTCAAGAGCATAAAAGTGAGGTGTACGAATACGGGAAGTCAGTGGGAAGGAGGCTGGCTTTACGTATATGACAGAATTCCATCACGAATAATATCACTCAAATTAAAAAGGATGATGGCCAATATGCTACAGAGACCTCTGACATTCTCTGCATTTTTTAGGCATTTTTTTAAGATTTGTATCAGTAAGATCCTCCCAGCACTAAAGTGGTGGTTGGGGAGGGCAATGGGTGGGAACAATCAGGAGGAATCAGCGAAGAAGCATATAAGGAGATGGAGGAAGGCAGTTACTGATGCCCTGGGCTATCTGGCTTCAGGGAAAGCGTCCGTCTCGGTGAAAATCCTCCTCGAATTATATAAAGTACTTCACCTTGAGATAGCTCCTCTATTGCTTGACCTGTTTTTAGATGTTCAGCAAAATAGGATTCCTCCCCATTATTGGCAGGGCACCGATATAGTTATTTGCCCTGAAAAGGGGAAGCTGCCGGATTCACCTGCTTCCTACCATCCAATCTTTCTGATAAACTCCGACGCCAACCTATACTAGAAAATTATGGCTATCCGGTTAGGGAAGATCATAGCCAACCTGGTTTCTCCATGACAACATGGGTTCATACCAGGTTGGGGAACTACCGATCACATCAGACGGGGATAGATCTCAGGTGGCTGTGATTCTCCTTGACACAGAAAAGACTTTTGACTGGGTTTCGTGGCAGCTCCTTTGGGGAGTTTTGGCAAAGAATGTGTTCGGCCCATGTCTTATCACCGCCATACAGGCTATGTACTATAAACCTTTTGCCAGGTTGCAAATGATGGGTGCAAAATCGGGGAAAATAGAGGTGTCTAGAGGGACATGGAAGGGCTGTCCTTGTTCCCTAATTCTCTTTGCTTTGTATATAGATCCATTTAATAACTTGATCTTACAAAACCAAGCAATAAAACCAGTTACCACTAGTGGTTACGATACTAAGATTTTGGTATATGCAGATTACATCGCCATTGTAACAATAAATCCAGAGAAGACAATGGCAGAAGTTGAAAGTATGGCTGGGGAATTTGGGAAATAATCAGGGTATCTCTTGAACAAAGGGAAGATGCAGATTGTCTGCTGCTGAGATGGTTGGGTCCGGTTCTTGAGGGTCGTACAGTCAGTGGGTCTGGTGTGCAGAGGCAGGAGAAGGTACAGTTGTGACAGGTGAACGGACCTTGGGGGGTTTTCGGCGACTCAAGGTGGCTGACGGTGGAACATCCTGGGTTGAGTGTGTAGAGGAGCAGATGGGCTTTTTTTGTCGCACCTTCAGCGCTCCACTGGCATGGCCGCACAGCAGCTGCCATTAAGTAGTCTTGGAGAGGCGGGAGGGCTGGTCAGCTGGGAGATGGGAAACAGCTGCTTGGAAGGGGGCGAGGACACAGGGAGCAAGCAGCAGCAAGGACAGGATAGGGAGAAACAGAGTGAGAGTAAAGGACAGAAGTGAATAGTCAAAATAAGAATCAGCACCAAGAAATACAGAAAAGGTAATAAAATAAAGGAAAAGCAACATCAGCAAAAGGATCAAAAGAATAGATGGATTGGACTTGTGCTTTTATGGATTCGACAAATGGATTCGAATAAAGATGTATTGAATTGAATTGGATTGAAAAAGAATAGAAAAGAAACACCAGCAGACAGAACACAAGCTCACCACTGGGCCACCAGAGATGAGGCGCAGACGGGGACCAGCGGCTGGAGGAGGGTCTCAAACTAAGAGCCTGGGGCTCAGGAGACCCTACCACTTCCAGGTGCAGTTGCGTGGTGGGTAGAGCAAATGCACCCTGACAAGGGATCACTGACATAACATCGAAGGACATAATATCGACCAGCAAAAATATTGGCGACAAAATATCGACAGACAGAATATCGACTTTGTATCTACAAACAGGTAAGTACAAAAATATCAAGTAAAAAATATTGTGTACAAAAATATCGACTTTATTAAAAACAATGTTAAATTAAATTAATATTAAAAATTAATTACTAAAATGTACTTAAAAATACTTAAATTACCTTATATTAATTAAATAATTAATGAAAGTTATAAAAAAAATTTGAATCATATTTGTTAAAACATATATATATAGTAACATAATATAATTAAATAATATCCAATATTATTACCGTAGGATAGCGGAAGTGTAAAAATTACTATTCCCACTCCAGAGAGTGCAACAGTAGGGAAAGAGTTGGATAGCGTAGGGGTAAAAATTACTATTCCCACTCCAGAGAGTGCAACAGTAGGGAAAGCGTTGGATAGCGTAGGAGCACAAATTACTATTCCCACTCCAGAGAGTGCAACAGTAGAGAAAGGGTTGGATAGCGTAGAGGTACAAATTAGTATTCCAACTCCAGAGAGTGCAACAGTAGAGAAAGGGTTGGATAGCGTAGGGGTAAAAATTACTATTCCCACTCCAGAGAGTGCAACAGTAGGGAAAGCATTGGATAGCGTGGGGGTAAAAATTACTATTCCCACTCCAGTGAGTGCAACAGTAGAGAAAGCGTTGGATAGCGTAGGGGTAAAAATTACTATTCCCACTCCAGTGGGTGCAACAATAGGGAAAGCGTTGGATAGCGTAGGGGTAAAAATTACTATTCCAACTCCAAAGAGTGCAACAGTAGGGAAAGCGTTGGATAGCGTAGGGGTAAAATTTACTATTCCCACTCCAAAGAGTGCAACAGTAGGGAAAGCGTTGGATAGCGTAGGGGTAAAAATTACTATTCCCACTCCAGTGGGTGCAACAGTTGGCAAAGCGTTGGATAGCATAGGGGTAAAAATTACTATCCCAACTCCAAAGAGTGCAACAGTAGGGAAAGCGTTGGATAGCGTAGGGGTAAAAATTACTATTCCCACTCCAAAGAGTGCAACAGTAGGGAAAGCGTTGGATAGTGTAGGGGTTAAAATTACTATTCCCACTCCAAAGAGTGCAACAGTAGGGAAAGCGTTGGATAGCGTAGAGGTAAAAATTACTATTCCCACTCCAAAGAGTGCAACAGTAGGGAAAGCGTTGGATAGCGTAGGGGTAAAAATGTCTATTCCTACTCCAGTGAGTGCAACAGTAGGGAAAGCGTTGGATAGCGTAGGGGTAAAAATGACTATTCCCACTCCAGTGGGTGCAACAGTAGGGGAAGCATTGGATAGCGTAGGGGTAAAAATTACTATTCCCACTCCAGTGAGTGCAACAGTAGGGAAAGCGTTGGATAGCGTAGGGGTAAAAATTACTATTCCCACTCCAGTGGGTGCAACAGTAGGGAAAGCGTTGGATAGCGTAGAGGTAAAAATTACTATTCCCACTCCAGTGGGTGCAACAGTAGGGAAAGCGTTAGATAGCGTAGGGGTAAAAATTACTATTCCCACTCCAGTGAGTGCAACAGTAGGGAAAGCGTTGGATAGCGTAAAGGTAACAATTACTGTTCCCACTCCAGTGGGTGCAACTGTAGGGAAAGCGTTGGATAGCGTAGGGGTAAAAATTACTATTCCCACTCCGATGAGTGCAACAGTAGGGAAAGCGTTGGATAGCGTAGGGGTTAAAATTACTATTCCGACTCCAAAGAGTGCAACAGTAGGGAAAGCATTGGATAGCGTAGAGGTTAAAATTACTATTCCCACTCCAAAGAGTGCAACAGTAGGGAAAGCGTTGGATAGCGTAGGGGTAAAAATTACTATTCCCACTCCAGAGAGTGCAACAGTAGGGAAAGCGTTGGATAGCGTAGGGGTAAATACTTCTTATATTATTTTTAAAAGTATAAATTAATATCTATAAAAAAATTAATTAAAAGGAATTACCAATTTAATATAATATAATAATTAATCCATTAAAATTACAAATTACAAATAATTTTTACTATTAGTTACCTATTCAAATTAATTACAAATTAACAATTAATTAATTAACAATTAAAAATTAATTAACAATTAATTCAAATTAAAAACAATTAAATAAATTGAATTATTTTGTTAATTATGAATAAATTACTTCCCACCCTATTCCCCTATAAACTCACAACCCGCTACAGAAAATAAATTAGTAAAATTAACATAATTAGCAATTAATCAATTAAATAAAATTAATTGGCAATTAAAATTTAATTAATTACCCATAAAAAATTAATTAACAATTAATTCTAAAAAATACCAATAAATATTTTTACATATTTAATTAATTATAAATAAATTACTTCCCACCCAATTCCCCTATAAACCCACAACCCGCTACAGAAAATAAAGTAGTAAAATTAACATAATTAGCAATTAATCAATTAATTAAAATTAATTGCCAATTAAAATGTAATTAATTACCAAATATAAATTAATTAACAATTAATTAAATATGAATACCAATATATAAATTTACATATTTAATTAATTATAATTAAATTACTTCCCCCCCTATTCCCCTATAAACCCACAACCCGCTACAGAATTAAATTACGCAAAAATTTAAAAAACTAAATTAATTAATTAAAATTAATTATAACATAAATACACACTTTTCACACATATAATAACATAACAAACACTATAAAAAATTCGATATTATTAAAAATTTGATAATTTTAATAACCTATATTATATACTTCGATATTTTAACTTTCTATATTTTTAACATTCGATATTACATTACTTACCTTCAAAACGATATTTTTGATGTCTATATTCTGTCCATTCGATATTTTGTCCAGCCTATATTTTGTACTCGATATTATGTCCATTCGATATTTTGTAGTCGATATTATGTCTGTTTACCCTGACAAGGTCAGTATTGGGAACAACATGGTTGCACGCTTGTTTTGTCTTGCTTCAGCGCGTTTCTGAGTCAGCTGGTCTTGTCTGGAATCTTTTGTATGGTAGTCTGTAATGATGTGAGCAGTCTAGTAGTTGGGTGTGGGAGGAGTTATGGGGCTGGAGGAAGAGGAGGAGCACGGACAGGAAAGGGGCAGTTAGAGTAGGGACAGGGACGTAGAAGGAGTGTGCCAATAAAGCTCCTTGAAAGATAAAGTAAGTGTCTGTTCTCTTTATTTCCAAGACACTACAGCTGGCGACGAAGTTGGGATGAAGTGACCTGCCATCCCCACATGAAGAAAGAAAACGTCCTGTCCCTGGGCAGCATGAAAACGTGGTCGCCGTCGCGACACGTGTGCCCCCCAAAGAGATCGCCGCCTAAAGACCCAGGCCAGTGATAATTGTGCCAGATCCGGGATTCGTTGATCGCGTGGAGCCTCGCCCGACGAGCGCGATCGAGCGCTGGAAGAAAGCACAGCCGAGCGCCAATTCGCGCCAAAACTGGGAGCTTACCCCAGATGTGTGAGATGCGGCACGGCGTCGGAAGTGGCCGGTGAGTGCAGCGGAAGAGTCGGGAGCTCACCCCGAACCCCTTGGAGGGTCCAGCAAGCAGAGGTGCGTGGAGCCCCGTCACCATGGCGCTGTCTGCAGGACTGGTGATCCGGTGAGTCCCAGTGACTGAGTCGGCGTGAAGGGAATGAATGAAGTCGAGATCTCGCGAGAGCCGAGATTTCCCTAGCGGCGGCCATCTTAGAACCAAGCAGCCATCAGGACAATTCCCCTGTGCAAGTTGGAAGCCGCCATTTTGAGGTCAGGCAACACACGGCCCAAGTAATGAACACTGGCAAATGCAAAACAAACATTGTTAAATGCAAAACAAACATTGTTAAATGCAAAACAAACATTGGCCAAAGCAAGGGACAAACAAGCATTGGTAAATGCAAAACAAGCACTGGCACAGGCAGGCAGCAAGCAAACAAGCATTGATAAATGCAAAACAAGCACTGGCAAAGACAAGTAGCAAGCAATTAAGCATTGGCACATCCAAACAGGTACTGACAACGGCAAGCAACAAGCAAACAAACGCTGGTAAATGCCAATCAAATACTGGCAAAAGCAAGAAGCAAGCAAACAAACATTTGGCAAGTGGTACACAAGCAGTGGCAAAGAGTGACAAGCGCTAGTAAGTGAAAAGTGACAGTGATACACCAGTCCAGAAATGTCAAATTTGCCGCACCGAAATGGTGGCGGTGCAGCGGCGGCTGCCCCGGTTGCAACTGGAGTTTCAAATCTGCGCTCCCCGGAACCACTGACTCTGGTGGCTGGCGGGAGCATGGGCCCCAAATGGCAAAAGTGGTTAGAGGATTTTGAGGACTATCTTGAAGGATCAAAAGTCACGGGAGACAGAGACAAACTAATTGCACTGCGCAATCTGGTTGGTAAAGAGATCTGCAAATTGATCAAAGAGCTGCCGACAGATGATAGAGGAACATATGACAAAGTGCGAGACGCTTTAAACAGAAAGTTCGTACACAAAAGAAATGTGGATTATGAGAGATATGTGTTCCATCAAGCCTGTCAAGGCAAGGAAGAAATGATGAACACATTCATATCTAGGCTACGTCGACTGTCTCAGTATTGCAACTTTGATGCATTCTCAACGGAGGATGCCATCCGACTACGAGTCATTGAGGGTTGTCACTCAGTGACACTCCGAAGGCGGCTGCTAAGGAAAAGTTATAATCTCGACGAGATAGAAGAAATGACCAGGGTGCATGATCAAGCGGAGGAACATGCCAAAAGTATGGAGACGGGGCGCAGTGAGAGAAGAGAACAAGCATACTGGATGCAAACCAACAGCACTCGTAGAAGATCAAACGAGCATCAGAGAAGATCCCGACCGGCGTCACGCCATCAATACAAAGGACGCCGACGCCATGAGTCTGTTCGGAGGGAAAAGAAATCAGACCATGCAAGAAAATCAGAGCGCTCAAGGAAATGCTATCGATGTGGGTATGATTTTCCACATGTTGATATGTGTCCAGCAATGGGTCAACAATGCCGAAAGTGCGGACGGAAGAACCACTTTGAGGCTATGTGCGGGGTGTATAGCAAAGAAAGAAGGAACGAAACAACCAAGTCGTCTCGCACAGATAACAAACGACATCATGCAAAAACCGTACAGGATAGAGCGATATCGTCCTCTGGTTCTTCCCATTCCAGCAGGGAGTCTCACAAATCCCAATGGACAACAAGGTTGCCGAGTCAGAATACACGGATGAATATGTCTGCATGGTATCAGACCCGGATTAGTTAAAGAAATATCCTCCATTAGATATAAAAGTGGGGACACATGAGACCAAGTTTGTGTTAGACAGCGGAGCATCCCTAAACTATATGCCCGTGACTGAATACAACAAAATGAAGCCACCACCCCTTCTGAGTCCAGCACATGTCAGGGTATTCACCTGGATGGCAAAGAAACCGCTTCCATGCCTAGGCAAATTTGCAACGACACTCAAACACGAATCTAACTCGGTATCGGCATATATTCATGTCATCGAAGGTCCAGAGGCTGATTGCCTTCTCAGTCTACCCACCGCGGAGCGCCTCCGACTGGTCGAGATCTTATACCGAGTCAACGCTGATCCAGACATTATCCGTAAGTTCCCCAAGTTATTCACTGGGCTTGGAAAAATGAACAAATATTTGATCCACCTGCACATCAACGATCAAGTGCGCCCTGTGGCCCAACACCCCAGGCGAGTGCCTTTCCATCTTCAGCAAGCGGTAGAAGATGAAATTCAGGAGCTGTTACAAGCCAACATTATTGAAAAAACGGACGGTCCCACACCATGGGTGTCACCAGTCGTCATCGTCCCAAAGAAAGGCATTCCGGACAAGGTGCGCTTATGTGTGGACATGAGGCTTCCCAACACAGCCATAGAAAGAGAGCGTCACCCAGGACCACATTTGAGCGACATGATATCAGCATTGAATGGGGCCAGGGTATTTTCCAAACTTGATCTAAACAAGGGCTACCACCAGCTGGAACTTCATGGGAAGTCGCGGTATATAACGACATTCGCCACTCATCTGGGTTTGTTTAGATATAAACGGTTGAGTTTTGGCATCTCTGCGGCAGAAATATTCCAAGAAGTCATTCGCCAGACCATCAGACACATACCAAACTCACTGAACTATAGTGACGATATTCTGGTGTATGGGTCGAACACACAGGAACATGACAAAGCATTAGATCGAGTCTGCCATGCCCTCCTGGAAGCTAATCTTACTCTCAATAAGGACAAGTGTGAGTTCCATCAATCCACTCTTAAGTTCTTCGGACATGTGTTCTCAGGGGCCGGGATGAAGCCTGACCCTGAGAAAGTGACAGCGCTCAATGCCACCAAGAGCCCTCAAGATGTGAGTGACATCCGATCGTTTTTAGGCATGGCGAGCTACTGCGCCAGAAACATCAAGGACTACGCCACCATCAGCCATCTTCTAAGAGCCCTCACCAAGCAAGGACAACCATTTGTTTGGAACTCTCAATGTGAAAGGGCGTTTAAAGAAATTAAACAGGCGGTGGAATCTGCTGACAATTTAGCATATTTTAACCCCAAGAGGAAGACGGAGATAACGGTGGACGCTAGCCCAGTGGGGTTGGGTGCAATTCTGGCTCAGTATGACAAAGACACTGACCAACGACACATAGTGGCTTACGCCAGCCGCAGCCTATCAGACACAGAGAAGGCTTACTCCCAACCAGAGAAGGAGAGCCTCGCGGTCGTATGGGCCTGTGAGCATTTTCATGTGTTCATCTATGGCAAACATTTCACCATGGTGACGGACCACCAGGCGCTCGTCACCATCTTTGGTAATCCAAAAGCCAAGATGCCACCTCGAATTGAACGGTGGGGTTTGCGCCTACAGGAATACACCTACACAATAATACACAAACCGGGAAAAGCAGAGAATCCTGCAGGCTATATGTCCCGACACCCTCAAGCATCCCAAGTCTCACCTCCGTCAATAGCGGAAGAATACATACATTTTGTAGTAGGTGTAGCCCGGCCACCGGCAATTCCTTTGGAAGCGATACAGGAAGCCACTGCGCAAGACAACATCCTTCAGAAAGTGGTGCGCCGGCTGCGCACACATCGCTGGAGACATGACAGTGAGTAAGAAAAGAATGATCCTCAAGTCCGCCAGGAAATGCAAGCTTTCAGACACATCAGTGAAGAGTTATCTGCCACCTCAGAGGGGCTCCTACTGAGAGATCATCGGATTGTCATCCCGAGGCAGTTGCGTCAAGGTGTCATTAACCTAGCTCACGAGGGCCATCGGGGAGTGGTTGCAACGAAAAGAGCTCTCCGAGAGCGAGCATGGTTTCCACTACTTGATCAAATGGTGGAGCTCACCCTAAAGGACTGTCCCCAGTGTCAACTGGTTAGTCGCGGAGATTCTCCAGCTCCTCTGCAAATGACCAAGTTACCCAGCGGGGTATGGCAAGAGCTTGCCATGGACTTTTATGGACCACTCCAGTCAGGCAAATACGTTTTGGCTATTATGGATGAGTACTCGAGGTTTCCAATAGCACAATTTGAATCTTCCACCAATGCCTCCAGCACGATTGCTGTGTTAGATGAAGTGTTCGCCGCCTGGGGTGTCCCCAAAGAACTTAAAACAGACAATGGTCCTCCTTTTAATGGACATGAGTTTAGTGAATTTGCAGAACACCTCAACTTCCGACATCGAAAGGTCACGCCTCTGTGGCCACAAGCCAATGGCACCATTGAGCGATTCATGGCAACCTTAAAGAAAACTTTTCAACAAGCTACTGTGGAGAAAAAGGACATGCAAGTGGCTCTAAATGAGGTCCTGCGAGCATACAGAACAACACCACATGCCACTACAGGCAAGTGTCCTGCCACTCTCATGCTGGGGAGATCCATTAGAACACGAATCCTGACGTGGGAAGGAGCTTTGCGATCAGTGTCTCCGGCACGTGTCCATCAGGAACTGGCGCTGGCTGATTGCGCTGGCAAGACCAAAATGAAATCCTATGTAGAAACTCGAAGGAGAGCAAAGTCTCCATCGCTGCACACAGGAGATTGTGTTGTGGTTAAACAAGAACAGTCAAAGAAAACGGACTGTAAATTCAAAGATGAACCTTTGGTTATCACCCAGCAGAAGGGTACAATGATTACTGCAGAATCTGAGAACAGACGGATTACACGAAATGTTTCTAATTTTCAAAAGTGCACCCCTGTCATGAAAGAGGTTCTTGATCGAGCACTGGATCAACGAGATGCAGAGGGACCTAGTCAAACGGGTGCACTACAGAGACCTGATCATCAGATAGAAGCAGCGTCTGAAGGTGCAAGCATGAGTCTCCGACCTCGCCGGAACATTCAAAGGCCTCAGAGGCTGATTGAAGAACTTTAATCAAGTAAGTTCGTTCTTTTGTTAACAAAGGGGGAGATGTAATGATGTGAGCAGTCTAGTAGTTGGGTGTGGGAGGAGGTATGGGGCTGGAGGAAGAGGAGGAGCACGGACAGCAAAGGGGCATTTAGAGTAGGGACAGGGACGTAGAAGGAGTGTGCCAATAAAGCTCCTTGAAAGATAAAGTAAGTGTCTGTACTCTTTATTTCCAAGACACTACAGTAGTCCATTATTTGAGAATTGTACTTTCATTAAGAAAGTCAGTATTTTTAGAAATAGCATTTAGTATTTACTCTTTTGTTTCTCAAAATGTTAACCCCGTCCGTGTGGGGGTAATTCCCCTGCTGTGCTGGGGGGGCGGGTGGCGCGCGCAGCACCCCCATGTTCATCACGAGCTCAGCTCATCATGAGGCACGGCGCGCGTGTGCTCATGACGAGCTGAGCTTGTCATGAGCCCACCCGTTACCGTGGAACGCTCAGCACAGCAGGGGAATTATCCCCGCATGCGAGCGTTCCACGGCTCATGGCGAGCTGAGCTCGTCATGAGCACCGGAGCACCATGCCTCATGATGAGCTGAGCTTGTCATGAGCATCGATAGTGTTAAAACCCTGCTGAGTAAGGTAGTCTGCTTGGTTATCTATAATTCGGCAAGGGAGTGAATTACTGTTTTTTCAGTTGTAACTGAAGGAATTTGTTCTTGAACTTACATAATCATTGGATATGTCGTAGGGCATGGGCATTTGTTTGCAGTTACAATAAGGTAGTTGGCGCTTCCCTTAAAATACCCAGAATGAACACATTTTAATTATGTCACTAGACAAGAATAGCTTAGAGTATACTCAGCCCATCTGAAAACATGTGCTATCTTGCCATTCTTACATAAATGCTAAAAGAAGCCTTTTATAGTTAAGGTGAGAGCAACAGGAAGACACAATTTAAGAATACCAAAAACTTCCCCTTCCCACACCTGTATAATTCTGAGTCACTGTAGTCTTGGTTCTGATGAAACATTACAGACTTGCGTAAAGTGGATAACTCATGTCTCCGCAAACCACTGTGCACAAGACTACAGGTTAGTCTTAATTGTGTATTGAACATAATAGAGTCATGTCATGAACATATCAGGTCTGCCTGTGATTGTGTGGTATCTCTTGTTTGGTCGTTACATAAGTTGGTCTTCTGGGGTTTTGAGACATCTGCGCCCATAGTGAAATTATATTCCAGTGCTCACTCAGGAACTCTGGGTAATGTAGTCCACTCTGACACTCTCATAGAGTTTCTCAACCAACGGCTCCCAATGCTTCAGTCTGCTCTTCCAGAAACAGTGCAAATAGTAATTGCAACGTGTAGTTATACAGTGCTTATAACCCTGGCAAGGCGTTGAAGCACTTTATGATGAGAAGCATGCTTCTGCGGAAACCAAGGTTAAAGCTAAGAAGCTAGTAGATTAGTAAAAAGTGTTTTTGCTAGTTTTCTTGTGGAATAATCATGGGTACGTGTATCTGATAGTATCAAAACAATTGTTTCACCCGCTGCGTCTTTACGACACCTCCTCACTGCTTGCATGGATCCACCTTCAAGAATACAAGGTTAAGTTAGGTATTTCCTTGCAGGCTGCCAGGATGTTGCTGCCTCCAGGGGATCTGAATGGGAAATCACATGACCATGGCTTCCCTTTACTAGCACTGGCTGCTGCCTATTACTCAGCCAGTTCTAAACCAGTTTACAACTTGGCTTCCATCCCTAAACTGTTCAAACTGTTCACAAGAACTCTCGGTGGAAGAAGTGAGTAGCTGCTCCGATTCTGTGGTTTTTCTTTACATTTTGGTGCTTTTAGCTCAGAATTTGCTATGGGAAACATAGAATTACCAGTGTCAAAATAGAAAGCAAATCGAGGCTGGGTGGGCTACTTCTGACGGACTTGGGACAACCTTGGTGAGCATTCACTAACATCTACAGAGATTGCATTGACGTTTCCCTCCGGTACCCCTCAATTTACTGAACTGAACAGGGGACAGAGTCTGTCATCCAAAAAAAGGGGGGGCATTTATAATTGGTGGTCATCCCCAAATAATATGGGTTTCAAAACTGAAACACTTAGTAAAAATATTAAAAATATAAAAATACAAATAAATAATATGGATGATAGTCTTGTGCTATTTTTCTTTATAGCCATATTAAGGTTCTGGTCCCTTGGTCACAAACACAAACA
The DNA here is from genome assembly GCF_964261635.1 of Lissotriton helveticus. NCBI lineage: Eukaryota > Metazoa > Chordata > Amphibia > Caudata > Salamandridae > Lissotriton > Lissotriton helveticus. The sequence continues at coordinate 205,340,497 of NC_136065.1, forward strand.
GATTTCACTCTGTCGGAGCAGATGTTTAATCTTAATTTTCTTCCCACAACTTCCTGGTGTGTACTCACCCACGGCTATTATCACATTTGTACCAGTCATGCTTCTGGCATTTTTTCTGAATCGCTATTTGGTAATCCTTATTCTTAATGTATGAATCTTTTATTTTTTAGTTAGCATTTACTAGCGGGCTGCAAATTGACCTGCCTCATGGAAATTATTGAGATGAGTTGCAGTTTGCGACCCATTAGGAATGATAGACATCACAGTGATGGTGGCCTGCTGAGGTCAGCAGGCCATCATGTCTGTGATTGCTTTTAAATATAACTATTTTTTTTCCTTTAAATGCAACCACTTTTCTTTAAAGAAAAACTGGATGGGTTTGAACAAAATAAAAAAATGAAAAGTATAATTGTCATTTTTTATGAGTGATCTTGCTCTTAACAAATATTTCTGTTAATAATAAATTGGAGGGAGTGGGAATTGAGGGGACTGCTCTCCAATGGTTTCGCTCTTTCCTCTCGGACCGGTCTTTTAAAGTGGCTATTCCACCGTGTCAGTCCTCTTTCCATCCACTGGGGCTGGGGGGTTCCGCAGGGCTCTGCGTTGAGCCCCACTCTGTTCAACTTATATGTGAAACCGCTGGCTGCAGTCGTCAGACAATGTGGCCTAACCATGACATCGTATGCCGACGACACGCAGCTGGCGGTGACACTCAGTGGTGATCCCGAGGTGAACGCTCCCAGATTCCGTGCAGGACTCATTGCCGTGGCAAATTGGATGCGAACTAACTGTCTGCAGTTAAATGTAAAAAAAAACGAGGTCCTGATCTTAGGAAAGCAGGCGGAGCTCTGGGGAGACCAGTGGTGGCCTCCAGAATTGGGGGTGACTCCCATCCCAGCTGCCGAAGTTAAGAACCTGGGGGTCTGGCTGGATCCTACACTCTCCTTCACCAGCCATACGAAGAAGGTTGCAGCTACCTGTTATGGTATTCTGCGAGGGCTGAGACCGGTCCTCAAATTCTTCGACCCCCCCTACTCGGCAACTGGTGGTCCAAGCCTCCATTCTTTCTCGGCTGGATTATGGGAGTGCGCTGATGCTCGGAGTGAATCAGGCGGAGGCCACTAGATTGCAAAGGGTGCAGAATGCCGCGGCGTGAGCCATCGTTGGCCTTCCTAGACAGTGTTCTGTTTCTGCAGTTTGACTTCTCTCCACTGGCTGCCGGTCAGACAGAGAATTAAATTTAAGGCTCTCTGCCTGACATTTAAAATCTTGAAGTTTTCCTCTCCTCCAGCCATCGCTAAGCTTGTTTCCTCCTATGTTCCTACGCGGTCTCTTAGATCGGAACTTCTCCATCTGGCGGTCAATACACGGTTTAGACTGAGTAGGATGGGAGGTCGCTCCTTTCGAGTATTAGCGGCAGGATTATGGAATTCTCTCCCTGTCCATATTCGAGCCTTGAATAGCCTTACTTCCTTTAGGCGCGCCATAAAAACTTTTTTGTTCCCAATCGCTGACTGATTCCTTCCTCTTCTTCCCAGCATCGATTTGTTGTGTTGTGGTACCTGATCAGGCGCCGGGACGCCCCTTGGCTGGGGCAGCTGCGCGCCTTATAAAAACTACTAACATAACATAACATATTCTCAAAGGGGAAGCAGTCCTATTGGGACCACTTGCCCTTTGCGAATGGCTTACCACCTCCATTGAGGAGGTGGTAAAAAATGTATGTTTTGTGACCTGAATTCAGTTGCAAAACATTAATACATACCCTGCGATTCGTTAACTAGAAGGGATGCCCCAAACACCCCCATTTCAAATACTGAATCGGTATTTGGTTGCAAATTCAAATTGGTATTACGAGTTTTGTTTTGATACATCAAAAAATACTTTTTGCTGTGGCAAACGACCCAATTATGCTAATTGAGCCCTTTGTGATAGCAAAAAAGGCCTCCCATATCTGGCCCTAAGTTAGAAATGGGTCTGTTGGGTTTAGTGTAAGTGTCATATAGGCCTAAATGATACATTAAGGTAGCTTCCTCCTGGGGCACACAGGGCTTCAGGGTCTGATAAGATCAACTGTTGTACAAGTTGTTTTCTATTATTATATGTTAATACAGAGCAAAACCAATATGCAGAACAATAGGTGGGAATGGAAAATTGAACTGTACACCAGCATACATGTTAATAAAGGCCAAAAAACACATTTGATACATTCTAGTAGTAAATGTAATAGGCAAAATATGTAACATAACAACTAATTAAGCACCATCGGTATGTTTATACATTTTCAAAACGTAGAGTAATAAAATGATATAAAAATATAGCACACATTAAAACATCGAAAGACAATGAAAATGACAGTAGAATAAAAGTAGAAAAAATGGAAAGAGGTAAGAAGGGAGAGATAACAGATTCTACTCCAGCTAATCACCGCATTCATTGGTACTAAATTGCAACTCAGATCATAAAACGTTAAATAAATCTGATGGCTGGACAAACGGGGCACCCCTCTTTTCCAGTTTTCTAGTGGAGGCACCACATCCGAATTCCATTCCCTCAAAATACATTTCTTAATAGCAATCAAAGCTAGTTGGTTGCAGGTGAGTGGACTGATTTCAGGGCAGTAAGGGTTGAATAATCATCAGTACTACAACCCAAAATCAACCACAAAGGAGCATCACTCAGCTCTTAAAACTATGTACAGGATTTGAAGCTGGGGAGAAATAATGCTCCAGGGTGCAAGTCCAAACCATGAGGTTTTTCAATTTTTTGGGAGTGATCATCAGAACTGCCTCTACGGCTATATGTTCTCAGTCACTGTATTTGCAAAATGGTGTTATAAAATTACATGTTTGGCCCTAATTAAAAAATATACTCTTTGGAGAGTGATCTCCAATCATGGGGAGGGTCGGGCGGGCTCGTTTCGCTAGCTGGCATGGAGCCGTCTGTAGGGGTCATGTTTTAGCTCCCAGAAAGAGTTTAACATTTTGAAAAGCACTATCCGCGCTCGTCTATCTGCTCCACAAATGTGACCTCGTCCTGGATCATCAAAGCTGTTTCTTCCTGCAGAATCCCATCTGGCCGACCGAGCCATCATCTCAAGAATTTCCTGTTGTCCCGGTTTGGCACTCCAAGGAACTTTTTGTTCTTCATTTTCATGAGCGCTTATTTAAGGAGTTAAAGCTGTGTGGTGCATGCCAATATCTTTGACTGCCAGACAACCATCAATGAACTGTGCACCAAGATGAAGAGAATAGTGCAACGTGCACAAGTTTAGTAATGCGAGGTTTGTCACCAAACTCCATGATCTCAGAGATACCTGGATAATGGGCTGTGAGATCCTCTGCTCATTTAAGTGTCAGACCACACACACACACATATCACACGCATGACTCAACACACACACCAACACAACATGCAAACATGTGCTTGGACTGAGAGTGCATACAGACACATAGTAAGGTTCTTTGTCCGTTGTTCTTTGCTCTTATTCTGCCTTTCTGAGCTCTTAGAGATCTCTGGACCAATTGCTGGAGTTTGGATCTTTACTAAACAGGTGCCCGTATTTGCCGGAATGTGGGACCTACTTAAGAAAACACTGAAACAGCGCATTAATAAGATGGCACAACTCTTGGTGTTGCACTGGTTGAGAAAAGTGCATCACATGCGGTTGATGTCAAAGGTTGTGGTTGGAAAGGTAGGACCAGCAGACATTATTGAAAACATACAAGGCCCTGCACCATGAGGCCTTAGCAAAACAATTCAAGTAACTCTGTGTGGTCCGAATATGAGTAGACATGTGATTATGCCTCAATTTTCTTTCTCTCTCTCTCTCTCCCCCTCTCTCTCTCCCCCTCTCCCTCCATATGGAACGTTTTCATACTTACTCATAAAATATCTGATCTGAGTCAATGGGGCCTCTAAATATAGGCCCATTCTTTTAGAAGCCCCCTTTCCTGATGACGCCAGCCTCTACCATTGGAGTTTGGGAGACCTCCCACTGCCAGTACAGTAAGGCTGTGCATGGTTCCTGCACAACTCGAAAGGTTCTTGCCTCGTCCTTCCATATCAATTACATTTATGCTGCTATGTGTTTAAGGTGCCAGGCTTTCAGGGCTTGAGATATGTTTCCTATCTAGGACACATCTTTGACAGAAGATGGTCATACATATCCTCATTTTAGCCTGCAGTGATCATCAGTTAGGTACTTCCAACTTTCTCAAAACCAAGCATTGGCAAAGCCATTCTGTCTAGCTTTGCACAGCGTACAATAATGGGTAACAAAGAGTAAGTAATAAAAAGTGAAAATACTGCAGTCTAAATGTGGCATGTATATGTTTGTAAACAAAATGAAATGAAAAAAATTACTTAGCATATTTGCAGACTTCTGTCCTAATGCAAACATATACTGTGATGACAGAATCAATCAAGAGTTGTTGGGTTTATGTGCTCAGCAGGGAGCAGACTTCGCCTCTTCAACTGATAAGTGACTATATTGTTTTGTGAATGGAGGGAATGCTTTGGAGTTGTGACTTTGCATACTCTTTTGGAGTTTGGTCATTTAGTGCATAATTAAAAGCCATACAACAATGGTGGACGGACAATTGTATTGTTTGTGATATTACTGCCCTTTTACATTTAGGCATTTAGTAGCTGTCACAGTGGTGGTGCCCAGTACTAAATTTGAACCTATGGTTGCAGTCTTGGAACTGTCACTTATTTTCCCTCATCAGGTGGTTTTGACCCACAGCATGAGAGAGAAAAATACAAAAGGGGGAAAGAAAGAGGAAGTGAAGGAGGGAAAACTGTGTCAAAGAAAGCAAAGATGAAAAAGAACCTGAAAGATCACGATAAAGGCATAGGGAGTGTCTGATGGTGGATGAAAGATCTATCATGAGGTGGAATCAAGATGACATGTTAACATTAAAATTCTGCATGTCCTAGTTTTAAACACCATGCACCTTGTCTTTTGGGCTGCAAGGCCTATATAAGAGTGAGTTATTCATATTTAAAGGGGAGGTTTTTGACCTGTCAAAGGTGTTTAATGTGACAGGTTGAATTGCAGTTTTCACACTGCTACAGTCAGACTACAATGGTAGGAGGGAAGCCATGTCTGCACTGCCACTGAATTGAATGGCACAATAGTTACTGCAGTCCACTAGTGGCATTTAACTTACAGGCCCAGGGTACACTATGTACCGTATAATAGGGACTGATAGGTAAGTTAGTTATACCATTTAGCAGAATGCTAATTGAGCCATGTTTAAAGTGGGAGAGCAGGCACTTCACTACTGGTTAGTAGGGGTAAAGTGCACCGAATTCTAAAGACAGCACCAAAACAATAGGTGGCCTGCAAAGATGAAAAATCCAGAGTGCCTATTCAGAAAACGGGGATTTCCTAACCCAGGCAAGAGTTATGTTAATCTGAAAAAGTCCCTTTCCTTGATGTGGACACAGGAGAGCACTTACTCCGTTGCGAACCCTGAGGAGGAAATGAGGGCACAATAATAGAGTCTGCCAATCATTTAACCCATGCCCACACACAATCCACACATGAAAAAAGTTGTTTGAAATGTCAAAAGCCCCTTGTACTCACAAAAAGCCAAAGTTCAACTCTAAGCAAAAATCCACATAGTGGGCAAACTATTCACCAAGGGCAGCCCTCAAGTCAAGGTTAAGGAGCAAACAAAACAAAAGAATAGATTTCAGATATTGTGACAAAACGGTGTTCTAATATAGGGAAGAACAATCATTGTGCCTGAATTTTTAACTTTCAAATGCAAGACATCAGCTCAAAAAAGTATCTGCCATGAAGAGTGACCCTTAACGGAGTGAATGGGGAAAATAAAGAGTGGATCTCCAAAGGAGAGGGCGGTAGCAAAGGGCGAGTAAGATACTTTGTAAAAGAAAACATTGCAAGATCACAATGATCAAAGCCCAAGTGTCAAATTAACGTTGCTGGAATTCTCATCAATGTTGTGGCACCAGGAGCACTATGAACATAATGTATCAAGAACAATTCACACAACTGCACCCTGAAGTGAATCTCACTATCACTGTAACAAGAATATACGTATATACTTTACCTCACCATTCCGTCAATTGTGTCTTTGGGGTCGATTCCGATTCGGGAAAAACCGCTCCGAATAGCCGTTCGGAGCGTTTTTCCCGTACGAATCGTACCCTGCAACGTCCCCCGTGCGTACGACGAAGTACGATTCGTACCAGGAGCCGTACTCCGTACGAGTCGTACAAGACACCGTACGACTCTAATCTCTGTACGATTCTCCCTCGGAATCCGCTGTACGCGACATCTATGCTGTTCGCGGCTGGTTTTTACGACCCAGCAAGTACGATACGTGTCGGGTACGCACCGTACGACCCTTTTTCTGCGGGAGCTGAAAACAGCCGTAAAAGCAGAGTTCGCGCCGAAACAGGTACGGAACGGCCCCCCCAGGTATGGTGCGTACCACCCATGATCGCAGGGGTATGCACTGTACCCCTACGATCATGGGGTGTACGAGCCGTACCCCCATTGTACGATTGGTGTACAAGCCGTACCCCATGTACGATCTGTGTATGAGCCGTACCCCCATTGTACGATCGGTGTACGAGCCGTACCCCCATTGTACGATTGGTGTACGAGCCGTACCCCATGTACGATCGGTGTAGGAGCCGTACCCCCATTGTACGATCGCTGTACGAGCCGTACCCCATGTACGATCGGTGTACGAGCCGTACCCCATGTACGATGGGGGTACGGCTCGTAAACCGATCGTACAATGGGGTACGGCTTGTACATGGGGTACGGCTCGTACACCGATCGTACAAAGGGGGTACGGCTCGTACACCGATCGTACCGTACACCGATCGTACAATGGGGGTACGGCTCGTACACCGATCGTACATGGGGTACGGCTCGTACACCGATCGTACAATGGGGGTACGGCTCGTACACCCCAGGAATACAGGGGTACGGTGCGTACCCCTGCGATCATGGAGTGTACGGACCGTACGGTGTGTATGTGTTTATGTGCTTTTCCGTACAACTTGCCCTTACCTGAAGTGGACCGTACGAATCGTGTCCTCATACCCCGGTCCGGATCGTACTCGTCGGGTCGTACAGCATGTGTACGAGTCGTACGGTATGTGTACGAGTCGTACGGTTCACGGTTTCAGCCTTGCAATACGTACGGATCGCGACGATTCAGACGGATTCACGGAATACGGATCGTACTTCGCGACTTGGACGGACGGGTACGATTCGTACGGAGAGGGCTCCGGATACAAATCGTACGGACGGTGTTTTTCCCGAATCGGAATCGACCCCTATGTGTCCACCATGGAATATGGACAGCAAAGGTAACCGGGGAATCGTTAACGCAAAAGCCTACTTATGAGAAAGCCAGTTGGTTTGAGGAATCACCCAGTTGTCGCAAGATCAAGTAACACACTCTCTCTTGTGTGAGGAAAGAGTAGTAAACTGCATGAATCCTATCTGAATAGCTGCATGATCTACACACAGTCAAAGTCAGTGCTGACATCTGCAATATACCGCATATGTGACAGCTCCTAGTAGTCAATGGACACTCACAATACGCTGAAATTGGCCAAAACCACAGCACCTCAGAGACTCTATGATCCCTGAATTGGAAAATGTTATAGTAGCCCACAGAATTATGAGGGAGATCAAAGCAGGTAATAGTCAATACTTTGGAAGAGAGAAATATAAGAACACCTTGCAAAGTTGGGCATCGATCAGTGCAAGCCGGAGGCTGAGCAATTTATGAGAGCTCTGAAGAACGTAATACTTTGCCATAGCACAGACAACCACCATACAACCTGTTCTCTTCAGATTCCTTCAGGAATATTGAGCAAGCACCTCTTTCCCCCAGTGTTTCTCCAGCCTGTGCCCTATAGGTTCAAGTTTATTTATGTTTGTTTATATATTTTATTTAATAAGAGCACCATTAAATGTTGATTACAAATATTGTATATAGCATCAGAGCCTGTACGTTGCTCAAGTACATTTGGTTTTCTTATACACATAGCAAATGTTATAGGAATATATTATAACATATGTCAATGTCTGGATGTGATTGGCATTGGCAACATTTAGTATAAGGACAGGAACAACGTCTAGCTAGGGACCACTGAAGGGACTTTCCAGGTTCTAGATGGTCCGCAATGTACCGATGGACAGCATAGTGGGTTATTATTCAGTTTGTACCTCTTATTGTAACAGGTGTTCCTTCAGTGCCATTTCAAAACCTGGAGTGAGTGTGAGAGCCCAATTCAAATGGTAAAACGTTCCATTGGAGTGAGGCTAGGAGGTAAAAGACACAAAAGTTAGAGACAACACAAGATGATTTAAGTGTAGGGTTTTTGATTAGTGGGTTGAAGGTTATCTGATGGTGAGTATTGTGATAGTGTGCTCAAGATCGCTGGAGACTAGCTTGCTAACCGATGTGTATACTGGTATTAGTAATGTATATAATACTGTGTTTTTGCCTTTAGTCATCCTACTTGATGTAGGAAAGAGGACGTGGTTCTATGCCTCAGGAGATTAAATAAATATGGGTGTCAATGTCCAGAATCTTATTTAGGGCAGCATAGGAGTAGTTATGGAGAACAGCAAAGGTCTACTGCAGTCTATCCAGCCTGCTGAAAACCAGCGAGATAAGAGATTTGGCAATGTGGAAAAGAATCAGGGTGCAGTTGTTGTGTATCTTAAGTAATTCTCATCTAGCGGCAGAGCTTTTTAGGAAGGATGGGTGGTAACCAGAGCTCCTCTGCTGATTTCAATCAGAGCAAAGGCAAGTAGAGCTATATTTTCAGTACACGTTGTAGGGGAAAAGAAGAAACCAGGACCCAGATAGCTAAAATTAAATGTTGGCAATGACAAGAATACAACATGACTCAATGTCACAAACACATGTTAAATGTAGTCCTAGCTACTCACTTACTATTTTAGCACATTTTGGAGCTTGTAGTCTTAGTTTAGTTCATTTGAACCTTTTGGACCTGGCCCTTTTTGAAGGGATATCCCCAGAGATTTTAACTTTTCCCTCCTATTTGTTTCTGCCCTGTTTTTGTTGGCTTTAGGACTCTTGGCACTTTGCCACTGCTAACCATTTCTAAACTGCAAACGCTCTCTGTCTAAATTGTAATGGTGATTGATTTATTTACGTTTGGCATATTTGATTTACTAGTAAGTCCAGAGCAAAATGCACCAGGGGTGCCTAGGGCCTGAAAATCAAATGCTACTTATGGGCCTGATTTCTCATCCTAAGTGCACTGGGTATGCCCAGACATGGGTCCCGGGCTCACTGTGCCACTCGATTCAAGCTAGCCTGGCTGATGAGGTGTGATAACCCGAATCCGGTCACAGGTTGCTTGTTTATGGTCCAGAGAGGACTTGACTTTCCAGTTCGGGCTGGATGGTTTCCATGAGGAGCTAGGTCAAGACTGATTTGCACATGGCTGGGTCTAAACTGGGGTGGAATGGTTAAAAGAACAATGGATTGTCTGGGGGTGAATGTTTGATTTGTTCCACATCCTGTCCATCATTTGTGTGTCTTTTGCTTTCTCGTCTTAAGTGTGCCGTGTATGCCCAGACATGGGTCCCAGGCTCCTGTGCCACTGGTTTCAAGCTCGCCTGGAAGATGAGCGATGATACCCAGCAACTGATCCCAGGATGCTTGTTTCTGGTCCAGGGAGGACTCGGCTTTGCAGTTCGGACTGGACTGTTCCCATGAGGTGCAAGGTCAACACTGATGTGCATATGGCTGGTTCTAAACTGGGGTGGCATGATGAGCAAAAGAACAATGGATTCAAGCCAGATCTTTTGACTGGGGGGTAAATGTTTGATTTGTTCTGCATTCCACGCATCATGGTGAGCAAAAGAACAACCATCATACAACCTGCTCTCTTCAGATTCCTTCAGGAATATTGAGCAAACACCTCTTTCCCCCAGTGTTTCTCCAGCCTATGGCCTATAGGTTCAAGTTTATTTATGTTTGTTTATATATTTTATTTAGTAACAGAACCATTAAATGTTGATTACAAATGTTGTATAAAGCATCAGAGACAGTACGGTGCTCAAGTATATTTGGTTTTCTTATACACATAGCAAATTGTATAGAAATAAATGATAACATATGTCAATTTCTGGATGTGATTGGCGTTGGCAACATTTAGTATAAGGACAGGAACAACGTCGTGCTACGCGGGGGGCAAGATGGCCGCTATGCTGATGTAGAGTGCAGTCGCACCTACTCCTTCTCCTGCCCTACGGAATATGCAGCTGAGAACTGGATAAGGATATGCTGATTCTCCAAGGAACTTCCAAGATCTGCGATGCAAGGAATAATGGGGTGATACAGAAGGCTCTGGCTGCTTTACTTCGCTATTTTGAAGAGCGCTGGAAAAAAGTTTATATCCAAGGTATCAGCACAATCGGAGAGATGGCACATCGCACTGGAGCGATACCAAAAACAGCGAACATTGCAATACATAAGCGAGTCACTGCGGTAAACACTGCGGCGAATGCTGCCGCCCCAAAGAATCAGCCCAAGAGAGGTGAGAAGTCGGACAAAGCAGCCAAAGAAAAAGAAAAACTGGAAGCTAAAGTACTGATGCAAGCGGGAACGCCCGCTGCGAAAGGACAGCAACAGCAGAGGCAGAGGCGCCCACATTCAGATGGCGGGACGCTGAAACAAGCGATCACTGTACCTGTACCCGGCAAGGATTTGAGGCAATCGACTGTCACGGAGGCTTTTGCGGGCAAAATCCAGCCGGTAATCATGATCTCCGGGATCTCTGCAGACACAAGCGCGGAGAAAAACACGGGGATAAACACGGAAACAGCAGCCCTCACCGACCGCGAGGACGCAAGCACGGCGGTTGCCAAGCAACGGGAGTCACAACCAGGCGTGTCTCACGCCGGAGCCGCGCTGGGAGTGGAGAACTCCGAGAATGCAGGAAAAGACACAGATGCAGGTACAGTGTTGGTGAGTGGTATCGACAAGCTGGACAATGGGCAGCCGGAGGACACAGAAGACCCGGTGAACTTCAACAATGCCCAAATGTTAGACGCCTTGATGCAGGTAAACCTTAATCTCACCCCTGGGGACAGCAACATATTAACTCAATCTAACTGGGGGAGCATCAGAAGTATTGAAAGCTGCACATCGAGAGGGGCTAAAGGGGATAAAGGAAGGAGAGTGCGCTCCCCGGAAGCGGAAAAATTCTACTCTGTGACTGAAGGGTCTGAGTCCTCCATATTGGGCTCAGAGGAGGAGGGCATTACGACAGACCCTTCGCTAGGGTCAGGGTCAGTGTCAGAATCAGAGGGATCCCTCTCTATTGAACCCAGAAACAGAAACAAAGAAACACAGAGGAAGAAAAGGAGAACTATAATAAGACGAGACAGAGACATAGATAGATCAGCTTCAAGCACGAATAGGAAATTGCTTTGGGACTACGGCAGCACCTCTAAAATATATCAGGAACATGGCCTAGGCGAAGCTTCTGTTAATCAGCCAGGCAACGCCCTCCAAGATACCACCGAGTCATCGCCTCAAGCAACTTTAGATGGAATGTTTGCTATGCTAAAGCAAATGCACACAGAAGCTAGATTAGAAAGTAGGAGAGCCAGACAAGACACTAAAAAAATACAAGCAAGCATTAGGAAAATGAATAAAAAATACGAAGAGGTGGAAGAAAGAGTGGTGCAGGTCGAAGAGAGAACTGGCAGATTGGAGGATGAAGTCACAGAATGGCAGTCTTCCAGAGATGAGCAAGGAAAGGTAATCGAAGACTTACAGTGGAAGATGGAGGACTTTGAGAATCGCCAGCGGCGTAATAACTTGAGACTTCTCGGTTTGGAGGAAGGAGTGGAAGGGAAGGACCCAAGGGGGTTTGTGATTAAACTTTTGAAAGGCGCATACCCAGAGGCTCAGTGGCAATGGGAATTGGAAGTCCAGAGAGCGCACAGATTCCCATTGATGCAGAAGAAAAGAGGCGCCGGTCAAGATGGCTTACCAAGGGCAATGCTAGTCTTTTTTGGCAACTTTTTGGCCAGGCAGGAAGTTATGGAAACTGCCAGACCAGATAGAAAGAAGGCATTTGAAGGGGTTACATTCTTTGCTAGACCAGATTTTTGTCATACGACCGTAGAAAGGAGATGGAAACTCAGGCAGTTAATTACTCCATTTCAGCGACAGGGCTCTGAAGCTTACCTGATGTTCCCAGCAAAACTGAAAGTTATTACAGAGGGTCGTATTAGAATGTTTTTTTCGGAAATAAAGGCAGGCGAGTATCTTGCAGAAATCACGGAGAATCAAAAGAGTAAGAAGAGCAGGGATACCGATCCAGCATAAGATCCATATTACAGTACTGAGGGAAGTATTGAATATGGGATCTAGGGGACAGGTCAGGCAGGAGAAGGAGGCGACACTACAGCAGTGAGCAGTCACATATAGGTCAGATTGACCTATTTGCCTGTAGCAGGGGGGGGGTAAGTAAGGGGGGTGGGGTTGACTGGGGGGTGGGGGGAAAGGGGGGTGGGGGGGTGGTGAAGAATTAAGGTCATGTACAGCACAAGGTAAGAAGACGTACAGGAGTAAACAAGTGGTAGTTAACTTCCAAAGGATGGTGTCGGATTGTCCAACTTTTAAGTTTAGATGGCGTTGAGGCTGGCTACTATTAATATCTGCGGCCTAAACGATGGTGGGAAAAGACAGAAAGTCGCAGCTATGTGTAGACTACTGAAATTAGATAATATATGCCTCCAGGAGACGCATGTGAGGGGAAAGGATAAATATCTTATGGATCAGCTTGGTTATGAAGTCTTAGCATGTACACAGCAAGATACAAAAACAAAAGGAGTGGCTATTTTTGCAAAAAAAGGAATTATGCAGGTAAAGAAAAAAAAGGAAGATGAGGGAGGGAGATGGGCACTGGTAGAAGGGGAAACTGCTGGAGGGCGATATACAATTGTATCTGTTTATGGCTCCAATGAAGATGATCCTGAACTGTTTGACTTTTTAGATGTCGAGTTGGCATTGTGGACAGAACCGGTAATTTTTTGCGGGGACTTTAACATTAATGGACTATCAGGGTTGGGTGTGTCGGGTGGGGGATGCAGGGCGATCGCAAAAAAAGAACACGAAGGGCTACTACTAATTTAATGTCTAATAATGCTTTGGTTGATGTCTGGTCAGTATATAATCCCATAGGAACAGGTAGCACCTTTTATTCTGCTCCTCACAAGGTTATCGCTAGATTAGATTACTTTTTGGTCACTAGCTCTCTAGTACCAGACTTAAAAATAGAAAGGCTCCCTCGGGTCTTTTCAGACCATAACCCTTTAGTAATAACTATTCCTCAGAACCTCGGTTCTATCTACAAAGAATGTAACTGGACATTTGAAAGAGGGTTACTTAGAGAAGAAGATTATGTAAATAGAATGAAGGTATGGATCAGACAATTTTGGGAAATAAATAGAGGTACGGCATCTCCAGGAGTGGTTTGGGATACCTTTAAGGCAAGGATAAGAGGGGAAACACTGGCCTATACCCTCCACAGGAGTAAAAAGGAAAAGCTCGAATTAACCAAGAGGCTACATGATCTAATGGAATTAGAACAACAGCTTATTCAAGCTGTTATCAATCAAGAATCTCTTGAGGAGATCCTTTTAGAGATAGAGCTGAAAAAAGCCGAGACCAGCGAAAAAATGGCGAATAAAGCAGCAAGCAATTATTTAACTAAAAAAGAAAAATGTTATGAATTCAACGAGAGGATAGGACATATCTTAGCAGTCAGAATCAGGCAAAATCTGGCAGCGGGAGAAATTAAAGAGATCAAGGGTAAAGGGGGGAAGATACTGACTAAGGTAGAAGATGTGAGAGAGGTGTTTAGGGAATTCTACTCTGACCTATATGACCAAGATCTGGGGAATGTAGATTCTGAGATAGAGGATTACTTAACAGGAATTCCTCATGAGGAATTGAGTGAGGAAAACAAGGAGGCCCTGGAATTACCACTGACATTGGGAGAAGTCTATAACGCAGTAACTAAACTCCCTTCGGGGAAGGCAGCGGGGCCCGACCAAATCCCGGCGGAATTCTACAAAACCTTTTGGGATGCCCTGGGGATCGATATGCTCGAAATCCTAAGTCAAGCACAGAGGGGGAGAAATGTGCCACAATCATGGGCTGGAGCCAATATCATTGTAATCTTGAAAAAAGATAAATCACAGTTAGACCCCAGTTCATATAGGCCAATAACACTTATGAACGCCGATGCTAAAATCTACTCCAAGGCGCTCTCACAAAGACTAAGTAGGGTAATTGAAGGGCTGGTATGCACAACACAACATGGCTTTATACCCGGAAAAGGGACTACACAGCACACAAGGCAGATGGTCACCATACTGGATGCTGTAGGGGCCACAGGGGACCCTGCCTCGGCTATCTTCTTGGATGCAGAGAAGGCCTTTGACAGGGTCTCCTGGGGTTACCTGTGGAAGGCCCTGGAGTGGTTTGGGATAGGAGCAGGTTATATTAAGGCCATACAGGCACTGTATTTAGAACCTACGGCTAAGGTGAGGATAAATAGGGGGTATACTGCAGGAATACATATAAGGCGTGGCACACGACAGGGCTGCCCGGCTTCGCCACTGTTATTCGCCTTATATCTTGACCCTTTTCTGCGTAGACTGCAACGGAATCCCAACATTCTCCCTATTAAATTGCATTCCTACGAATATAAAACACTTGCTTACGCAGACGACGTGGTGGTGGTTACTCCAGAACCAGGTGCGGCTATCCTAGAAATCGAACAAGAGGCGGTGGCTTTTGGAGCTGTGTCAGGCTATTCACTAAATAAAGGGAAAACACAAATCATACAAAATAATTGGGTGAACTGTCAGGATATAAGAGTAGCTCCCGAAGTTACGTATCTAGGTGTAAAGATTACAGCCGACTTAGATAGGCTAGTCGAAATTAATATGAAACCACTGTTGTCAAAAATAAAAGCAAATACGGAGAGAATTAATAATCTGCATCTGACTCTGATGGGTCGGATTAATGTAATAAAAATGGTAACATTCCCAAAAGTTTTGAATCTATTTAGGGCTATCCCTCTATTTTTCGATAACATATGGTTCAATAAGCTGGAGGCGATCCTGAACAAATTCATTTGGGTCAAAGGGAAGACAAGGAGAGCCTATAGACATCTAACAGTATCTAGGGAAAAAGGTGGATGAGGGGCACCGGACTTTAGGCTCTATTATTGGGCTGCCGTAATGCAATATTGCCGGGGGCTACTGGGTGGGGGAGGTAGAGAACACATAGCAGAAGCTGAGATAGGACTCACTAATGTATATACTACACTACTGGGGGAGGGGGCAGAGAACGGATTTTTAAACACAACCGACTTCACTTACTTTAAACACACACGATTTAAGACCCTAAAAGCGGCCTATAGGGTTTGGAAAGGAATGCCAAAAAAATTTGGTTTAGGAAGGTATAATAACTACACGCGACTGTACACAAATTGTTCGTTACCGAGGGATATTTTCAGGGATACCATCATGAGGGATTGGCATGATAAAGGCATAGTGAAAATAGGGAACTTGCTGGACAGCCAGGGGAATATGTTACAGTTTGGGACGCTACAAACAAAATTCGGGTTAGCTCATAGTAGTTTCTACAAATACCTTCAAACCAGAAGCTTTTTAATGCAAAAACAGGGCGGTCCGGTAGGACTGGGACAATGTAAAATCATGGAATATATAGAAACAACCAATAAGTGTACGATAAGACAGTTATATGCGGAATTGAAAGACAGTAAAACTGATGAAAGGGTGAAATATTCACAAAAATGGTCAGAAAAATTGGGGTCAGGGCCAGGAACTTTTCAGGTATCTCTGGATCTGGGCAGAACGGTCCTATGCTCTTCCACCCTGCAATCTCAGCATTTTAAGACAGTGTTCTCATTGTATCACACCCCGGCCAGAATCGCCCAGTGGGGCGGAACAGCGGGAATAACATGTCCCCGATGTGATTCTACCGATGCAGATATTGTGCATATGTTTTCGCAGTGTCCACAATTGTTTACTTTGAAAATGGCTATTGAAGACTTTTTTGTTAAATCACTTAGGATCAAGGTTAAACTCTCAGATGAATTAATTATGATGGGGGTGGGGGATGTGGATGATGCGGCAGATGCTCTGCCAGTAGAGTGTATTTTTGTTTCACTTGCAGTTTATCGTTTATGTATAGCACGAAATTGGTTGGACAAGGCTCCCCCCAGTTCCAAGTTTGGATTGCAAACCTTCTTTCTATGTACAATCTAGAAAAAGCCATTTATGAAAGGAAAGGTCGGAGAGCTAAGTTACTAGGTAACAGAATATGGCAACCTATCACAAGGTGGAAAAATAGCAGGCTTAATCTAGGATTATGATTGGAAGGCCATCAAAATATTTTATAAGACATTTTTTTTCCTTGGCTTTATATTTCTATTTCTTTGTGTTGCAATGAAATGAGTAGTATATATCATATGCATGTTCAGTGGATTATGCATGCTCTAATGCAGAGGATCAATACTGTAACATATACAACCACTTGGGAAGCTGTTGTGTGCTGTAACATATACAGGAATATGTGGAAAAATTACCCTGGAAATATCAATAAAAATATATTTTTTTTAAATTTAAAAAAAGGACAGGAACAACGTCTAGCTAGGGACCACTGAAGGGACTTTCCTGGTTTTAGATGGTCTGCAATGTACCGATGGACAGCATAGTGGGTTATTATTCAGTTTGTACCTCTTATTGTAACAGGTGTTCATTCAGTACCATTTTGAAACCTGGAGTGAGTTTGAGAGCCCAATTCAAATTGAAAAACGTTCCATTGGAGTGAGGCTAGGAGGTAAAAGACACAAAAGTTAGAGACAAAACAAGATGATTTAAGTGTAGGGTTTTTGATTAGTGGGTTGAAGGTTATTTAATGGTGAGTATTGTGATAGTGTGCTCAAGATCGCTGGAGACTAGCTTGTTAACCGATGTGTATACTGGTATTAGTAATGTATATAATACTGTGTTTTTGCCTTCAGTCATCCCACTTGATGTAGGTAGGAGGAGGTGGTTCTATGCCTCAGGAGATTAAATAAATATGGGTGTCAATGTCCAGAATCTTATTTAGGGCAGCATAGGAGTAGTTATGGAGAACAGCAAAGGTCTACTGCAGTCTATCCAACCTGCTGAAAACCAGTGAGATAAGAGATTTGGCAATGTGGAAAAGAATCAGGGTGCAGATGGTGTGTATCTTAAGTCATTCTTATCTAGCTGTAGAGCTTTTTAGGAATGATGGGTGGTAACCAGAGCTCCTCCACTAATTTCAATCAGAGCAAAGGCAAGTAGAGCTATATTTTCAGTACACATTGTAGGGGAAAAGAAGAAACCAGGACCTAGATAGCTAAAACTAAATGCTGGCAATGACAAGAATACAACGTGACTCAATGTCACAAACACGTGTAAAATTCAGTCCTAGCTACTCACTTACTACTTTAGCACATTTTGGAGCCTGTAGTCTTGGTTTAGTTCATTTGAATCTGTTGGGCCTGGCCCTTTTGCGGGGGTATCCCCAGAGATTTTAACTTTTCCCTCCTCTTTGTTTCTGACCTGTTTATGTTGGCTTTAGGACTCTTGGAACTTTGCCACTGCTAACCATAGCTAAAGTGCAAACACTCTCTGTCTAAATTGTAATGGTGATTGGTTTATTCACGTTTGGCATATTTGATTTACTAGTAAGTCCAGAGCAAAATGCACCAGGGGTGCCTAGGGCCGGTAAATCAAATGCTTCCTATGGGCCTACTTTCTCATCCTAAGTGCACTGGGTATGCCCAGACATGGGTTCCGGGCTCACTGTGCCACTGGATTCAAGCTATCCTGGCTGATCAGGGGTGATACCCCGAATCCGGTCCCAGGTTGCTTGTTTCTGGTCCAGAGAGGACTTCACTTTGCAGTTCGGGCTGGATGGTTCCCATGAGGAACAGAGTCAAGACTGATTTGAACATGGCTGGGTCTAAACTGGGGTGGCATGATGAGCAAAAGAACAATGGATTGTCTGGGGGTGAATGTTTGATTTGTTCCGCATTCTGTCCATCATTAGTGTGTCTTTTGCTTTCTCGTCCTAAGTGCTCCGTGTAAGCCCAGACATGGGTCCCAGGCTCACTGTGCCACTGGTTTCAAGCTCGCCTGAAAGATGAGGGATGATACCCTGCAACTGGTCCCAGGATGCGTTGTTTCTGGTCCAGGGAGGACTTGGCTTTGCATTTTGGACTGGACTGTTACCATGAGGAGCAAGGTCAAGACTGATGTGCATATGGCTGGTTCTAAACTGGGGTGGCATGATGAGCAAAAGAACAATGGATTCAAGCCAGATCTTTTGACTAGGGGTAAATGTTTGATTTGTTCTGCATTCTACCCATCATGGTGAGCAAAAGAACAATGGATTTAACCCATCTCTTGACTGGGGTGAATATTTGATTTGTTCTGCATTCTGTCCATCATGTGTGTGTCTTTTGCTTTCTCATCCTAAGTGCACCTGTATGCCCAGGCGTGGGTCCTAGGCTCACTATGCTATTGGATTAAAGCTATCCTGGCTGATGAGGGGTGATATCCGAAAACCGGTCCCAGGATGCTTGTTACTGGTCCAGGGATGACTTGGCTTTGCAGTTCATTGTCGACTGTTCCCATGAAGAGCAGGGTCAAGACTAATTTGCATGTGGCCGGGTCTATAATGGGGTGGCATGGTGAGCAAAAGAAAAAATGGGTTTAATCGAGATCTCTTGACTTGGGGTGAATGTTTGATTTGTGAATTTTTTATTTGTTCCGCATTCCATCCATCATTTGTGTGTCCCTTGCTTTCTCGTCCACTAGTGGCCCTGAGCACTGATTGTGCCACACACATGAGTAGCCTGCTAACATGTCTCAGACCTGCCACTGCAGTGTCTGTAAGTGTAGTTTTAAACTGCCATTTCGATCTGTCAAGTGCACCCATTTTCCAGGCCCAAACCTTCCCTTTTTCTTCATGTAAGTCACCCCTTAGGTAGGCCCAAGGCAGCCACATGGGCAAGGTGCAGTGTATTTAAAAGGTAGGACATGTACTGGTGTGTTTAACATGTCCTGCCTGTGAAATACTGCTAATTTCGTTTTTCACTATTGCAAGGACTATCTCTCCCATAGGGTAACATAGGGATTGCCTTGAAATATCTTTTAAGTGTAATTTCCCAATTGGAACACATTTGGAGTGTGTGGTCTCTGAACAATTCCAAAATACATCTTTTGGTGAGGTTGGTTTTGTAATTGCATTTTTTTAAATGCCACTTTTTAGAAAATGGGCATTTTCTTGCTTAACCATTTTGTGCGTCTGCCTGTCATGTCGAATCCACATGTGGGTTGGCTGACAGACTATTGTGCATTCACTCTAGACGGTCACACAAAGAGAGCTGAAGTGTGCCTGGCATATCCTGATGGCCCATCACCAGGCTGATGGGCCTTCCTGAGCTAGAGGGGTGGGAGGAGTTATCACTGAAACCTAAATAGTGTCCTCACACAAAACTGTTTCTACCCCCTGGAGTGTGTGTCTGGTGCCAGGTCAGTGAGAGGCAGGTATTGGGCACCACAAAGTATTGCACCTCTGACACCACAAATTCAGAATACTTCTAGACTGAGGACATTCTGCCAGAAAGAAGAGCTGATGATGTAGGAGGGATTGTCTCTTTGCCTGTTGCTTTGTTGTGCTGGCCTGCTGCTTCTGTCCTGGGAGTGAAAGGATTGAACTTTGTTTTCTAGGTCCTGCTACCAAGGTTCTCCAAGGGCTTGTGTGTGATTGCCTCCTGCTAAGAAGTCTCAGGGGCATCAAAGACTTCACCTACAAGTGCCCGGCTCTTCTGTTGAGAATCCTGACTTGCCAAGTGGAGCCAAATCCAGTTCCTTGGCCCTTGGAAGTGTATCCATGACTGGAGGGTAACTGTTCCTAGAAATATAGCTTGCCTATTTGGCCGCTTGAAGTACAGGTTGAAGAAAGCCTAACTCATTTAAAGGTTAGTGGTTGGATCTAAAAGGAAAAAAGGGGGAATTCCTCCTTCTTAGAGAAGTGCCCTCACACACCCATAAGATTGTCATGCTTCATCATTGGGCATTGCCTCTCCTGAGGGTGGTGCGTCTGTCCCCACGGACCCCATAAGAGGGCTCTTTATCTGAGATCTTTTCTGAGAAACAGCGCAGTGGTGAGTGTCGGTGTGTGGGGAGTAGTGTGGGTGAGTAAAAATATTGTTCATGTACCCTAAAAAGTTTTATTAAGGGGTCCTTGCGATATGGTTAAAAACTGGAGCCAAAAGGAATACACTTGATATGGTTGTCAGAGTTGGGAGTATTTTCCTTCTGCGTATCTCAGTGCCAGTGGTGTTAATAAAAAGTGGTTGTATCAGGTTAACATGTTTCATACCTCTTGTGGTCTTTAATGGATCCAGTGGCATTTCTTTAGGACCGTGCAAATATTCAAAGAAGAAAGTGTGGTGCAGGGGTTCGAGACGGCACACTCAATACACCCTGTAGTTATGCCTAAATTCAGGTGTGTGGTCTGGGGGACTCTGCACCCGAACGAGATCGACCACCTTAGTATCATTATCCAACCTGAGAAAAGGAGAAAAAAAGAATGTGTACTGTAATGATAGATCTGCATGCTTGCAAATGAGAGGATCAGACAGACTTGCACATACATAGCATCTGTGCCGGATTCAATTTACTGGTGAAAAACCAAATGCTCGTCTGTACATGAGCGTAATGTTATCAAAAAGGAAAATATGTCTGTACATACATGGCACACACGCCGATAACCGGTTTTAACGTGAAAAACACACTGCTCATCAGTGTATCGACGGAAAGTAATGGCAGTGAGTGAAACAGACATACCCAAAACACACGACGTGTGGACTTGCCTGTCGGAGCATGGCGTACTAGCAGTGATCTGTTTGTAAAGTGAAAGACTGCTCGTCTGAGTGCAATCATGACTTCACGGTAGAGAGTTGGTGACACAGACGAAACAAACACACAACACACAAACATATATTCCCTACCCCAAAAGTAGTTCACGGAGGCCTTGTCGGCGTGGGAGGTAATTTGTACTTGTAAAGCGCACTAATACCCATGGGTGTCCTGGCGCTGTAACGCATTCCACTGTGGAACCCTTCCTGGTATTTCCCTGTGAAATGTCCACTCCTGGGCACCCCCAAGGTGAAGCCAGGCATCCCAGCACTGTTGGGGCCGTTGTGGAGATTAAGCAAGCTATTGCCCAGAGTTGCAGAGTGGGACCCATGATTGGAATAGGCACCGAGGCGAGAATTATCAGGTCCGAGGGAATTGAGCCCAAGACCCGCCGAGGCGGGAATTGAACCCTGGTCCCGGGCCAGACCTCTGCATCAGGGTCTGCTGCTCTAACCATTGAGCCACACTTCTCCACTGGTGGCTCAAGAGGTTTACCTAGAGGTGACATAATCAGAAAGAAATGTTTGCGACTAGTGTTCCAAAGAAAGGAGTAAAAACTAGCATGGTGCTGATAGCTAGTTGAAAATACTCACAATGACCTCTGCATGTGACAGACCAGATAACTGCCCTCCGCCGCTCACTCGCCGGTGAAAACACAGTAGGCGGCATCGATTTTTAACAGGTAGGGGCCTGCCCTCGCCTAGGCTCCTCATTGCGGAGTGACGTGGAGGGATGGAACGTTGCGTGTCTGGAAAGATTGGAAATTACGGGCGCCATCTTTGAAGTAGCGCGATAGGTGGAAAACTGCCTGTATAGGGAGCGAAAACATATAGTTTGGTTTTCGAGCGAGCAGTTGCATGCGTAGAGTCAGAAAGAAGGCTTGTACATGTCTAACATCATGAGCTATATTCAGAGGTCTCATTTAGAAATGGCGAGACAGAGGCATGACATTGGAGGGTCACAAAGGCAAGACTTGCTTCCTAAGTAAAAGCAAATCAAGGTAGCTAACTAGTGACAGAATTGACAATGCCATATTGTTTTGTACATATGTGTGACTCGGTTCTGTGGTGTAAGACAAGTAGTAAAAAGGAGTGTCGGGACAGTCCCCTGAGGTATACCCGAGACTGTATCTAGAGTAGGAGATGGTGGACAGAGATACCGCAGGTAGTTAGTTAAGCCATACTGTCTAAGAAGTACGTCACCTCCATGAATATAGCGTATCCTGGAGGGTAGTATGACTATGGTGTGGACAGTATAAGACATTCAATTAGTTAATGAATTCTGCTCAGGGGATATCATCATTAAGTCCCCATGTGTTGGACTGTAAACGGAACACCCAACGTTGTTCTTGAATAAAGAGGGTTCTCCTGGGCCAATTAGGATTAGAATCGATGATTGTCCACCTTAGATTGGCCGGTGTGTGGTGTGCCTCGAGGAAGTGGGTTAACAATCTGGTGTTTGTTTTTCTGCAGCGGATCATGCTTCGATGTTCGCTGATCGTACCTTAACAAATCTTGTGGTCAAACCCACATAGCGGAGGTTACAAGGACATGTGATCAGATAGACACTATTTTTTGTTATGCAATTAGTGTGTTGTTTCTTTTGCCAAGGCCTCAGTAATCTTAGGTCTATGTTTTTTGTTGCTGTATGGAGATGACAAACCAAGCAGGTCCTTGGAAGTGTAACCTAATGATCTAAAGGAGAAAATCCATACTTCGACTCCCAGCATCTGTTTCATCGATGCATCACTGCAAAAGAATAATGCAGCGCCTGATTTGCAGCTGTGGAATCGACACAGCACATGCATAGCTGCTCATATCCATACAGCAAGTCTGGATTTTCGACGCATCATCCTTGGGTGCTGATTCTTCATTGGCACCGCACCACAGTAAGGAACGGAGGCCGCATGTCCGGAAATCAATGCATCACCTCTCCTTCCAGTAAAGAACCGACGCATCACCTCCCTTGACAGTAACAAACCGAAACATCACCTCCCCTGCCTAGCAGTAAGCAACCAACGCATCACCTCCCCTGTCAGTAAGGTACTGATGCATCGCTTTGCTTGTCTGGCACCTCACCTCTCCTGCGCCTGGCACCATCTTTGATTTTTGACACATCTAAGTTACTTTGTGCTAAAAGAAATGCATCCATTGATTTCTGTGGACTAAACTTACTTAATCTTTGAAAAGTAATATCTTGACTTGTGTATGTTGGATTTTTGTCGTTTTGGTCTTGTTTTATTCAGGTAAATATTGGCTAATTTTCTGAAATGATATGGACTCCTTTTGTAGTCTTTTCACTGTGTTACTCTGTGTGTATGTACAAATACTTTCCACATTGCCTGTAAGATAAGCAGGACTGCTTGTGCCAAGCTACCAAGAGGGTGAGCAGGTATTATCTTAGCTGTGTGACTTCCTTAGCCTGAGCACGAAGGGCAAGTATGATAACGTAGAGTGCAGGGCCACATTAGGTCCATAGACAACCCACTGAGTTCTATTCAGAGAATCACTGACATAAATTAAGAGAAGCTGAAGCTGCTACTCCTGACGTGTCCTTTGGTACGCCGCTTGCAAACCCTGGTCCCAGGGCTCATGAAGGTGACAGCAGCAGTAAACAGGGGCTGAAGAACACAATTTGCTTTCCAAAGTTTTTCCTTGTTGGTCCTCCCTTTACCTGTTCTGACAGAAGAGTCGGGGGGGAGCACATGTCTGAACTATCAACCAGTGCGAAGAAGATTAGGTGGAGACGCATGCAGTAAATGGAGCCAGAAACCCACACTGTGGAAAGGTTAAGAAGAGGACCCTAGGAGTGAGCTGTGATGATGTAGGTGATGGATCGGGAAAGCCCCAGAAGCAGCAAGTAATACTGATGTTGAGATAGGAATAGAAGACTTTATTAAAGAGGAAGAGTTGTGTTTGAACAGGCAAAACGAGGCTGTTAAAAGTGAGGTTGAAAAGGGTAGAAGAACAAGGAGCAGAGGGATAACTGAAAGAGACAAAGAAAACAAAGGGAGGTAATAGGTGAAGGCAAAGAATTTGCTACACATGATCACAGAAACCCCTTGAGCACATTTAATCAACAAAGTAGAGCTAATGTTAGGGGACTTTGTATAGAAGTTAAAGTTACTATTTTGGGAAATGAGTTCTGAGGAAGGGATTAAACAGGTGATGGAGTGATATGAAAGTACAGTTGGCGAATTAGACATTAACTTGAGGATTCACTGAATGGTGCCAACGTGAACATGGAGTCTGTATTGATAGGAGCAAAGAGGTTCCACCTTCAAAAGCAGAACTAAAGAAATAGGTCAGCATTGGTTATTGATTACAGTGAAGAGCTGGGTCTTGTGGGAGTAGGAGAACCAAAATGTCAAATTTATGGAAGGTTGGAAATGTCTGTTCATTAGGCAAAAGAAGACCTGTAGGTCAGATACAGGTTACGGGTGGCCAGATGAGTAGTTTTATGGATTTATGAAGAGCTGAAGGACAGAAAGTTCCAGGCTGCAAAGAGGACCTGTGGGTCTAGATTTCAGAGGACTGGATTGGCATGTTCATCAAGTAAAGGGTCACTGGTGGGTCCAGCATACGAAAGGCTGAATCAGCATGTCCATGACGACAAAGTACGACTGGTAGGTCTGAGAAGTTTGAACTGTAGGACAGAAAGAGACTGGAGGGAGGCAAAATAGTAACGTTGAGAGGGTTTGTGAAGGCTGAGGAGAGTGGAGAACTTGAAGAGTGTGAGTGAAGCAGTGTGCTATTTAGACTGGTTTAGATACTCAATACAGTCTGATGTTTCTTTGTAAGAGCAGACCACACATGTAAGCAACCTTTTACAGACTACGCTTGTGCCTGTCTTCTAGCGTACTGTCTCACCCACCGTCTGTTCTTTCTACCTTATACTTTCTGATGGCAGGGAACTGAGATGATGTGCAGGTGGTCAGAAGAGATAATGTAATTATGCAAACACCTGCACATACACACACACACACACACACACACAGATTAACACAAAAAAACAGCAATGGTGAAATGTGATTCACTGAAGCTGTTTCACGTCCAGCCACTAGATATCAGAGAACAGTCCAAGATAACTGGAGTCGCCATTAATGTAACTTTGACTTTATTAATAATATTTAAATATAAATATATAATACTGTAATAGGGAAGCAGAGGGTATAAATATAGGAAAAACAAATCAGATTACGCTATAGAAGCATCAATTGGTTAAATAGTTGTTACCCGTAGAGATGTTTTTTCTGAGTAACATTCTTTGGCTGTGCTTGGTCTGTAGCTCTGGGACTCCTCACATTTCAAAATGTCAAATTTCATTATGAAAGCTCTAATCAAATACAGCCCATTTAGCAGATTTTGGTGCTGAATTACAAGCACATTGTTCATGGGGAGTCACAACTAGAACCCAAAAATTCCATAATGCAAAGGCAATGTCCTTACCACGAAACCAGACATCCTGACCTCCAAGGCCCCTTTTCCTGTGTGTAGGTGTATCAATGCATGCAACAGGGCAACAAACATCACCCCTCAAACTTGCCTACAGCATACAATGTGTTATTTCTGGCTCTTCTGATTTTTCCTCCTTCTGTTCATCACTCCTTGAAAGTGTCCAATGTGTGTCTGTGCGCAGTGTAGGCTCGCGATAAAGTAACAAACAACACAAGCATAAAGTGTTCTTTATATTTTGAATCATAATCAGGGTGACTGGCCAAATGTACTGTAAAATGTCCTACCTGCCCCTCTAATTCTTTGATTAAAAGCCCTGCTGGGGAGATGAATGTAGTTGTGTAATAGTGCCTTAAACTGTTTCTGACAGGCCATGGAAAGAAACACAAAGAGAGGAAAAGAGAGAATGAGACATCAATCTATCAACCAGGGTTTGTAAAGCGCAACTACTCACCCGTGAGGTTCTCAAGGTGCTGGGGGGGTGAGCGGCTCTATTGAGTGCTGGGGTCATCCGAAGAGCCAGGTCTTGAGGTCCTTTCCTGAACTGGGACAGTGTGGGGGCTTTCCAGAGGTGGAGGGGAAGGTCGTTCCAGTGCTTAACTGCAGGTCCTGTAGATACGTGGGACTGTGGCTAGGGAGAAGTCGGCTGATCGGAAGTGTCTTTTGGGTGTGTGGAAGGAGAGGCGGTTGTTCAGGTATGTTGGTCCGGTGTTGTGCAGGGCCTTATATGTGTGGGTGAGGATCTTGAAGGTAATTCTTCTTTCGAGTGTGAGCCAATATATATTGCAGAGGTCTTGGGTGATGTGGCCATGACGGGGTTGTCGAGGATCATTCTGGCTGCAGCGTTCTGTATGGCCTGGAATTTGCGAAGGTATTTCATGTTGATTCTGGTGTAGAGCACATTGGCGTAGTCTAGTCTGCTACTGATGAGGGTGTGTGTGATGGGTTTTCTGGATTCAGGTGGGATACATATGAACATCTTTCGAAACATGCGGAGGGCGTTGAAGCAGGTCGAGGATACGGTGTTGATCTGGCGGTTCATTGTGAGTGATGAGCCAAGCATGATGCCACGGTTTTGTGCGTGATCCATTGGCGTGGGGGACCACCAGGAGTTGTCCCAATCAAAGGGGGTGGAGCCCAGGATGAGGACTTCTGTTTTCTCAGAGTTGAGTTTCAGGCAGCTGTTCTTCATCCATATGGCAACGGCTTTCATCCCTTCTTGAAAGTTCTGTTTGGTGATGCTGGGTTCATTGGTGAGGGAGAGAATAAGCTGGGTGTTGTTGGAGTAAGTGAAGTTGTTGAGCATATGGTTCCTGACAATGATTGCAAGGGAAGCCAAGTAGATTTGGAAGAGGGTGGGGCTGTTGCATAGAAGGAGAGAAGTGAGAATCAGATTGTGGAAAAGAGACATAGGGAGGAAGTAGGACCTGAAAGATAGAGAGACAGGTCCACTGCCTGTAAGTCGAAGCCCACCTCCAAGTCGAAGATGCCTATAGGACAGTATGAAAACACTGGAGAACACTAAAGAGATGATGTAACAGATCGAGAGAGAAATGCATTTGTTTTCTATCTTACATTGGATAAGGATATGTCATAGAGAAAGTAGAAACATTTGAGAAATAGACAAATCTTTAGCTTCCTCCCTCATCTACTCCACAGGCCACCGCCCACCACCGCTCCCATAGCATCGGGATCCTGCAGCTGATGCTGTGTCCCTTCATCTTTCCCTCTATCACTCGTCAACAGAAAACTAAGCTACTGATCTTTAAACTAAGGTTCTGACTCCTTGACACAAGTGGGGAGTCCCGTCTGGGGGTACGACGCACTAGCAAGATGTAAACTTTACTTTGGGACTATTGTGTTCCTTGGCCGAGGATCAGGTGGGTGCCTGAAAGTAGTTTCCTTTTACTTACGCAAATTTATTTACTGTATTTTCTAGCTGGTAAAATCAGGTCTAGCGTTTCCACACTGAAAAAATCCAGGTGCAGAAACACTGGACCCCTGAGCATTATGCAAAGTAGAATTGCCCACAGGAATTCCACTTCACATAGGTCATAATAACCGTGAAGACCTAGTGTCGAAACACATTGGTATTAGTGGTGTGGGAATAAAATCTTGGAAACTGAGATATCCTGGAGTGCGGAATCGCTTTGATTGGAAATAATACTATGGATCTGATTCCTTCCGTTATTGCCTGCACCAGTTGTGGGCGCCTAGTGGACTGGAGTCAATTTGTTTAAGATATATCTATATATATTTTTTGTGTGCAAATTAAGAACTGCAGGGACAAAGTCTGAACACCTCTACGTGAGGCTGAAGATGAATGATAAAAGGAATATAGGGGGCCAACGGCAACACCCTGCATTTTCCTAGTGATTGAGGTGATTTGTAAGCAGAACAATGTTAGATACCGTCCAGGGCAGATGCTACTAGTGCAGATGCCTAGAGATCAAGTTCCAGGATTCTCTGTGCACAGACCTCGGATGCTCAGAGAAAAATGTACATACTAGGAATTCTGCTCCACTCGAACATGCTTGCATTTTTATAATTTTATAATATATAACAATTTTAAAATAGTCCTGAGTGAAAAGGCCAAATTAACCTAAACTGTTTTATTAGAGTGTATTTTTGAAATAGTTTTAATCAATCAAAAAAAAATGTACTACTTACTTACTAAGATCCAGGATTCCAGCACACTGCAGCATCACCTTGGCTGTGATCCTCAGACCGCATTGGCCTTTTTGCTCCTGAGGGTGTTATTTGGCAAAGTAGATAGACACTTGGAACAGAAAGAAGTATAAATATGGACAGTAAAATCCTGCGGTGCAATGTTTTCTGTCAGTAATGCAGATTTCTTATTTCCTTGTATATTTTGCAAATCTTCCACAGATGTTTGAAAATTTGGAAATCTCAAGCAGAGGTTCTATCTCTGGCTGCATTTCTAGCCAAAGAGAAATAGGGTGCTTACTGTCCCGCATGTTGCAGAATTGTCCTACAATTGAGGCTCCTGTTCGCACAGGGGTACTGTGGGATGCCCATTGTAATATTTTTTGTTTCTCTACCATTTTTAACCCTCTCAAATGTAAAGAAACTCTCACTCTTTCATTCCTTTATGTGCATTAAAAGATTTGCCTATAGGTTTGCTGCAGCTTCAATAGCATGCTCAGCTGTTGATGTGCAAATCTTTCCACTTGCTGACTTAAAAAAAGCTCCTCAGTGTATTAATACATATGATGCTGGGGAAATGTTCTGGGAGCATGCTCTTTATGTGTATTTCTTCCATTAAGCATGATTCAAATTGCTGAAATATTGTCCGATCTATAGATAGAGGCATAATAAGATTTGCCCAGCATCAAACAGTTTGTTAACGTAATAGACCAAGACTGCAGCAAAATGCCACTTGCTGCAAACGCTATTCATTTATCACTATACTGCATTTTGATGAATATCCCCAGGGGCGGGTCCTCCATTAGGGCGGAGAAGCGTCGCCCCACTGCTTTCTCGCATTGTGAGAAGCAGAAACATAAAATGGTATATTAAATACCATTTTATGTTTTTTTGCTTCTCGCAATGTGAGAAAGCAGAAGGGTATGCTGGTTGGGGGTGGGTGGGCGGGTGTGTGGGTCGTTGACGAGTGGCTTGCCCAATGCTGTGGGACTGACTGTTTGGTCAGCCCTCTGGGGCCGACCAAACAAGACATGCGCACTCTGGATTTTCTCTATGTAGGCTGCATGCAGCCTACATAGAGAAAATGGCCTCCCCAAAGCCGCCCGGCTGGGCACCGTCCTCACCAATCACAACGCAGCCATTGCAGTGTTGTGATTGGCTTAGGGGAGGGAAGGGAGGCTGCTTTCTTCCTGTTCCCGCCGGAGGCAGGAGAGCAGGAAAGCAGCAGGAAAATGTCAGGAGCGGAGGCGGCACGGGACCCGGGAAGGTACGTTTTTATTTTTAAATCCCCCTGCCCCTGCGCGAACCCCCGTGCAACACCCCACTCGCCCCTTCACCCGCGAGTCATGTCGGCTGCGACTGAAAATCCCATGAGACTACACACTGCACCCATCCCCATGGTAATCTTCATACCAGTTTTAGCCACATGCTTACTAGCAGCTTTTACATTGATTCTAAATACTGTCACTGTTCTGTAGCCCTGGCCATCTTTAGAATACAGAGTTTATTTCCAGCACTTTTAGATGAAGTTGTAAAGCTGGGATTGCATATCAAGTAACCTAGATCCATGGCTAAAATGTACCTACTGGACCTGCGGCAGAAGGTGGTTACGCTCAATAAACTCAATTTCAAGTCTAGTTAAATCCTTTAAAATGGTCTGAATTAAAGGAGGGTGATTTAGGGTGAACCCCCAAAAATGTAGTATGTGACTCACAGCCCTCCTGCTCTGCAACACACATATTCTGATGTCTCTGCATGTGCAAAGTGTCTCCACGTGTGCAAAGTGTGCTGCTAAGTGATAATGAAAACTTGGTCACCCTAGACAGAAACTGTGGTGCAACTGACAAAGGACAGAGGGTGTGGCTTAACGCCAGAGCTCCCGACTTTGGCAATGGGGAACCAATTTGGAGCATCGGCTCAACATCCCGTGATTCTGGGCAAATCAACTAATCCCAACCCCCCCTCCCCCTGCCTACCAAAAATGAATATGTCCTTGTGTAACGTAAATGGTGCTCATGTAAAGCGCTCCAATACCTTCGGGTCGAATTAGCACTACATAAAACCGCCAAAAAAGGAGTGATGCCAGGTTCGACTTAGAGGACAGGGACCACTAACAAAGGTGTTCACAGCACTTACTGAGGCACACATGTATGTCAGTGGTAGTCAATACGGCCCGTGCTTAATTTGAGCCGGTGCCTTCCGGTGCTCAGCACCGGCACTTAATTGGTTTCCGGTGCTCAGCACCGGCACCTAATTGTCAAAACTATACTAGGAACAGCCTTCCACATGGTGGCACTGCTCCTCTAATTTAGAGATGAGCAGAACAGTGGTTGTTAAGGAATACAATATACATTAAGATCGCTAATACCTGCCTCCCCAGCCATTCCCACTTGGAATAATCTGAACTGTCGCATTTACATTTAAGAAAGATGGTTAGTAGTTGTCACCCAGGGGCAATGGGTGGTGCAGGCTGCAGTGGCCTTCTGGTCAGAGCCCTGGCACTTAATATTTTACAAATTGAGCACTGCCCACAGCATCTGCCCCTATGGCGACCTACTGTCTGGGAAGAGCGTACTAAGGCACTGGTTGGGCCTGCCTTTGATTACATCTGAGGTTGACCCCGCTGGAGGGAGGCACCTGGTTGAGGGAGCTGTTACCTCACACATGTGGTTGTATCCAGGACAGCTCGTGGGATGGGGCAGGCCTGACTCACAGAGCGCTATGGCATCACCTCCCGGGCGGGGCGCCTTAAGATAAATATTTTCGTAGTCAGCGTGCCAAGGAAAACTGGTGCCTTCTCGCACAGGCCTCTCTGTGCGATAAACATCCGTGGCACCGTGAACGCGGAGGGCGCTCGCTCCCTGCCAGAGCCGCCTCCCTCCTCCTCGCAGCCCTCGCTATCTCCGGCCGCCATTATCTCTCCCCCACACTCGCAGCCCCTTAACATATCTTGACCTAGCGCGCGCGCTATCTCTTTCATTCCCACACACACGCACGCACACGAGCTCTCTCTCACACACTTAAACCGGAGACACAGTTTACGCTCTCAACTCTCTCCCCGTCTCCCATGCATGTCGCCTTGCACCACACTATGCTGCAGTCTCATTGCACGGCCTCTCTCACACTCTCGTGCTCTCACACATTATGCCTCCCTGTCACTGTTCCACGCTTCATGCGAGGCCTCATCCCTCACACCCTCTTACGTAAACCTTTACACAGCCTTGCATCACATCGATTTTACACACAGCCTCGCCCATGTGCCCTGTTTCACTGTGTACTCACTGACTCGGACACATTCCCTAATACAGCCTACTCGTGCCCGACAGACTCTGACCTCCACCTCACACATACCTGCCCATCATTGTCATACATTAGGTTTGTTTATTTTATTTTTCATTTTTACAAGGGGTAGTCCGACGTCTTCCGGACATGAAAGCGATTCTGCAAACATAGGGGCGGCAGGGCAACAAAGATCTCTGACGTCACGAGGTATCTCGACAAGAGAATGCACTCAGATTAGAGCACAATGGCCTGGCAAGAAGGATACAGGCGGAGGCAGTGTAAACAATAAACCTAAGAGAAGGGAGTCCTTGGGCGAGACCAATGGTGGGAGGGGACATTCTAGTTGAGAATGGAGAATGATAAACAGTTTGTGGACACCCTGAAGGTATCAAGCCAAGACACACACGTTCATTTGTCATTGATAATAAAAGTGGACGTGATACATTTCAAACGTGCTCCTCACGTGGACTTGTTCAAACACAGTCGCAAAGCCGACTGAGTGAGGACCAGTTTGGGCCACAGAGTGACAGCCAATAGGGCCTAGGCCCTCTACCAAGAAGAAAGAGAGCAAGAAGAACCACACATATTTTGCAAGTCTATCTTTTGTGTGTTATCTCCAACATTGTCTTTCATAGGTTGTCTCAGTAGTACAGGGTGGGCACGAGTCAGCGTTGGATTGGGATAAAAAATCACACCCAGCACACCCCCCAAAAAAGCGGCCCACATTTGCATATTGCCTTTCCGCAAAACACTGCTTCAGCGAAGTTGTATGAAAAGAAAGTGGAGGGGGGCAAGTTTTATTAAATTCACTTAGATAAAAAAAAATGCACAGATTAGGTGACACTGCTGAGCCACACATGAATGCAAGAGAGAACACGTCTGCTCAGGCCCCCTGGCCCGCTCAATCAGCATACATTAATGGGCCGGCCCAGCAAGAGAAAAGGAGTAATACGTCTGCCTATCTGCCTCTAGAAAGGCCATTCAGGCACCCACTGGGCCGCTGGCGGCATTAGAACAGCACAGACAGCCCCCAGGCTGCCCAAAAAAGCAGCCCACAGCTTGAACTCGGCTACCGGCCCTTCGGCCATTTCCCGAGTGCCCGCGTTACCGATCCGACACTGGCACAAGTGCATATGCACCTAGAAGTGTGCACATCTCTGCCTGCCAGAATGGTGGGTGCATGGGCTGGTTAGGTCTGCCAGCTTTACACCCCAGAAGCTCCAGAAGTTGTGTAGACAGTGGACTAGGACTGTGTGTCCAGCACACACACACACACACACTGCCTGTCTTGCAATTGTGCTTTTCAGAAGTCTGTTACAAGGGGGCCGATGAGTGAGGTATTCTCACCACCGCCCAGGAATTGCCAACACCTTGGGCATCAATAATTTTGGTGGAGAGATTTACCTTTGATTATAAGATTATGGGGAATAACATGGTGGAATAGTTGCTCCTGCCCGGCTTCTCGCATGTTTGTCACCGTTTTCTGTCACATTTTGTCACCCTGACGGTCTACCTGCTTTCAGTAGGTGAGACACCAGATGAACAATGACCCATGGCGTTCCCACACAAGTTGCGATTCGAAGGCTATAGGCCCCTTTGGTAATGATGAGCCCTATGTAATGAGGCCATCAGTCTTCACATGGAGCCGCTTGGAAATCTTGTCTAAGGGTTGGGTTTCAGCATGCACAAGTAGTGGATGATGGTTATGATGCAACCATGCACAAGTACATTGATGATGCTGATGACGTACCATGCACAAGAATGCCGATGACTCAGGTGACATACCTCTGCATAGATACGCTAATAATGACATGCCTATGCACAAGGACCCTCATGACACTGATAGCATACTCAGGCATAAGTATGGTGATGGCTCCAATGCCATACCCATGCACAAGGATGCTCATGACACTAATGCCATACCCATGCACAAGGATTCTGATGATACTGATGACACACCTGTCCACAAGGACACTATTAGCACCAATGACACACCCATGCACAAGGACACTCATGACACTGATAGCGTACTCAGGTACAAGTATGCTGATGGCTCCAATGCCATACCCATGCGCAAGGATGCTCATGACACTAATGCCATACCCATGCGCAAGGATACTGATGACGAACCTGTCCACAAGGACTCTATTAGCGCCAATGACATAATCATGCACAAGAACCCTTGTAACCCACCTACCGTAGCCATGCACATGTATGGTGGTGACTTCAAAGACATATCCATGCACAAGGACCCTCAAGACATTGATAATGTACCTTGTGATGTGTTCAGTACCTGCCTCCTTGTAGTTCTCCCTATATAAGCCTAACTGTGCATGACACAGGCCGCATTAGCTTTGCACATGTTACTATATAATCATGTTTGCTTTTGTGCCATATTATACTTTCATACAGAACCTGCAGTCGTTTTCTCATTCTGTTCTTTCCTGGGATTTAGTATGAACAGCAGACAAGGTCAAACAACAATGTCCCTTGTTATTTTGTTCTCGTCAGGCATGCACACCTAGAAACACCACAGAAATAGAGCTGTTGTTTATGAACATGCAAACCTTGTCATATAGGTGTGAACAGCAATGTACCACACATTGATAGAGAAATATTTCCTGAGAGAAGATCACATCTGTACTTGAGATACAGAGCTTCCATCAGTGTATGCTAAGGTATGGGCTCCGCTACTAATTCCAGAGATCTTTGCCTTGTAATCAGTTTTCTTCTGCAGAAGGGGAGGGAGTTAGGTAATCTATTTTATAATATGACAGAGCTTTTTCACAAAATACAGTTTACTGACTATACTGATGGCATTTTTGCTAGGTAGTTGTTTTCTGATTGTGGTAGTTGTTTTCTGATTGTGGCACGTACACTGCATTCTAGAGCACAATTGTTTAAATAAATATTTTTAACTTCCTTCATGTCTCTGGCATATCTTATTGTGGATGAGGACGAGTGTGTGAGCGAAAAGGTGTATCCTGTTACCATGATCCCTGAGAGGGTAAGGAGGGATGTGTTCTGGGTTGTCGATTCACTTGTCTCTCTGGATATGGTAAGGAGGACAAGTAAGACTCTATAGCTGGTTGGACTCGGGCTCATGATACTGAGGTGATATGGTAACTCAGTCCCTATCTACTGATGTTCTATGGTCTGAAGCATAGTCCTGTTCCTGAGCATAATCCCTGCTACATGCCGCCACCAACGTTTGGTCAGGCATTTATTTGCGGGAACCCTGAATAACGCTTGTGCTTGTCCACAATACCCTTGCACCATCTTGCGGGGACGTCCATGGTGTTTGGGATTTATCCTCCACAGTTTTTAGGGACCACCTAGTTCTGTTGGTATTTCATGCTTGAATATTAAAAGGTTCATACCCTCTTTTGTGCTGCCTTTTTGAATATTTTGCTTATAGATTATGGCCATTGCCATTGTGGCTAATTGTCGCCCAGCGGTTACTCTACACTTGCTCCAGCATGGGGTTCCTGATGGCTCCCATAATTTTGTGATTGAAGCAGACACTACATACTGCTTTGAAGTTTTTTATTCCTGGGCCACCTTCCTGGGTGTCGACGCTCATGATTATTTGTTTCATACTTATACTGCTGTTGCACCAAACTTTTATTGTCTGTATGCACTTCTCAAAATTCCTCTTACGGTCTGGGAGCACCAGACTTGGTTTAATAGCACACTTCCTCATGTCCACGGCATTGTTCACATGGGCCCCTTAAGTATTGACTGGGCCAAATGGCCTACTTTTGCAGGCTTCACGCCGTTCCCTAATATAGCTGATCTGAATTTAGCAGACGCACGTGTTATATAATCAGATTATTCTTTTGTATAGACGCTTAATACCATTTGTTTCCCAGGTTTTCTGGCTGGTCCTGCTAGAGCTGGTGCACAACATACTTAACTGAAACCTGGCTCACCACCCACTCCACCCCCATCCTCGACTTAGATATTCCCCCTGGCTATTCTATCATTAGGAAAGATAGAATCGAACAAACAGGAGGAGGACTTGCCTTCATTTTTAAAGCTGAACTTAACATCTCACTTGTCCCCCTTCAAGATCCTTCATCCTTTGAATACCTCTGCGCCGATCTCACTATACCCGACTCCCCCTCCATCCGGCTGCACACGATCTACCACCCCCCGGGTAATAACATCCCCTTTACGGAAGAGATGACTGATCTTATTATCTAGGCGTCACTCTCACACCCTAACAATCTCTTTCTCGGTGACTACAACATCCATTGGAACAAAAAGGATGACCCTGCGGTCATCATATTTAATGACACCATGGACGTCACCAATATGACCCAAATCTGCCATTCTCCTACCCATAAAAAAGGTGCCACCCTTTATGCTATTATGACCAGCTGTGACTTGGCCTCCTTATCTAACATACTTCCGGTTGACTGGTCTGACCACTACCTAATCCTTTTTACCATGAATAGATCCTTTCCTCGCCTCACCCCCATCAGCACTTTACCAAAGAAACCCAAACGCAACCTTCACCTCATTCCCCCTGGACAATTGGAATCGACAATTAAGAACCACTTACTTCTTCCCCCACTCTCTGACAGCACCAACGATCTAACTAACCACTATAATAACTCTATTCGTGAAGCCCTCGACCAAATTGCTCCAATCAAATTCAAACAACAAAAAAAATCCGTCCTAAGTCTTGGTTCAATACCGATCTAAATATTCAAAGACGGACCCTTAGACATTCTGAACGGGTCTGGAGGAAGCATCCGACCGTTGAAAATCTGGCTCAACTCAGAGCTGCTAGAGCCCAATACAAAAAACATATCTTCAATGAAAAAGCCTCCTTTCTCCGGACTCAGCTTGATCAGGCCAGAAACCGCCCTAGAGAACTCTTTAACATTGTTAAAAAACAAACTTCCACTGGCCCTCCCAAAATTTTAGCCTCTACCGACAGATGTGAAGAAATTGCAAGCTTCTTTACTAACAAAATCAACTTGATCGAACTATCCTTCTCTTCCCGCACGCTCTCACTGCAACCTCCCCCATCCAACACACCCTCTCCAACACCTCTAACTCACCTTCGTTCACTATCTCAACACCTCTCAATCCCTCTCAAGCCCTCCCTGCTCTCTTTCAACCAGACCCCGTTCTGGAACAAAAACCCCCGGCTAAAAACAATGCCTCGTGGAGTGACTTTAGTCCAGTATCCAAATCTACGATCACTAATATCATTACCAAACTCAAACCTTCCTCCCACTCCAAAGATCTTCTACCCGCCCATCTGGTTGAAGAACTTAATTCTATCATCGCACCTATATGGACCAAAATCATCAACTCCTCTCTTTCCACTGGCTGCGTCCCCGCCTCTCTTCAACTTGGTCAAATCACAACAATTCTAAAAAATCCCACGACTGACCCTAATGACCTTAGCAACCTTCGCCCTATCTCTAACCTCCCATTCCTCTCTAAAGCCCTAGAGAAATGTGTCCTATTACAATTAGATAAACACATCATCACCTACAATCTACTTGATGTTTTCCAATCTGGCTTCAGAAAGGGATGTAGTACAGAAACTGCTATGCTAAACATTACCGACGACATCCATCGCTCACTAGACAAGGGGGAATCCTCAATACTAATCCTCCTTGACCTCTCTTCTGCTTTTGATACTGTACACCACCCCACCCTTCTCAACATTCTTAAAGCTCGATTTGGCCTTGAAGGTAATGTTTTAAATTGGTTCTCCTCATTCCTTCATAATAGATCACAACAAATCAAGCTCAACCACGTCCTCCCTAAACCCCAACCCGTCTCACTCGGCATCCCTCAAGGATCCATCCCCTCCCCAACCCTATTCAATCTGTTCATGGAACCACTCACTCTCATCCTCAAACAAGCTAATATCAGTTACCACCTCTATGCCGATGACACCCAACTATACTACAAGATCAAATCCCACAAAGACATACTTCACCTCAATGACACCTTGACTAAAGTTCAAACCTGGTTCCATCGGAACCATCTCAAACTTAACCCGAAAAAAACTGAAATCATACTATTCTCCCCCAAAAACAATTCCCTTCCCATCCAACTCTGGATCAATGACATTAAAGCTCTTAACTGTTCACTCTCCACTTCTAATTCCGTTAAATCCCTAGGCATCAGTATTGACCAGAACCTTAATCTCATACCCCACATTAGAAATGCAGCAAAAAGTGCTCTTTTCACCCTTCTACACCTCAAGAAAATTAAACCATTTATTCCAGCAGTCGACTTCAAGCTTGTTGTCCAATCGCTTGTCCTTTCTAGGATCGACTACGGTAACGCAACTCTGGCCGGCACACCTAAAATCCATCTTGCTCCGATCAAATCTGTCCTCAATCTAGCTGCGAGACTCATCTCCGACTGTAAAAAATTTGATCACATCTCCCCCACCCTCAAGAACCTCAATTGGCTCCCAATAGAAGGAAGATCCACCTATAAGATCGCTTGCATCACACACAAAGCTCTCCACCAAAACACACCTTCTTACCTTTCAACCAAACTACACAAAGCAGGATGCTCCAGGTCCCTGAGGGTTTGAGGAACTAGAATTAGATTAGGCCTTGCAAGGGGAAATAGATTGTAGTTTCTCCGTGAGTGTTCAGCGCGATGAAACTGATTAACATGCTGAGAACGCCCCTATGGCATAAGACACCCTTTTCGTTACATTTCGTCACCCTTTCTTTATTCATTTTTACTCCGCTCTCCTTGTAAATAGGTTAGCGTCGGTCAACAGGACCGGCGCCATTTTTGTTTAGTCAACCCATAGTACTAATTGTAAAAATCTCCTGAGCTCAGCTTTTTCGCATATCCCCGTTCTCATGAGAAATAGCTAGACACATGTAGCGAGCAGCTGCTTCTGCTTTTGGGCCCCGTCAAGGTTGTAGGAGGGGGCCGGACAGATAAGCACATTCTTGCAAGCGCGGTGCGGACTCTCACCGAAACTACCAGAAGGGAGTCGACCAGCGTGACCTTGCTATACTGAGCTCAGATATATGCTTTGTGTGCCATACATGGGCATATCCTTTGCCACCTCCTGTACCAACTTGTACTTTTCCATCTTAGGTAACGGTTGCAAATTATGATAGTATATATGTGTAGACCTGACAATGTGCGGGCAGTCTCTCTGCGGTCCTCGGGGTGTGAGGTCGTTGGGAGCTCCTCTGGCAGAGTATTATTTGTGTAATAAACGCTTGAACTTTCTACACTGCCAATCGACTGATTATTGATGATGAATAGTATTTGGTAATTGTAAGTATAATCCTTTGGGGGTTTGTGAAATGTAGGTACTTCAGTTGGCGACTCCCCCGGGACTCCGCGTTGGGGTCGTCCCTCCGTATCTGGAAAATAACGGGACATTATGAGGAGTATTCTCGGTCGGGGGTGGACTGACCAAAAAAAAAGGGTTGCTCCGCTTTTCCGATCGGGAAGAGCCTTGGCTGCTAGTGGCCCCACGCCGGAGTCCTACGGGTGAAACCCAGATGAACGGATCGATTGGCAGTGGAGAAATTTGCAATCGGACCTGAGTGCACCAGGTGAGTGTTTTGTCTCGTTCTATCTTGGATATCCTTCTGCATTTGGTTTTGGAATTGGGTGGTCATAGACCACGGAGATCGCAGTATTTTGGAAGGGGGTCTGGCGGAGCAGTAGTGAGACTGCATGGGCGGACGCCTCTATTTTGTATTTGATAGAGATATGACTAACACGCCTAAGTGTGAATTGTGAAACGTTCACATCCAGCCGGACCGCCCTCTGAAATGCTGATGGTCAGACTTGGGTGACACTCGGACAGATCTGGAGCGGTGCTTGAAAAAGCGGGCTAAGCCAGCATAGTCCGGGAGGTGAACCAAGGAGGCCGTTGGATGGTCGGTAGGTCGGTCTGTGGTTGTGAAAAACCTGTGTGGCTATCTATAGGCAGCCCCTATGGTGAGGCTGTTTTGATCTTTGGTTCTTTTGACTTTGGAACATACCGGTTCTCCACAGACGAGAGTCGACGGGCTCCGTCTTTTGATTTGGGCTAGCATTGGTTTATATTGGTTTGTTTTGTCTGTATTTCTATCTGTGTTCTGTGTTCGTTTAATTGTATTCAGGATGATCATATGATTCTTAGGGAATGAATGAGTGATTGAGTGAATAGTTGAACATGGCCATGTATGTGTGGCCCTGTGGCGCCACGGCCAGGGCGACTGACTCCGGAATCTGGGGATCACGGTTCGATCCCCGGCACCGGCGGCAGATTAGCCCAGCACCATGTGACTCTGGGCAATAGCTTGCTTAATCTTCCCGACGGCCCCCAGCGCCTAGAGACCCTAATGGGTGATTGTGCGCTTTACAAATGTGGATATTATTATTATTATTATTATGTATGAGAGTATTGTAAAATAATAACTTGCCCTTTTTCCTCTCTACAGCTACAATTAGAACCGTAGTCGAACAATGCCTTGCTTCAGTAAATTATGTTTTGGCTGTACCAGCCCAAATAGTACCAGATTAGATGAAAGTCAGCCAGCCCCTCCGGAAGGTACTCCAAGCCATGACTTGTACTGTAAGCACGGGATTGGACGCTTGGTGTTTAATCGTCTATGGCACAAGTACACCAAGGATAATGTAGAGCTACAATGGCCATTGACCGGGTCCTTCGATGAGAAAAAGATTAATTATTTGCAAGAACGTCTGTTCGCAAAACGCAGTAGATAGTCCATGTTCGATACCCTAAGAACCTGGCAGAAAGAAGCCACCCGCAGAAGAAGTAGGGCCGAGAAACTAGTAAAAATGAAGCAAGGACAGACCATTACTCAGAAAGCCATAGCACATGACAAAATTCAGACCGAGCAGAACATCGAGTACCTAGATAGGCAATTTCGGTTGGAGGTAGATAAGAGCTATGTTGTCCGTAAGGAAGCTGAGGACGAGATAGAGGATCTGTTGGATGTTCGCCCCCCTCCGCCATATGCGCCACACCGAATATATCCAGCGGTGCCTCTCCAGGCGCACATGGCCCCTGTGGCGTCGGCTCAAGAGGGAGCCCTGTCCCGGGCTCACACAGATGTACCGGGTACCGTTGCTCCCTCTGCCAGGAATTTAGCCACCCTGATCCCAGACACGCGCCACCCCTTGGGGGCGGCGGGTGTCCCCCCAACGATATTAGCCATGCCTAGCCCTGTGGGAACTTCCCAGTCAGCAAGCACGACATCCGAGTGCAGGGGTAGGTTTTCGCTTGGGGATCAGGAGGGCTCGCGTATTAGGCGGTTATTTACGAGAGGGTCGGTAGGCTACGGAGAAAAGGAAGCAATAGCTGACCAAGCAGTTAGATGGATGTACAAAGACATATACACGTTAACCGACATATGGAGCACCATGAAAGACTTTGAACCGGTGATGCAACAGACTGCCTTGCAACACATGTCCCGATTCCTTATGGAAATCTGGGAACAGTGTTTTGGGGAGAAAGGATTAGCCCCACAAATTTTGTACGACATTAAGGACCGTGCCCATAGATTGGAGTTAAGCCCGGAAGAAGTTTATAAGAATGTTGACACTCTAGTGGGTTATCGAGGTAGACTTTTTTCACGGTTCCCTGAATTAGGTTCCCAGCACCCCATAAGGGAGGTACATCCCATTTATCATCCCGAGATTCCTGAGCTGCGCAATGATCAGAATGTAATAACACGAGACCGAGTAGACGCCAGGTTTTAAGAACAATGGGTGTACAGACCGTGGAAACGAAGTGAAGTATTGGCTTTAAAAGCACAACTTCCCGACCCCCGTAAGAATCCCACTGCCTACTATAAGGAATTAACAGAGGCAGCGTCTTCCGCTGTCATGACTCTAGCAGATATTGAGTTGTTTTTCGGATTATTGGTTCCCGTAGATATATGGCGGCAGGTCCATGATACTCCCCACGTGGCCGAGTTGGGGGGTACCTGGGATGAGCTTAAGGCATTGGATAAAGACCGTAAGCCGGGAGATAAGCCAAAGGCTGAAATAATTGCCTTACCAGCCAAGATTATAGCTTATATGCACACATTGATCCCTCCACAAAAGGTGGATTGGGATAAACTGACTGCTTGTAGGCAAAAGAAAGATGAAAGTGTCTCCGACTTCTTTACCAGATTCGAGGGGACTTTCATCGATTTTATTGGTCAGGACCTCGCTAGCGAGGGTGGAATACGATTATTTGTGAATAGATTTGTGACCAATCTGATACCTGAGATTTCGACCCGACTGCAAGCTGCCGAAAGCACCTGGACTACGTCCTCCCCTTCTATCATATTAAGTATGGCTCAGTATTCCGAACACAGGGAAAATGAGATTAAGGATAAAGACGAAAAGAAGACTAAGGATCTCAAAACTCGAGTGTTGTTGCAGCAGGTTATGAGGGGTCGAGGCTCAGGGAGGGCCGCCAGAGGGCCCGGGTCCAGCGGGCCGGTCTCCAGAGGGGGAGGAGGGAGTCAGCCTTCCCGGTGGGGACCCAATCAGTGCGCGTATTGTAGAGAGGAAGGTTATTGGAAAGATCAGTGTCCGTGGCTGTTAGAACAGATCGGAGCTGTCCGAGGAAGGGGTAGAGGACGCGGCGGCAAGGACCGTAGTGACTTGCATAGAGAAGAAGCAGTGCAAGGAAGCCACGGGCCAAATCATTTCGATAAACCCCAAGGTAGGCAATACTATAATGAAGATTATGGTGTTGAGGATCAGGATAAATTCGGAGATGTATAGGACAGCCAAGGACAGAGTGGGGGCCAAGTATCGATATCGGTCAATCAGCAGGGACCCTATGTGACAGGGGAGTTGATGGGGACCACCGATAAGTTCTTGATTGACACAGGAGCAATGAATAGTTCGGTTGCTCGCTCGTTGGTCCCAGGGGCCGCTCTGTCCGGGCAAAATAATGTTTCAGTGGGATTTTCAGGAGTTCCCGTAGTCAGCCCCATCTCTCAGCCTCTTCCTTTCATGATTGGCCCGTTCACTATGACTCTCCATTCCTTTTAACTTCCAGTTGCGGAGAGAATCTTTTGGGTTTGGATATGTTGAAAAGATTGAATGCTAAAATACATTGCTCTCCCGATGGTGTTTATTTGACTATTCAAAATCCCGATGTAAGTACGAGACAATGTTTTGCTAAAAATGACCCATTGCCACCTGAATTTGCGGACATATCGCCCAGTTTATGGGCGACAGGAGATGCGGATGTCGGGAAGTTAGATATCCCTCCTGTCCGGATTACGTTGAAACCCGGTGCTAGATTACCTCGCATACCCCAGTATAAAATATCCCCAGCGGGAGAGCGAGCATTGCTGTCCACCATACAGGATTTAATTGATAAAGGGGTGGTGGAAGAAACGGCTTCGAACATTTGTAATAGCCCTATTTTGCCTATTTTGAAAAAGGCTCCTGAGACAGGGACATCTGAGAATGTTGATGTATATCGTTTCATTATTGATTTAAGAGAAGTTAA
The DNA here is from genome assembly GCF_964261635.1 of Lissotriton helveticus. Lineage (NCBI taxonomy): Eukaryota > Metazoa > Chordata > Amphibia > Caudata > Salamandridae > Lissotriton > Lissotriton helveticus. The sequence goes on from NC_136065.1 coordinate 205,383,446, forward strand.
CAAGATAGTGGTGCCCCAATTTCCAGTAGTGTCTGACATCACTACCATCCTTACTATGATACCTCCCACTGCTAAGTATTTCTCCGTGATCGATTTAAAGAACGCTTTCTTTAGCATTCCTTTTGATCCAGATAGCAGACAGATCTTCGAATTCTCATTATCTGGCCGAAGCTTCAGATTTTGTCGCACTCCTCAAGGTTATACCGAGAGCCCCAGCATCTATAGCCAAGCCCTTAAGGTGGTCTTGGATGAACTGTCCTTGCCTGATGGTGGTGTGCTCTTGCAGTACGTTGACGATTTATTTATCGCGTCTGACACTGAAGAGGGTTGTAAAGATGCCACAGTTAAATTACTACACCATCTGGCGGACAGAGGTAATAAAGTTTCCTTGTCCAAGTTCCAATATTGTCGACAGGAAGTGACCTACCTAGGCCACTTACTATCGAAGGAGGGTAGGCGTCTATCACCTGAACGAATTACTACCATCTCTAACATGTCTGTGCCTTGTACTCAGCGTGAAGTCCGTGATTTTCTTGGTATTACTTCTTATTGTCGTCAATGGATTCCTAATTTTTCCCTTCTTGCTAAACCTCTGTTACACTTAACCACTAAAGATGTGCATGAACCCCTCCCTTGGACTGATGAATGTCAGTCTGCCTTTGCTTCTCTGAAATCTGCTCTGTGTTCTGCTCCTGTCCTTGGAACTTCTGACTACCGTAAACCTTTTGTACTATATGTGCACGAGGTCGACGGCTGCTCACTTTCAGTGTTGACACAAGGTTTTGGTGGTAAGCAAAGACCGTGTGCTTATTTTTCAGCCACATTGGATAATGTGGCCAGAGCACTTCCCAGTTGCCTGAGGGCCACGGCGGCTGTGGCGGCGGCCATCAGGCAATCAGAAGGACTTGTTCTAAATTATAATTTGACCGTGATGGTGCCGCATGCTGTGGATGCATTATTAAATAAAACGAAAACACAGCATCTGACAAGCGCGCGCCTCACGGGTTATGAAGTGACTTTGTTTGCTCCACATGTGACCATTAAGCGTTGTGCCACATTAAATCCGGCTACACTGTTACCTCTCCCTTCTGAGGAACAGGCGAATTATGTCCATGATTGTATCTTCAGGACAGAAGAAGAAACGAAGGGAAGAATCGACCTCACAGACACTCCCTTATCTGAACCCCAAGGGGAATTGTATGTGGACGGTTCTTGTTTTAAATTAGCAGATGGCACAACGACAGCTGCATATGCAATTACCACTCTAAAAACAGTAGTTGAAACATTCCGAATACCCCATCGATCAGCCCAATCTGCTGAGTTGATGGCTTTACTACGGGCCTGTGAGCTAAGTGAGGGATTAGAGGTCAACATATTTACGGATAGCCAATACGCCTTCGGTGTGGCCCATAGTTTTGGGAGGTTATGGAGGGAGCGGGAGTTTCCCACCTCACATGGTCAAAAGATACAGAATGGACCCTTGGTATTACGATTACTTGACGCATTGACTCTCCCCAAGAAAGTAGCAATCGTAAAATGTAGTGCACATAAAACAGTGGTGGATGAAGTGGGAGAGGGCAATGCGTTTGCAGATCAGGTAGCTAAACAAACAGCCCAGTCAATGGTGTCCTCTATGTATGTAAGCTCCTCTGCCAGATGGGTGGGGGAGTCTGACTTGTTTAATAATACTATTGAAAGTGTGCAAGAAATTCAGAAAGAAGCAACCACAGCGGAGTTAGACAGATGGGAACAGGAAGTGGGACGATTGGACGAGAATAACTGTTGGGTGGATTTGACAGACAAACAGAGATGGTTGCTGCCCAATGCAATGGTACAGGCTGTCGTCACTATGGCCCACGGACCAGCACATGTCGGAGCTAAAGGCATTTGTGCCTTGTTGGATCCGGTTTGGAATAACCCCAATATACAAAGAACAGCTGTACGTTTGGTCCAATATTGCATGTTTTGTTTGCAACATAACCCGGGGAAAGGAGAACCAGTTCTGAGTGGGAACTTTGGCCCCCCGACATTGCCATTTGAGGTGCTCCAGATGGATTATATCCATATGGAGCGCGTCAATAACTTAAAGTACGTACTAGTGGTGGTATGCGCCTTCAGCAAATGGGTTGAGGCGTACCCTACGAAAGAAAATACTGCCCTAGCCACTGCAAAAGCGCTTATAAAAGAGTTCATCCCATGCTTCGGATTGCCCCGCTTGATCTGGTCTGATAACGGCGGCATTTCCATGGGGCCCTTGTGCAGAGTATATGCAATGGGCTCCAGATAAAACAGAAGTTCCATGCAGCCAGACACCTCCAGTCAGCAGGGCTGGTGGAAAAATATAATGGGATATTAAAGTTAAAGATGGCAAAAATTCAAGAGAGCACTGGTTTAAAATGGCCCGACACCCTCCCATTAGCTCTTATGTCCCTGCGGGTCACCCCACATTCATGCTCTGGCTTATCTCCTTACGAGATAGTTTTTGGGCGACCCGCTAGTGTGTGGGGCGTGCCTAGGCCGAAATCATTTACTGATGTTGAATACCCTATATTGATCGATTACCTGTATGCCTTGACTAAAGACCTTCGTTCTATTCATCAGAAGGTAGCATCTGTACTGCAACCCCTGCCAGAGGGGCCCGGACATCGCCTGGAACCCGACCAGTGGGTGTTGGTCAAGAAATACGATCGAGACTCCAGCCTGGCTCCGAGATGGTCTGAGCCACATCAGATATTGCTGGCTACGCGGACGGCAGTGAAAGTGGATGGGAAACGACACTGGATCCATGTGTCACACCTGAAAAGAGTTCCTCTTCCACTTCCTTATGACCAGCGGCATCCTGAGGGAATCCTGACTCAGGAAGACGAGAGAGCTGTTGCGTTTGTCCCATTCTCCGATGCTCGTGAAATCGGAGCTCAAGGAGAGATAGGGCCGGACGGGGCAGTCTCTGGAGAAGCTGCAATTGCCCCTGGCCCTGTCCATGTTGATTTGGTTGGCAGCAGTTCTGACGAAGGTATTACACCTTCCCCTTTGTTATTTCCTGATCAGGAAGTGCCCGGTCATGTCCATTACAACCTGCGGCCAAGAAAACATCACAGTACCTCAGATGACACTATTAGGAGATAAGGAAAGACTTGGATAAAAGTAGGGTTTGCTAGTTTCTAATCTGGGGTACTGAGCGGGACACTGGACTGAACTAGTTGAGAGCTGGAACATTGATATTGTGCTCTGTTCAGAAAGAAAGACTCTGTTCTTGTCACCGGCCAGGTTGTTTGAGCAAAATTCTTTCAGAAAATCTGTATCGTGGGACGTCGTCGGATGTGTACTCGGATTACAAGCCTGCCTGTGAGGCTTTGAAGGACACAGGGAGAAGCACCCTCTGGCAGGAAGGTTGTTCTGGCTCCACTTAGTTACTTTGGACTTTTAGCTAGGAATGTACCCTTTTGGTCGACTTGTACTTGAGGAAGAATTACTTTTTGCTCCTAGGTATTTGCCTTTTTACGAACCAATGTTTTCCAGTTGGACCATGCGTGTAAAAATAGCTTTTGTAGTTACAATTGCAGTAATTTTAGCCATCTTTATGGGGGTCTTTATATACTTAGAATATAAACACCCATGCAATCAATGATGACATCGACTGTTGCCCCCCCTGAGCATTTTATGTATACTTTAGCACCCCACAAAGAACGACATCGCCAGACCTATGCGAAAAATGTATTCGTAGAAATGCTGCACCTAACGCACAGCACCACCAACACCACTGACTGCTGGGTTTGTGGCCTTCTGCCTTCTGTTGTACACAATCATGATCTGTTCCTCTCGCTCCCTCTCTCCTATTTAGGGAGTTGTGAAGCTTGGTTCAAATTGTTTTCCGCCATGTACAACCATTATATAGAAAATTACAAACAGTTTGTTTACACTGAAAAAGACTATAATATGATTTTAGCGTACATTGCGGCACATCAGGGATTTGATCCACAAGGCAATGGGGGACGGGGATCTTTAGATCCTCAGGCTTGTATGAACAGGTATATGGAGGTTCGGAATAGTACTTGGTTGCAGGATGAACTCTATGATTTTAATCAATTTAATTCCACCCAATATTTCCAGCTTTTTGTTGATCGAAATGTTACAAGCGACCGCATTGTACCCATTCCTATTTTGAATACTTCCTCTGACTTCTGTGCGCAAGGAATGGGGCATGTGCAAGTTGGTGACAGCGTTTGTAATTATACTTATCAGATGAATATACTTAGTAGTCCACCTCTGTTGACACCACCCAATGTGTATTTCGTATGTGGGGAAAATGCTTACACTTGGTTACCCCGGGGTTGGGCTGGACACTGTTATCTGTCCTTCCTGTACCCGCCTGTATATATAGCACCGTCTGATTATCATAGAACACACCAGTTGCATTCAACGAGAGCAGTACCCAACAGGCCACGTAGGCAGCTCATAGCCACTGAAGTTGATCAGACCGACACCTCCCTGGAGCAGTTCACAGACTTCAGCAAAGGCTTGGTCCCATTCTGGGGACCGATCTTTAACAGCAGAGAAATAAGACGGTTGTCTAGAATAGTAGAAAATGTGATTAACATCACCACTGATATCATGGCCAATCTAACGGTTGAGCTTCAGGCGACCAGGCTAGTGGCGCTTCAGAACCGTATGGTTTTGGACGTTATCTTGGCCGATCGAGGCGGAGCATGCTGGGTGATCGGCAGCTCTTGCTGTGTTTACATTCCAGACTCCGTCCCTACTGTTCATTTGGCCATTCAGAAGCTCCATCGCATAGCAGCAGAGATGCATGTAGAGAATGGGTCTTGGTCCCTGTCTGGGTGGTTCTGGGGTCTCCTGGGTACTTGGGGTTGGAAGGTATTACTGATTTTGGGTGGAGCGGAAGGTATCCTGTTTGTCTGCTGTCTCTGTCTGCAGTGCGGTCGTGCGTGCTGTTCATATTGTGCCTCTAGATTAACAGCGGCAGTCACCCCTTCAGCAACCCCCACCAAAGCCCAGATGCTCCAGCAGGAGGTCCGTGAACTTATGAGAATAGATGAAGACCTCTTCGACGATTAGTGACCTCTGTTATTAGCTTCATCACGCTAAAAGTAGGGTTTGAGGAACTAGAATTAGATTAGGCCTTGCACGGGGAAATAGATTGTAGTTTCTCCGTGAGTGTTCAGCGCGATGAAACTGATTAACATGCTGAGAACGCCCCTATGGCATAAGACACCCTTTTCGTTACATTTTGTCACCCTTTCTTTATTCATTTTTACTCCGCTCTCCTTGTAAATAGGTTAGCGTCGGTCAACAGGACCAGCGCCATTTTTGTTTAGTCAACCCATAGTACTAATTGTAAAAACCTCCTGAGCTCAGCTTTTTCGCATATCCCCGTTCTCATGAGAAATAGCTAGACACATGTAGCGAGCAGCTGCTTCTGCTTTTGGGCCCCGTCAAGGTTGTAGGAGGGGGCCGGACAGATAAGCACATTCTTGCAAGCGCGGTGCGGACTCTCACCGAAACTACCAGAAGGGAGTCGACCAGCGTGACCTTGCTATACTGAGCTCAGATAGATGCTTTGTGTGCCATATATGGGCATATCCTTTGCCACCTCCTGTACCAACTTGTACTTTTCCATCTTAGGTAACAGTTGCAAATTATGATAGTATATATGTGTAGACCTGACAACGTGCGGGCAGTCTCTCTGCGGTCCTCGGGGTGTGAGGTCGTTGGGAGCTCAAATTCTAACAGGAGGGGGGAGAGAGAGAGAGTCAGTGGATTCAGTCTCCCGAGTCATATAAATAAACAAAGTGGAATCCACTCAAGTGATAGTGATCCCTAGAGTGATGGGGAACACACAGTGTTGTTTAAATGCCCCTCACACACCAACAGGCCCCTTGGTGTCATGCTTCATCATCGGGGCCTTCGCACCCCTCTACGGGATGCGGCGTGCTACGACTCGCGAATACGCAGGAGCACTTGAAGTGAACTATGTGTGGGGGTGTGTGTTTAATATCAAGATGTGAGTGAGGTGAGGTGAAAAAAGTGGGTGGTTTTAAAAAATACCTGGCACGTGGGAAGAAAAAACTTTATTAAATCCCCGGCTGGTATTGTTAAAATAAAAGTGCAAGGCGTGGTTTTTTGAAAGATACGTATTAGGGTATCAAACCACTGTGTTAAAAGTCAACATGTTTCGGAGGTCAAAGCCCCCTTCTTCAGGACAAGGGTGAATGCACTTACCCTCCCCTTACTCACATGTAAGATGTAAAAGTGACAAATAAAAATTACCACAATGTGTAATGTTCCTCACAATGTTATATGTGAGTGAGTGTAGTTGCGCCCAGTTGGCGTAAGAACTTAAAGTTCCCAAATACAGGACTTCATGAGCCTTTAACGTATATTGGGGAATCCTTCCTTTCTAATCAGAAACGGTTACAGCAACAGCTAATCGCCTGCCTTCCCTCAACGCGGCTGATGAGCCGCGTTGAGGGAAGGCAGGCGATTAGCTGTTGCTGTAACCGTTTCTGATTAGAAAGGAAGGATTCCCCAATATACGTTAAAGGCTCATGAAGTCCTGTATTTGGGAACTTTAAGTTCTTACGCCAACTGGGCGCAACTACACTCACTCACATATAACATTGTGAGGAACATTACACATTGTGGTAATTTTTATTTGTCACTTTTACATCTTACATGTGAGTAAGGGGAGGGTAAGTGCATTCACCCTTGTCCTGAAGAAGGGGGCTTTGACCTCCGAAACATGTTGACTTTTAACACAGTGGTTTGATACCCTAATACGTATCTTTCAAAAAACCACGCCTTGCACTTTTATTTTAACAATACCAGCCGGGGATTTAATAAAGTTTTTTCTTCCCACGTGCCAGGTATTTTTTAAAACCACCCACTTTTTTCACCTCACCTCACTCACATCTTGATATTAAACACACACCCCCACACATAGTTCACTTCAAGTGCTCCTGCGTATTCGCGAGTCGTAGCACGCCGCATCCCGTAGAGGGGTGCGAAGGCCCCGATGATGAAGCATGACACCAAGGGGCCCGTCGTTGGGAGCTCCTCTGGCAGAGTATTATTTGTGTAATAAACGCTTGAACTTTCTACACTGCCAATCGACTGATTATTGATGAATAGTATTTGGTAATTGTAAGTATAATCCTTTGGGGGTTTGTGAAATTTAGGTACTTCAATTCGTCCTTATCCCTCCTAGACTCAAATGTCAAAAGACCCAATCCTGTGCTTTCTCTGGCAACGCTCCTACAATTTGGAACTCTCTCCCCAAAGATCTTCGCTGCAATCCCTCTTACTCTCTCTTCAAAAAAGAACTCAAAGTACTTCTTCTCAACAAATACTGGGGTAGCTAATGCAAGCTCTGCAGATTACACTTTCATTATGTATTTTTGCTTTATTATGTATATTTGCTTTTTGTTTTTCAGTTTCCTGCACAAACATTCGTTGATTTTCACCTCCATGTAAAGCGCTCTGATACTCTTGGGTCCAGCAGCGCTATATAAAACCTTTGAAATGAAATAAATAAATAAAATAAAAATGCTGTAGGACTTCTTATTAGTCTGGATATTGTACATTCAGTTATGGGCAAAATCCCACTTAATTGTGAGGAAATTCCCTTTTGGATTGCCCAGAAAATTGATGAACTTGATGCTGTGTTTCCCCTTAGGGGACCACAAGATAATCATTGCATTTTAATCATGTGTTTGCCTAATGGTCTGGTTCCTCCTTTAGCCGACTGCAGCACCTGGGGGACTGTCTTTGACACAGTGTATACTCTCTGCTAAGGCACTCCCTCGATGGGCATTCTGCTGAACTTACTCAAACAAATACAGAATGAACATGGGGCAGGTCCTGCCCTTGATTTGAGGATGAAACTTGCTGGAAGTTTTCTGGTGGTTTCTGAGATTATTATTTCTAATATTAAAGGTGAAGCAGCCTCTTTGGCTATATGCCAGTGACTTACCGCGGTGGCTATTGTCGATCATGAACTCAAGTTGCCTATTATCATTTCTCAGGTTTATACATCTTTGAGATGTAATAGTGTGGGATCCAGACCATCGGCTTTGAACCTTGTAAAACCGGCTTATGACAAAGATGCTCGTCTTGCCCGTGATTTTCCAAAGAAAACATGCGATAAATCTAAGCCACCACAACAAAAAGGTTGACCTTGTGGTGGTACCCTGCCCATGAATACTTTGAACGGCATTACAATTTCTGTATTTACTCTAAAATTAAAACAACTGATTGATTTCAGGTTCCTGATCCCCATTCTCCTTGTTCCTTTCAAGACTCATCTGATCAACAATATGACAGAAATGCGCGATCTGATTGTAGACAAGGAGAGTACGTGCAGCCTAAACTGGACACACAATGCTCTTTTGACGTGAAGATCAAGAAGGTGGACCAACCACCTCCTTATAAGCCCCCTTTTCAGAAAAAGCAAGTGGCAGCATTGACAGCTAAATATGCCCCAGACAGTGAGAACCCTCCTCCTTGACAGGAGTTGGACAGTGACTCTCTTCAACCGCACCATACTGCGCACAACACTCCCCCAGCTTCTGGAGGCGAGAGCAACTGAAACTTTTGTCATGGTAGAGACCACAGACACCCGTGTTGCACCCTCTGACAAACTCTATCCCTTGGATATTCAGTTTGAAGGTGATGTTACAAGCACCATTAAAGCTATCTTTTGAGACAATTTGACTTCTTCATATGATCTTCTTTTAGTGGGAGTTGATTGGCCTCCTCATTTTATTCTTGCTTGTCCCCGGGTGAGGATGTTTTCCTCCCTTCATTTTCTCATCTGGTACCAGATGCAGTTAAACAAGCTTATACTTCCAAATGGGCCCTTGCTTTGGCCTCCAATTTATATCCACCCACGCTGGATTGGGATAAGAATTCTCCTTTTCATGCAATTCCTATACGTTCAATCTGCAGTCTCAGCCACAGAATCCTATTAAACGTAATGCAAAAGTGGCCATTAAAGACATTCTTACTCAATTGGAGTACCAGGGTGTAATTGAACCCTGTGTATCGCAGATGAATAATCCTCTTTTTTGTGTTTCAAAACCTGATCAAACTTATCGTATTGTATTCAATTATCTACATTTGAACAGTCATACCCGTACTTTTGCTGTCCAAAATACACATATTACAGAATTGATTAATAATATTGTTCATAAAAAAATGAAAACCACACTTGATATTTCCAATGGTTTCTTTAGTCGCAATTTGAATTTGAATTTGAATTTGAATTTGAATTTAAAAACATTTGTACAGCGCTCGTTTACCAGGCGGTTTCATGGCGCTAATGGCGGACGGTGGGCGGCGGTGACAAGAGGGGTCTATGTCAGATGGGCTTGCGTGAAGAGGAAGGTTTTAAGGTTCTTCCGGAACAGGAGGTAGGAAGGAGAAGTGCGCAGGGTGACAGGGAGGGAGTTCCAGAAGGTAGGAGCCAAGACAGCAAAACTGGATCCACCCGCTTTCTGTTTTTTAAAGCGGGGAATAGCAAGAAGAGCTGAATAAGTGGAGCGGAGTTCTCTGCCGGGAAGGTAGGGCTTAATGGCCGAGCAGATGAACTCAGGGGCAGTGCCTGATCTGGCTTGATAGGTGAGGCAGCCGAGCTTGAAAAGGGCGCGTTCTTTTATTGGAAGCCAGTGCAGGGTTTTGAGCAGTGGGGTAGCCCGATGGTATTTAGGCTGGCCATAGATCAGGCGGGCCGCCTGGTTCTGTACCAGTTGCAGGCGGTGGATTGCATAAGCCGGGGCCCCATTATAGACTATGTTACCATAGTCTATACGGGACAGAACCATGGCCAGCACGATGATTTTTAGAGCAGGGGTAGAAAAGAAACGGGAAACTTTCCTAATAGTTCTAAGGGAAAAAAAACAAGAGGAAACTACGGAACTAACCTGTGAATGGACAGTGAGTTGGGAGTTAAGGTAGATGCCCAGGGTTTTCACCTTGGGCACAGGGAGTGGGGGAGCACCAAGGGAAGGGGGCCAGAAGGAGGGGGACCATGGACTGCAACCACCTCCAGTCAAGACCAGCTCGGTCTTGTCTGGGTTAAGCTTGAGGTGGTTGCAGTTCATCCAATCGTGAATGAAAGTCATTACTGTCTGGACGTTCAAAGCAGATGAAGGTGAGTGAGATAGGTTGAAGATTAGCTGGAGGTCATCCGCGTAGTTGAACACAGTGACCTCCAGCTGCTGTAACATAAAAATGAGGGGAAAGATATAAAGGTTGAACAAGAGGGGGGAAAGTGATGAGCCCTGGGGAACCCCGCACTCTACTTTGCGTGAGGCCGCAGCATAGCCGGCCAAGCGTACCGCTTGGCTTCTCCCCGCAAGAAAGGACTCAAGCCATGAAAAGGCCAGGCCTTCTATGCCCGCCGCCCTGACACGATGGAGAAGGATGGAATGGTCCACCGTGTCAAAAGCGGCGGACAGGTCTAGGAGTATCAGGGCTTGCGGAAGGTTGGTGTCAATACCTCCACGCAGTTTGTCCATTACTGAGACGACCACCTTCTCAGTAGAGTGCATGGGGCGGAAACCAGCTTGACAGGGGGAGAGACAATGATTTGTCTCAATATGTGTAGTTAAGGTAGTGGTGATGTGGGTTTCTAGGACTTTTGCAAGGTAGGGCAGGAGTGAGATGGGACGATAACTGGCAAGAGCCGATGAATCGGCGTCTGGTTTTTTTAAGAGTGGTATGACAATCGCCGATTTATGTGAACTGGGAACGGAGCCGTATGTGAGTGAGTCGTTAAGGAGAGTGAGAGGAGGTGTAGGACAGACTGAATAAATTTCTTTAAGAATGTGGGCAGGAGCAAAGTCCAGGGGGGAACCGGATTTGACCCGGTGAAGAAGGGGAAGGAGAGTGTCATTGGTCAACAGTGGAAAAGTAGTTAACTTAACAGGGGTGATAGGTGGGGACGGGGTAACAAAAGTGGGGGAGGGCAGGGGAATATTGAGTTTGATTTTAATCACTCTATCTATGAAGAACTCATTGAGTGAGTCACAGAGGAACTGGGAGGGGGGGGTGGTGGCCGTGGTTCTGTTGGATGATGCGAGTTCGTGGACGGTGGAGAAAATTTCCTTAGTTTGAGATTCTGCTGTAATTATCCTATTGGTGTAGTATGCAGTTTTTGCTTCCAGAATGCCTTTTTTGTAGGTTTGTAGGGTGGAGAGATAAATTGCCTTTTGCGCGGGATTGTAGGTGTTTCTCCAAGCCCGCTCGGCCCTTCTTGCAGCTAGTTTCAATTCCTTAAGGTCCGGTGAGAACCAGCGGTTTGCTGCGTGGGCCCGTTTAACTGTGAGCCGCCTTAAGGGAGCGAATTCGTCGCACGCCGTGGTAAGCCAGTTTTTAATAGCAGCCAACTGAGAAGTAGCTGGGAGACCCGATAAATCAGGGTGGGTTTTAACCAGGGCTGAACAGAGAGAAGGCATGTCTGTTTTGCCCCATTTCCGGACCCAGATGTTTTTGGGGAGCGGGGGCTTGACCATGGGCGCCAGGGCAAGGGAGAGCGTGATAATGGAGTGGTCCAACCACGAGCAGGGAGATATAATGGGGGATGTGGACGGAACGTTAAGTGACCAGATTTGGTCGAGTGTGTGACCGTGAGTGTGAGTAGGGCTGGTGATCAGTGACCTAAAGTTTAGACTATTCATGAGATTGGTAAATTCCTTGGATTGTGGGCTTTCGGCAGGGTCGTTGGGCCAAAAGTTGAGGTCCCCTAAGACCAATACCGAAGAGTTATTAATTACCAGGGTAGCCAGAAGGGTCTGGATGCTGGAAAGAAACAGGGGAGTGGATTGGGGGGGACGGTAAATTAAAACAAAGGTGAGGGGAGCCCGATGGGAGGAAGAACGAGCTACCAAGACGTCCACATCAGGAATGGGGGAAGATGGGAGGACTTGAAAGTTAAGATCAGTACGAGTTATTAGGGCCACTCCTCCCCCCCGCTTGCCTTCTGGACGATCCGCTCGAATGGCGGAGTACGAGGATGGTAAGGCGGCAAGTACATTGGGTAGGGAGTCGGCTTTGAACCAGGTTTCGGTTAAAAATAAAAGGTCTGGTTCATGAGACTCGATGAAATTGAATAGTTCATATTGGTGATTGACTGCGGACCTAGTGTTCAAGAGGGCAGCCGAGGTATTAAACAGAGGGGCAGGGGGTCCAGGGGGTCGGGAAGGGGAGGGAAAAGGTGTGAGGGGTAGTGAGGCTAGGTGTGATACAATCCCAGGAGGGAGGGGAGGTGGGAGTGTGAGTAAACCAAGTTGTTGAAGATGAGTCAGGGTGGCAGGATCAAGGGAACCAGGGGTCCAGAGCTGACATAGATGGGAAGGTGAGTAGCCGATAAAACTGGCAGCATCTCGTGCCCCTGGCCCCGGTCGGCCGCGGACGGGCGCAGACGGGCTTAACTCTGGCGCTACTCCGGCGCGTCTACGGCGCTCCCGCTGCGCTCGTCCGCTGCGCTGACGCATAGGGGATGTTTAAATAGGCGCGTGATGAGGGAGGTGGGAGGAGCCAACAGGGCGGGATAGGAGGGGTTTTTAAAAAAAAGTAGATGGCGTCCAGCGCTTGCAATCAGCGGGACGAGAAGGCTGCTCTTCAGTCAGCAGCAGGAAGGAAGGTATTTTAAAATAGAATTGTAGCGCCCAGCGCGCACGAGCCCTCTGCCACAGGGCTGCTCGTCTGCACACAAGAGGAAAAAGGGGCGTGGCCTAAATAGGCATGTGACGAGGGAGGTGGGAGGAGCCAACAGGGCGGGATAGGAGGGGTTTTTAAAAAAAGTAGATGGCGTCCAGCGCTTGCAATCAGCGGGACGAGAAGGCTGCTCTTCAGTCAGCAGCAGGAAGGAAGGTATTTTAAAATAGAATTGTAGCGCCCAGCGCGCACGAGCCCTCTGCCACAGGGCTGCTCGTCTGCACACAAGAGGGAAAAGGGGCGTGGCCTAAATAGGCATGTGACGAGGGAGGTGGGAGGAGCCAACAGGGCGGGATAGGAGGGGTTTTTAAAAAAAGTAGATGCGTCCAGCGCTTGCAATCAGCGGGATGAGAAGGCTGCTCTTCAGTCAGCAGCAGGAAGGAAGGTATTTTAAAATAGAATTGTAGCGCCCAGCGCGCACGAGCCCTCTGCCACAGGGCTGCTCGTCTGCACACAAGAGGAAAAAGGGGCGTGGCCTAAATAGGCATGTGACGAGGGAGGTGGGAGGAGCCAACAGGGCGGGATAGGAGGGGTTTTTAAAAAAAGTAGATGGCGTCCAGCGCTTGCAATCAGCGGGACGAGAAGGCTGCTCTTCAGTCAGCAGCAGGAAGGAAGGTATTTTAAAATAGAATTGTAGCGCCCAGCGCGCACGAGCCCTCTGCCACAGGGCTGCTCGTCTGCACACAAGAGGAAAAAGGGGCGTGGCCTAAATAGGCATGTGACGAGGGAGGTGGGAGGAGCCAACAGGGCGGGATAGGAGGGGTTTTTAAAAAAAGTAGATGGCATCCAGCGCTTGCAATCAGCGGGACGAGAAGGATGCTCTTCAGTCAGCAGCAGGAAGGAAGGTATTTTAAAATAGAATTGTAGCGCCCAGCGCGCACGAGCCCTGGAGAGCTGTGATTGGTCAACGTTTAATGCCCTTGGATTCCAGAGGTGAAACTCTCAATTGCCTTTGGGATATAAGAACAGCCCAGGTGTCTTTGCAGCACAGATTGTGTTAATTCGCCATGAGATTGACCCTAATATGTTGATCTATGTCAATGACATTTACTTAACAGATGATGAATTAAATAGTCAATTTCAGGAGAACTTACATTCTGGAATATTGCAATGTATTACATCGCTCTATGCTTTGATACATCCACATTTTTCAGCTTCCTGCTGGATGCCTGCACATACTGAGATTCTCAGATTGTTACAGTCTGATTTGCTTGAAACACAACATTTATATACACAACTTGATTCACCAAATTTGGTAATCCAGATTTTACTGGGTTCTATTGGTTTTACCTATGTTGCATTCAGGGAAGGTGATACGGTACCTATTGCATATAAATCACTTTTATATTCCCTGGAGGAAATGCATTTTGCAACCATTGAAAAAATACTGACAGCAGTCCAGATGGCCGTCCTCAAAGAATGGCCTTTAGGTCAAGGTAAACGCATTATTCTCATTTCTCCTGTTCCCAATTTAGAGGCTGTCAACAAAATCTAGCTTTTCCTAATTCCAAAGCCCTGCATCCCGATGGATTCAAAGGGCTACCTCCTTGACAGCAGTTGATGTTTACTTTGTCTTTGACCCTTCTTTACAGACAAAGGGATTTTTGAAATATGAACATGTTTATCCTGTGCCCTCTTTGGTTCTTCCAACTGATCAATACACATGTATTATCTACACCACTGATTCAGCACAACCGGCTATAGGTTCTAAACAGCAATACTCCACAGCATGCACCATCATTTTAGGCACTATGTTGGATGGCGATATTTGACCTGCTATTACTCACGCTCGGGCTCTAGGATGCTGCACTGTATAGTTGGTTGAACTGAAAGCTTTGCTTCTTGAATTTGAACATACAGATTCTGAGCCCCCCACACTTATAGTGTGTGATCCGATTTATTGTGTACAATCATTTAATGATAATTTGTTGACAAAATGACTTTAAGGATTTTAAATGTAGCACAATCAAGCATAAGATGCTTTGGGTTAATGTGGCATATTTTAAAGATAAATTGCCACATTTTCATGTAATTCATACACTGGGTCATCAATGTGTTGGAGCGCACGCAGTAGGAAATTCTATGGCTGTTGAGGCAGCAAAATCTACTGTAGCCACATGTAAGATAGCAGCAGTTATGCATTCTAAACATGTGTTGATAATGACATCTTGGCATCTGTGCTTTTCAACCGAGCACCGCTTTGCCTAAAGGTTTTCCTTCCAAATATTCATAATACCTGAATGAGCAGCAGGTTCCTTTTGTAACAATGCCAGGGGTTGGTGATCGCATGATACCCAACCTTGACCACAGAAATTATTTAATAGTTGCCCCACATGAAGGAGTCACTTTGACACATGCAGGAGTAGCTGCCACTATTTCTGCTTTACAACAACATTTTTGGTGGCAAGGTTTATACCAGAAAATATGTTTTATGTTGTGTCATTTGTCAGCAGATTAAAGGTTCTACTGTGGCTCGTCCACCTCAGACACATTTGTTTATTTTGAATCAGCCTTTTGGCTGTGTTTATCTAGATCATTCTTTTCCAATTATTTCTGATACTGCATTCAAGTTTATTTTGGTTGCAGGTGATTCTTGCTCCAGGTTCATCTGGGTTTGGCCACAGCGCTTGGCTGACACTTGAACTGTTATTAAAGATTTGCAACTCTTTGTTGGGACTCATGCTTGTCGCACATTCCACTTGGACCAAGGCTCAGCTTTTGCCTCTAAGGCTCACCGGGATTTAATGAAGTCCATTGGTGTGCACGTGCATTTTTTTTCTCCGTATAGGCCTGAGGACAATTCTGTTGTGAAGAGAATGAACCGTGACTTAAAGCAATCCTTAACGGCTAGGATATTAGGTTCAGGGGGTGGTTGGTTAAATCCTTTCTATAGGGTTCAAAGAGCATTAAATAATCTCTCCAAAAGATCTCTTGGTGGGCGGACCCCATATGAAATTATTTTTGGCATCAAGATATACGTTTCACACCTTGACTGTCCAGATGTGGTGGCGGCAGACGCAACCTTTGATGTAGTTAACCACTGTGCTGGCTTGCAGGATCTACAAAAGTGAAGTGACACTCTAGCTTGCACACATTTACCTACAGCTCTTTAATTTAGTACTGGGACTCAAATTCCTGTTTCTGGTTGGCTTCCCAAGGCCTTGTCTGTGGAAAAGTGGAACTCAAGAAGGAATTCGGCCCAACGTACTGTGCTCCTGTTCCAGTCCTTGGTATCCAAGGGTACACAAACTGTGATTTTGCCACCGTTTTCAGGTCATAAACAAATCACTTTGTTTCCAATGAACATGTCAAGCTACACCATATGGCCAATTCTCCATAGTATGCCTACGTGTTACCCCAGTGAGCTCCACCGATGCTGCTACCTTCTGGCCACCTGTGGGGGAGGGGGAACCTAAAACCTCTGTTGATTTGGTACATGTTTCTACTTCTCCATCTTCTACAATGGATGTCATTTATACTGATCTGCCATTGGATGTCCCTTCTGAGTTACATTGTTCAAATCCGACTGCTGAATCACAGCCTACTCTTTTCCATTTTGAGTTCCTCTGGGCACTATATGATTCAAGATAATTTCTCATCTGACAGTTCTTCAATGTCTTTGGTTCCGCATCCACCTCCAGCGCGGATTTGTGTTTTTATTTCTTGTTTTAAACTCACTTATCTATCCCCATCCTTGGATACATATTTGGATCATATTCTCTTTGGTTCTTTTATTCATGTGGATTGAATATGTGACTGTTTTTTTTTCCTTCTGATTAATGCCCATTACCTTCCAGAATGTTCAAAATCAATTTGGGGGTAGAAAAGCCTGGCAGGTCCAGGGAACAGAAACTTTATTTCCAGCTTGCCCGATTCTCACACAAATTATTTTCCTAAATGAAACTATCCAATAAACTACTTGTTTGGGAATGGCAACGTTTAAAGAACTGAATGCCCTGGCCATTCCTACAATTGCCCGCTTTGATGAGTGGCAGCCTTACACAAATTATACAGTTAAATAGTATGATACAAAATGGTACATTTAACTCATCATTTTTTAATCCTGGTGGGTGGCTATTGTGGCCAGTAGACACAAATCAATGTCATTTTTGTTTTCTTAACACCCCCCCCCCCCCGGTTTCAAATCAAGTAGACCAGATCCACACTACTCATAGTCAACCCTTTCTAACACTATTTCCACCTATTCAGTGGGAAAGTTATGCCAGCAATGTTTGGAACATTCTACACTGTCTGCAGTGAAACAACATCTTTCTCTTCTGTACAAGGACATGAATCTATCTGATTTTTTGTTAGGTCCAAAGTCCCCTCGTTCTAAAATATTCATAAATGCGACTTACAATGAAATTTGGAAATTATCACAAATTGAAATTTCTATATATTTGAGATCATGGATAAAGTATTTGCAGTAGTAGACTATTGTATCAATATGATATCATCCAGTATTTATAATTTGAACAGCATTGGGTCATCTGTTATTGATATTGTACACAATGATATGTCAAAATTGTATCATGGTCAAAGTCAGCTAAGATCTATTATATAGTTTAGTTGGACACTTCAATCACTCAAAAATGGACGTGTTCCTTGGTATTACCTAAACTGTACTGCTTTGTTTCTGTCTTTCAATCTAATACACAAATAACAATCAATGGCTATGAAAGATGGAACGTACACAATGATACTGTTAGAGAAATTAGAACAACTTCCGTTCACTAGAGCCAAAATGCCTTCAGCGGTATGGTTAATACACGGCGTTATCTCTTTGCCCAAATCTACACTTCAGTTTACATTTAAGAAGAAACATTCAGGTAGATATGAACCCCTTGGGAGCAGGTGGCATCCATGAATTATGGTCCCTACCTTTTACGTATCATTGTGAATGAGCTTATGGAGAAGTTTTTCTTACGGGAGAGGAGTATGACTCCACTGCCGGCCTTTCAATTGTTTGTCAACACATTAAAATTAACCCTGGACGAAGCACTACGCTACGCTCGCGTAGTTTGCGAAGTAAACCTCCCGGCGAGATTCTCAACACGGGAGGTCAGGTTTTTCATTGCGAGTGGTCGCACATGCTCGCGACGAGCGGCAGAAAACTACAGCTCGCACTGTGCAAGTAGCCGTTTTCAATGATTGCACAGTGCCGGATGCTTGTCCGCACTGTGCAAACATTGAAAATGGCATCTTGCACAGTGTGAACATGCTACTATGCAGTTCGCGCAGGGCTACGCGTAGTTCACGTAGTGCGAAGTGCACTTTGCGTAGCTACGCGTAGCGCTACTTCGCGAACTACGCCCACCCCTAATTAAAATCCACGACGCATGTAATGTTTCAGTGCCTAATTTGGCTTGTTATTTAAAAGGAACTCCAGTTCCTGCACTTCTCCCCTTTATTACTGTACTTTCAAATAGAAGCTATCTGATGCTTAATAATAAAGACTGTTGAAGTATGCGGGCGAGAGTCCCATATGTTGTGTCCTTTTCCCAGTTAGACACTTGTTGCAAAAACAGCCTGTTTCCCCCTCCGCATGGGATAGTAGATAGCTTCAAATTGCAGGTGGCTAGAAATACTGTTGAAATACAGTCCTTATTAAATACGAATCTTTCCCTGCATTTCGGTGAATTGATACATCAAATATATAATTCCTCTGATGCCGCGGTGTAGCCCATTTTTAAAAACTTGTAGGCTCTGGCCTTGTCACTTATTTCCAGACTATCTTTGGAGTAATTCCGGCTTTTATATACTCTATTTTTTCCAGGCTGTTCGGGGGATTCCCATGGCTGCTGTTGCTAATTTGCAGCATTCTCATTCTGTTGCTGCTGTTCCATGATGGATATTCCTTCTGCGGCCGTCCCAGACCTAGCATTGCTGCAGTACTACCATGAGCGTATGCGTCAGCTCTTTAGCATGATTCCGCTGCAGGCTTGGATGTGGATTGGTGTTTAACATTCCGTTGTGCATACTTCATCTGCGTACAATCTGTATTCCACTGCATCTGATGCCCCCTTCAATGGGCACTAGACACATGGCTGGCTTTACAGGTTCCGCTGCCTGGATCTCAAACTGCTGATTAGACCCTTAGTGGCACATTATCAGGACTGTTCCTTGGGTTTACACCCTCTACTGAATCCGAGTCTGGATCAAATGGCCAATGGGAGTTCCTGTGCACAGGCACAGCAAATGCTAAATCTGGAGTTTTGTTGAAGTCAATGCAGGTGGTTTCCCGGTGACATCTGTATTTGTTGGAGCTGAAGATCATGTCTGTTCTTTGGAACTTATGAACTGGGCCTCCAACCTGTCCATCAATAAGGAATCGGACCCCATTATGGAGTCCTTTGCTTCTACAAGGGCTGCTTACACACTGAATAACCTCTGACACGCACCAACTGGGTATTTTTTTCTTCTCGAAATTGTCATTTGTTGGCTCCACAAATTAGTTACATTCTTAGTGATGGCTTTGAGTTTGTTTATCTTCTGATTTCTATTTCTTTTTATGTGCTAGCTTCCTGACCAAAGGGAGGGTGTCATGTTTTCGGTACCTGCCCCATTGTAGTTTTCCCTATGTTAGCCTAACTGTGCACAACACAGGCTGCTTTAGCTTTGCACACGTTACCATATAATCACATTTGCTTTTGTGCCTCATTATATTTTCACACAGAGCCTACAGTTGTTTTCTCAATCTGTTCTTTCCTGGGATTCAGTCTGACAAGCAGACAAGGTCGAAAAACATTGTCCCTTGTGTTATTTTGTTCTGATCAGGCACTCGCATCTAGACACAACACAGAAATGCAGCTGTTGTTTATGAACATGCAAACCTTGTCATATATGTATGAACAGCTATGTAACACACAGAGATAGAAATATATTTCCTGGAAGAAGATCACGGCTGTATCTGAGATGTAGAAGGTTCATCTGTGTATGCTAAGGTACAGGTCCGTTACTAATTCCAGAGATCTTTGCTGTATAATCAGATTTCTTCTGTAGAAGGGGCAGGGATAGCCTAATCTTTCTTATAATATGACAGGGCCTTTCATAATATATGGTTTACTGACTATGCTGAAGATATTTTTGCTAGGTAGTTGTTTTCTGCTTGTGGCATGTATACTGCATTCTAGAGCAAGATAGTTAAAATAAATATTTCAAAATGTATTTGTGTCTCTGTCTTATCTTATTGTGGATGAGTACAAGTGTGTGAGCAAAATGGTGTATCCTGTTACTGCTAAACCCTGAGAGGGCCGGGAGTGTTGTGTTCTGGGGTGTCGATTCACTTGTCTCTCTGTACATTGTTAAGAGGGCAAGTGAGACACTATCGCTTGTCAGACTCAGGCTCATGGTACTGAGGTGATATGGTGACTCAGTCCCTATCAACTGATGTTCTATTGTCCCAAGCAGAGTTCTGTTCCTGAGCAGAATCCCTGCAACAACCTATGTACAAATATGTTGATGACTCCAATGACATACTCATGCACATTGAGCTTCAGAACACAGGTGATGTACCTGTGCACAAATACACTGATGACTCCAATGACGTACCATGCACAAGGACCCTGATGACAATGATCGTGCACCCATGCACAAGTACGCAGATGACTCCAGAGGATCGTGCACCCATGCATAAGTAAGCTCAGGACTCCAATGATATACCCATGACTAAAGCCCTTCAGGACACTGATGATATACCAAAGCATAAATACGCAAATGATTCCAATTCCGTATCCATGCTCAAGGGCCCTCATGACACCGATGATGTACCCATGAAAAAGTGTACTTATGACATGCACATGGGCTGTCTTGACACTTATGGAATACCCATGCACAAATGAGCTGAGGACTCCAGGGACTTCCCCATACACAAGGACCATCATGGCACTGATGATATACCCAAGCACAAGTACATTGTTATCATAGGTTGATATCTTTGATTCATGTTCACTAACAGGGTACCTGCAAGGGTGCGATACAGCAATGAATTCCAGCCCACTATATAAAGCCGAAAACGCCTTAGATATAATATTAACTCTTCCCCTGTGCTTGCCATCAAAAGCCAGTTGATAAGAGTTAAACGATTGTTTCAACCACTGTTGTTCTTATGCCTTTAGGTCCAAGGCACTTGACTGCGCTTCAGATGTCTGTTTGAACTTCATGTGACCAAGCTGCTGAATGCAAGCACCATTTCATTGCATTTGCTTGAGATTGTAAACCCGTTCCTACAGTCAGATTTTTTTTATTTGAGTTGTAAGTCTCTTCCCTGAAATAGCTGAAGGTTATTGATCCAGACTCCTCCGTGGGGCTCTAAAATGTGATCATATTTCCCCCATTCACCCTACACAATGCATTGAGTGCTACTGGATGCCAGAATTATTTCCAAAGTGTGCCATATTTGCTGTAAGGTTCTGTAGGCCGATCAACCCAGCTTTGTAGAAGATGCAGCTGGTCAGACGCCTAACACCAAGTACCCTTCACTAGCTGATATCCCCATTGAAGGCTCACCTCTTTATGTCCTGCCAAGTGTTATGATGTCCCACCAGCCCCAAAGCTGAATAGCCAGTCTAATGATAGACTCTCACCACATAGGACTTGCCAATCCAACCACCCACAAGAGAACAGAAGACCAGAGGTTCTTCGAATCATCCAAATCGCCTTCTGTGCATCCACTATTGCTTAGTGCTACTTGACCCTTAGTAGTGAGGAGTATAATTTTAAGTAGACTGGACTACTGCAACTCTTTGTACTTGGGAGCACCACAACCAGTGCTATTGAAGATGCAGACGATCCAGTCCATAGCAGCTAAACTGGCGTTAAATAGGCAGTGCAGGTCTTCAACGAGGGCAGCTTTAAAGGATCTCCATTGGTTATCCATCAAGGAGAGAATCCAACTCAAATCCCTCTGTATTCTGTTCAGAGCAATACATGGTCTGGGTCCAATGCCCATCATGCAGGAGAAACTCATCTGGTATAATCCTGGAAGAAATCTTCGTTCTTCCAGTGCAAGTCTGGTAACCACTGCAAGATTTAAGAGGACCAGGATGGGAGGAAGAGCATTTGATGTAGTAGCCTCACGACTCTGGAATGAACTTCCCCTGAACATCAGACAAATTAAATCTCTGCTTCCATTCAGAAAAAGCTTAAAGACTTGGCTCTTCCCTAGGGATGAGTAAAATGAGCTCTCTAAATCAGCGAATAGGCGATCTGTACTGCCTAGGGACAACTTTGTAAGTCGCAGCGCCAGGATACCTGCAGGGTGACAGTTTTTGTGCTATATAAATCTATGTTACAATTGCAATTACAATTACATGTTTCTCCATACCCCTCAGTAATGTGATGTGAGCAAGGTGTCTATGGTTAAATGGCACAAAACACAGGAGAAAAATTTACAGAATATTGCGAGCATCTCTTCCATCGTACTCGTACCAATGTTCTGCTTGGGTTCGATGTCCTAGGACATAAATATTTAAATCAAAACTTTTCAAACGAAAACACCTGAAGACTGGATTTCTATGTCAGCTTTTTTTGTGTGCATTTTCAGATCTTCTGCTGTTTTTGCATACATTTGAGACCTGTATTTTCTCTCTCTCTCTCTCAGAATCGTAGCACTTTATTAATGGATATCAGTTTTTTCGATTTGTATGTAAATTACTCACCTTCCTGCGACTCAGAATATCGTTTTTGAATATTTTAATTGAGGTTAAAAAAAACTCACTCATAGCACTTCGTTTTAGCCATGGTGCCTCTCATCACTTGCGCTGCTTCAGACTTTCTGCTTTATTCAGTCGCAGTCGGGTGTCTTTTCTGCCTCATACCTCTAAGATTCTGGTATTCTGTCATTTTTACATTATGGTCCTTATGGATGCTGATTCTCACGGATATTTACAGTCTCACACATTTCCTCTCTCTTTTTGTCTTTTGTTTGATTTTTTATTGTCTCTTACTCTTACCTTGTCTCTGTCTGCAGGTGTGGCTCATGTGTGTTTTGTGTGTGCAGTCAGTGTAAACATACCCTTATGATATGTGGTGTTCTGTCCCCCACATCCCGCCCAACAACCCATAGAAAACACTCCAGGCCCTCTGCTTCTTTTCCTCCAATCAAAATGGGCACCTGTAAATTGACAAATGCCACGAAGAATTAATACCACGGTGACCTTTAAAATCAACACAATACATTATTGTAGGCCGTGATTGTAATAAAAAAGAATGTACACGTTGTTATGCAGTCATTGCAACACTGACTGAAAGAACTTTCGTTAAAGTAGGTTAGAGGTCAAACGTGCTGAAAGGAATGTAAAAAAAATGCAAATGTTAAGGGCTAATGCATACCATGTAAACTGTGTGGCGTGGCTTTACGCATGACATCATACGACAAGGTTTCACTGTTCTGTGCTGTGTACCGTACACTGACTCAGCACCCTTATGATGTGTGTGCCCTTCAATCAGACGCTTGGAATGTCATATTTATACGTCGTCACTGTTTCCGAGCATCGTCCTATTTCTCAACTCCATTTCTTTCTCCAAAATGCGTCAATGCCTCGAGCACCACCGACTCACCCACCAGCTGGCATCCTGAAAATGTTTCTCCTTGCAATCTGGATTCTGCCACCTTCACCCCAGCGAGAATGTACTCACAAATGTTCAACTTCATCACAACAGAACCTCTTTGTTAATAACAAGCTCCACTCATTTAATGAACTAAGACTTAGGGGTCCATTAGGATGTCGGGCGGATTGCCCCCGCCAGGCTGGCGGTGGCTACGGCCAGCCTGGCGGGGGCAATCCGCCCGACATCCTTCCCTGAATTCCCCCCGCCATATTACAATGGCGGGGGGACCGCAGTGGACCAAAACACCGCCCGCCACTTTTCCGCGGCCGGCGCGGAAAATGTTTAATATGGTAGCGGTGTCTATTAGACATCGCCAGCCATATTACAATGGGCAGTGTTAGATGCCTTTCCGCGGCGGCACTGCCGCCACGGAAAGGCATGCGGTCTTCACTCTGGGGGCCCCCTGCGGGCCCCCTGAGTGAAGTACAAGTGGGGGGTTGCACATGGGGGGTACCTGTGGTACCCCCCTTTATTGTCATTTGCAAAGCGGAAGGCACCACGCGGTGCCTGCCGCTTTGCAAATGACAATGTGAAATTGCATTTTCAGCATTGTGGCGGTCGGTGCAGAGAGCACCGCTCGCCACAAAGCTGAAAATACAGGATGTGCCCGCCACTGTGGCGGGCACATCCTAATGGCACCCCCGGGACCCCCGCCCTTATGGCGGGCGGTCCCGATTTGCGATAGGATGACGGGCGGGCAAAGTCCGCCCGTCATCCTAATGGACCCCATAGTATGCAGATTCCAGTGGGCCAGTTCCTAACATCTGGGTCATTATTAAGGCGCGTAAAATCTTCTCTGCCACAGGAAGATGCGGACCCCACCCGTCATATTATGGGTGTGATGGACCCCGCAATGTTTACACCCAAAAAGGTACCTCAACAGGACGCCCACAACACAGTAAATGTGAGACGTTGTTAAAGCACACTTCATAGTGTGGGTGTAGAGGACCCCAAAAAGTTGACATCAGGTCCGGACTGGCCGTAGTGGGCACCGGGGTTCAGGCCGGTTTTGGGCCCCTGGGGGGCCATTTGTTACCGGGGGTTGGCAATATCAGCCCCAATAACAAAATCGGCCGAAACCGTCCCAAGCAAACAGCGCGGCACACCCACAACCCTCCCGGGGAGGGGGAGGGGGCAGCGGAGCAGTTTGCCAGGGCCATGTTCTGTTCCCAGTTCTACCCTGGTTGACACCCCAAAATGTACCTCAACAGGACACCCAGAATTCAAGAAATCGGAGATGTTGTTAAACCTTAGTTTGATGAGGCAATGTTTCTCCGAGGTAAGGGACTTCCCAACACATCAAGAATAACAGAAAACAATTGATTGAGTAAAAGGCCCACTCAATAACTGAGTTCAAGATCAGCACAATCATTAAAGGATTTTATACAAAAATCCAAAAATAAGGCAACACAGATTCAATGCTAGAAATAATCTCAGCAGAAATAGCATTACAGAGATTAGCCAAATCAAAAATATTCAAAGTCTCGAGTGGGCAGCAAAACCAGGAGAGACACTGACAGCATCTCCAGCAGCATAGAAAAGTCTCAGGGAAGTTCTGGACTACTCCCAAAATCAAGAGTTTTTATAGATTATTTTTGCATATGAAATTACCCAAACTGCAGAATTGTGGTTTGAGAGAATGTATTATTTTATTAGCAAATCAGAACATAGAAATATTGATCACCATAGTGCCTTAATACCTGAGCACTATCCCAACACATGAATAATTATTCTGCCCACTCAATGCTAATGCCATCCAGAAATGGTAGAACAAACTAGATATACGAACATCAGCATCTTATGATGAATGAATAAGGTACAGTGAGCTAATGGAAGGACCTTGAGATGTAGATATAGTTTGTGACTGAGCTAGGGCAAGTTAATAGAAAACAGCATAAACAATGACAAGGAAATAAACTGACTTAAACTCTATTTGACGAAGTGCTGCAGAAATAATAAAGATTGAAATGCGCAGGGGGAAGCAAGGCTATCAGGGGCTACATCCAACAAGATGGCCTCTTAGCCCAATGGAGGCATAGTTGACAACAACATGGAAAACACACTTCTGCACAACATAGGAAAGTCATTTCAAAAGCAACGGTACTATATGAGTATTTTGTGGTGATGTGGGTTAGGCTTTACCATTAAATACTGTCACAAACCCCAAAGATGGTCCTTAGCTTCACACTAATAAATCCTTAGCACATGGTAGCTGCCTGTAACTTTGTGGATGGCAGGACTACAGTTCCCACAATGTAGACAATCTGGATTTGGGTGATCCCTCGGAGGGCCCGATGGCCAGCGAGTCTTCGGATCCAGAACATTGTTTAACGTGCAATTTGGTGGGGACTAGTGCCACTAGTCCAGGGTAATCAGAGGGTATTTCAGGCTTTCAAAGGGGTCCCTCTGTCTAGGGGAACTGAGAGATAGCCAAGGAGGAGTCTCAATCAGGCTGCTTCAGGAGTGTTGCCACAGCAACAGAGTATCCTTCTTTTGCTTTGGTACAACTCCTGTTGTCGCCCCTTCTTTGTCCACTTTGATGCAGCTTTGTTTAGAACAGAGGTTCTGGTGTCAGGGGTGTCCCTTAAATCATAGAATTAGGGGGGTTAGGGGTGTGGGAGCAAGTAGCCATTGGGCTGCTATCCCAAACAGCTAATCCACCCCTGAGGGGTGTAGGTCACCTTTTCTACCCAGAACCCACTATGTCTACCACTTTTAAAAATGGCAGAAGTTTTCCTTAGGTGTACAGAAAAGGCAGCTCACCTTGGAGGTATGGCTAGCCTTCTGGGGGTGTGCATCTCCTGACTACCTAATTTTCCTGTCTGCCTGTGTGCAATTATGCTTGGAGCAGTGAGAGGGCTGTTTACTCCTCTGGGAGACAGCCTAGATGCATATCAGAGGCAGTGAAGCCTTTGAAGATCACCATCTTGATGTTCCACTTCATTAGCCTTCCTGTGAGGGAGAAGGTGTGACCTCCTTCCTGACCCGGCGTTTGTTCCTGACTCTTGGGAGTGATCACACTGCCTGGCAGGAGGTCGGAATCCTGTTTGGCGGCAGCAAGTACGAGCTGTCAGACAGAGCACAGGAAAGCTGGAGCAACCGTGTGGGCAACATCTAAGGTAGCCACCAGGGTATGCCACTCCTGGCAAGAGATTTTTGTCAAGGATGAGAAGGCATATTGTTTGATACCAAACAGGAGATATTAGGCAGTACCATAAAGAGTTGCCAACCTAGGTTTTGATCGGCTGCCAGCCCATGTTATCCAGTGGGCCATCTATCACTTATAGTGTCCTTTAATTGTAAAGGGCACTATAGGGTCATATATGCTTGCACTTACATGTCCAAGCTTTCTTATACTGCACCCAGCCTCCTGGGCTTTAGGAGGCATTCCATGGGGTTGACTAGTATAGAATAAAGATAGTGTATTGACTTTGCCACACATGGTGAGGTCAAAGTCGAGTTTGAGCAGTTTGTACTTCCCCTGCAGTACGCAATGGCAGACCTGCTGTCAGTAGCTTATTTGGGTCACCTAGTGTGGCACAATTAGTGCTGCAAACCCAGGGGACCCCTTTAACACCCATGCAATGGGTACCCCTGGTATCATATACTAGCGACTTATAAGGGGGATAGAGTCCATGCCAACTGGGGCTTCCAATTCACACTCTTCAGTTTCGGCAACCGAGCACTGGCACTGGGGCATGGTTAGCAGGCTCCAGTGCACTGTTTGAGTCGAAAACCAACATCCAATAGTCCAACTGGGGGCAAAAAGTGGGGGGGACCTGACAAAGACCTGTTTTCTTACATCTTGGTTGGAACTTTTGAAGAACCGGGTTATTTAAGACCCAGCGGCGCCAGAGGCACGCCCAAAGTCTTCGGGTTCACCTGTCTTAGAATACAGAGACACGGGACTCTTCGTGGTGGCGTCAAAGATCGAATTTATTGGCTGCAGCCAGTAACAGAAGTCCTAGAAATCATCACGGTATGAGTTCTCAGGAGACTGCTCAATTTTACAAAGCAAGTCATCCCTTTTTAAGCCAGAAATCACATTCCAGACAAATACCTAACATTTACAAACTGTCCAATCACATATATTCACACCAAAGGTATCGCATGACAGTAAAACCCGCTTTTCAGTTGCCCAGCCCATGATCAATCATCGGTCAAACCCAACATTCTTCTTTAGACAGGTCGAACGAACCCATAATAAAAAAGGGCACAACCCAATCGTAAATAGACCATAAAGGAAGAAACAGAAACAGGTGGGAGAAAGATAAGACATATTTGTGTGCAGTAAAAGTTTATGATGTCCTGTGCTCTGATCCTTAATCTTGATCAGCTAAAGGGCAGGAACTGGTTTAACAAGGTCAGCTTCAGGCAACAGGGTCAGTTCACTCATGTCAAACAGGAGTCAGCACAAACTGGAGCTAAGGTGTACATGTACTTAAAAGACTTGTTCAGCCACAGTCATCGGCCTATGTGAGGGCAACCACAAAATGGCTGCCATACACAAAATGGAACCCAAGGGTTCAGAACGAAATCCCTAAATATGTAGTGAATCCATCAGTCTAACATGACTAAAAACACTCATACTTGCCGCACTAACTAGTTACGGTTCGCTAATATCAAATTCATAACGAAACCATGACCTTTATGGAACGGGTTCAGAATTCACGGAACCTCAGACCCTCCTTTTGCCCTTACATAGGCAATAACCTAAACTCACGTCAATCTGAATCCAGGTCTATATTCATCAGATCATCAAGACGTTGCTGGAGCATAATCCTATTACTTAGTACCTCTCTTGGGACAGGTCTCCTTGCACACGTAGTAGCACAGAGGCCACATATAGCAGGAGCGCACTGCACACAAAGACAGAACAGGAAAAGAATTGCTAAAGCCATCCCAATGATCATCAGAATCTTCCATCCCTGGGTCGATAACAGTTCCCAAAACCATCCAATCAACGACCAATCTCCTTTATCCACATTTATAGACTCAGAGATCTTATGTAACTTAGAAATGGCCTGGTATACTGTAGGAGCATTGTCTGGTATGAAAACGCAGCAACTCGATTGGATCACTTTACATACTCCACCTCGATCTGCAAGTATGACGTTTAAAACCATTTGATTCTGTAACGTCATAAGGCGATCCGCTTGAAGCTCAGCGGTCAGATTACTAAGGGCACCGGCAGTTTCATTTATGGTGGATTGAACCACTCTCGTTAATTGCTGTAAGTTTCTACTGTTTGCCATAGGTCCCCAAAACGGTAGGAAACCCTTGAAAAAGTCTCCCACTTCTTGTCCAGTGGTATCTTCCTTACTGAAGACACCCCTAACGACTCTCGTTCTGTGGTAATCTACGGCAGCAATGTACGTAGGCAACATAACATGTTCCCGAAAAATCAGGGGGCAACCATGTATATGCTCTATCATAGCAGACATAATACATGCCCTTAGCTGCTAAAAACGGTGGGGAAGTTTGGGATGCAAAGACATACGTCTGAGTACAAATACTGTTCCCTAACTGAGCTTTCGGATTCTTGCCTTTCCCTTGCAGACAAAAATGACCACGATGGGGTACAATCCAAATCGGAGGTGACCTTTTTCGTCTCTGCTTCTCACCCAGACTAATACTATATCCGGTTGCATTCCAACCAACATATGCTAATAACTCTTCCTTGGGAATAGTCTTATATGTTTCGATATCTCTACTCATGTTTAAAACTCCTTTCACCAAAGCTTGGTTACTCGTGTTCTCTCTTCCAAAACGCGGAGGCTAAACCTCAAGGGCATAAAGGAACATAGTCTGTAAAGCCCACAAAGATCCGTTCTGACTAAACGGTAAAATCAAATAGGGAACACCTCCATCCGTAGTATGCGGCATACGACCACACTCCCAGCAATTAGTGATGTTCACCACCAACTGATGTTGTTGCAATAACTGTATGAATGAGTTATTTACGAATTCTGACCTTCTAATCTGTTCGTGTTCAGGTAAAGTATGAAAAGAATGCAAAGAAGTAGTAGCAGGTAAAGTCGTAGGTTGGAAAATGGGTGCAGAAATCAGTTGAAGAGAAAATACAAACCAACCCACCAAAGCTGACGTCATGCTAAAAAACATCAAAAGACATGTGATCAGAAAACATTTGCTATGCATAATTTTACACAGTTTCTTCTTAAAGTTAATTTTCTCAACGGCTCTCTCAATCTCAAAAAACTCCATCCTCTAACCGATGCTGTTCACGGCGGTTGGTTTTCTTCTGCTAAGGAATGCTTCTGTCAGCCCAGGGAACTCCCTTAGACCAACCAGAACCGTCGACCTTGCGTCTTCGGCTTGCACTCTCTAGTCTTTACACCGTGACCCTACAGCTGAACCCGGATGGTGGTTCACAAAAATATACCAAAAAAGTTTCTTGGCTGAGAGAGTTCAATTCCTGAGAGAGTTCAGTTCCAAAAATCAAAAAAAAGGAATTCATTTATTTTATTAGTCCATTGTTTCTAGGACGTAGATTATAACGCTCTTTTCCAGGCCTCATTTGAGGCTGAAACAACAATCCAGGTTCAGTAGTGTCTAATCTTAGAGACAAAGGCACAGCTTCTAGCATAACATCGTTATCTTCTTTCTCGTAACCTCTCCATACCAACTCAGCATCGCTAAACGGTGCAAACTTCGGCTCCCTTTCAGTCTCTGAATCTGCAATACCTTCACGGACCCACTGGTCGTACGGCAGAGGCAACGGCCCCTCTTACAATGTACGCCGTGGATCCAGTTTTTCTTCCCGAAAACCTTTACTGAAGTCCTCGTAGATAGCAGGACTTGTACGGTCCATTCCAGCGGGGCTGATCATTCTTAGTCCGCTGAAAATTTTTCACCAGGACCCAGTCACCGGGATTGAGGATGTGACCTGGGTCCGCAGAAGCTGGCGGCAATTTATCATGAACCTGTTGATGTAAGACACGCAATTTAGTCGTCAAGTCATACAAGTAGTCCACTAGCATAGGGTATTCGATGTCACTAAACTTTGTTGGCCTCGGCACTCCCCAAACGTTTGCCGGATGGCCAAAGACAATCTGATACGGACTAAGGCCTATCCGGGAATGTACTGTAGTTCTAGTCGACAAAAGTGCCAACGGTAAAGCATCAGGCCATTGAAGACCAGTGCTCGCTTGAATCTTAGCCAGCTTTAACTTTAACGTGCCATTATAGCACTCAACTAAACCAGCTGATTGGGGATGATTCGCAGCGTGGAATTTCTGCTGAATTCCCAACACTTCACACACTCTCTTCATCACCTTCCCCACGAATTCACTTCCGTTATCACTCCATACCATCCTTGGCGACCCAAACCTAGGGAAATATTCTTTGACCAGGTCTTTAGCAGTGGACGAGGCAGTATAATCTTTTAGGGGGTATGCTTCTACCCATCTAGAAAAGGCGCAAACAACTACAAGGACATACTTTAAATTATTGCACCTTTCGATGTGGATGAAATCCAATTGCAAAACCTCGAACGGATACGTCGGAGGAGCAAAGTGACCAGCTGGAGTTGGGGTTCCCTTCCCAGGATTATACATTAAACACACCATGCAATTCTTGACCACATTCTCCGCACATTTGGGAATTCCAGCATTCTGCCATACTGGAGCCAACAACTTACAAATCCCTTTCACACTGATGTGAGACAAACCATGTGCCATAGTAACCACTGCAAGCACGTACGCATCTGTCAACATCCATCTTTGGTGTTCTGACAATTCAACCCAACAACCAGTCGAATCCAATCTACCCGTAGTTTCTCTCCAAACATTCTTCTCACTTTCAGTAGCTTCAGCCTGTATCGATTTCACACTCTCAATCGTATCTTCACACATTCCAACATCACCAATCCATCTCGCAGGGCCTGCCACATACATTCGACTCATCGGATTTCTTGCTGTGTCTTTCGCAACTTCATCCGCAAACGCATTACCACGGCCAACATCATCCGTAACCTTCCGATGAGCACTACACTTCACAATCGCAACTTGCTTCGGCAAAGTAAGTGATTCGAGAAGCTCATTCACCAACTGTCCATGCTGAATCTTAGTCCCATGGGATGTCAAGAATCTCCTTTCTTTCCACAAGCGTCCAAAACTATGAGCAACACCAAACGCGTACTGGCTATCGGTATACACATTCACTCTCTTTCCTTCAGACAAAACACACGCTCTTGTTAATGCAATCAATTCCGCTGCTTGTGCTGAAATATAGCTCACTCGTGCAGTCTCAACAACTGTGCTTAATGTCGTCACGGCATATCCTGCAGTCGTGTCACCATTCGGAAGCTTGTAGCATGAACCATCAACCCATAACGTACCATCAGGATCCGGAAGAGGAGAATCTTTTAAATTGATCCTACCCTTCGTCTCCTCTTCCGTCCTCAGAAAACAATTGTGCTGTTCCTGACCATCTGTATCCACAGACGTCGGCAACAATGTTGCTGGATTTAATACATTGCATCGCTTAATATGCACATGACTGCCAAAAGTGTCAACTCATAACCCGACAACCTTGCACTAGTAAGGTGTTGAGTTTTTGTCCGATTTAATAAAGTATCCATGGCATGTGGAACCATCACAATCAACGTATTATCCATCACCAGTCCAGCAGACTGTCGGATAGAAACAGCCGCTGCCGCTGTAGCTCTCAAGCAACTCGGCAACGCTCTAGCTACCGGATCTAAAGTTGACGAGAAATACGCACATGGACGCTGCTCATCACCGAATTGTTGAGTCAAAACTGACAATGCACAACCCTCTCTCTCGTGGACATAGAGTGTAAAAGGCTTACTGTAGTCGGGAGTACCCAACACAGGAGCAGAACACAATACAACACGCAACTCAGAAAAACTTTTCTGACAATCGTCAGACCACGGAAGAGGATTCGGTGTATCTTTACAAGTCAAAGCCAACAGAGGTTTCGCTAATAGAGAGAAATTTGGAATCCACTGTCTACAATACGACGTGATACCCAAGAAAGCACGCACTTCTCTCTGTGTGCTTGGTACAGTCATTTGCGCAATCGCTTGAATTTGTTCTGGGGTCAACCTTCTTCCCTCCTTTGACAAGAGATGACCTAAGTAGGTCACTTCTTGGCGACAATACTGCAACTTAGAAGGTGACACTTTATGATGCAAGTCCGACAGATGTCGCAACAAAGAAAGAGTAGCTTCTTTACAAGTTTTCTCATCATCAGCGCCCACTAACAGATCATACACATACTGAATGAGAGCAGCACCAGCAGGCAACACAAGAGTATCAAGTTGAGTTTTCAAAGCCTGACTATAGATAGAAGGACTTTCACAATAGCCTTGGGGAGCTCTCTTAAACCGGAAGCTACGGCCTCCTAAAGAGAAGCCAAAAGTATCTCTACTTTCCTCGGCAATTGGAATGCTGAAGAAAGCATTCTTCAGATCTATAACCGAAAACCAGGCAGCTGAAGCAGGAATCAAAGTCAACAAAGCAGTAATATCCGGAACAACTGGAAACTGTGGCACAACAATCTTGTTAACCTCTCTAAGATCGATCACAAACCTGTAAACAGGTAGCTGAGAAGAGTCAGTGCGTTTCAGGACAGGCAAAACAGGACTGTTACACACATTACCTCTCGTTTCTTCAATCACATCTTTCTCAATCAAATCATAGTTGATCGCTAAAAGTGCTCGTTCACCATCGCTAGAAATCCGATTTGGGGAATACGCGGCATTTTAACATTTGCTTTAAGCGTTGCAACATAAGGTGGAATCTCCAAAAGACCCACATCATTAGGACCAGTAGCCCAAAGAGTATCAGGGAGAGAACGCAAATCCGGTGGAAGCCGATCTTTAGACAAATACATCGGAGAGATCACTTTCTTACCCAATGTAAGCTGTACTCCTGCAGGAGAACAACGTAATGTTGCATGCAACCTTTTCAACAAATCCAAATCCAACAAATTCTCACCACAACCTGTCGTTAAAATGAGAGGTGCTTCCAACTCACAAGGCCCTATAGAAAGAGACAAGGGACTAGAAACTGGGTTACGAACTGGGGCGCCAGAGAATCCTACTGAAACATTAGTTAAGCCAGACAAAGGTGCGCCAGGGAGTTTAGAGTGCATGATAGAACTCTACGCTGCACCAGTATCCAAAAGAAAAGGCTCTACCACACCCGATGTGGCTACTGCAACATAAGGCCCACTCTGATCTACTGGAACCAACACTACTCCCTCTCTTTGTCCATGGCTGTCCTAGCAATCAGTATAGTCAGCATTTCCACTCTCAACATAATAGTCATCAGCATAGTACTGATTCGACGGACCAGATGCCATTTTCTGTTGATCAAAACAATTCATAGAAGTTTGTGGGGCAAAGGAACATTCGTTTTGAGGAAACGCACCACGTCCTCTACACCTAGACACTTGCTGAAAACCACCACGGCCTCTCGGGCCGGCATACCACTCGCACGCTGTCGTAAAACAGGGCACTCATTTTTATAATGACCTTCCTCCCTACAGTACGCACACTGAATCAAACCCAAGGGGGGTCCTGGAGGAAAATACCCAGCGTTCTGTTGCGGTCTCTGAAACTGTGGAGGTTGCTGAAACTGTGGGCGTTGCTGTGACTCTTGCTGATTCGAGCGAGGCGGATACGCCTGCTGCAAAAGAACCTTTGTCTTTAGGTCTTTAGTCTTTTTCTCTAATCTGTCTTTTTCGTCCTTATCCCTATTCTCATAGTACTGTGCAGTTGCCAATATCTGGGCCGACGAGGAAACAGCCCAAGAACTTTCGGAATCTTTCAACTTATTACATAGTTCAGGAAGTAAGTTAAAGACAAACTTATCTACGAACAATCTTTGCCCACCTTCCGTACTCATATCCTGGCCACTATGATCTATAAATGTCTCTTCAAACCTAGTGAAGAAATCAGATACACTTTCGTCCTTCTGCTTACACGCTGCTAACTTGTCCCAATTTACTCGTAACGCTGGCATCATCGTTTTTATAAGATTTATAATTCTGCCAGGTAGATCTGCTACTAGAGCCTCAGGTTTAGCACCACCAATCTGTCTAGCGTCCGCAGCAGCAATATTGAGCCATGTGTCACCTAATTCAACTGCATGATCCTCGTGACGAATCTTTGCCCATAGAGGTTGAGGTACTACATTACCCAACAGCATATCTATATCGGCCAAATTCATGATGCATGCGTCAACTGTCTGGGACAATTCTTTGTAATAGCCAGCTTGATTCTTACGGCGATCAGGTAAAGACTGTTTAAGGGCCAAAACTTCTACTCTCTTCCATGGCACATGTACCCATACTCTTTGAAAATGTGCTGGTATAGCTGGGGGATTATAATTCGCACCAGCAGCTACCTCTTCGCGCCATACTGGAGGAACTTCTCTCATTGGATATTGTCGTACCTTTCTCCTGACTGCGGAATCAGGCTCAAATAGTCGCTGAGAAGGGAAATCTCTCCTAAACCCAAGTATCGTCGCAACTGCTTTCTCAATACCGGGACCCACTATCGTCCCTTTCGCAAACTCGGACTGTACATTAAGCAACTTCAACGGGACCTTACCCGATTCAATATCTTCCCATTCCTCACAGAGGAAAGTGCACATAACATCAAAAACGTACCTTTGTTTCGGTGCCTCCCACTGTTGGAAGACATCCATAACTGATTCTAAGTTATACCTCGAAACATTCGAAACCCATCTGCGAGCCAAGAGGTCTAACACTGCCCGTTCTTCGGGACCAGGAAGCTGACTACGCATTTGTTTACGTGCAGAAACAGGGGTAATACTCAATGACCCAAAGAAAGGAGACAAAAGACCAGTAACAGTATCAGTCATTCGTTGTCGAGCAGAAGGAGAAGCTGTCGTAAGGACAGGAGACAAAGTATTTTGAGGTGATAGAAGCATAGGGTTAGTAGCAAGAGAAGTTGAAGGTACAGGAGAATAAGGTAAAGTAGTTCCAGACAAAACCGATAGCAAAGTCGGCGGCCCCAGAGGAGGCTGCGCCGTAGGAGGAAAAACCAGCTGAGGAGGAGCCGGTGGGTGAGCAGCAACAAGAGGTTGTGCAACTGGAGGTTGCGGAGGTGCCGTAGCACTCTGTGCATAAGGGGGTGGCAATCTCAACAAATGTGACATCAAAGGATCCTTCTCAGGGTCTTTCGTTGCATTCTCAAGAATAGGTGGCAATGATGGATAACATTTATCAATAGCCATATTATGTTGTCTATCTGACACCTCAATTGCTTTATCTTCTTCGTCTTCTTTAAACTGCCTGGCAGCTTGCATTATCAACAACCCCTTTTCTCTCTTATCTTTTTTAGCTTGTTTGATTTCTCGTTGTCTGGCTTCTTTACGCCAAAGGCGAAAGGAGTCAAACATTGCCGGCCGGGCTTTCTTTTTAAACAATTTCGTTTCTAGATTATCTAAAATCTCAGTATCAAAACTACCATGTTGGGGCCATCGAAAAACCCCATCTTTCCTAGTGTAACGGACCCATACTTCATTAAACGAAATAGGGCCCACGCCGTGTTTAGAATAGAGCTCATAAGTCGGAGTTCCAACTGGAGGTATCGGACATGAATCCTCCAATCGGGAATCCCTGTTGCAACCACAACAAAATATTCTCCCAATCTTGCTAAGACTAGGCATCTTCGCTCACTAATCTAGCTTCAAACTTCAAGGGATTATCTACAACAATAGTCTCGCAAATATACGAGTCCCTCGGCTCTGGAAATTGCAATTTTCAAATCAAAACTAAGGACCAAACAAACTAAGAACCAAGAACCAAAAACTAAGGACTGGGAGCGACCCACTTATACTTAACTGAGGTATCAGTCAGGTCAGCAGAAGGCCCGTCTATCGTCTCACCTTACAAAGCTTCACAAAGGGGGGTCCAAGACAGGGCAACAGTCAGGGCAGCGGTCCTTCGTAACCGTCCAGAAAGCGGGAAATCTCGCAGCAAAGACCTTCAGTCCACGTTCAAAATACCGGGGTCGATGAAGTGGGGGCCCTCTTCCGGAATTTCCTCACGAAGCTCCTCGCGATCTTCAGGCTTGGACCGGTACCGCTGAAGTCGCCACACGTTGGGCGCCAACTGAAGAACCGGGTTATTTAAGATCCAGCGGCGCCAGGGGCACGCCCAAAGTCTTCGGGTTCACCTGTCTTAGAATACAGAGACACAGGACTCTTCGTGGTGGCGTCAAAGATTTATTGGCTGCAGCCAGTAACAGAAGTCCTAGAAATCATCACGGTATGAGTTCTCAGGAGACTGCTCAATTTTACAAAGCAAGTCATCCCTTTTTATGCCAAAAATCACATTCCAGACAAATACCTAACATTTACAAACTGTCCAATCACAAGTATTCACACCAAAGGTATCGCATGACGGTAAAACCCACTTTTCAGTTGCCCAGCCCATGATCAATCATCGGTCAAACCCAACATTCTTCTTTAGACAGGTCAAACGAACTCATAATAAAAAAGGGCACAACCCAATCATAAATAGACCATAAAGGAAGAAACAGAAACAGGTGGGAGAAAGATAAGACATATTTGTGTGCAGTAAAAGTTTATGATGCCCTGTGCTCTGATCCTTAATCTTGATCAGCTAAAGGGCAGGAACTGGTTTAACAAGGTCAGCTTCAGGCAACAGGGTCAGTTCACTCAGGTCAAACAGGAGTCAGCATGAACTGGAGCTAAGGTGTACATGTACTTAAAAGACTTGTTCAGCCACAGTCATCGGCCTATGTGAGGGCAACCACAAAATGGCTGCCATACACAAAATGGAACTGAGACCTGTTCAATTCAGCAAATCGAAGGGGAAGGGGCCTCGACCCACGTTTGGGGTCACAGTTTCATGACAATACTGTCCTCCCGGCTGGTATGAGTCCAGATGGCCGAGTGAGGTTGCAAAGACTAGTTTGTTCCTATGCAGTGGCTTTAATATATATGACGCCCTGAAGAAATTGCCAAAAATATCGATGGCAATGAAACATGTCGGCAAGTAAAGTGGTGTTGATTGGATAGTTAGTAACAATATTTACTTTTTTTAGATTCCACACCCAACACAAGAGACAGAATAAAATTGCATTCTGTGTTGCCGTGTTGGTTTATATGTTGTTTTTTACACATGATTGTTTGTCCTGTCTTCCACTGCATATCTTCACAACACGTTTCTTTTGTTTCTTTTGTTTCTTGTGTTGTTTGGACACATTCCTTTCTGAGCTTGATGGTGCCAATGATGAGAACAGGGCAACCCTTTTGAGTACCTGCCAGGTTCCCGTTGGGGGTGCGCCCGTGAGGTGCCATCTTGCTCGCACACACTTTTTTGGCTTCCTGTCCACTTTCAGACACTGATTGTGTGTATTTCTGTTGTCTCGCAACTGTTTGTTTATCATTAGGGAATGGGCGATTGTGAAAGGAGGCACATCACCAGGTTATACTGACTACCCTTATAATTAATGGATGGGGAGTAAGTCTTGTAATAATTATGCAATATACAGTATACCCGAAAAGAGATAAATGTATGAGTGCCTATAAGGTCTAGGTCCTTTTTGTACTAGGTATATTACGAGTGGAGGGCGACCTATGACTAGCTTTACCCTCTAAGCTCCTTGTTACTCAGAATTCACGGAACCTCACTTTTAGGAATGTACTTTTGCTACCAAAATTCTGTAGGGGTATTAACAGGTGTGAATCTCTTCACGGACCTCCAGCTTTTGGCTAACTTTTTAAATGCACATTCCTGTCTCTTTTTATTTTCCTTTTATTTTCTACTTTCACATTGCTGTGTTATAAATACACAATAATAAGAGCATTGGTTTACTTTACTTTGTCTATTATATATGAAAAACTGTATAATATAATACAGTATACAAACAGTGTGTAAATATGTTTTTGCAGCCTAGAGAAAGCCCAGGGGGGCAAAACGTACATCAGCTGCTGCTGAATACTATATTTAATGACAAGGAATAAACCAAACAAAAGGACCTGACACAACAATTGTGGTGGAATTCTTCTAAAGAACATTTACTGTGACTGGTTGATTCAGAGAATTTTGAACTTGGATGATTGTAACAATCATTTGGTGTGCTTTAGTGTCTTTTGTTCAATACTGTTTTCTTACATATAAGCATGCAAAAACTTCCACAATAGTACTTTACAGAGTCTGCTGGCCCATGGAGCGTCCTGCAGAGCATATATAGTACTGTATCATAGTCT
Source organism: Lissotriton helveticus (assembly GCF_964261635.1). Classification (NCBI taxonomy): domain Eukaryota; kingdom Metazoa; phylum Chordata; class Amphibia; order Caudata; family Salamandridae; genus Lissotriton; species Lissotriton helveticus. The sequence continues at coordinate 205,422,049 of NC_136065.1, forward strand.
ATCATTGCAATCCGCAATCACTGAAGGGTTTATGGGAAAGTGATGCCAATAGGTGTTTCATCCATAAGGAGTGGTCCCAAATACTTGGATACACTTCGAAGATATCGCCGAATGCTTGACCCAAGTTGTTTTAATTTAAAATACTTTGTAGAGCATAATTTAACCCATAAGAGGTAACATAGGATGTTCCCTGTTGTAAAGTAAGGGAGAGGATGTGGCCTAATGGCTAGGGCGATCGACCTCAAATCTCGCAAACTGGTTTGATTCTCACCGACACTCAACAGCCTGTGATTCTGGGCATATCACTTAATCTCCCCGTGCCTAACAAAATTAATGTGCCCTTATGTAACGCAACTGGTGCTCATGTAAAACGATCTGATACCTGATACCTTCGGGTGAAGTTCACACTAAATAAAACTCTAGGGAAAAAAAGGATCAATGCCCTAGGTGACGTAGTCCTGATACAGACTTAGTGCATATGTGTTGCTATTAGCAGGATCTCGAGTCATAGTGGGAGATAGTTCGGATCTGGTAAGGGAGGTTACTGGGAAAGATTACTACCACACCCTTGAGGTAGTGATATTGGGGGTATACAAAAAATGTAAACCTCCAAATTAGAAAATAGTTTTGCAGATTTAGCATGGCTGTTGGCCAAGCGACATATAACTATGACTCAGAAGGTGCCTCAACCGCCACTGGATAAGAACATTTCTGAAGTGAGCAGAGGCACTGCGAATGGGTCAAATAAATTTGAGATATATGCCCTAAAAACAATGGTTTCTCCTCGCCTTAATTGTGCTGACACTTACCAACGTTTGTCATGATTCATTATCCTCAATGACCGTCACCCTCGTCCCCCGCAGCAGCTCTTCATAGCCTCCCCTCCTATCTTTCGTGTAGCTCCTTTTCTGCCTCTAGATGCTCTGTGCACTTCCACCACACGGCTACAGGTTGGAGTCCTTCAAGGCTCAGCCCAGGCTCCTTATTTTTTCCATGTTTCTTGGTGACATCATCGCCTCTGTCATCTTCTCTTAGCACCTATTCCTGATAACACGCAGGTCTTTTCTCCTTCACGTCCCTTAACACCCACCTTGAGTCTAGAATCACAGACTACTGTCTCAGCCAACAGACACTGGATGATGCCCCTCCACTATCTTGGGCTTACCTCCTTCAAGACCAAAACTTTGTACCTATTTCCCAACGTTTGTGGCCAACACCATTCTGTTTCACCCCTACTCATTGCCTACCTATGCACTCTGTATCACTCTGTACCACTTCTGGTAATATCAGCAACCAGTTACCCCAGTATATGACTGGCATACTCCATTACCTTTACTGCAGGCTCAGCGAAATCACAAATGCTGATTGTGAAGAGGTGTGGTGCCGCGGCCAGGGCGACTGACTCCCGAATCTGGGGATCACGGTTCGATCCCCGGTGGCGGCGGCGGATTAGCAAAGCACCATGTGACTGGGCAATAGCTTGCTTAATCTTCCCGACGGCCCCCAGCACCTAAAGACCCCCACGGGTGATTGTTCGCGCTTTACAAATGTGGATTATTATTTTATTATAAAGATGATGCACCCATAATATTTATTCCACACTGATAAATCTCTCATTAGCACTCATGAGTAGACTGCAACAGGGTCTTGTTTGCCCACCCACTGTACTCACCTGTACATGTGACAAAAGCATTGCCTTTGCAATCCACAGGTCTTCAATCTCTAAGAAAACTGATCTTCATTCAAACAATGGTCAAACTTTACTCTCCTTATTCTCATCTTCAAGGCAGAAACTGCGAGTCTCTCTCTTCAACCATCACATTGCAAGGCGCTGTGTCCCATAAGACTATAACTGCACCCTGGTGGTCTTAACATATGACATGGAAATACTTCTCATATAAACTTAAACAAAGACAACACACTTCCAACCATACACCCTCCACTGTGCAGCACATTACCACTAGGAGCAGTAAGTACTATATAAATGTTGCAATACAATACAATGTCTGGTAGGGAATAAACAGCAGTGTAGGTAAGCATGCACTTTTCCTGTCTCACTCTCTCCCTGTTTTCAGGGTTAGGAGGAAGCAGAAGTTACCTTAATGTGTACAAGTGTATGGACTGTGGCTGGATGGGACTAGGGAAGTGATAATCAATGCCCGGTCAAGACCAGAATCGACATAGTGCTCTGTGATGAAATGCTTCAATTTCTAGTACATTCTTGCTCACACATTCTTCCTATTGGGGAAAAAACTAAAACACAGGCAAAACCCTCACCTAATGCCGGCTGAGCGGTAATAGACATAGATAAAGAACGCAGACAAAATCACAAACCCAGAGGGGTTAGAGTTTGCGAACAGTTTAACTGAGGAGGAGTTGAGACTTAGGAAAACTGTCTTCTAAGCTGCCCCAACTACAGTCACTCGGTACACCTACACCCAAACTTTTACAAGGACAAATAGGTTTTCTACAGTAAAAATGGTCAGGATTCAAAATTCCACTTGCACATGTAGGTCTAACTCAAATGTGCAAATTTGTCAATATACGAAAGCAAGCTAATCATAAGCGTAACCTCCACTTGCAGAGCATTTTACTTATGCATAATATTCCACCACAATGATGAGATAGTGTGGATACATAAACCTATGGGGAACATCCAGGAACTTGAAAGCTTGTGGGTATTCCCAAAAACCTGACCTATATATTTGCACTCGGAAGTGTGGAGACACATAGTATACCAACGGTAGGAGTGAAACTCTTTCCTGGATTTGAAGGGGAAGGGAAACTCTAAAATTGGTGGCGTGGAATGCAATTGTTTCTGTGGATCAAGGAGGACAAAATGTAAGAAAAAATTAATTCCATTGTAAAAATGTGATGGTATTTCCCAAAGAGCATTTGTGCACTATTGTGCATCCGTAAATGCCGCCGCCTCGGAACATTGAGTATTTTCAAGGAATACTCCTGGATACTTCGAACAGTCACAAATTTCCATGTGTAACCTGGAAAGGTACGAGGCTCTAACACCCAGAGTGCACACATTATTTTGCAATATGTCAATGCACGTCACCATAAGAGACACAGTCCATAAAACATGATCTTAAAAACAGCCCTGAAACTGAAACGACTACTTCAGAATAGACTGTAATATGTAATACATTTTAAGTGCTTACTTTGGCAACGTTTGTTTGACTTGCTATGCCAGTAAAGGCCACTTACATGTATATTTTACTGTACTGCATGATGCTAGCAGTGAGAAACCTGCAGGTGGAATCCATTGCATTCCTTTGGCAGTAGTCAGCATTCTATTTAAGGTGTCTTGACTGAAGCTTTGTGTCAGCGGATATGGAGTACAAAGAAAAACTGACCATATATTGGTGTCCTGGTCTTTTGATGTGCAAGTTAGATCCAGCATGCAAACAGAATACAGTGCCTTATTAGCAATTAATAACTATACAAATATTTTCCCACTTAACATAGCAACATTATTTTTCAAAAGTGTAGTAGTTCGTTTTCTGAAGAGGTAACACCCTACCAAGAAATAATGCATGTCTTCTTACTCTGAATGTCTAGAAAATGAATTGCTCATAAAGCAAGTTTCAAAAAAGTTACGACATGTTAAGGGTGAATCTGTACATAACGTGGCTCTTATGCACCGATGTCCTGCTATGCAGCCTAGGGGTGCAATTGCTCCTTCCTTAAATATATAATGATATTAACAACAACAATAATAATAATAATATTAGTTGTTTTTATATAGCGCTTCATGACACACATCGGCTTTTTCCACGCACTATTACCCACTTTAAGGTATACTTATATATATAGATTTTTGTTATGAATCAGTCTGGTCTACAATCTGGAGATTAAAGTACTGATAACTGCTTACTATGCCTAGAGAGGACCACAGTGGTCTTTGCTTAAAGGACAGGCCATGTGTAGAATGACTTACCACTCACTGATCTTTTCTCAGATAACGCACTTTTTTATGGGTTGACCACAGTCGTTTTTAAGTCGAGCCTAGAGCAGCGCATGTGCTGCTTGCTCAGCTCGACTTTTAGTAAGGGGGTTTTCAAAGTGCTACCCACAGGCTTTTGCCGGCCACCAGCTTGCTGTTACGCGCAAAAGCGAGCGCAACGTGCAGAGCTGCCATCTGGCTTTCTACAGTGCATGATTGCCCTCCCCTACCCTCCCACTCCCTCTTCGTCAGCTTCAGCGTGCGCTTATTCTCCTGTAATCCCTATCTTTCCCTTTCTCAGTCTCACCCTCTCCCTGCCTTTTACAACTGCGGCCGCACCACTGTGCCTGCCCCCACTCCCCCCCACACTCCCTCCTCATCAGCTTCAGCACGCGCGTGCTCTCCTTTGATCCCTAACTTTCCCATTCTCAGTCTCACCCTCTCCCTGCCTTTTACAACTGCGGCCGCACCACTGTGCCCGCCCCCACTCCCCCTCCAACTCCCTCCTCTTCAGCTTCAGCACGCTTGTTCTCCTTTGATCCCTATCTTTCCCTCTCTCAGTCTCACCCTCCCCCTGCCTTTTACAACTGCGGCCGCACCACTGTGCCCGCCCTCACCACTCTTATTGAGCTGCTCGTTTGGGCTCACCCTCTCCCTGCTGTTTACAACGGCGGCCGCACCACTGTGCCTGCCCCCACCACTCCTATTGAGCTGCTCGTTTTTCTCAGCCTGTATACATTCTTATCTCTGGATTGTTTGTTGTGACTTCAAAACAATAAAGGAGTTTTTATACATTCATTCTCGGTAGCTGTGCCTATGTTTATCTGACGCCTACACACTCTGCTATTTTCCAGCACTTCTCAAATGCAAGTAGGCCCTCTGCTTTAGGGTACTGCACTCCAGTTTTCCGTTTGAACCATTGGTCTCTTAGTGCCCGCGGACAAAATTTTTACTTCAGCTGTCTGGCTTGCGGCCGTAGTACCTTTATTTGATTATGTAACCCAAGTGAGTGGCTACACCAGTGAGCGTGGACTCAAGCGCCCGTCTGCTAACTCGTTTAACGTTGTGAAATACATTTCTTTTTGGGTAAAAGTCACTTTCTATGAGGTTTGCTGTTTATGTGCCGTCTGGTTATTAATTCATTCGAGTAGGCACTGCAGCCCGACTCCTCGTGTTTTTGTTGAAAGTAAAACACGTTGTAAGGTCCTTGTAATCTTCTTTTTTTTTCTTTGTGTTTTTGCGCATCCTGGCTATCAGATTGCGATCCGACAGGGCTGTTAAACAAGGGATTGAAGTTTTAGTCAGAGGTGTCCTGCGGTGATGCCCAGGGTATCCTGCCAGCCCGCTTCCCAGAAGAGCCACGTGAGCGGCATTTCTCGTTCACTGTGACCCACAGTACTGCTGCTGTTCAGGGCTGTTTGTTCTCCAAATGCAATTATTTCATCCGTGCCCCCAAGAGATACGCATCTTATTTTCGAACGCATGTTTAAAGGATGGGGTTGTTGGTGTTGCATGGGTACTCTCTGATCGAGTTGTTGAGCAACTGGGAGTTTCTGTATTCTTTAGGTGAGCTTTAAACTGGCTTGGCGCTTCTGAGGAGATGTTGAAGGGACTACTGGATTTTTCCTGCCAATTGCTACTCATAGTGTTTGAATGCCTGATCCTTTGACACCCAGGCTGATTCTCACTTCTTTACTTGCCCTTAATTATCCGATTTACGGTTGCTCTAGGGTGCTGTGCCTATTGGTGTCGAAGCTTCTATGTTAAATACATACACTTTTTTTAAATTTGAGGAAACTTTATCATATTTTCATTAATTTGCATGGAAGGAAGCCCATCCTTGGGTGTGTGTGATCGTTCACCAGTGGCATGTAAAGTAACAGTAGGTGTTTCCGCACCCAGGCTAATGTGCTGCAAGGCTAAATACTTATAAGGTCCCAAAGGCGAGACCTATTGGCTATGCCAATGATTGTTTCCATATGGACCTGTAGTATTTTATGAATGTGTCACAGAGAACTGGAGGACAGGATATGGACGATCTCTCTTACACCAATGCACTACCTAATTATTACAATTTGGATAAACTTTCAAGGATTTGTGATTATAATTATTATTTTTCATTGTTGCTTTTATATTTTATTTATGGTGACTTGTTCAGCCACATTTTCTGTCACTGAACACCTTACTACAATAAAGTGACAATGCACTCCATACGTTACACCGGCAGACTGACTACATGAACTGAACCGGGTTGCTTTATGTAGGACATTTATCATGGGCAGCATACATCTGTTATTCCTTCTGATCTCTTTCATGCCATCTTTGCAGTGCAGAGGCTTGCTACAGGTTGGTTACAGAAATCAATGCTATTCACCTAGTAGCTTTCACTAGAATGCCATTTCTTGCTGGCTCCTATGAGAGGACTCAGGGTAGAATCAGGTCTCTATTGCCCATCTTCAATCACCACAAACTTTCTAAAGTAAAAGTAAAACTAAATAGCACATATCTTCTGTCCAATTAAAGGCCCTTGGAAGGCCTTATTAGAACAGTACACATACTTTTCAGTGAGTTGCTTTAAACTGTTTTATGGAATTTATTTATGTAAGATGTTGAGAGCTTAAATTTGGGCAAATGGTGCGACAAAGAATGTGGTGAGACCATTCAACATTTAAAGTTAAAAAACGAGGAACCAATCATCTATGCCTCTTTGATATTCAATATTAAAAAAAGAACAAACATGGGTACTGAGTACCATTTTAGCCATCTATGCATGTAGAGTGCATGCTGCGTGAGACGTAGTCTGCTGTTATCGGCAGGGTTTCTATACCTGTAATGGGATGTATGTCATCACAACGCATGCTTTTACTATGCATGCCTTTACAATGCAGGTTTTACAACGCAAGTTGTTACAACGACTTGCGTTGGGGGGCGCTGAATAGTGGAATAGTTTAATTTACTATTCCAACTCCAGTCCCCGTGGATATTAGGGAAGGCTTTGGATAGTAAATTAAACTATTCCCTATCCTACAGCGCCCTCCAGCGCAAGTCGTTGTAATGACTTGCGTTGTAAATCCTGCGTTGTAATGGTAGTGCGTCGTAAAAGTTGCGTTGTGATGGATGTTTCCCCCTGAAATGTGACAATTGCAGCACTACTCAGCGAAGCTGCCATACTTTGTTACTGAGACAAGCATTGTTACTCTACCTTATATTCTACAGTATAAGTACTGCTTAGTAGGACTGTTAGAGGTTTATTGAGGTGCTCCTTGTATATGTTAGTAAGGCTGTTGGGGTTTAATTGGGATGGTTTGATTACTTCACTGCATTGGAAAGGGCAATATCTGCATTCCACAGCAGCACTGCCATAGCTGCAATAAGACAGTTCAAGCTCTTCCCAGCAGGAACGCCATTAGGTCTTGCCTAAGACATCACATGCGCTGAATATTGTGAGACCTTTTGTTATCTTACAGGAGGCTTAGAAGATGCCCATTGATTACTATTGGCTGACTTCACTGTCACTCTATGTACTTGCTTCTTATTAGTCAGGCTCCATTGGCCTAATTCCACTTTGTGTGCTTTTCCTCCCCTGAAGCATGAACGCATTACTTGTGTCCTTTCACTGCTCATTCTTTCAGGAACTGCTTTTATCATTTTTGTTTAAATACTCTACAATAACGTGTATTTTTCATCCAGCCGCAATCTGTGCAGGTAACAGCGGTGGAGCAGTGGGGCCGGGTAAGGGGGGAATTCGAGGGATGATGCGTAGGGAAATTTTATTATTTATTTAAATTTCCCACTGCATCATCCCTCGAAATCCCCCCATACCCGGCCCCACCACCCCACCACTGTTACCTGTACGGACTGCAGCTGTTATCATCGCTCTCCTGCCCCCTAACTCTCTGTTGTCTATCTGGTTTCCCCAAGACCCTCCCTCCCACCCTCTATTATCTGTCTGTTTGCCCCTGCTCCTCCCTCCTACCTTTTGTTGTCTGGGTGCTTGCCCCCTGCCTATCTCTCCCACCCTCCATTGGCGCTGTCTGCCCCAGCATCTCCCACCAAACATCCGTTGTCTGTGTGATTGCCCCCAGTCCCCGCACAACCTCCGCTGTCCATGTACTCCCCAACCTCATCTTTTCCTCCTGCCCTCTATCTCTTCATGTTACCTCCTGTCTTAGGTCTCTTTATACCTTTCTCCCCAATGGTTATGTATTGAGCAGGGAAGGGGACTACAGTGCTGTACAGTCTCTTGTAGAGACACATCTGAAAGGCAAACATTTTGGACCATCACATGCTTCCTTCCACATTAGCCCTGTAGCAGGCCATTAGTCCTTGTAATGTTGCTCACAACATGGAGTTATCTGAACAGCAGAATGGAAGTTTCCTCTATGCTGCATTTCTGTTATTTAGGTTTGCATGACTAATGTCAAACTGCTTATAAAATAATATGGTGATTTTGCACGTTCTAATAGCCAATGTTACTATTTAAAACAATAGTTTTCCAGGATGTAAGCCTTCACATGCACACTCTAAGGAGTTAGTGCGCTCATGTCCACCAGGCAATCAGGCGTGATTAGTATGTAGCATGAACATCATCAGTAAAGCCCTGCCACATACATCAGGGTCATACTTTTAAACCTATATTTAAGAGGGCGAACTGGATCATTTGATGATCAAACCAGTCAGCAGCTATAAAGTCAGCAAGTGTCTTAGACCCAGGTTTTGTGGTTCAGAGGTCACGAATGCCGCCTTCAGAGTGTGCTGGATTAGTAACAAATTACTGCTTAGAAACTAGTTTAAGTTACAGGCCCCAAGATATTTCTGAGCCCCCCAGAGGAAATTAAGGGGCACCCAAAAATATATTTTTGTTACTAGTTAGAAATTGGCTTGTCATGTATTCCAGTCATTTGTCAACAAATCTTGTTTAGTCATCCGGTATGTAGTATCCAATGTGGAGCCCTAAACTACTTTGTGATGGAAAATCCACTTGGAGGAATTGCAACAAACCAGCAATGGGGGTGTTTATTTTTGAGTATTTCAGGGAGTTATTGCATATTAAGGTGACTCCACCACCCGCTCGTCCAGTTCTGTCAAGTCTTATAATTTTCTATCCAAGAGCCAAGAGAACCGGAATGTCCTTATGTGGTTATATCTAAACACCAGTTTTGCGGAGTACTATAAAGTCTAATTAGGTTCAATGGCATTATCTGATATCCTGGTGCTATGTAGGTCTACAATTAAGAAGAGCATTGTATAGTTTTCCCACTGATTCCTTCTTTACTTGCGCTAATTAGAAGTTTCTGGGATGATGCTTCAGTATTAGATTGGGAGTTTGTCTCCCAAATCTGTGACAAACTTGTGAGTGATTGTGGTGGGTGTGAGTCTTGTGAAGATGAATATAAATGCACCTAGCAGATTTACCTTGACTGTGGAATGCTGCGTATTTTTTGCCTGATGGCTCTAATATCTGCAAGAGAATTTTACTACAGGGAAAGGAACAGGTGTTCAAGGACCTACCACAACAGTGCTAGAGGCATTTGACGAGGCACTTGATTTTGGTTGAGTGTTAATTTGGCCCCCAGCAGAGCTTAATTTGTGAAACAATAAGTGCCAGGGCCCTTTTCAAGAGGCCACTGCAGCGTGCATAACCCATTGCCCAACTAGTCTGGCCAATTAAAGTAACAACACAACTACTAACCACCACACTCCTACAAGTGTGACAGTTCGGCCTATTCCAAGCCCCCAAAGCCATAAAAATGGCTTGGACGGCATGCATTTCATTTTTTTTAATGTACATTCAGTTAATAAACAACTGTTCTTGTGCTCATCTGTAAATTAGACAAGCAGCGCAACCATGTGGCAGACTGCCATATGTGCCGCTGTTGACAATTAGGTGCCGGTGCCCATCAACGGAAACTACTGGCTCAAATTAAGCACTGGTCCACAGAGGTTCAATTCTAGTATTTATGGTTAGGCTGCCTTGGAATTGGTATTCAGGTTGCTCTGTGCGTTACTTGTCAACCCTAAATTTGACGTTGTGAGATTATGTTTGAAATCTTCAGAGATAATGGAAAAAGAATGCCTGGTTTGTTCAAGTGATAGTTGAATATCACTTATTTCTATAATCAGGATGACGTTTCAGTGGGAAAAATTATGGGGTCTTCAGTTTAAGATTTGGTTGGCATTTTTGTGTTTAGGGTAAGCAAGGAGTCATTCAGACTACTTGGTTAAATAGGATGGTTGTATGTGGGTCTGGTGGAATGGTTCGGGAGACAATTCTAATTCTGTCCAGGAGACTAAGAGAACAATACAGAGAATTTCTAGTGAGGGAAAGGGGACTTTGAGATAAAGTGCGATATAGTGCGAGGGGAGCAAGTAGTAGTTTGTGTTAGATTATCTTGAGAGGATTACAAACGAGGAGCAGCCTGTGTATATACACTAGGCAGAGATGTGCTTGTTTTTAGGCAGAGTGGCCCTGGATAGAGTGCTCAGATTGCAAGGACTGGGCGGAGTCCAGATTTCAATATTTAGCCAAACCGATTGATGAGTGAAAGTGAGGTTCAAACATATGGAGGTTTTCATTGTTTCCCTGAACCATCACCTTTAGATTATCATAAATACTTGGGAAAAAAAGCTTGGTTCTCTCATGAATGATCGAATTGAGACTATGAGTTTGTACTAAGCATGAGCGGAAAATCCGTTACGTCCGCGGATTTTTCGGATTTTTGGGGAATCCGCAATCCGCGTATTTTGCAGATTTCCCACAAAATCCGAAAAAAAAATCCGCGGACGTAACGGGTTCAAAAGTTGAACCCCCACTCATGTAACTATTTTACAATGGCGCCAGCAAGCTGCCAGCGCCGTTGTAAAATAGTTACAAAGTTAGCTTGCACAGGAACCACTAGATAAAACGAAGCAGGTGCTGCTTTATTTTATCTAAGTGCTTCCTGTGCAAGCTAACTTTGTAACTATTTTACAACAGCGCTGGCAGCTTGCTGGCGCCATTGTAAAATACTACAGCAGCTCACTCAAGGGACCCCTGCGCCCTTCGGGGCGATTGCATAGTAACACACACATGGTCGCTCGAACTAGTTGATGCTCAAATTCAGTGACTCATTCATTAGCCCAAAAACAATCGTGAGCGTCGTCGAGGCTGGACAGGTGTGCCTTCTTCCCAAATCTACCGTGGAAAATCAGCTGTGATGCTGGATAGACTTTGCATCCTTGACTTTCACGAGCGCAATACCCATGAGTAGGCACATTGTGTTCGCACGGGTTTCTGCACGTTCGCGAGCGTTTTGTACAATAAAACCCTCGCAAACTTGCAGAAACCCGTGCGAACACAAAAACAAAAAAAATACGCTAGGATCCGCGGATTTTGCGTATTTTCGAAATACGCAAATCCGCGGATTGCCAATACGCAAAATCCGCTCACCCCTAGTTTGTACCATAGGGGCTGTACATTTTTGGGTGAATAATGATTTTATTAAGGTTACTAAAGTGTTGGAAAACCGGTCCATTTTGGTTTTCTCCTTTGGTAGAGTTGATGCAATAGTCTGTATTGAGCATTTCAGGCTTCTCACATAAGGGTTTATGTTTAAAATAATTATTTGCCTATCTGGAAATGTTGAAGGGACAAATGATAATGCGTAACGTATTTTGAGATATAGGGATTTGGCTTTGACTAAGAATCACACTGCCAATATTTGGTAGGAGTGGCATATTATCTAGAAAGAAGATAAGATAATTTTCAGTACCTACAATAATCTAGTGATTGTGTGGTGCTGTGATATCCAGAGTTCGTAGACACCATGGTACAATATGCCTTGTGCACTTCCACATGGTGGAAATTAGCCAAAGAACATATAACACTTAAAGTGCAAATAAGGAAATGGTGCCTTGTGCACTAGGTATACAATTAATCTAGCAATTTAGCAAATGACAATGCGCATCAAGGTGCAAATAGAACCAAAGCAAAGACAAGGTACACAGAGCAAACAATGCAAATAAAGGCACAAATGGCACCAACGGAATTAAGCATGTTGAAATTTAACAAGTACAGTGTAAAACCATGTGAAGCATAGCATGTGGAGTACAGAAATGGGTTTGTAGAGTTATCTGCCTAGCAAGGTTTATGGATTCATTCCGTAGTGTTATCAAATATACTTTGAGATAGGGATACAGAGGGTGTATGAATTCACCTCCTCAAATAGTAGAATGGAGTCAGAGAGACCAAGTGCTTCACGTGAGGGGTGTGTGAGGTAGGGGGTAGAGTTCATGGCCCCATGCCTGACACCAACAGGTCCACACAAACATGAAGCCCTTTAAAGTTGCCCGGTAAAATGATGCCTGGGTGAGGACTCCCTAGCAGGACTGGATATAAAGGTGAAAACAAAGAGAGGAAAGACAGCCTTCATCGCAACATGAAAACACCAGGGCCGACCTGTCCAAAATAGCAGGTCAGGCACAAGGCCATTATTCATGGTCCATAAACTCGAACATATCCAGAAATACTAGTTGTATGATTATTTCATTTTCTGGGCTTTGTAGCCACTGGAAGAAATCATATTTGAGTCAGACCCTTACTCCAATTTGTTCCCATTTGTTATGGTTCTGACAGGGCGAGAGGCAATGGGGCAATTTATCGCCCTCTCAAGCATTGTGGATTACACACACACATTATCATTTGCTGCTAGTTCTCAAGTACACCATGCATCTGTCCTGCATCTAGGGTTGGGACTTGCCCTAGGACTTTCTTGTAAGTATAAGGACTTAAACAACACCACCTCACCCCTAAATATGTCAGTGAAGTTGAGTCTACTCAGGATATTGAGATACATAAGTGTTCCAAAGAAAATTACATTGCTACTACATGGCTATGCAAGAAAGAAACTTATCTTGGTAAATTCCCTACTTTAACAGAAGACTTTAAGGTTTTACAGTATATTAACTTTCCATGTGCTGTTATAACCCTTTTGACACATAAACTGGATGTGTCTTGTGTGTCTGTTTGGGGAATAATTGATGGAAGGGGGTAAGCTATGAGGAATGGGTGGTGTAAAAAGTGGTTTTCCTTTTACCTCCACAAGCACCGATTGTCCTTACGTAACTAGAAAGGAGCTGAACCAACCACCAATAACTCTTTCAAAAACATAGTCCTGGTAGAGGATATGTGCTGCTGGTTCAATATCTTATCATAGTTCAGCAATCTGAGTATTATCCAAACTTCAAATTGATGTCCGCGTACATTCTCAAAGATAAAAACCATACTTTAAAAAGTGCAGATGTTTTTGAAAAGTAATATTTTGAAACGTTTGATTTCTTAGAAGTGCCATTTACATGAAACAATTGTTTCTAAAAAAAATGTTGTTCTGGGAAAATATAGATAGTTCTAAAAATAGTTTTGTTTCTGATCATATACACATTAGGCTCAACGTTGCTTGGAGACCATCTCCCTCAGTGCATCATGGGTTTTGTTCAAGCTACCAAGTTAAGATAACATCAGTTTCCCCCTTATCATGTGCTCTGTTCCCTCTCTCCCTTTCATGGCCCTTATCTCTATCATCTGTACCACCCCAGTGCTTGCTTTGAAGTTAACTTAGTGCAGCATACCTTTTATTTCAGTGCAATGTGTGCTAAGTTTCTTGCAAGGTAAGGCTGAGCAATGTGTGTTCTTGTGTACATAATGCTCATGAGTCACAGGCTCCACCTTGTTTCAGACTATTTGAGTGAAAACATAAACAAGGTATACACTTGGATACAAAATGCTTCCAAGTTACTGGTATGGCATGGTTTCAGAGTACTTGCAAGAAAAAGCTAAGTACTTGAATAGAAAATGATTGTGAGTCACTGCGTCAACATAGTTTCAGATTACTCGCAAGAAAAAGCTAAGCAGGGTACGCGCTACCCTACAAAATGTTTTCGATCCGTCTACCACTCATGAGAAAAAACTACATGACAATGTAGGTGGGGAGAAAACAGGAAACTCAGCAAACTATAGGTGGTCAATATTCAGAAACTTGGTGAGACTGATGTCTTGTAACAAAACTTTACAACTCATCTCCTAAAGGCACACAATTATGTTCCCTCATTACCTCTGTGCTATCCCTGCTCTCTGATCAGCCCCTTCTTTCCTCTCCTGTCACTTCCTAAGCTTTCCTGTTCCAATCCAACTCAACGCTTTTAAGTATTCCGAAGGTGGGATACACACTATACAAGAAATCATCACAATATGCCATTCATTGAAAGAACTTTCTAAAGTAACATGTATCTAACAAGATCAAAATGCAAGGTCTAAAGAAGTCCTAACCCCCCCACCAGCCTTTATTCAGCCCAACAGTGCAGCAGGTCCTGGGAACACACACATCCCATAACATCTCTCCAGAGCCATTGTAGTGGTTTCCAAACAGCGTTTGTATATATTTAGCTATGATAGCATCTCAAACAGAAACGCCGTACATAGGTCATGTCGATAGGTACATAGCAACAAATCCCTGACCACGAAGAACGCAAACGGTGGTGACCAGGGAAGGAGGGGATGATGCTGGGTGGTGTTGTACAGTACAAAAAAATAGCATGAAAGTCAATGGGAGTGGGCTCTGGCACCTTGCGGTCTGGAGGAAGAGACAAAAGCTCTTGAGGGCAACTTAAAGGGAAGGTTAGCGAGTGTGAGGCATGTGGCCTCAGTGACCGGTCAAGCGCAGGGTGACCACAGGAAGATCATTTATGAATTATGATGAAAATGAGAGGAGAGGTTGTGAGTGGGGGTGTATACTGACATGGGTTGTGTTCTGTTGGGATGGAGCAGTCAATGGATGGCCTTGTGTAGAATGTGTGGAATGTGTACACGGCACGGTTTTGTACACTGAGACAGCCAGCCTAAGGTTGGACAACAACTGCTGGGGTGGTGATACTTTGCACCAATGTGCTTTTTCGCTTCATTTTATACACTATGGGCCAAATGTATCAACATCATGATTTGCGATTCTCAAATAGCGATTTTTTTAGAAATCACTGTTTGAGAATTGCAAATAGGGATGTATGTACAAAATCACAATTTTTGTGTGAATTCCTAATATTCCTTAATTGTGATTAGCAAATTGCGAATCGCAATTAAGGAATACTTTCCCATTCATTTCTATGAGCCAGCAGGCCCATAGGAATGAATGGGAAGTTATTCTCAATTTGCGATTCGCAATTTGAGAATCGCAAATTGAGAATAATTTCAAGGGTGCAGGGGTGTCAAAAGGACACCCTGATGCACCTCTGAAATAAGCATGGGTGCACATGTGGCACACATACATGCCCTAAGGGCATGTATGTGCTTCACATTGCACTTTGAAAAATGCAAAAAAGTGAATTTTTCTAAGAAATCGCAAATTACCATCAACTTGAAGTTGGTGGTAATTTGCGATTCCTTATGGCTAATTTGCACTTTTTTTGGTGCTTCTTACATTGCATTTAACCCTTTCCATGCTGATGACGGAACCGCTCCGTCATCAGCTG
Organism: Lissotriton helveticus; assembly: GCF_964261635.1. Classification (NCBI taxonomy): domain Eukaryota; kingdom Metazoa; phylum Chordata; class Amphibia; order Caudata; family Salamandridae; genus Lissotriton; species Lissotriton helveticus. The sequence goes on from NC_136065.1 coordinate 205,437,503, forward strand.
CGGTTGGGCTGTGCTGATGACGGAGCGGTTCCGTCATGGCCCCGCCGCCGCGCCTGCGCGGCGCCTTCTATTGAGCGTGCGGGGCCATGATGGAACCGCTCTGTCACGAGCACAGCTCAACCGCTGCTGGTGACGGAGCGGTTCCGTCACCAGCATGCGGCCGCCCCACCCACTTAGCGCTGCGGCGGAATAGCCGCCGCAGCGATGCGGTTAAGGAATCGCAAAACATGTGATTCCTTAAATGCAATCGCAACATAAGGAATCACAAATTTTGCGATTCCTTATTTTGCCTTAATACATGCCATTTGGCAAAATTGCATTCGCAAACGCCGAAATTCTGTGAATTTCGGCGTTTAAATTTTGCTTGATACATATGGCCCTATGATACTATGTAGCCCCATCGCTTATTGCACTGCTCTTTGTTATTTCCAAAGAAGCAAAATTCAATGTTCGTGTTTTGTCAACATTTGTTCAGCTGTTTTCCTGCATCTGCTTTCCTCATAATTGATGGGTGCTCAGAACTTGCTGACATGTCATTGCAATCCCCATTACACCCCACTAAGTGACTTGGTCCATCAGAGTGGCTGAGGCCCATAGAAGAGATGTGCCCTTTTAATGTTTGGGAAAACTTGCTGTCTTGAGGATTCATCCCCTATAGGAAGAGAGGGGAATAACCAGCATTTAACATAGTGGACGTGTCATAACAGAGGATACCACCTCATCCAAAGGACAACACCAAAGCACTGAAAACGACAAGTTAAGAAACCTGGCAAACGGACAGGAAAACTGAACTCGGGAGAGCAGTGAAAACAGAAAATAACTGCTACAGCTTCCCCACGGTGACGAGGAACAGCCATGCGTGGTTCCGAAAAGGAGAAATGAAACCAAAGGATGCAGCATCACCCACAAGAGGAAACCGAGTCATTGCACCATGTGCCTGGGTTGAAAAAGGAGGCAAATATATTTGGTTTCCTATGGTTACCTCTACACAGATATGTATGTACACATACCTCCCCCGGATAGCTACCCACAATACCTACTGATAAACATCCTCACCATCACTTCAAGTGACAGCCACTCTTTCAACCTACACATTACATAGAGGCAGCCCTTTACCTCCAGAGATATCTTTGCATGTTTCGCCGTGCACTTCTCTTAGAGACATGCATTTAATTCCCACAGTCTTCACTTAAAGACAGACTTTACTTCAACATGCGCTTTACTTACACACAGGCCTTGACGTTTCACTTATTGCTATCCTTTTACATCTACTTAGATATAGCTAGAACTATAGTTAGAATACTAAAGCAACCTCTTGAGTAAAGGTATGTCCAAGTAAAGAGCATCTCAAAGGAAAGATATGTTTTTAACAGGTGTACTGCCAGAATATTGAGTTTTCAAGCATATATAGTTCACCGTGGATTTACTATTATTTTGTTTTTTAATTTATTTATTAGATTTTTGACTGATATAAAAACAAAATACTTTATACCATAAAACAATCAGCAGTCTTGGGTGGAGAATGGCATTTTTACATCTACATTAGTGTATTAATGCATCTTTGTTAGCTACCCTGTTGATTTACTATTCTTAACTCCACATCGAGGTATATAAATGATATATTCAATGTACCTAAATGGGGAGTTAAAAATAGCAAATATATACTTACTATAAACTATAATAGTAACCATGAGGAAGTGTTGCTAGTAAATCTACAGTGAATATCTTGATAGGTTGAAATATGTGCCCTCGATATCCTTAGATACAGCCCTCTAAAGAAGGAGCTTGTGAATGGAGAGCAATGTCGATAGGTGGAGCACATGTCATAGCAATGCTGTGTCTATAGGCATAGCACATTTCGACGTATTTATCTAGGAAAACTGTGAATGAACAGTATGTCTCTGTGTAAAGTTCATGTTGAATCAAAACAATGCCTAAAAAATGTAGATCGAGAATGTGAGTCCTCATTTTTGGGGGCTTGCACATATTTTAAAGCATCAGACATTTACGAGAGCAAAAGAGGGAAACAGACAAAACAGAAAGAAAGAGGTAGAGAAACACAGAAAAAACATCAAAAAAGAAGAAGGCAGGAAAATGCAAGAGTGATACAATAGGCAGGGAGTGCCTGGTAGTGAATTAAAGAGGAATAAGGTGATTTAGGACTGATGCATCCTTGGTATTTGGAATGCCAACATTTAATTACACAGTCCGTGGGCTTCTGAGCAGGCACTCATTCTTTTACCAGTTCAACACGGTTGTATGACGTTTCAACGCATGCTTTTACCACGCATGCCTTTACAACGCAGGTATTACAATGCAAGTCGTTACAACGACTTGCGTTCGGGGGCGCTGGATAGTGGAATAGTTTAATTTTCTATTCCAACTCCAGTCCCCGTGGATAGTAGGGAAGGTGTTGGATAGAACATTAAACTATTCCCTGTCCAACAGCGCCCTCCAGCGAAAGTCGTTGTAACGACTTTCGTTGTAATTCCTGCGTTGTAATGGTAGTGCGTGGTAAATGTTTCTTTGTAAACGATGTTCCCCGTTCAACACTGGCTAGACTCAAGTAAAGTGCACACCGTGGTAAAGGCTAGGGTTGGGTAAGATTAGAACGTTGTTGTCAACACTGGCAAAGTGAAGAATCTTTGTTCTGATGAAACAGGTGAAGAATCCTCGCTTTGCCCAACATCAAGTTGGACAGGACTTCAGGCTGCAGAGAACTGCTGGGTGTTTGGGCCCTCTTTCTGCTGCTTCTCAGGCTGGCCTCTTCCCAGATTGGTGGTCTGAAAAAATAAAAACACCTCATCACACAGGTCCCATTCTCAGCTGCTTCAAGTCCATATTTGGAAATCAAGCTGTGCAGAATGGACTGCAGGAAGCTATGAACTGTGGGATAAGCAGACTGGCAGTGTCTACTGCCCGGTGGTGACCAGCGGTGTAGAGAACCCCCACAAAAGCTGCTTTAGTAGGGGTTGGCACTGGGCCCAAGGGCCTGGCAGGCTGAGTCACAAGGTATCATTTCTGCTTTTATGGGTCCCCTTCTGTCTATTATTTGAGAGGGACCTCAAATATAATATTTCAGCAAAATGCCATGATAGAGGTAAGTTGTGGGGGTCGACAGCTGTCACTGGAGCTACAGTGACTGAGACATGGAAACAATAATGAAAAACTGGAAAGTGGAGTGAGAGAGAGAGAGAAAGGAGTGAGAGATGGGAAACAAGAATTATGACGTGAGAAAAAGAAAAAAGAAGTGAAGAAAGTAAACACAAAGGTAGAGAAAGGGGAGAAGATTAGTAAAACACGCACTCAACAACATCCCCTTTTGAAAGCTTGACGGACCAGTTGGACTCCCTCGCTTCCCTCAGTCGGTGCCTTAGAGTTTTGGTCAAAGTGGGAGGTGTTTCAATTTTCTGGCTACTCCCTTGGTGACCACAGCTGCTCTGTGGCCACAAGAGGCCCTGGGAATGTCTTCCCACTGCCACTCAATGTCTCATTTACACTCCCTTTTGGCCAGCTTTACGTTTTGAGAAGCTGGCCAAGTTTTAGAGAAATGACAGTGGGAGGAATCCGTGGGGAGTTAAAGACACTCCAGCACAAATGAATGCAGGCAGATTCTGCCACAGAAGGCGCCTCGGTGCCTTGCCTTCTGTTACAAGTTGCGAGAGCCTCAAGGGACGAGACTTAGAAAAAAGATACAATAAAGCAGGCAGAATGATTCACTAAAAACCTTGTAACACTATCAAATGTGAGTGTTGAAGGAAACACAGACAAGGGTGTAACACTGTTGCAGAAAATAATGAAGTTGTAATCACTGAGATAACACTGTGTCAACTGGTAGAAAAGTGGTTGCTATG